>NC_140595.1:806572912-807304090 GCF_964204655.1 Triturus cristatus
GGCTGGAGTGGTGGTGGTTTGGTCTTTGGACTTGGTACAATCAGAAGTCCAGTGCCCTTTCGGTTTACAGAATTTGCACCAGGGCTTCTTTTGGCCTTTTCCCTTTGTAGACTGTGAATCCCCACCAGTTGCATATTTTTGGGGCCCTTGTGAAGACTTCTGGTCTTTTAACTTATCCCCACCTTTATCTGAGCCTTTAGGATCTTGCTTCTTGGTGTCACCCCCTTGGTTCTGGGTTTTCTGCCTCACCTGGTTCTGACCCATTTGTCTGCCTTCTTTCCCAATTCTTGGGGAGAGGTCAGATTAGAGTCCACCAGGTATTGATGCAACAACTGGTTTTGGCAATTATTAAGGATCTGTTCTCACAAAATAAGATTATACAATCCCTTAAAATCAGTAACTCTACTACCAACCAGCCAACCTTCTAGAGCCGTGGTTGCACAATCCACAAAGTCAGTCCAATCCTGAGTCTGTGCTTTCTGGGTATCTCTGAACTTCGACCTGTACTGTTCAGTGGTTAAGCCAAACCCATCTATTAATGCACTCTTCAGGGCTTCATAGTCATTAGCAACCTCTTCTCTAACAGTGAGGAGCTTGTCTCTACCTTTATCAGAAAAGGAGAGCCACAAGATTGCTGCCCACTGTTTATGGGGGACCTGTTGAACTTTACAGGCCCTCTCCATAGCAGTTATCCATTTGTGGATATCATCCCCACTCTGGTAGGGAGGAACAACCTTGGACAGGTTCCTATTGTCTGGAATATATTCTCTACCTCTAGGGACACTGTTGCTGCCACCAGGGGTATCTAACCCCTCTTTTCTAGAAGCTCTCTGGAGCTCAAAGGCTTCTCTATCTAAGGCCAATTGCTTGGTTCTGAGGGCAAGCCTAGCTTCTCATACTGGAGCATCTTGTACCTTCTTTCAGAGGAGGTCTCTCTATGAAAGTATGAGTTCCTCTGGGGGACAGATTCTCTGTTAGAGTGATATGAATGGTCAGATGACCTTGAAGGGGACCTAGGCTTCTCTTCCACTCTCTCAGTCCTCTTAGGGAGGATTCCTCTGTCCTGTTCAGACCTTTCTGGGTCTGGTCCATCAATCACAGAGCCCTGGTCATCCTGATTTTCATCATCAGACCCAGACACTGTAATTGACCGCTCCCCTGGTTCAGACCTGTCAGCTCCTAGAACTGACCTATGGTCATCTGCTATTAACAGATCTATCAGGTGTAGGGCTGAGGGACTCCATCCTAGCTTCAGGTGTCTTCAAGTCAGTGTAGGTCATGTCCTTGTACTGAGGCTGGGTGGACCCACTGGTTCCACCTTTTAAGGACCTTCTAGTGTTATGCAGTGTTGCACTACCTCCACTAGTTTGCGGCCTACTGAACAAAGCTTGAGCTGTAGCAAGGGTGTGCTATCCCTTCACAAACAGCTCTAAGTTCAGTAGAACTTATTGATACTAAGCTTGACTTTATATGTACCTTGAGTACCTGTAGTGGTTTTCAGTTAGTAATTCCAATAGAGATTTTCTGGTAAAACAATGGCAAGCTGGAATCCCACACGCTGCCCACCAATGTGAGAAGTTGGCCTGGCACATGCTGGTCACTAGTTATAGTGGCCACCTTGCACCAGTCCAATTCGACTCTTATGGTAGATAGGTTTAAGACAACCTTTTAAAGAAAGCTATCCTAGTGGTAGCTGTGGAGAGCAGCCTTCAGGCTAAGTCTCAGAGGAATGTAAAGCAGTTTGTTTTACCTTATAATCTCTTGATTTACCAAATGAAAGGGCACCACACAGGTATATATATCAAATATATAAGTATTTCTTACTAGACACACTCTACTAGTCTCTTTATGAGATTAGAAGCCAGATACACATTCAAATGTCAACGTTTCACAATAAATTAAGTACAAATATGGCTGGAACCCTAGGGGCGTACCAGACCATGTACTAAAAAAATGGTATAAGAATGTCGACTTGCGAAATGACAAGGCCTAGGGCCTGGGGAATCGTTGGGCATCACTTCTGCAGTGTTAGCAGGTAAGTAACAGGCCCACGGGAGACGCGTGCAGTGTGTGAACACAGCCGCGGGTTTCCTTTTGATTACAATGGTGCAAGTCGCGGTTTGATTTTTAAAGTTCTAGGGTACTTCGAGGAAGTCTACAAGCAAGCCACTTACAAGGTAAATACTTTGAGGGCCAACACACACTAGGGCACCGGAGTGCACGAGTTACCTCACTCAGGGAAGCCGGGTGCATAGGTGTCTTTTGGTGTCGGATCGCGTTACTGTTTTCTATGGAGACCAAATAAGACTTGCTGCTTGCGTCGACTGAAGAAGTGTCCGGTGGAATCCAAGGGTGGATTCAAGATGCAGAAGACCTGAAAATTGAAGGGATAGTGTTCAAAGTCACTTGCCATTGACCGGTGGCCAGGAAGATGGATGACCACAGATGTCGGGTGATTTCAGGTTATCGATGGTGTTTCGACTCTTCGCTCACAAGGTCCAGGAGGGATCGACGATGACCAGCAGCTGGATTCGGAGTGTCCCACAATGTTTGCAGCTGACTGCAGTGTCGGCAACTGGATTGGAGCCAAAAAGCCTTGGCAACTGCAAGTCTTGTGTGAACTGAAGAAAGTCAATGGTGCAGACCAGCAAGGTCTGAGGGACTCACCCAGCAAGGATAAGTGAGGGCAGGCCTGGAGCAACCAGGGTAGCCCTTTGAGTTGATAGAAAAGTCTTCGGGGGACCCACTAGCCAACGGGCAAGTGATCACAAAGACGCCTCTTCAGGAAATGCTTTACAGGAGTCCACGGTCACTCAGGATGGGGTAGGCCTCTGATTTTCACTGCAAAACCTGCTGAAGGCTTGGGCCACAAATGGTTCAATGCACAAGTTCGTGGAACGTCGTGAAGGGTTTGCACTTGACAATCGTGCATCATCCCCGGGTATTGCTGTTCCTCATCACTCGTGGGGTCCACTCACCGCAGCTTTGCTGGGAACTCACAATGGCCATCAAGAAGTGAGGGAATCCACTTCTGGGGCAGCAGGGACTTCGAACTCCAGCAGGAGTGGGAAAGTTTGCAACTGTTGATTAAGGTTTTTGGTGCCTTCCAAGCAGGGGAGTCACTCCTTGACTCCAAGGGAGATTCTTCTGTCTTCCAAAGGTAGTGGAACGTCGAAGGGCCAGGATTCTTCTTTTTAGAGCATCGTCCAGGGTTATCTGATTTGCAATGGCAAAGTTTGCTATCTTATAGTGAAGACAGGGGAGGGACTAGCTCTATGACCACTCCTCTAGGAGGGTCAGGGGAGGGGGTGGTTACACCCACTTCCCTTTGTCCAGTTTTGCGCCAGAGCAGGGGCTGGTAGCCCCTGAACCGGTTTGAGGTGGCATATGCACAGAGGAGCCTACTGCTCCCCCAGTGCAGGACTTCAAAGCACACTAGGAGTGCACCCACCCAGCCCCAATACACTAAATCCTGTCTGGAAGGTGGTGACACCTCCCTGTGACAGGATGCCTTTTGTTGGGCTTCCTCCACTGCGAGTTTCAGTCAGCAGCAGGAGGGCAGCCCAGTGTCTGTGCTGGTGGCATCCATTTTGTGATGCCAGGGCTCTATAGGATTTCTATCGTTTTACAGTTCGTCCCCTCTAGAAGGGTGGGATCATGCTCCCACATCATGGACTGATGTGGGGGTATGATTCCAAGTTGTTTGACACCAAACACGACATGTTTTGATGCAGTCATTCCAAAGTTAGCATTTTAATGCACTTAAGAGTATATGGTTTATCCGCATCCACAAACAACCATAGAGAATAGACTCTGGTAGCTGCAGAGGGGCCCTGCTCCTGCAGAGGCACCCCCTCACATTGTAAACCATGCACCCTGCCCTCAGGATTGATAGGGCCTTCCATAGGGGTGGCTGATAGGTTTATATGTGTGTGTATGGTGAGATATCGGAACCTATATCTCTGTGAGGAGTGCTAACACTACCTCACACAGGCTGCAGTAGCAGGCCTGTGGTGTCAGATTGAGTCTGCTTCCAAGGGTGGCATAATACATGCTGCAGCCCCTTTTAGGCCTGTGAGGTGCCTATGCCCTAGGTACCTAAGGTACCATATACTAGGGGCTCATAAGGTACCACAGTATCCAATCACTAGTGCATCTAATATGCACACCAAGTCGTTTAGAGAGAACAGAGAGACTGGGGCCCTGATTAGCAGGGACCCAGCCAGTAGCCAGAAACCAGTGTATACATCAGAAAAAAAGTGGGGGCTTTTTTTTTCTGATGTATACACTGGTTTCTGGCTACTGGCTGGGTCCCTGCTAATCAGGGCCCCAGTCTCTCTGTTCTCTCTAAACGACTTGGTGTGCATATTAGATGGTTAGATGTTATTTGGTTTTTTTCTCTATGGTGCTAGATGATATGGGATTCAATGTAATTCGATGTCTTCTTCATCTGTAAGGGGTTGTATTAGGATTGCTTCCATCAATATATGTGGCCTTAATGACCCGGCCAAAAGGCGCAGGATACGGGAGGACATTCGAATTTTGAGGGCAGATATTATCTGCCTTCAAGAAACTCATGTTCCAGTTACAAATAAACAAATAATAGAGTTTGATGGGTTTCAATTAATTTCATGGACACGGCAAGATGGTAAAACCAGAGGTGTCGCAATACTGGCACGTAGAGGTCTGGCGTGCTTTACGCGATCTCTTTCTGATCAACATGGCAGATGGGTTATTGTACAATGTTTAATTGATTCCAAAATGTTTACTTTATGCTCTGTTACGGACCAGTTTTGGACGACCCCGAACTCTTCGATTGGTTAACTTTAGAACTAGTGGGCTGGCCCTCCCCAATTGTATTATGTGGGGACTTTAATATTAATGTGAGTTGTGCGGTATCCAATCACCCCGAATTGGTATATCAAGGGCGGAAACCAAAAGTCTTTAAGTCTCTTTTGCATCTAAAAGAATTGCATGGCTTGATTGATATATGGGCACAAACGGAAGGAAACGACCCGGGCTTCACCTATTTCTCTGCTCCCCATAGAACTCATGCACGATTGGATTACTTTTTTGTTTCTGGAAATTTGGTTCAGGGCAGTAAGATCAGAAAATTTCCCAGAGTTATGTCTGACCATAACCCTCTGGTCCTTGAACTTAATATTAAATGCTCTAAACCAATATCTAGCTGGACTTTTAACAGGGCTCTGCTGAGTGATAAATCCTATATAGATCATACGGCAAAATGGATCACTCAGTTCTTAGAGTACAATTTGGGAAGCACCGGGGTTCAAAATGTTTGGGATACTCTTAAGGCAGGGATCAGGGGTGAAACGACGAAGTATGGATGGGAGACTCAAAAGAAAGAGAGGGACAAGATTAATGAGATGTATGAAGAATTAAGGAAAGCTGAGATTAATCTTGTTAAAATACTTTCCGAAGGTGGGGCGGGTGAACTAGCACAATCTACAATTGTAAGTGTTAAATCAGCTATCACCCAAATTTCATTTGCTAAGTCTGCTGGTAGATACTTAGCCTGGAGGTCCAAACTTTATGAGTGTAGCGAAAAGGTAGGTCATATGTTAGCTGTCCGGACCAAAGAAAATGAGGTATCAACACAGATTGCAGGAGTTTCAGATCCAGACATCGGTTTGGTAACTGATACTGGTGCAATTCTTCTGGCTTTCCAGAAATTCTATCAGAAGTTATATTCGGAAGATATTGAAGATAATTGTTGGATTCAATCTGAAACCGACAGATATCTTACGGAAGCTAAATTAAATAAATTGTCTACTTTAGATCAGGATATGTTGGACGCTTCGGTTCGGCCAGAGGAATTACAAGTTGCTATAGACTCACTTCCACCAGGCAAAGCTGTAGGCCCTGATTTTCTGCCTGGTGAATTTTATAAAGTTTTTCGAATTCAATTGGCTCCGATTATGTTGGAGATGTTTCATATAGTACAGAGTGGAAATACCCCTCCCGAATCTTGGAAAATGGCAAAGATTGTGATATTTTTAAAGAAAGGGAAAGCAGCATCAGATTTAGGGGCCTATAGGCCTATTACTTTGATTAACAGCAACATCAAAATTTACTCTAAGATATTGGCAAATAGACTCGCATCAGTTATTAAAAAAATTGTTTCTCCCCAGCAACATGGTTTTGTGCCTGGACGGGAGACTATAGATCATATACGCCGGACAATCGCATTATTTGGATTATACTAAGGTTACAGGAGACCCTATGGCTTTAATACTGCTGGATGCTGAAAAGGCATTTGATAGGGTCTCCTGGCCTTTTTTATGGGCGGCTATGAAATATAATGGTATTGGTGAAAGATTTATAAGAGCTATTCAAATTATGTATAAAGATCCAAGTGCCAGAATTGCATCAATGGGAACCCAATCTGGGATAATCAATATATCACGGGGTACTAGGCAAGGATGCCCATGTTCCCCCCTGCTATTCGCCATTTATATTGACCCTTTAATTAGGAAGATTCTGGCAGATTCAAAAATACAACCTGTACCGGCAAGAGGGGGGAACGTCAAAATCTTGGCGTATGCCGATGATTTGGCTATTATCACAACTAACCCTCGCTCTACCCTTCTGGAAATAAATATTCTAACGCTGCAATTCGGCAATATCTCTGGCTATCATATGAATGAATCTAAAACTCAAATTGTCATCAATGAGAAAATTATATTAACCGACCCACGGATAACATCAAGTGCAAGATATTTAGGAATTGAAATAAGTTCTAAAATCCAGGATATAGTTGATATTAACTTGAAACCAGTAATAATGAAAATCAAATCCGATTCACAAAGAATGAATAAACTATATCTGACATTAATAGGGAGATGCAATATTATTAAGATGATATTTTTGCCCAAAATCTTATATATTTTTAGAGCAATTCCCTTAGATATAAATAAAATTTGGTTTCAGAAACTTGATCAGGTGGTCTCATGGTTTCTATGGGCGGGGCTCTTAGATATATGACCTTACCTAGAGACAGGGGAGGGTGGGCTGTCCCCAACTTTCAAATTTACTATTGGGCAACTGCGTTGAAACAGATGGGGGAATTACTCAACTGGGGGAATCTTCAAGTTGGGGAAATATCAATTTATCATTTGATTTATGGAATAGAAGCCAGAGGACTTCTTATGCGACATATTGATTTTGCTTATTTCAAGAGGGTTAAGTTCAAGGTTTTGTTTGGTGCTTATAGGGTCTGGACTGCAGTTAGGAAAAAGGCTGGGATTGGGCGGCTGCATATATATTCCCCTTTAGTCAATAACTTCCTACTCCCAGATTTATTTCAAGATGTTTATTTCAAACACTGGATTGAGAAAGGTATTTTTTGTATAGGGGATTTTATTCGCAATGCTGAAATACTTCCTTTTGAGGCTTTAAAGGAGAAATTTATGATTAGGAATAATTTTTTCTTTAAGTATTTACAGATTAGGGATTTCTTTACCAAAAAAGTAACGTGTCGGAATAGAATTCCCCTATTAGATAAGATCTTCGGGGGCCAAGCCACCACATCTTCGCTATATAAATTTTTAAATGGAACAAAGGGCGATGATTTAGCTAAACATTTTGACAGATGGCAAACAGCTCTACAGGCCGGACAGGGAGAATGTGAAGATTCTCTCATGTATAGCCAAACGGTATGTGTTTCTGCAAGTTTACAGGCACAAGGCTATAAGACTTGGTGTAATTTATATATAACTCCGGCACGTATTTATCGATGGGGGGGTCCTCGGGGATACACTGCTCTCGATGTGGGCTTCTGGCAGCAGATAGCACACATATGTTTGCGACCTGCCCCAGTCTCTCTCAAGTATTGATTAAAATTGAATCGCGTTTAGAATCTATATTAGGCTATCGAGTCCCACTGTCCCCCCAGGTTATAATGCTAGGGATTTGTAATCAGGATATAGGGGAGGCCAACAGGAAACTGGTTTATATCGCAATGGCTGTATTACGATTAGGCCTGGGCGGTAAATTTCGTTCCGCTCGCGGAATTTGCGGAATTTGCGGAATTTCGGTAATTTCGCGTTCCGCGGAGAACGCGAAATTGCCCAAAATTCTGCTTTCCGCGACTTCGCGAAATTTTTTCTTGTTCGCGTTCTCAAAATGCGTGTTCGCGAGATATTTCTCCCCGAGCACGCAAACAGCAACTGTGAACAGGAAAAAACCATCGCGAACAAGCAATTCCGCGTGTTCGCGGAATTTCTGCATGTTCGCGGAGATTTTTTACCGTTTCGCGGAGATTTGCGTAACGCGATTACGCAAATTCCGCCCACCCCTAATTACGATTGTGTTTGGCTACTATGTGGCTTGATCAGGACCCTCCTACGTTACATATGTGGTTTAGTAAACTAATCTATGTTTATAACTGGGAGATATCTGTGTTTAGGAGACGAGGAAATCAGACAAGGGCCAAAGGGGAAAAAATATGGGAACCATTAACCAAGTGGTTAAATAAGGTTGAATAGCTACTGTGTTGTAATGTACCCCTTTGTCTGTATGTTTATATTATCTTTTCACTTATATATATATATATATTTTTTTTTTCTCTTCTCTTCTTCCTTGTCGGATCCACCGGGGTGCGGGGATAAAAAAATTTAAATTGGACATCGGATATGGTTTTTTTTTATGTATATTGTTTAATATTTATGTTATGTTTCTGATGCCCTAATAAAAATAAAATAAAAATAAAAAAAGTGGGGGCAACATAATTGCAGATCCTACTCTTCTACAAATACAGTCCGTGAAAGAGGGGCCTCATGGTCCTTCTGACTTTTTGGGTTTCAAGCAGGAGGTGTCAGAAAATTTACCACAGGGATAACTGGCTTGTGGCGGCCAAGCGTTCATAGCGACGTCACTTTTTGATCCTTCGATGTCGGCTCTTCCTATCATCGTGAAGCAGAATTCACCAAGCGTTGGATTGTTCACCCACTAATAGGGAATGTGAGCTGGGTTTAGAACGTTGTGAGACAGGTTAGTTTTACCCTACGGATGATGTGTTGTTGCAATAGTAATCCTGCGCAATTCGAGAGGAACCACAGGTTCAGATATTTGGTGTATGTGCTTGGCTGAGGAGCCAATGGGGCGAAGCTACCATCTGTGGGATTATGACTGAACACCTCTAAATCAGAATCCCCCCTAAACCGTAATGATACCGCAGTGCCGTGGAGCCTCGGTTGGCCTGGGATAGCCAGCCTCTCTCAGGGGGCCGGTGCGTAGAGCCGCTCGCTTGGGGACCGGAGCACGGATGGAAGTGAGCCGCCTCCATCGCCCTTATTGCACCACATGTTCGTGGGGCACCTGGTGCTAAATCATTCGTAGACAACCTGATTCTGGGTCAGGGTTTTGTAAGTAGCAGAGCAGCTACCTCGCTGCGATCTATTGAAAGTCATCCTCTGAGCAAAGCTTTTGTCTCTCTGTGAGTGGGTGCCCACGGACGCCCTCCTCCACCACACCCAGGGGTGGGTCCCTCTGTCGCCGGGGTGGCGGGAGGGACACGGAGGGGGTAATGCGGGTCTGCAGGAGACCACCTCCACCACATGCCCTCCGGCACGGGGGCCTCCCCCTCCCGTCCCTGTCCCACCGGGGTGCGGAGACAGGGGCCACCGTCCCTCGCGGGTCAGCAGAGTGACCAGATAGCCTGGTCCGGCCAGGCCTCTCCCCTTCCCACTGCTCCCATGCAAATTGGGCAGGGAGGCAAGGAGAAGCCCCGGGGAAGGAGCCTCCTGAGTGGCTGCCTCGGAGCGCCTGGCCACCCTCGCCGGGCTGCGAGGGCGACTGAGTACAGCACCCTCCCAGGCCATCTGGGTGCTGGGTCGTCCCGGGCCACCTGGTCGCCTGGCTGCATGACCAGATAGCCCTGTGGGCCCCCAGGTGACCAGATAGCCCTGCGGGCCAGGTGACCAGATGGCCCTGCGGGCTGGGTGACCAGATGGCCGGCCTGACGGCTGGCGGGGCTACCTCCATCTTTTGTCCTTCCCCAAACTTCTGTAAGCCCCCAGGCAGGCCGGCGGGGAGAGGACGTGGCCTGGGCTGAACCCTCCTTGGTTCCATCCGAGGGTCCGGGTGCTGGGGACGGGTGTCTACCGGGGCCCAGGGAGGCTCTCCCCAGCCTGTCTAGGGTTCGGAAGCTGGGACAGAGCCTGGGGCTTGAGCTCCGTCTGGTGGGCCCCAGGTGTGGGAGCACCCCACCCTGCAAGCCAGCCGAGGGTCGTGGTGCTGGGCACGGGGGAGGCTCTCCCCGGCCAGGCTAGGGTTCGGAAGCTGGGACTGGACCCAGGGCACGAGCTCCATCTGGCAGGCCACGGAGTGTGGGAGCCCCCCATCCTGCAAGCCATCGGAGGGTCCGGGCGCTAGTTACAGGGGTTCCTCAGGGCCCGGGGAGGCTCTCCCCAGTCTGGCTAGGGTTCAGAACCTGGGACAGGGCCTGGGGCTTGAGCTCTGTCTGGTGGGTCCTGGGGTGCGGGAGCTCCCTGTCCTGCAAGCCAGCCGAGGGTCCGGGCGCTCGGGACAGGGGTCCACCGGGGCCCGGGGAGGCTCTCCCCAGCCTGGCGAGGGTTCAGAAGCTGGGACAGGGCCTGGGTCTTGAGCTCCGTCTGGCGTGCCCCGGGGTGCGGGAGCCTCCCATCCTGCAAGCTAGCCGAGGGTCCGGGCGCTGGGGACTGGGGTCCACCCAGCCTGGGGAGGCTCTCCCCGGCCTGGCTAGGGTTCGGAAGCTGGGACCGGGCCCGGGTCTCGAGCTCCGTCTGGCGGGCCCCAGGGTGTAGGAGCCCCCCGTCCTGCAAGCCATCGGAGGGTCCGGGGGCTGGTTACGGTGGTCCATCAGGGCCCGGGCCAGGCTAGGGTTCGGAAGCTGGGTCCAAGCCTGGGGCTTGAGCTCCATCCGGCAGGTCCCGGGGTGCTGGATCCCCCCATCCTGAAAGCCAGCCGATGGTCCGGGTGTCCCATCAGGGCCCGGGAAGGCTCTCTCCAGCGCCAAGGCACCCGGCACCAAGGCAGTGTCACCATATTATGGGCCTTTTCCGCCCGGTAGGCAATCGTGATGATTGCCTACCTGCAGAAAAGCGGCGAACAGTCTTTCCGTCTGTCACGGTACCCCCGCCATGCTAATGTGGCGGGGGGGTAAAATGCCGTCCGGCGGGGTGTTTTGGAAGGCGGATCGCCATCACCGGTTGGGCAGTGGTGATCCGCCCGTCATCCTAATGGGTCCCGAGGGGCCCATTAGGATGGTGGATGGATTGCCATTCAGTGGCCCATTAGGATGGCAGGCGGATCGCCACTGCCAGTTGGGCGGTGGCGATCCGCCTGCCAAAACACCCCAGCAGATGGCATTTTAGCTCCCGCCACATTAGCATGGCGGGGGTACCACGGTGGACGGAAAGACCACTGGCGGCCAGTCCCAGCACCGCTAGGGTGGAGGGCGGACTGTAGTCCATCAGCCATCCTAATGGGTCCCACAGTGTTTTTATTCCAGTTAGTGGCCTGCGATGGATAATCCTTCTATTTAATGCTACAGTTGGAGCTTACCAGGGTGCCAGAGGGACTTCACTTGTAAAGTTGTGTTGCCTTCCCTGTTATTGCTTCATCTATTTTCAGGTAAAAGTACTATGGAGTAAAGTGAACTAGCTAAGTTACTTAGTAAGCAACTAACTACTACTGTAGATAAGTAATCATTTATCTAGGTTGTTGTAGGCAATATAAGCCGTGACTCATGGCAGCATCCCCCCTATTGGAAACCCTGGGCGTAGTTTGCGTAGTAGTGCTACGCATAGCTACGCGAAGTGCACTTCGCACTACGCTCGCTAAGCGTAGCTACGCGAGCTGCGTAGTGGGGGAAGGAAATGCTGTTCGCACTGATTGCACGGTGCCGGATGCTTATCTGCACTGTGCAATCATTGCAAACGGCATCTTTTACAGTGCAAGCGGTCGTTTTCTGCCGCTCGAGTAGATTTGTACTCGAGCGGCAGCTTTCTCAACGCTGGCTGGTAGTTTCTCATCGCGAGTGGTCGCGAACATACGCGACCACTCGCAATGAAAAACCTGACCTCCCCGCGTTGAAAATCTCGCTGGGAGGTTTATTTTCCATGCTCGTGATCGGCAACTTGATGTTGCTGATAGTGAACGAGGAAAAAGTCTCGTCGGGATGTTGATTTTGCTCGCTCGCGGTCGCCAACTTGGCGTTGAGGACCGCGAGCAAACAAAAAATGCCCGCTACGCTACGCGTTTTTGCAATGTGCTACGTGCAATTCGCGTAGTAGCGCAAACTACGCACGCTCCACGAGCGTAGCGTTGTACTACGCCCAGAGTTACCTATTGGTCAAAGTAGTTACAGAGGTATATAACTAACTATAACTAACTAACTGGTATACACTTTTCAAAGTAGATTGTTTTTAAAAAAATAGGCTGCGTATAAAGGCAGCAGGGCAAAGTAAAAGTAAAACACAAATAAACTACTTAAGGCATAAATCGTGAAGAAATTAAATGTTTCTCTTTATTTTTTGTCAAAAAGGCCCACCCTCTCCACCCACAACAGGCCAACCCCTATGAATCAATGAATGAATCAAGACATTTATACAGTGCACATCTACTCAAAAGAGTGCCCTGGCGCTCCGAAAAGACTTCCCTAACAACCTATTCAACAATCCACCAGATGCCAAAGATGCAGGAAACTGGTAAAGGATGGCTGCACATTGGCGGAATAACTAGGTTTTAAGCAATTTCCTAAACATGGTTAAGACCATCACAGATCTCAATGACAAATGGAGCGAGTTCCATGCCTGTGCATCTAAGAACCTGAAAGGAATTCCGCCCGAGCGTGCACAGAAAATTCTCGGAACAGCAGCCAAGTTCAGAGAGGAGGATCTCAGGGTTCTAAGTGGTGCGTATTGGGTTGCTTTTTTATTAATGTAGCCCGCGCCACTCCCATGAAACGCCTTGATAAATAAGACGAAAGCCTTGAACCTGATCCTCTGTTTCATTGGAAGCCAGTGAAGAGCTTTAAGATGTGGGGAAATATGGGTCCTAGGCTTTAGCATGAGAACTGCTCTTGCGGCTGCGTTTTGGGCCACCTGCAAGTGCCTCAGCCGATTCAGGAAGGCCCAGATACAGGACATTGACATAGTCCAGTCTGGAAATAACCAATGCCAGGACCACAGTCTTCCTAGAGTCCAAAGGCAAGTGTGGGAGAAAATTTCTCAGCATCCGCAAAAGGCCAAAGCAGGTACCCACTACCGACTGGACTTGGGCTCTCATCGATAGGGACTCGTCTATCATGATGCCCTGATTTTTAACCGTGTGTTGGGTGGAGAGCGAAGTTGACATGTCTTTCATGCCACCAGTGTCTCCATTCATCCGAAGGAGGAGAGCCCCAAAAAATATTTTCTGACTTCTTGGGGTTACATTCCAGTTGGTTGGTCCTAAACCACGCTAACACATTAGTGAGGCAGTTTTTGATCTTCTCACCCTCGAAGCTCTCTTCCCTGCCACAGGTAAACAGCAGCTGCGTATCATCGGCGTATAAAATTATTTTAGCACCGTACGCTTCAGCCTGGGATGCAAGAGGGTATATATACAAATTAAATAGCATGGGACTTAGAAAAGAGCCCTGCAGGACTCCCACATTGAGACTGAGAATTACGGCCGCAAAGGGCAGTGTCCAAACCTCCTGACTTCTATCTTCCAAATCGGAGGACAGCCATTTTAGAACTGAGCCGGCAATGCCGAGGTCCTGCAACCTGTTCAAGAGCCTGTTATAGGGGAACGGTATCAAAGGCCGCTGACAGATCTAATAAGATCAGGATGGCTTTTCCTCCCATATTGAGGCACTCTTTGATATGTTCAGAGACCTCTAATAATGGGGAATCAGTGCTGTAGTTATCTCTAAAGCCAGACTGACTGATATGAAAAAGGTTATCCATTTCCGCGAAGTCCGTGATAACCATGTTCACGTATTTCTCCAGGACCTTGGAAAAAGCCGGCAGCTTAGAAATAGGCCTGTAATTCCCTAACACTTTGGGGTCAGCTGAAGGCTTTTTAAGCAAAGGCAGAATGTCTGCTTGCTTCCATATAGAATGTAAGTGACCCGTGGCTAACGAGGAACTAAGTATTTTATTTACTACCGGATTTACGGCTGTAGCCACCGTAGCTAATAGTTTAGCAGGGTAAGGGTCGGTGGGGGAGCCAGACCTGAGGTCCTTGATAATATCCAGTGATATTTTAGGTTGTAACCAGGGAAACTGCAGGAAAGCGCGGGTAGCTCCAGATGTAGGTTCTATGGTAGAGGCTGACAAAACTTCCTGATCATGGGGTGACTCCCTGATAAAGTATTCTTGAATAGTCACAATTTTCCCATAGAAGAAGGTTACTAGTTGGTTGGTCCATTCAGAAGAAAGTGGAAGATCTTTGGCTCCTGGAGGCGGGCTGTAAAGGCTTTAACAATATTAAACAGCTCCTTGGTATTGTTGCTAGATGACTCGATTTTGACTGTAAAATAGTTTTTTTTTTGCATCATAAACCTTAGTCAGTGGAACGTCAGTGCCTGTTTATACTGACATTTAGCACCAGGGTCAAAAATGTTCCTCCACTTCCTTTCAAGACGTTTACAGATGCTCTAACTAGTTCTGAGTGCCTCATTAAACCAGGGAGCGGAGGATCTGATTTTCTTAAGGGTGCATGTCTGAAGTGGGGCTAAATTGTGAGCGCTATGGCGTACCCAAGATAACAGCAGAAAAGCATCAGCTTCTGGATGCCCAGAGAGTAACGAGGTGGAAGCTTTCAGCGCCTCCCTAAACGCAGAGGATGTAACTCGTTGGAAGGCTCTGAACATGCTTCCTTTTTTAAATATGGAAGATTGACAAGCTCTTCCTAGCTTCGGTACCCTAAAACGAATCAAATAGTGGTCGTACCATGTCAAGGGAAGGGGCACATCCACCTCGACCTCTATAGTCGTAAAGATATGGGTGAGTGTGTGGCCCTTATTATGAGTAGGATGAAGGACAAAAGGAGCAAGGTTAAGGACTGAGAGAGATTCAGTCAGGAAGTTGGCTTTCGAGTCTGTGGCTATGTCAATGTGGATGTTGAGATCACCTAAAATCATAAAATGGCTGTAACGGTGGGCTTGGGGTGCAATCACTTCATTTATAGAGTTTAAAAAGGCGCTTGCTGGGCCCTGGGGCCTGTAAATCAAAGCTCCTGCAAGATTTTGCTTTGCTGATAGGGTACAGTGGAAACCTAGACACGCTGCACCCGCCAGTTCCCCCAATGAAATAGAGTTGATTACAAATTCTTCTTTATAGACAATTGGAACACCCCCACCATTGCCGACCCAGCGTTCCTACCTGAGGACCTTATAGCCGGGAGGAATCGCTGCTGCGAGTGTGGGGATAGAGAATTGCATCAGCCAAGTCTCTGTAAGAAACATTAAAACAGGATGAGATTCATGCAGAAGATCAAAGATCTGAAATTCGTGTTTCTGCACGGAATGTCTAGCGAGTAACAAAGCCTTAAAATAGCCTCCATGACAGACCTTGGCGCACCCCCCAGTGGTTTAAGCAGTTTTCATGGAAGATATCTCGTCGTCATGAGTGGGACCCCAATTGCAGTGCGCACATTTGAAAGCAGTACCTTACCCCAGATCAGCAATGTTGCCCATACATTTCTTTGACATGCCAAAGCTGAACAGAGAAGAGCTGCCAAACTGAATGCGCTGTTCTATGATCCTGGTTGATCCGACAGCATGGCCGTCGCCTGATGCCCCGGGGACGCTGACCGGCGCAGACGGGCTTGCCCAAACAAATTGACCGATCGCCAACTAATGTCCGAGCAAAAGACCAAGAAAGAAAACACCCAGTCCCAACTCCCTTCCCACCCTCCCCACCCACAACAAGTCCCTCCCAATAAAAAAAAAAAATTTAAAAAAGGGCTAAAAGAGGGCATTGTCCATTTGTGTCTGGGGCTGGTCAAGCTCCACTCTTTCCTGCCCAGCCAGGTCTTCATTCGCCTGCAGGATGGGCCGCAGCAATATCCTCTCGGACACTTCAAGTAGAAAAATACCACTCATTAATGAGTAAAGCATTATGCACTATGGAGTACAAGTTTTTATGCCAAATTAATGGAGAGGTGCTATTCAGTGCTTCGGGCACTTTGCTTCTGTCTATCCTATTACCGACTCGGAAAATAGGATTTGCCAAGGGGGCCCCATCCTGATATCGAGTTGCAGGGGAATGTACGATTGTTTTGCAACTGCAATTGAATGAATGAATGAATGAATGAATTCAGATTTATACCGCGCTACTAAGCCCAATGGGCATCAAGGCGCCTAACCAAAAAAGCTAGCTAAGTAAAAAGTGGAGGAACCTACTGGTAGGTCTTAATAAAACACCAGGTTTTAAGGGCTTTTTTGAAGAGGGCCAAAGAAGGTTGGGACTTAATCTCCAGAGGGAGAGTATTCCATAGTAGCGGAGCAACGATGGAAAAAGCTCTGCTGCCCCATCTGACCTTCTTAAAGCGGGGGACTACCAACTGATTAGAATCTGAGGAGCGAAGAAGCCTACTGGGAATATAGCGACTTAGCAAAGACCCCAGGGCATCTGAGGAACCAGCCAGAAGAGCTCTATAGGTAAGACAGAGGAGTTTGAATGAAATCCTATAGTAGATAGGAAGCCAGTGCAGGCTCTTCCTAGCCATTGTGGCGGAAGATGCGTTTGGAAGCGCCAAAACAAATCTGGCAGCCGCATTCTGTACAACCTGAAGGCGCTGGACAAGGTACTTCTTGGTCTCCGCATACAGTGCGTTACAGTAGTCTAACCTGGAGCCTACAAGAGCAATCACTGTCTGCTTACGCGCCTGGGGGGACAAGTAATGAAGGATTCTTTTAAGAATCTTGATGACTCCCCAACAGGTGGCCACCGTCCTGTTGACTTGAAGATTCATGGACAGCGAGGTGTCAAATATGACGCCGAGATTCCTGGCCGATTGGGAAGGAGTGGGGCAGGTTCCTAAAGAAGTAGGCCACCACTCACTAGACCAAATGTCCTGGTCCTTACCAAAGACCAGGACCTCTGTTTTATCGCCATTCAGTTTTAGGGAGTTTAGGATCATCCACTCCGCCACCATCTGCATGCATGACCTAAAGCCGAACGCAGTTGTACTAACAGAGTGGGCCAGGGAGACCATAATTTGCGTGTCATCGGCGTATGACACCACCTCCATCCCCTGCGATCTTACTAGTCTAGCAAGGGGGGCCACATAGATGTTAAACAGAGTCGGACTTAAAGCCGACCCCTGGGGCACCCCACATTGCAAAGATTTAGCAGGGTAGAGGAACTCTCCAAGCATGACTCTTTGCTCTCTAAGATGTCAAAAAGAGTCAAGAAGACTCAAGGCCGGCCCTGCCACCCCTGCCTCCCTTAAACGAGATGTTAAAGTAGAGGGAGACAGGGTGTTGAACGCTGCAGTAAGGTCCAATAAGACCAAAACAGTCGTCTGACCAAGATCCACCTTACGGCGAATGTTATTAACTACCATAGTAAGGGCAGATTCTGTACTATGAGATTTCCTGAAACCATGCTGAGAACTATCCAGGAACTCAGAGGAATCTAGGAAAGTGGATAGATGGACGTTCAGGTGAGATTCAAGCATCTTTGCTGGGGCCGGTAACAGGGATATAGGTCTGAAATTTGTAAGTGATCTAGGGTCAAGGGAGGGCTTTTTAAGAAGGGGCTTCACTATAGCCTTTTTCCAGGCCGAGGGGAAAGTACCCTGGGCCATGGCCCCATTCATTACTTCCAACAGCGGCGGCAAGAGGATGTCCCTACAATCCTTTAGAACTTTCAGGGGACAGGGATCCAAAGGGGAGGCAGACTTAGTCCTGTCTAACAGGAGATTAAGCCCCTCCAGGGAGAGCGGCGGAAAGTGAGTGAGAGTCTTAGTTGGATCTCTCGTCCAAGATTCTAAGATCTTAATGTCGAGGGAAGAGTGATCACCTAACGTACTCCTCTGAGTTTCTAAGGCAAGGTAAATATCCGCAATTTTCTTGTAAAAGAACTCAGAGATGTTATTACATAGCTCCTGTGAGCCCACAACTGGATCAGGTACCTGAAGGGAACAGAGAGAGTCCACAATCTTAAACAACTCTTTAGATGAGGTGAGAGAGGTCATAAGATTCGAGAAGAACTCCTGCTTCTCTTTAATAACTCTGGCTTTATACTCCCGTAACAGCCGTTTATGATCCTCTCTGTCGGAGGTATCCCACGTCTTGCGCCATCTTCTCTCCTTACTTCTACAGGTTTGTCTTAAGAGTCTTAAAGACTCCGTGAACCAAGGCGCAGAGGGTTTCCGCCGAGCCACATATCGCAGAGAGGCGGGGGCAAGCTCATCAACCGCTATAGTAATGAAGTTGGCAAGATCTTGAGCCGCCTCACCCGCATCTCGCGAAGACGAAAACTCAGAACCTCTTATAAAAGGAGCAAGGGCTTCATTAGTGATATTCCTATAACTTCTTTTCCAACCTCTGTTATTGGCAGCAGGGTTAAGAAGCTCTCCAGAAGGGGATGCAAATTCTAGAGGTACTGCCAAATGGTCCGACCAAACCAAAGGCAGGGGGGAACCAACTGAGAGTCTGGAATCGTTGGTGAACACCCCATCCAGTATATGTCCAGCCCGGTGGGTTGGGCTGTTCACCAGCTGAATAAACTCACAGGCTTCCAGCGAGTCCATCAGCCGAGAGGTGTCTTTGGCCCTCAGATCGTCCAAATGGAAATTTAGATCCCCAAGAATGGTAATATGTGGTTTGACAAAATAGGGCTCCAGAATTCTAAAAAGCTCGGAGCAGAAACTGGCTCTGGGACCAGGCGGTCTGTAGATAAGAATGCCAGTAAAGGAAACTGTGGGAGAGCACGAAATGCAAAAGTACAAAGCCTCAAAAGAGTCCAAGGGCTCAGACAGGGTTTTTATAGTGCAGGAAAATGAGACCTTACAGAGAATTGCCAACCCTCCCCCTCTGCGTCTTAGCCTATCCTGTCTGTATAACGTAAAACTCTCACAGTTTACCACCTACTTTAAAAAGGTGAGAAGCCACTCACAAACGGGAAGGGGTCCCTAAGGGACCCCTTCCCCTTTGTGACTGGCAGCGAAAATATTTTTAAAAAGCAGGAGTTCTACTCTTAAAAAAAGAAACAGAAGCGATTAATTTTTCTTTTTTAAATGCATCCCATTTTCTTTAAGGTAAACGGGCTGCATTTAAAAAAAAAATACTTCATTTAAAAAGCAGACATAGCGGTCTGCTGACCCTAGCAGGCCACCATTCCTGTGAGTGCTGGCCATTCCCAATGATGTCGCAAATTGCGACCTGCCTCATGAATATTAATGAGGCAGGTTGTTTGCAACCCCTTTGGGAATCGCGAAAAGTGTCTAGAACACTGTTGTACATTCCATTTTGCGAGTTGCAAAATGACGCAATTTGCGAAGGGTTGTACATCTGGCCCTTGTGTGTTCAGTTTGTAATGCATTGAAAACTTTGTAAATGCCGCATTAACTGAAGCAAACGTACATTGCACAGCTAACACTGCAGCCATGAATTGACTCATACTGCACTTTGGTCATGGGTGGCGAAATGCCAAGGGAATGAAGGGGGTTGATGAATGATGATGGGTGAGATACATATCTGCCTCGTTTAACAAATACAGTGAGTCAAGAGGTTTGAATAAAAATTAAAAACACCCCTACTTTGAACCATAGCGTGGATAACCATAAAGAAAATTATGTGAAGTAGGTGATCAGAATGCCTCTTTCCAGAAGAGCTCCCTTGTTTATTCAACCAATCCTTTATTCAATCATCCTTTCATTCTTCCGACTATATTCATCCATGGCCACCATGATTTTAGCTGTACTTTCTCTCATCCAGTCTTTCACCAAAATTTCCAATCCATCCATTCAGTTCTGCCCTTTCTTTCAATCATCCTTTCACCTATCCATCCATTTACCCAATACTCACCCATGCATCCTTTCACCCACCCACTCATGCATCCTTTCCTTTCACTTCTAAAACATTTCACCAATCCTTTATTTTAACCTTCCACACTTTCCCCTTTCCAAATAGCCATCATTTTAAGCGTACATTATGTGAGCATTTGATAAGTTGCAGAAAGTTTTGACCATAATTCAACCACTGCTACAGCTGTTAAAGTCAGGGGTTCACAATCACAAGTCACAATGATGCCCTTGTAACTAGTGAGTATAAGAGTAATTGTCAATAAGCAAGCAATGTGACTTACCACCGCCCATCCCTGCCACCGCTTCTCTCCCTCCAACCGAATCTTCTTCTCCTCCTGCAGCAGCACTTGAGCCGGTGGCACTCTGTGTGGCTAGAAAACAAATTCTATAAATTTTAGATGCACCTTCCCTTAATTATTTTTTAATAAAAAAATTACAACCCCAATACTACAGTCCAGTAAGCACTGCAGTATCTTCTATCACAAATATCACCCTGGGCATTTGGTTGGTTCACAATGTTAGAAAAGCCGGGTAGTCAAGCCAACCAAAAACGTTTCATAATGGAGGGGCAGAGCTATGACCTATGATGATGATGACTCTGAGTCATTGAAGAGCAATGAAGGGGTGGAATAATAATGTCAATGCTGCACTTTCATGAGAACTGCACGGTATACTGTATAGATGAATTGAACAGCGCAATATTAGGGGCCGCGGCGTGGTCCCTGACAATCGCCATTCTTTTGTCAACTATTAGAGCATGAGCACGAAAAAGAAAGCCTTCTCATCAAACATACATGGTAAATATTTATAATACTTGTTTACTTGGGCCTACCCACTTCACAATAGGACTAAGCCTGGGCAAAGCACTACGCTACGCTCGCGTAGTTTGCGAAGTTCGCGCTACTTCGCACTACGCGAACTGCACGTAGCACAGTGCGAACACGCGTAGCGTAGTGCTGCGGTCATTTTTTGCTTGCTCGCGGTCCTCTACGTCAAGTTGGCGACCGCGAGCAAGCAAAATGACATCCCGGCGAGACTTTTTCCTTGTTCGCGATCAGCAACTTCAAGTTGGCGATCGCGAGCATGGAAAATAAACCTCCCGGCGAGATTCCCAACGCGAGGAGGTCAGGTTTCTCATTGCGAGTGGTCGCGTATGCTCGCGACCGCTCGTGATGAGAAACTACCAGTTCGCGTTGAGAAAGCTGAAGCTCCAGTAAAAATCTACTCGAGCAGCAGAAAACTACAGCTCGCACTGTGCAAGATGCCATTTTCAATGATTGCACAGTGCCGGTTGCTTGTCCGCACTGTGCAATCATTGAAAACGACATCTGGCACAGTGCGAACAAGGTACTACGCAGTTCGCGAAGTGCTACGCGTAGCTCGCGTAGTGCGAACTTCACTTTGCGTAGCTTCGCGAAGTGCTACTTCACGAACTACGCCCAGGCCTAAATAGGACAGTAGAGTACCAAAAATATGTTCTTAGTCTTACAGTACTGCAAGATATATAGGAAAGAGAGGGAATCATGAATGACAAAGCAGAAGAAAACTACAAAATAGCCCTGACCGGAAAAAGTCAGCTAAAAACAATAAAAACACAAAATGAGAAAAAATGCTGGGATAACAGGACTGGAAAATTAAAAGTAGTATAATAGTGGGCAGAGGCTAAAGTTAAGGAAATAATAATAATACTAAATAATAGGAGGAATAACTGGGCTGAGCAGAGCCCTCAGCAATGGAGCTGGTGACTGGTGTCTCCTCCCCAGGTCTTCTCAGACCCACCTGTGCGCTACCCCTCTTCTTTGCCTTGAGTGCTGATGTCAGAAATAAAGAAGATAAAAAAATAGATTAGTGGTACAATTAATCTCCACAAAATTATTATGAAAAGCTCAGTAACATTGTTGCAGATTGTACCAGATAGCCTACAGTACTAGTATTGACTATTGTTGAGTTGGCCATACTAATCCTAAAATCCCCAACTGGATTTTGAACTAATGCATTGCAATGAATAATCTTTGAGTCTATTCTCATTTCTAGATCCCCTTGATGGACCAACTTAGTCTCCCTTTTTTGCAATGCATAGATGCATGCTAGTACTACACATCACTGTGACATTGTTTGGATATGAACAAGCCATATATAGAAGGTCACAGAAAACACTAACCCACTGATATCACTAATTAACTATGCTGACAGGAGGACAGAAAAGCCTGCATTGGCTTCTTAAATAATCAGCCAAAGTGTGCTCCTACAAGCACCGAGCACCTACCTAACTCAAACTGAATCATATAATAATATTCTTAACATAAACTGAACATAACTTACCTCTTCGTGTGAGCAGCGTGCTATTCAGAAAAAAAGTTAGCATTGTAGAACACAACCACAACAAATAATGAATACTGACTGAGCCCCGCAATCTCGACGCCTAGCAGGTTAAGCAGCTCCTGTTCCCAGTTTAATACATTTGTCCAGCTGTGCATCAGCTGCTGGGTGGTGCACTGGACTTGGCTGGTGCACCCCAGATACTTGCACACCCTGCCACAACACAGCCGGTGCTCCTGCAGGGGATACCCTCTGCCAGGCCTACTGCAAGCACGGAGAGGAGATGGCACTGCACAAAAAAACAGTGCCGCCACCTCCACCTCAATGAATCAATCAATAATGAGTTTATCAAGTGGGACTACTCACCAGTGAGGGTCTCAATGTGCTGGGGCGGCTGCTGGTCCCTCTGGGTGTGGAGAATGATTAGAAGAGCCAGGTCTTGTGGTCCTTTTTAGGTCGAGCCTATAGCGGCAGCACGCATGTGCTGGTCGCTTTGAGAGGCATGCAGAATTCAGTATGGCGTGGAAGCGCCGCCCACTCTCCGCCCATCTTTTTCATTGGCTTATGTCCTAAATGCTGCCTTTCGATTGATTTTAGGCTTGTTAGTCCCTGCTCATGACGCCCATGTCATCATTTGTATCCTTTCATGGCTACTGGCCCCTTTACTTCGCAAACAATTTTCTTCCCGTGCCGCCCCTCCCGCAGTCCGTGACTTCTTGATCCCTGTGGCCTGCACCCCCCCCACACTCCCGTTTGTGCCTTTTTGCCCGCCTGCCCTCCCGTTTCCAATGCAATAGGTCTCGCATAAATGCAAGTCCTATTGCATTGCAAATGCTTGTTTTCTTTTGCCTCAGCTTTCCTGTTCCGAGCACTGCTGCTATCATGGAGGCCATTTGTGTTGACATTGTTGTCGCCCCCCTCCCGCCGTAGATTGTGTTGCCTTTAGTCCCACACCCGTTGTCAGCGTTAACTTTCTTCAGTGTCCGTGTTAACTTTGTTCCCGCCCCTCCTGTTTTCCGTGTTAACTTTTTCCCGCCCCCACCCGTTCTCCGTGTTAACTTTGTACCTATTCCCACCCATTGTCCGTGTTAACTTTCTTTCCGACCCCTCCCAATGTCCGTGTTAACTTTGTTCCCGCCTCTCTCCTGTGATCCGTGTTAACTTTGTCCCCCCTCCCGTTGTCCGTGTTAAAATTGTTCCCACCCCCTCCCGTTGTCTGTGTTAACTTTGTTCCCGTCCCCCTCCCGTTATCCATGTTAACTTTGTTCCCACACCCCTCCCATTCTCCATATTGAGTCCCAGGCCGTTCGCTTCAATGGGGCTGCCAAATTCCTGCCAGCTTGCGCAGCTGGCTACCTGGAAGACGCCAAAGCCATGCCGCAGGGCAAAAGCGAGAGTGACCTACTAAACAACACCAACAATTATGGCACCAGCGCACTTCATCAGGTAAGGGACGTCATAACCTGAAAAACCGATTGACAATCCACCACAGATGCAAAATCATTCCGTGAGCAACCCTTTTCCTGTTCTCCTGCACATATGGATGTATAATAAAGTTAGCAAGAACCATCCCCGCTCCCATTATATTCTCTGGTCTTTACTGTCTTGCAGGCAAGCATTTTAGTTTCAGGGTCCAAGTGTTGTGGCCAGGACCCTGGGCTCCCCATTTATTTACCAACACTTGTGAGCATGGGAGAGGCACAGGTCACAGAAATTTTGTGCTGCATCGATCTTTCGAACTGGGGATACTTTTTGATTATTTTTTATCCTTTTGTTATTTTGATGCACACAATTTGCCCTGAGAAGTGCATTGTACCATTTTGCGGGGAAATATAAATAAACCAAGCTTCTACTTATTTTTTTCTTTTAACAAAAATACTCTCAGTGTGTACGTGCAGAGGAATCCACAACCATTTTACTGTCCCGGCAGGCTCAGTCTCTGCATGGGTTGGTCGCCTGCTGAGTTAAGCTGCCACACATCATGCTATTGATCAATTATTTGTTTCTAAAAGTGTCTACAGAAAGCTTTTATCTAGGAACAATAGTAGTTCCTATTACTTTCTTTTGATCCTTGAGTGGTTTTGAGGTTCTGAACACCGAATCTCCAGAGGCGCAGCGGCCAGAGCGTTAATGTTTTCTCGAGCACCTCAACTTGTTCAGGCTTTTCTATTATTTTTCTCTCTTCGGTTTCAGTTTCATTTCTGAAGACGTCTGGATGCCATTGATGACATCCCAGCAGCAAATGTGCGCACAATTTAAACTCAATACCATTTCTATAACAGTGTAGTGAAACCTTTATTTCCTTGGTATTGTAATATAACTACCATTGTTTTACCATTCGTGCACTGTGGCAGGGCCTTCTGTTCTCTGTCCTGTTATAAATAAAGCTAAATGGTGGAAAAAAGTGAGCATGATTTCAGGGAAGTATGGTTCTCCATCACTCTTTTATTGCTCAGTTGTAAGTTCCAGTGGAATATCCTAGGCTACAGGCAGGAGCGTTGGAATTATGCAGCAGGAGATGACACATTATGCGGGAGGGTTGACTATATTATGCAGGAAGAAAAGCAAACCATTCCTCAGATTTCGTTAGTATTACCTAGTTATTTTAGTATTTCTGCACATGTTAATACTTTCTGAGTAAACCTTTCACCTAATTAGTACCAGTTTAACACCCAAGTACATTAACACGCTACAGAAAGGTGACCAGTAAACTTTTGTGAAGGGCCTTCCACTGTGCGGAAACACTACGTTTGCACTAGAAACAAAACATTTCTTGTCAAATTTTGCAGATAATGGTTTATGTGGCAAATACAGCAAATCTATAATTGTGCGGGAAAACACCCTGGCTGCAGAATTGCTACAGGTAATGAGGGAAGGCATTTTCACTATTATGGAGAAAATAGCCCAAGGGTAGGCCTGCAACCTCAATCACATTTTTGGGCTTTCTATTTGTTGGCTCTATTTGTATTCCTAAATCAGACTACATGACCCAGTGTATAGTAATTGCTTAGCTATTCAAACCCTGGAGGCACAGCACCCAGAATAGTGTGCTGCATGGCTAAAAGCTTATAAGGTCCCAAAGACGAGACCTATTTGCTATTGCCAATGCTTGTTTAATTGGGATTGCCTGAGGTGGAGGGGCATGGTGTTCCAGGTCTTGCCGGCAAGGTAGGAGAATAAACTTCCTCCGGTTCAAGTCTTGTGGATCCTGGGAAGAAGGCTAGAGTGCGTTAGGTGGAACTAAGATGCCTGGTGTGTACGTGGAATGCGAGGCGGTGGTTCAGGTATAATGGTCCTATGTTGTGAAGCGCTTTGTAGTTATGTGTGAGGAGCTTGAAAGTGATTCTCTTATTGACTGGGAGCCAGTGGAGTTGTCAGAGGTGCTGCATGATGTGGCTGTGGGATGTCGAGGATCAGTCTGTCAGTGGTGTTTTCAACTTTCTGTAGTTTCTTGAGCTGTTTCTGGGTGACGCCAGAGTAGAGTGTGTTGCAGTAGTCGAGTCTGCTAATGACGAGTGCATGGGTGACACTCTTTCTGGATTCTGTGGGGATCCATCCGAAGGTCTTTTAAAGCAGGCAGATTGTATAGAAGTAGGATGAGGAAACTGCGTTGATTTGGCAGTTGATTGTAAGTGACAAGTCCAGTATGGTGCCAAGGTTGTGGCTGGCCATCAGGAGTCACCACATGCTGAAGGGGTGGGGCCCAGGATGAGTACTTCGATCTTGTCCGAGTTGAGCTTGAGGCAGTAGTCTTTTATCTAGGTGGCGGCAGCCTCCATTCCACTGTGGAAATTAGTGCTGGTGGTTGTGGGTTCTTTGGGGAGGGACAAGATAAGCTGGGTGTTGTCGGCGTAGGAGACAATCTTAAGTTTGTGGCTTCTGATGATGTTTGGGAGGAGGGCAATGTAGACGTTAAAGTGGATGGGGCTCAAGGATGAACACTGGGGCACTCCGCAGCTGATCTCCGTTGGTTCTTAGAGGAATGGGGTATTCTAACTCGCTGAGTCCAGTTGGTGAGGAAGAAGTGGAACCAGTCCAGTGCCATGTCGCGGATGCTGACGTAGTGGAGTCTCGTGATTAGGGTGCAGTGGGAGACAGTGTCGATGGGGGCCCAGAAGTCTAGTAGGATGAGGGTTGCGGTCTCAACCCGGTTGAGGAAGGACCGGATGTCATCAATGGCAGTGAGGAGTGCGGTCTTCCTGCTATGGTTGCTTCGGAAGCTAGATTGGGAGGTGTCCAGGATGTGTTTCACCTCAATGAACTCAGAGACTTGGGCATTGATAGCCTTCTCGATGACCTTGGCTGGGAAGGGGAGGAGGGAAATTGGTCTGAAGTTCTTGAGGTCTGTCGGGTCTGAGGATGGCATCTTCAGCAGAGGTTGATCTCGGCGTGTTTCCAGTCATTGGGGAAGGTGGTGGTTTTGATAGAGCAGTTGATGGTGCTGCAAAGCTGGGGGCGATGGTGGCTGCTGCTCTGTGGAAAATGTGGTAAGTGCAAGGATCCAATGGGACTCCTAAGTGATGCTCTCCATGGTCTTGAGTGTACTCTCTGTTGTAAGCAGGGTCTAGCTGAGCACGGTCTGTTGGGGTGCAGCATAGTTGCTTCTGGTGGTAGGCATAGTAGCAAGGTCTAGGTGTCAAAGCTGTCGTAGATCTGCCTGATCTTATGGTGGAAGAAGGTGCTGAGTTTGCTGCAGAGGTCTTCGGAGAGTGCGACATCTGTGTTCTCACTGTTGAGCCTGGCAAACTCCTTAACGATGGTGGAGGGCTCTTTGCCATTGTGTGCTCTGGTGTTGATTCTGTCTTGGAAGGCCGTTAACTTTGTAGATTTGAGGAGGAGTTGGTGTGCGTTGACGGTGGATTTGAAGGTTGCGTGGGTTTTAGGGGTTTTGTTGTTCTTCCATTGCTTCTCGAGTCATTGGCAGGTAAGTCTGAACTTGTAGAGGGTGGGAGTGAACCAGCTGGGTTTCCTGAAGTGTTGCTTGCTAGGTATGTTCTTGAGGGGTGCCAGAGTGTCGGTGCAGTCTGAAATCCATTGGTGGAGGTTGTGCACTGTGGTGTTGGCATCAGTGGTTGTGCTGAAGTAGTTGATGCGAAGTTCTTCAGTGGCCTTGCCCCAGCTGTGACAGGGGGGTCTATGAAGTGGACATGATGAAGATGAGATGCATGCAGTGGTGGTCAGTCGAGGAGAGTTCGGTGGAGGGGCTGTAGCTGATGTTCCTGCCGGCTGACAAAACAGGGTCAAGCGTGTGTCCGGTTGTGTCGGTTAGTGAGGTGTCTACCTGCTTGGCTCTGATGTTGGCAAGGTTCTCTAGTAGGGAGGCGGTGTTGTTGGCACTGAGGTTGTCGATGTGGAAGTTGTGGTCTCCGAGTATGATGCAGTCAGTGGATGTGAGAGCTTGGGGTGCGATGAGGTCTACGATGGGGTTGTAGAGGAGGATGCCGCAGAGGGTTGTGTTGGGTTTGGAATTGAAGGTGTTCCATGGTTGTCATTGGGTCGGTAGAGTGTGTGGTTAGTTGGAGGTTGATCTTGTGGGCGATGTCGATGCCTCTTCCTGGGCGGTCTTTGTGAGTGATTTTGTAGCTGTCGGGGATAGCGATGGCCATGTCTGGTCTGGAGTAGGGGTTGGTCCAGGTTTCTGTGAAAAAAGCGTTGTCAAGAGAGGAGGCGCGAAGGAGGTCCCAGATATCCGTGGCATGTTTTTGATGGGATCGCACATTGAGGAGAAGGCAGTTGACCCAGTTGGGTGTGCTTTTGGTAGGCTGGACAGCGAGAGGATCTGGTGTGGGTGAAGGCGTCATTGCAGTTCCAGCAGGCAAAGGACCCATGGGTCCTCTTCGGTGACACTAGGTGGCAGGCAGCATGGCGTCCAGGGTTGAGGGAGAGGAGGGTGTTGCCATTGTAGCAGTGGAAGGTCCAAGAACCAGGGTCCCTGGCACTGGGTGCAGTCCGGGAATAGACAGGTGCAGCTGGGCTGGCTTTGGCACGCCAGTGGCACAACCGCTGTGCGGCCACACAGCAGCCGCCATTAAGTAGTGCTGCGGGGTAGGCTGTCAACTGGGAGGCGGGAAAATGCTGGAGCAGGAAGGGACGCTGGAGGGTGGTGGGTCCACAGGGGAACACAGCGGCCGGGTCAACAAAGGATAAAGGAAAAAATGGAAAAAAATGGAAAAAGGACAGAGAGAGCAGAGCCCAAAAAGGCAGAGGCAGACAAAGATAAAAGAGAGGGAGAATATGGAAAAAGCAAAAAGATAGACAGAGAGAGCAGAGAGAGTGACAGAAGGGCAATCAAGTGGCAGAACAGTGATGCTCTACCCCTGGACCACCAGGTATGAGGCACAGGCAGGAGCCTGAAGGTGGAGGAGGGCCTCAAACTCCTGACCTTTGAGTCAGCAGCAGCAGAAACAGCAGCAGCTACCGGAGAGAGCTGCGCTGTGAAAGGAGCAAGCCCACTAAAGGGTTAGTGGACTCCAAGACTCCACTTACACCGTTCAGTGGCCACCATTAAGTAGTGATGCGGGGGGGGGCTGGACAGCTTGGAGCCGGGAAAATGCAAGAAGGGACACCTAACAAAAGATTGACTGAGGGTGTGCCCCCTTTTGTTGCTCTGCTGTCTGCAAGGTAGGTGGCTGCTGCTGTTGGATGTTCGAAAGGGCCTGGCGCCACCACTCCCCTGGTTGCCATGGCATAGAGTTGGGTAAAAAAAAAGGAACAGTAAAAGGTAGGAAGAAATAATTAAGTACAGGGAAACATAAACAAACACAAAAAGTCATAACAAAACGTAAAATACGCAAACACAAAGACACACACTAATGTAATAAATAAAAATGGGGTGTAGATTAATTAGGAGGGTGGAGGATTACAAAGATTAAGATAGTATTGAAAAACAGGCCCAACACCATAAACAGAGAACAAAAACAAGATAGCCGTACCCATACGAACTACAGTCTGCCATTTGCGTGCCATTTTGTTTGTGAGGACGTATTCTGCATTGGGTTTGATGTTAAACACAAAGCGAATGGGTGTGCTGGGAATCTCTGCTTGGCCGCAGATCTCAGCGTAGTGGGCAGAGTTTTTTAACCACTTCACAGACTTTTGCATAGCATGATTTTGCAAACCCTGCCGTGGCCAAGTTAATAGTAAATTTAAATGGTTTTACCCTCCCACAACGAATTTTGCCCCTCCCTTAACTGATCCTTCACAACTTTAAAAATACAACTACTAAACTAAACGTATTAAGGGGCTTCTTACGATGTTGGTCGGATCGCAACCAACAGACCGACATCTTGTTCTGCTGTCCGACTGCAGCAATATGATGAAGGCAGTTGGAGGCAGCGGGCAAAGGAACCGACTGATGCCTCTGACAGGCTCAAGGAGCCCGTAACCATCATTCGGATAATAATACCCTACATTAGAGGCAGTACCTGATCAGGCACCGCCCTTGGGATTGCGATGTCCCTTTCAGGTAACCTTTCAATGGCGGTCCGACCGCCATAAAAAGGCTGTTGAAAACAAACTTTGGGGCACCTTAGCAGGGCTCCCATTCCTCCGATGCCTTTTCTATGAGACCTGGGGGCACCTGTGGTGCCCCCCAAACATCCATACTCTTTGTGCCTGGCACCACATGATGCCTGGCACAAGGTGCATGAATGTTTGAAAACATAAATATTTCCAATGCGGATTGTGCTGCAGCCCTTTTCCGGCCATAGCACAAGCCACAATGGAACAATGGATGTTTCCGACTGCCTCATGGGCTGTTATGAACCTCAATGTATCCCAATATAGGACTAGGTACTTATACAACCTTTTACCTACATCTGTCCTACTAATGTTCTACATAACGGGTCTGATGCTGACCTTTTACCTAGTTAGGTGCTACATGACTGTTGTGTGGTTTCCTCCGAAAAACTAGACTCATGTATTACGCATGAGGATTTCTCAGTATCTCAGCAGGATTACCATCTTCTGCATAATAACTCTGTATAAGGGTCCCCTCTATAGTCATTCTTGCCTGGCAGGCTCACAGTACGCTTCCAGGTAGAACCCCTGAGGGTACCTTTCAGGTATATAAGCACTACATCTTCGCTTGGCAAACCATGCTGACAAGCTGACACGAGACGCTGAGGTCTAGGCATGCAGATACTCTGGCACGCAGTGGTCTGACATCCCTTGTGGGGTGTCCATCTCGAGACCAAGACAGGGTCCTTCACTCTCCCACATCAGGTAATGGAGTTGGCTCTATCATAAGAAGTTTCTTGGCTACACACCTACATACATGATAGGTACATTTAGGTGCATCTAGTTAGGGTCTACATTGCAGGAGTAGGCATTATTACTGTTATGTATCTATATGCCTGCATATATTAATTGTTCTAGCACTATGGTAGAATTGTACCTTTTCTTCACCCTATTTGTGCCCATAACAGTATACATCTATTTTTGTTTAATGGTTGTTGCAGCACAAGTATTTTATACTAGAATGACGCTGGTTCTATAAATACTTATTGAAAACGTCGCCACCGTTTATTCTGTGCATCTCTCTGAGACAAAGTAAGCACGAGAGACTGAGCGAAAAGTACTGTACTGTTTCCACGATCCCTGAGGGGACAGGGTTGTCATGTTCTATAGTTGCCAGAAACTATTTGCTCCTTGGTAAGAGGGGCTTATAGTGGCACTGTGAGCTAGCTGGTTCACAGACTAACTTATCTTTTCGGGGTGCCTGGAATCAGTCTGAACACCAATCCCTTAGTTTATGTTGTCTAAATGCGCAGATCCCATATCAATTTGTAGGAACAACATGACAGGACGGCTGCATCCTAATTTTTTAGATGGAACCGCCGACTACTAGTCGGGTAGGTTCCATAACGATACGATGCCTGTCAGACACTCGTCTGACCGTCATCGTAATTAGGCCCATAGCATTTTCCAAAACTCATCGAAATTCATAGAGTGGCTCTCAATTTTCAGGTAATTCAAAAAACCTTCTTTTGACCGCCAAGATAGCTCTACCTTTTAAATGCCCGCATACACCTCTTTCAAATACCAATATCTCAAAAACAACTGAATAGATTTATGCCAAAGCAATCAAAACAAATTCTCTCCTCCATGTACAGTTCTACTTTCATGCCAAAGTTTAATATATTCAGTTCAGAGGTTTTTGGTATAGCAGAGTACAAAAATTCCTATGGGAGCTAAAATGCTTTTTGTTTTTTACCATCCCATTAGCTCTTTTGTCCTTGCACAGAATTTGCCATGTCAAACCTTAGGCAGTTTCTCCAGGGATGCGCAACGTTTGTTAGGATTTGTCAAACAGTGCTGAATTGTTTAGCAATCATAAAATGCATTTAGAATGTAAAATATAATAACTGAAAGAGCAACAGTTTAAGTGAAATTCTGGATAAAATTTAAAATGTATGTAAATTGGAAGTTGCGTTTAAAAATATCCCCGAAATTCACTGAACACTGTTTTTCTTTTTTTAAATATTTCTTTATTAATTTTCAGAGAATCGTATAGAGCTCTGGTCACAGTGGGAGCATACGGTGGTGCATGGCATCAATACAATATATAACCCTGTAATAACATTGACAGGAGTAACCCTGGGCGGACAACTACGCTACGCTTCCGTAGTTTGCGTAGTTTGTGCTACTTCGCACTACGCGAATTGCACGTAGTACAGTGCAAAAACGCGTAGCATAGCGTAGTTGGCATTTTTTGCTCGCTCGCGGTCCTCTACGTCAAGTTGGTGACCGCGAGCGAGCAAAATGACATCCCGGCGAGACTTTTTCCTCGTTCGCGATCAGCAACATCAACATGCGTATGCTCGCGACCGCTCGCGATGAGAAACTACCAGTCCGCGTTGAGAAAGCTGCCGCTCGAGTAAAAATCTACTCGAGCGGCAGAAAACGACAGCTCGCACTGTGCAAGATGCCGTTTTCAATGATTGCACAGTGCGGACATGCATCCGGCACTGTGCAATCATCACGAATAGCTAACTACGCAGTTCACGTAGTGCTACGCGTATCTTGCATAGTGCGAAATGCACTTTGCGTAGCTACGCGTAGCGCTACTACATGAACTACGCCCAGGGTTAGACAGGAGCATAAATACAATAAAAGTGCAGTAGTGTTCAGTGCTACATCGTGCATTCCATACCATAGTTGTTGATGAGCAAATTTAGCAGTAACCACAATGCACATCAAGAAATATTCTAAACATTAGGCATAGGCAGGCATCATTTTCGTGTCCATCTGTTTTCAAGTGGATAGTTACGGACCTTCACTGTTCGTGTGGTGTGACGTATGAGCACCAACGCATTGACAAATCAGGATTATACCTTGTGTAGGGGGCTGATGGGGGGAGGCAGAGGATGGTGGTTGTTCCAGGTCAGTGGGGTAGCTCCCATAGACTTGTGTCCTCCTCCTAATTGCTGTGTCAGTGGTGAGGTACTATAAGTCCGGGAGTCATGTAGAAGTGCCTGATAATTTTGATGCAATAAGTGATGCAATTTAATATGTCTTCAGCGGTCATGAGTACTGCATAGCTGGGTACAAGGGCGAATTTCATTGTTATGTTTGCCACTGGCCACTTTGAGTGAACCCCATTCAGCCATCTTTGGAATGCATATCAGGCTGAGGAAAGGTCAGCCTGACAGACACTCTTCATGTCAGGTGCTGTACATGCGCTAAATGATCAGGTGGCTGGTTGTCAACTTTCCTAGGCTGAAGATTTCACATCCCTCTGGGCGTGACCTCCTCAGCCCAGCAAAGAGCTTGGAGGCCCCTCCCCCACATGACGAGGGGGCACTTTACAGATAGACTCAAACAGGAGGATGCGAGCACACTGCCTCACATGCATGTACCGCGATGCATTGGGGCAAACTGATGGCTGGGATGTGAGGCAGTGTGCTCCCAACCTCTTTTGTTTGAAAAGACTCCCTTGAGCAGATGAGCTGTGGGTGATACACCTGTGCCCAGTGAGTGGTAGAAAGACCTGAGAAGACTTTCAACAGCATTTCCAGCACCCCCAAACAATGTGTTGCTCTCTACTGAAGAAGAACAGCCATACTGAAATATGTGTCTAAACATACACAGCATTGGCTGCACCAACAAGAGAGAAAAACTAAAGACTGTCACTGTTATCATGCACTGGATTTACCATGATGCATTGGGGCAATTTGGCTGCTGGGATGTGAGGTACTGTGCTCTCACCCTCTTTCTGACTAAAAGGCTAAGGCCTTTTTGCTTAAGTTTTAAGCCCTGAAGTACCCAGGGCTGACTGTCCATCAGTGGCCCCTTGTCACGGAGTGAGGTTGGGTCAGCATTCTCACTGACATCATCCCACTCTGTAAGAGCAAAGGGACTGCCACCTCCTCCCATTAGCTGACCAAAAACAGGGTCAGCCACTGAGAGGAGGCAGCAGTTTCAATCCTCCAGGAACCACTGAGGTTTCCCTCCCACCACCCGAGATCACTGCTGCAGCCCAGTAATTTTTATTTTTTTATTTTAATGTTGGGTGCATGCTTGCTTATGTGTATGTATGAATGTCTATGTATTTGTGCGCATGTATTGTGAATGTGTGTGTATGTATGCACTCGTGAATGAATGGGTATGAGTGAGTGTGCATGAAGATGGGTCAATTTGAGTGTGTGTGTGTGTGACCAACCCACCCCTTGCTCAAATTTCCAGCAACCACTGCATCCACTACAGTCCACTACAGTATACCGCATGGGGCAGCGGGCAGCTCACTTCAGCCATTGACCAACATCACTGTGAGTGACTGCCTTCTGCCCTTTACAAGGAGCACAACCACACAAATGGTAGTTCCCTCAAGTGCTAGGGACTGCGATGACAATGTGTATTTTTGAAAACAAAAAACAGATTTTGATCTTAGACAAGTTTTTTCTTAATTGACAAGAGTCATCAGCTTTACTAACAATAAAGTTCTGAAAAAGCCATGGAAAACAAAACAAATACTGAAAAAGACAATAGGTTGGATGCCAACACCAGACCTATTGACTTTGCCACTGCTTATTCTTTACTGTCCTGAATCAAGATGCGCTCTGGAAGACCCATCTGACTTCATAATATTTACAGCCTTGGTGTTGTGATTGATGGGTGTTGAATATCCATAGGCTCCTACAGAGTATTTACACCCTGTGTTGAATGTCTTTGATTTGAAATCCATATGTTTGTTTGTTCATGCGTCATGTTAGTGCTTTCATGTTCTTTGGCAAATCTGACAATATTTTTGGTGGTTTCCATCCTGTGAGACTCCCCTCCAAAGTTTTCTGCTAGGGTGACACTGGGGTTCATTAAATTGCCCTTTGTGTCTCTTATTAACTTTGATCTGTGACACACGGGTTGGTCAAAAGACAGAAGCAGAAGCTACCATGACCAAACCGAGGCGGTAGGATCCAGCAGGTGCAAAAAACACTACATCTGTGAGATAGAGAAAGAAAATTCAAGATGATGGAAAAGAAAAAAACATAAGTAAAATATATTCAAATGGCACAAAAAATGGAAGGAAACAAGAATGCAAAGAAGTAAGAAAAATAAGAAATGAAGAATGAGAGTAAGGAAAGATGGAAATGAGGAAAGAGAAAAGACACAAGACACAAGAAAAAAGAAAGAGATTAAAAAAAACAATGGATGGAAGCAAGTGTAGGAAGCCTAAATTAAGAAAAAATATATAAAAAGAAAAATGAAGCAGAAAGAATGAAGTAAAATTGGATTAAATGATGTGAGGAAGGACAGAAATATGGTAAAAAAGAATAGGAGATAAAAGGCTGGAAGACTTATTGTAGGGAAAGAAGAAAACATAACATTAGCATCAGGAGAATAAGAAAAAAGTATTGAAAATAGGGGAAGGGAAGGTCAGGGGGTGATAAATGAAAAGAATAATGGATGGGAAGAAGGAATGATGGAAAGAAAGAAAGAAGTTAATTTAAAACTTAAAGTAGTTCAATATGACAGAAAAGTAGATATGAGAAGAAAATGAATAGATAATAAGGAAGATGAGAAAAAATGGATGACAGGAGAATGGTAAGAAGGAATGAAAGACTAAAGTAACACAGAAAGATGAAAAGATGGAAATTGAGTGGCAGAAAGGAAAAAAGGGGAGAATGAATGAAGAACAAGAAAGATAGACGACTAAGTGAAAAAACACATATAAGAAAGGATGAATGAAGGAAAGGTTGTCAACATGTTGCTTTTTGGTTAGTTAGTTTTACATTGCAAATTTAACAAAATGTGCACAGGGATCTTTAACTTTCAAAAACATATATTCAACAATGCACTGATTTAGTAATCATATTTATCACCGCATTCTGCCACAACGAAAACCATTATAGGTGAAATAGGATATTTTCTCACATACATTTTCAACAGCCTAGAAAGTGTTTTAACCAAACTTTAAAACATTCAGCAGAACTTGGGCATATTATAAATCAAATTATTTTCTCACAAGTTTTCCCAACACTTTAAAAGGTATATAACAAATTCCCAAATGTACAGTGTTTCTTGACTAAGGGGTATATTCACAAGGACTTATCTCCGATTTATCTCCACCTTAACGCATCAAAAGTGGAGATAGATTTAACCCCCCATTCACAAGCTGGTGCAAACTGCAGACATCGCCAGTATTCCCGCGTAACTGCCCCAAAATGTATCTTCACGGTGGACACCACCAACTAACCCTAATGAGATGCAGAGTAGGCTTTCCCGTGTAAAAACACATGAAAAAACAACAACACCACTTTCATAAGGAACTGCCAGATCTGCGAAGCGAACCAAAAACCGGCGATAAGCCGAGGTAGCAGCAGGTGTAAAGCCGGACGACTACCTGCAGTCGGCAAAGGAGCCCTGCACACAGCCACAACTGAAGAACAAACAACGCCATGAAGCTACTCATCATGCAGCTCGGAGCCCCAACAGGGCCACAACACCCATCGTCACCACCCCCAGGACCGCCACCACCCCCAGGATCCAGGGCCGCCCCCCCCCCAGACCGCCACATAGGCAGTGAAGAGTAAGACAGCAGACCTACTGAAAACGCACCACTCTCACAGACCGAGGAAGTAATTGCCCACTACAGGCTCAAAAGGACAACCATCATACGCATAATGACCCACATCGCCCACAGGTTGACAGTCCCAGCACAGCGGAGAACCAACATCCCTCCGCAGACAAAGCTGCTGGCTGTGCTGCACCTGTTGGCCTCTGGTACTTTCCAACCAACAACGACCAGAGTCAGAGGGGTCTCACAGCCAGCCTAATCAAAGTTCATCACACCTGTCATGAATGCCATCCTCAGCTTCATACCCCAGTACCTTCACTTCCCCCACAATGTGCAGGAACAGCAGGAGACCAAGCAAGGCCATAGCTGGATTCTCGGCCATGTTGGGGGCAATAGACTGCAAACATGTCCCACGTGTGCCCCCTGCGGATACTGCACACCACTACCGCAACAGAAAGCACATGCATTAAATCAATGTGCAGGCAATAGTGGACCACTGGGGAATGTTCACCAATGTTGTTGCAAACTACCCCGGCAGTGTGCACGATTCCTACATCTTCCAACAGTCCATCATCAACCAGCGCTTCCAGGGTTGCACATATGGAACTGGACTGCTTGTTGGTAAGTGCCAAATCAACACACCACACACCTCAAGCCACCATCACACAACGCACAACTGTGGGAATGCACATGTGACCAAACCACATACAACATGTCAATCAACATGCCCACCTACCAGACATGACAACACTACTCCATGGTGATCCTGGGCTACCCCTGCACACATTACAGCTATATCATGGCACCACAGCCACACAACAGCTGAACTTGTGTAGATGCGGAATGCAGCTATGTGCGAAGGATGCAAGCGACCCATGAATGGGAATGTACACAACAACAAGTGAGGCGTGGATGTGCAGGACAGACATGGGTATGCAAACCACAGATATGTCCATGCAGACCACAACTGCTGGTGACTGGAGAGTAGTGAACAGCGGGTGCAACCATGCCACCCCAGGCCGTGGGTCAGATAGCAGAAATGTCGCTCGCTGCATCCCCCCGTGTGCGTGAGCATAGTGGGTTGGCCCTGAGTACGTCAGGGCTGCACAGGGGTATGGACAAAAACCCCGTGGCACAGAGCGTGGTTCTCTCCCGGAAAGGCCAACGTCACTGACTGGGCGGCGCCTCACAGTCTGCCACGAGGCCGACGTCTGGAGCAGCGGGCCCTGCGACCCTGTGCGCCTGCTGCACCCCAGGACGCTGATACCCAGACCAGGCCTGCCCACCCCAGCATCCCAAGGCTGCACTGCTCACCTGCCATTGTGTGTCAAAGAGGGCCCATCACGTGCCGGGGCAAGCACCAAGCCCCAGTAGTGCGACCTCTGCACCCTACATAGACCATCGCTGGCACCCACGATGCTGGCCAACATCACTCCTTTCTCATTGACATACTCCACCAGCGTCCTCTTCATCCCAGTAGGTCCCACATGTGGAACTGTGTCCTGAGTCCTGAATGGCAGTGTCCCCAAGTCCTTGGCAGGGGCCACAGCAAAAGACTCCCTTCGATCAGTGAGGCATAATTCCATATTGCAGGCCTGCGACACTTGGTGCCACTAACCCTGTTCAACGCAAGCCTGCGACACGTGGTGCCACTAACCCTGTTCAACGCAAGCCTGTGACACGTGATGCCACTAACCCTGTTTAACGCAAGTCTGTGACACGTGGTGCCACTAACCCTGTGCGCTGTGAGTGACCATTAGCCTCCAGCAGAACATCGTTGGTGTCTGAGCCTGTGGCATGGGGGTTGTCATCAGGAACGGGCAGGTACGGACTTGGTGTCTGGCATGAGTCTGTGGCATTCATTTCCGCCATGTTGCCGGACACAGCTGGCATGTGCCCTCTGCATCATGCCCTGGGGGTAGACCTCCCATTCTCCCCCGAGACACTCTGCGGAAGGCACCTATGACACATACGAGACCCTGCTCTGCCCTCATGACCCTACCCCAGTCTCCTGCAGGTCAGCATCCCATGGCAGTGGGCCCGTGTCAGCCACTGTGCATACAGGGCCACTAACCCTGTACGACTCAAGTCATCTCCCCTTGTTGTTCTGACATTGTATTTCTGAGTGCCTGATGACTGTTGGAGTTGTTGCCAGCACCAGCTACTCCCTGAGCACAGGCTTACACTCACCCCACACACAGCCAGCACAGGCATCACTGGATTAGTGGGCCTGCCATCACATCCTGCCGAACCAATTGTTGACTCTTTTCTCCCTCTACTGTCACAGGTGATCAAGGATATGCACTCTTCCCTTGGATGATGACACTCCTCCGAGACTCGAACACACCCGCCCAGAGGCAGTACAATGCGGCCCACATATGCACCAGGTGCATCGTTGAATGCGCATTTGGTGTGTTGAAGTCACGTTTCAGGTGCCTGGACGGCACAGGTGGAAAGCTCCTGTACAGCCCGGACATCGTGTGCAAGATGATCGTTGCATGTTGTGTGTTGCACAACATCTGTGTACGCACCAATGCCCCATGGATCCCAGTTCCAGAAGTACTGGACGATGGTGAGGACGATGGGGCAGGTAGACCCGTGGCCCACATCCCACTGCAGCTGAGGCAGGAATGGCCCGTAGGAACACCATCATTGACAATTACTTCTCATGAGCACGTGACAATGTGGCCGTCCCTGGCAATCATGGGACAGTACAAAATGTTTAAATGCACAGCATGTCTGAATAAAACATATTTGCAGGTTACAGGTTGTACTTGTACATTGTCATGTCACAGTTTCCTGCTGTGCCAGATGTGATTTGCCATGTTGTGCACATTTGCAGCACTAGTTGTGTCCTGTGTTCTGTTGTGGAGGTGTTGCTGTTTGTACCGGCATGTTGTCAATGTTGAGGTGCACTTATACTTATGTGCGTATTCTGCACGGTGGGTGATCCGATCCTGAAGCTCTGATTTGTCTGCCACTGGTCCCTTTCATGCGGTGTGCCTGACAGTTCTGTGCTTCCATGGTGCTGAGGTGTTGCAGACTTGGGTAACTTGTGCTCTTTGTCGAGTTGTGACTCTTGGGCATGGTTTGTCCACAAATGTGTTGTTGACGTCAGGGGTTGTTTTTGCAGGTGGTTGTGTCCGAGTGTGACCTGCTCCTTTCAGGTTGTGGTCCGCACTCAGCCACCTCAGTATCGTGCCATGTACATTGTCATGGTGATTGGACTGCAGCCATGCTACTCTTCATGTGGTGTCTCTTGCATTGTCAGTGTGGCTGACGTATATGCATGTTTGCTGTGTTTCGCATGTGTGCATGTGTTGGTTGTGTGCTTGTTGATGTGTTGTGTGGGTGCCCCTTTGGGCACATGGTGTATGTGGGACTACTTGGTGTTTGTGTGTGTGCTGAAGTGTTGCCATGGGATAAGGGACATGATCCTGAGTCATTGTGGGTGTGCAGTGTGCTCTGCTTAATTGTGCATGTGTGCCATTGGGCCCATCTCCCCCCGTCCACCCACTCCCTGTTCGGTGCGCACCCTGTTGATGTGGTGTCGGGTCATGTTGGGCAGTGTCCGGATCCCCGACTCCTGTCAACATCTCCCAACTGGGGACTGTGGCCACCATCTTCTCCATGTCATTTAGCTCCTGGTGTTCTGCTGGCCCTCCTCCTCCGGGGTGCGTTGCTGATTTCGTGTTGGCAGCGAGTTTCTGCTTGGTTTTGCCATTCACATCAGTCCAGGGCCTCTTGTGCTCTTCCATTGTCCTCCTCTGCCATGCGACGGCATTCACATGGTCCGCGGTGGTGTGCCATATTTGCCTCTTTGTTGCCAATGACACGTTGGAGGTGACGTACAGTTGGTGGTGGTGTTCTGGCTCATCCGTGGCGATAATTGGGTTTTCCTGGCGACTGTACCCCGCCTTCCTCTTCCTCTTCTCATTGGCCTTCCACAGGCCTTGTATTCCTGGGTGTTCCTCCGTGGAGATGGTGGGGTTCAAGTTGTCCTCTGCAGTCAGGATACATCCGTGGTACTCCGCAGTTTATGTTGTTTTTTAGTGGCATTTTCTGTATGCTGTTCTTGTGCTTTTTCCGGCATTGCTGGCCTCCCGCTGGTTGTCACTATTTTCTTATCGCGTTTGGGCACATCGCGTCTTTTTACGCATTGAGGTTTGTGTTTTTATCTCCATCGCAATGGTTGTATCATGGACATTGGCTGCTTTTTCGGCGGACTATCGCATGGTACCGCCGTGTTGTGAATTCCACGTTGGCACGGGGTTATTTTCCCGCGATAGGCTACGATGTGTAAAGTTGCGTTAACATTTTTTTGAGATGTTTAACACACATTCTTGTGAATATACCGCTAAGACTTTTTTCAGCCAATGCGTGTTTTGCTGTGGTCACATGCTGTTTCTTAACGGCTAAAAGCTGTCAATTTAGCATACGTTGAGTGATCGAGTATTAAGGGTGAGGGCACAGTCCTCTTCTTACATATTATGTTGACACATACATGCTGCTGTATTGCTATGTTGTTAAATGTCCTATTTCAATAGTAGTTGCTGTGATTCCCAACTTACAATAAGTCCAATTACTACGTTACCCCTTAGTATGGTCCTCAAATGTGTAGTTATCCAAATATTGCCAGTTTCATTGTCAGTCGCCATCCCATTATAAGCCACCAGTGTGATTGGGCTCCAGTCGAGACGGTGCGCATGCGCAGGACCATTGATAATCCAGCCCAAATATTGTTAAACTTGTAATGCAATCCATATCATTCAAATATCAACATTACATGTGTGGGGGACGCTGCAGGTAATTGTTCATTTTGGTGCCCAATACCATGTCAGTGACGAGAATGTGCTGCTGTGAACAGGCACAACAGTCCATGCTGTAGGGAGTAAGGAAGTTACACTCTGGCCCAGAGTTTCTAAACTTTCGTTTTCAGCTTTTTGTTTGCTTTTGGTTTGTTATGTCTGCACTATTCCAAAGTGTTGCGTACACCAGTCTGATTGTGTGACGCACTTTTACATGCAACACCTTTGGAACTCCGTGTTGCTTGCTTACGCCTGGTGCACATTAGGGCTGGAGGCGACCGGTGCAACAATCTTTTTGGACACCACCCCACTGCCCCCCAATGACCTCTTCTCCACATATTCCCTCACTACCACCCTCCAACATTGCCCCTCATCCCTCCATAACCCCTCTCTCACATTTTTTTGTTTTTTTATTCAGCTGGTTGGGGTTGGCTTTACTAATATTAATGTATTTCAACCCAAACGAACCCTTTTTAGCAACATTACGAATAGATAATGAAAGACTGGGGAAAAAACTAAGTGTCCTAACCTATACAATGCGTTTTGCATAACGCTCATTGAAAATAGCTCATAAGTCACTGTGCTATATTAGTATAACTTATGAACTGAAGGTAACAAAAGGATCATTGTGGCAAAAGGCGTAACTTACTGAACTACCCACATAAAATACAGTTCTGTGATCTGCATAGTTCTTTTTCTGCTTTTTTGTGATGAGTCAAACTGCCACTAGACAAGACTCCACCAGAAACATTCATCACCAGACTTACTTTGACGTTTTTATTGTTGCCTAAAATCTGATGGACACACAGGTAACTCTGCAGCAGGTGCTTGTAAACCCATACTTTTTTTTTAAACATAGCATCATGACCCCCCACCCTTCCAAGGCCAGCACCAGGTGCGGCTGCACTCGTCGTACCGCCCGAAAGCCGGCGATGGTGGACATCGTTGTTTGCACCGGGCTGGTAATTAAAAACATACAATGGCCCACTCCTATGCCAGAGCCGCAAGGTGCGATGAATTTGCATTTCAGCAAGAGCCTGCTGGCAGGAGTTGGGGAGATGGCAGGCACGCGGAACCTGATTAAGTCCCGGCTGCTGCATGTATATGGCAAAAGGTATTTTCTATAATGGAAATCATTATAGGAACAACTTTTTGGTATCCCTAGCAATCCATTTGCTTTGCTCTATAGTGAACCGGTGTGTCTTGCAATGAATGAAAAGCATAGGGAAAACCTATAGATCTGTCCCTTATTTTGAGTCCTTACTAATATCCAAAAAAGCCTGCTGCAGTCAAAATGCACATCAAAAAATGTATACTTTTTTAACACAATGCATCTATAACATAAATAATTCAAGGTGTGTGATTCAGTGTACTTTTTTCATGCAAAATGGCCTCATGCATTTAAGTGCTAACACTACATTGGAGGCAGAATGATGGCCAAAACAACCCATAGCATGTAGAGAGACTGAGAAACACTCCTCTGGGTGGACCCGCTCTATAGCCTAATTAACCATAGGTCCTGCAGAGAAATACGCAGTTAAGCCGGACCTAAACTTTTTAACAAGGTTTGCGTATTGTATTCAATACAATTGTAGCGTTATGACCCAATGTACTTTTCAAATGTAAAATACTAGTCCATTATATATGTCTTTTGAAGCCCTCTCTAGGAGGTTGCATTTAAGCGATGAATAGTTTGATGATGACACTAGAGCACTCCTGAGCAGAGATAAAATGTGATTGACAGTGTCTCAAGGCGCTGTCAATCTTACGGGCTGTTTTTAAGGTGTGGAAATCTATTCAAATTTTTTGCGGATGGAGGGGTTAACTTTTTACACTCCTACCAATGTCGGGGGGATACTTCGGTCGATTTGTTTGGGACTACGTGGTGACTAGCTGGAGAAGTAAAGGTATCTTATAAATTGGTGATTTCTGTGAGGCAGGGGGGCTATACTCTTCCTTCTCGGACCTAGCGATCGAATATCATTTAACAAAAAATCAGTTTTTTACATTATTACAGATTCGGGATTTCCTGGGTAACCAGACCCCTGTGTTGACACCGCACAAACTCATAGAGGCTATTAGGCGTTAGGAAAAAATAGGGGTTCTATACAAAAATCCTTGTATCTTCTAGGACAGATGATCTGGAGAAGCATAATCTTAAATGGGCTAATTGTTTGGGAGAACAGACTGTCTCCCTGGAGAAGGCGATTGCCATTGCGGGTGAAGTTTTTTTATCCGCGAATCTTAAGGCTCAACACTATAAAACTATGTTCAATCTCTACAACTCCCCAGCGAAGATGTTTGAATGGGGGGGTAGGAATGACGGTAAATGTTTTCGGTGTGGTGATGGCAATGCCGATAGTCTCCATATATATTATTTTTGTGCTAAACTGGCTCCATATATAAATCATATTGAGAAGTTCTTGACAGAGGTTACTAGTGTGGCCATTAGAATCCCAGCCTCTATGATGTTACTCGGGATCGGTGAAGATTTGGAGCAAGGGAGGCCCATGTACAAGTATCGGTATTTGCTCTTTATGGCTACGGCTGTAGCACGGCTATGCGTAGCTTCTTCATGGCTGCAGCCTGAAGCACCATCTTTTGAAATGTGGCGTGCCCGGTTGTACAGCATATTTAATTTGGAGTTTAGTTTGTATTCGGTTAAAGGACCCAGGAGACGCAAATTGGGTATTTATGTTTGGGGGCGATCTCTGATCATATGAATATGTGACTGTGATTTTGGTATAGTCATGCATATTTCATTGTTCACATCTTCTGATGCTCAATGTGTTTGTACTCAGTGATGTTTTTTTGATACTGTGGATTAATAATAAAAAAGTAAAAATACAAAAAAGGCAGTGTCTCAAGGCTATGACTGAAGGAAGTTCACCCAAGCAAGCCAACTGTTTGAAGGGAGGTGACACAACGCTCATTCTCTTTAAATTGCACACAAGAAGTTGACTTTACTGACCAAAACAAGAGAAAGAGGAAGATCTCATTTCCAGACCTGGCCAGCAGAGTTTCAAGTAATTACCAGTGACTGGGATTAATCCAAGCAATCCATTAGTCACTGTTTTGTCCTCATTGCACTATTTGATGCATACATTACAGACAACTGAGTCTCAAAGACAGCATGGGGGTAAGAGAGTAGATGTAAGAAGAGTGCTTGAAACTTGACAGCTCGCAAGGGGACATAAGAAACAATCTCTCATCTCGTATCTTGGAGTTAGATATCCTTCTTTTTTTATCTTTTTTGTTTGCATATCAAAGTTGCAGGTTTGTTGAAATGTGTGCTTGCTCTGTTGCATGACTTAATGCCCCATGTAAATTTGCTTGCTCTATTCACTTTCTTGAGTTTAGATTAACTTAATTTAGGCTTCTAGCAGCTTTAATGTAATCGCTGCAGACTGGTGGTTATGTGCTTGGATGTGTTTTTTCCTTTCCTAACTTCATGGGAGTTTTGTGGTGTATGAAGAGCGCTCTTTGCTGATAGCATGCTCTTTGCTGGGTTGAAGGATGGAGTTCTGTTTGGCTGATATTTTATGTCTCCATCCTTAAGATAGAATTTTCAGAATGGTCAAATGCTTTATTTAGTTCTAAGCTTGACATATACAATAAATGACATAGCTATGATGTAATTTTATCCACTTACAAAGCTTTGCTTTCCCTTTGAACTAACATGCTTTTTCTGGTCTAGTCTTTTTGTGGGTTAATTCAAAACAGCATCTATTTGAACACTGGTGGAATGGTTTGAGCAGACCTGTTTTGATACTATCTCTACATAGTAACCAGTAACACATATGTGTCCTCTTATCATTTGACTGTCCTTAACCGTATCTCATGGAACGATCAGAGTCCAAATTACTTCATTTTGAGGCAGAAGGTTATCTCAGATATACATAAATAAATACCAGAAATGTAGGATGTCCCAAAAAAAATGCAGTCAGCCCAATGTAAGACAACAAGGATCTGCTTTAGTTGTGTTAGAGACAAATTCATAGGGAGATTCCTTGTCTGTTTACTCCTTCTCGATTGATATTGTATACGAACAATCTTGGAAATTCTAATGGGCAGTGAGAGGCAATATTTAAGAACTAAAATTAATCTTTCTGTAATTGTTCATCTTTTGATGTAGGTTTATCACCCCTCAACATTTCATAGGACAATTTAATGGGACATCTGCATGTAGTAGTTGAGTCATTTAAAGTTGACAAAGTATTAATGGCAGATGATTTCAGTGCTACCTTTAAACTTCTCTTGGATAGATCATAGGATATTTGTAGGAACAAGGTAGCAACTGAAGACGGGCACTCCCAGGTCTGTTTACTAAGGGTTTGCTAATGAACAAAATGTACGCTAAAGATACGCAGGATTTATCAGGTCCTTCTTGCAACTTTTGATATCTTTCTTGTCATCCATTTATTTTCTCTTTTTCTTGTGGTAATCTTCATTGTTTTGGATTGGATAAAGAATTCATAGATATAAATGCCTGGATTTGGCTGGTAACACCCTGATCTTGGTGTTCTCCAGAAAACAGCGAAAGGGAGGTCAACCTAAAGTTTCCACGATTATTGCCCTTCCAAAAAGGTTTTGAGAATATGGAGAACTATAATGATCTTGAGCATAATCTGCCATTTAGTAACTTTTCACTGCAAATCGAAGCAGATCAAATACATCTCACATTATCTGGATGTAAATAAGTCAGAGACTCAATCGGTTTGCTACTAAGTAAACTGTTACCAGACTCTGGTCAGGAGGCTCCATTTATAAGCTATTCTTTACTGGTAGAAGAGTGTATTTGTCTGCAATTCCATTCCTAATCTAGTTGACTTCATCAACAACAACAAAATGTAAACAGAGTAGAATCTTGACATTCATGCCAGCTGAATCTAGCAACTCATCATGTCAGTCCAAATACATTTTCAGGCTCAGAGAAGCTTTTGACAATTCTAAAGAAATTAACAAATATATATCCATCCCAAATAAACAACCTCAGAGGATGTGGTGGCACTTTCTAAACGTGATTCAATGCTAACAAATTGCCTCAAAGCTGACAAGTAGAACAATAGGGAGTTGACAGAGATAATCGCAAAACAAGACAGAATATGGTAAAAAAATCCGAAACTAACAAAGTGCATGGAAAGTCAAGTCAAAATGCCAAGACAGACAAAAGAAATTTCATTGGTATGCCCATAAGCAAACCTTCAAATCAGATATTTTCAAAGAAATAACAAATCCATCTGGTATGAATAAAGTGAAACAAAACCATTACAAACATGATCTTCTGCTTTTGTGATAAAAAATAGCAAAGATGTGCAAATGTAGCTAGGCAAAACCAGAGTTCTTATACTCATCATTCAATACAAGTAAAACAACTGCGTCCATCATTCAAACTTATACAATTAGGGGCAGGGGCACCATGAACCTGACCTAAACAATTACAATTTCTAATCAACCAGTTGAACCATCTAATGCCTTTTCATTTGCAAAACATCCTACTAGACTTCATGGGTTCTCGCTCTAATTTTAATATTTTTTACAAAATGTTTGTTTGAGAACACATTAAAGTTTTTTTTAAAAGTACTGAATGCACTACAGCTCCTGATGTTGAGGTGCATGAGGTTGGAAGAAGAAGACACAAGAAGATGCACCATGGTTTGCAAGGGCCCTCTCTTGGCCCATGATTTGGAGTACTCAGATGGTGAGACGGAAATAGAATTGGATTATTAAGAGAGGTAAATCAGGCAACGTGCATTATTGATTTAACATTTAACCCCATTGGATACTTATGCCATGATCTAACATCATTGGTTTTTCAAGATGAGAAAAGTGTTCAAATGGTTTGATCCCACCATATTCCAGTGCTTTAATTTTAAAGTCAATGCTTTAAAGTAGTGTTTCTCAAACTGTGGGTTGCAACCCACTAGTGGGTCAGGAGCCAATTTCTGGTGGGTAGCGCAAGAGCGATATATAAAGATGCTTGAAAGTTAACAGTACACGTATTTCAGAATTTCAGCAGTGAGGAAATCAAAACTTCATCAGTAGCACCCCCAAATACTTGGGGTGTGTCTCCCGGGCACAGAATTCGTTCTGATATCAGGTTTCAATAGTTTCTCTTGTGTTCAATAAATCAGATGTAGCCCATGGAATTTTTGATGCAGTTTAATATTGTTGTTAATCACAATATTTATTGATGAACTTCAATTCCCAGAATGCATTGTATTAACATCAGCGTTTTTAAATTAATGAGAAAACTCCGATTACGCCACTTTTTTGAAAACATCATTACAGAAACCACTGATAAATAAGATGATCCATTAAAAGGGTTGAAATTGAAAAGCACCTATATGGCCCCGGTAAGCCATAAAAGTTTGGACATATTTGAATTACTGGTTAAACAAGACATATGCAGATTAAACTTCCAAAAGGCACCCAAACACAATAACCTCACGACCAAAGAGATGGGCATATTGAAATCAATAGCACAGAGGACTGAAATAACTTGCCAGAAAGCTGATAAAGGAGGAGCCCTTGTCATAATGAACACCAGCTATTACAATATCCAGGTGGAAACACACCTTCAGGATTCAGACATCTATATGAAATTGGATTTGAACCCTACAGAACAATTTAAGGAAGTTCTTAAAACCACAGTGAATAAAGCTCACAACGAAGCCACAATCAATGAAAAGGTTAAAAAATACCTTATACAAACAAACCCCAGGAGTCCAACTCTGTACATGGTGCCAAAAATATATAAGCACCCAACTAGACCACCTTGCAGACCAATAGTATCAACACGAGGAAGCTTACATGAACCGGTGGGTACATTTTTGGACCGGTATCTACAACCCAGTGTAACATCCATGAGCACTTTCATTAAGGACACTACTGATTTTATAAAGAAGTTACATCAAGTCCAAATTACAGATCATGAAGAGATAACCCTGTGTACTATTGATGTTAAATCCCTATATACGTCTATCCCTCATCAACTAGGAATAGAAGCTGTGGAACACACACTACTACACACGGAATATGATGAGCGACTAAAAGTATTTTTAATGGAGCTCCTTGAGTTTACTTTGTTTCACAGTTATTTTGTGTTGCAGGATACCTGGTACCAACAAAAGAGCGGCACTTCTATGGGCAATTGCGCCGCACCATCATATGCATATATCTTTATGAATCGATTCGAAGAAGACCACATCCTGACTGAACCCACATGGAAAACACATTTAATACTGTTCTTAAGGTACATCGATGACATCTTTATACTCTGGAAGGGTGATGTGATCACATTACAGGAACAAATTAATAGACTCAACAGGATTGATCAACGCATTCAATTTACACATGAGATTCAGCAACATACTATCACATTTTTGGATGTGAAAGTTACCAAAACCCCTACTGGATTTGATACTTGCCTATACAGGAAAGAAACTGACAGAAACAACATCCTTCTATTTAAAAGCTTTCATCTTCAGTCTCTCAAACAGCATCTACCATACTCACAATTGTTACGTGTAAAGAGAATAGTAACTAATCCAACGAGAACAGAGGAACAAATCAACAACATGCTACACAGATTCAAGGCACGTGGATACCCGGATCAGGTACTTACTGAAGCCAAAAATAGATGTGCATCAAAAAATAGAGAACAACTGTTTGGACCTCGCCAGAAGCAAACTAAAGAACGTGTTACAGTGGTTTCCAAGTACTCAACAATGAGCATCGCATACAAAAAAATAATCCAAAAACACTGGTCTATCCTGAAACTAGAACCAGACTTCAACCACATCTTCGATGAAGAACCCATCTTCGCATACAGTAGGAGTAAGAACATGGGAGAAATAATTTAAAAAGCTAACATAATTCCAGTACAAACCGTGTACAAGGGCAACATTCCATGTTGGAATAGCAACAACTGTAATAACCTAATCAAGGAACATAAATCTCTCACCCCATGAAAGGTCACAAAATCAAATTAAGGGTGAATGCGACTTGTGATACATCGAATGTAATATATATGCTAAAATGCCCATGTGGAAAACTATACATTGGACAAACTGAATGAATAATCAAGACACGCTTGAATGAACATAAAAGCATTATAAGAGTCAAACAATCTAAATCAACCGTAGTACAACACTTCATGGAAGCAGGCCATAACATCAGCCAACTAAAATTTTGCGTTTTGGAAGTCATAGACAAACAGGAAGGAAGAGACAATCATAATTTTTTGCTGCAACGTGAAAATTAGTGGATTAACCATCTAAATTCTTTGAAACCTTACGGGATGAATGAACGTTTGGAATTCCAATGTTACCTTTAAGCCTGATCAATAAGACTATACCTATACCATTTTTTTGTGATTTATCAATGATTGTGTTTTTATGATTCATCTATAACAATATTTACATGACTGTCCATATTTACATCACCGTTTATATTTATTTATGTATAGCGGCAGATATTTCCAATCGGTAAAAAATATACATTTATTAATACTGATCACACGCACCATTTTAAGTAATGTTTATGCCAACAGTAAGCAAGACACAAAACTCATGTTTATAAACACAATAAATATTCAATCCAGATGACATACACAGCAGGATGGCTCACATCGGATTACATAAATCCGCTTTAATCGGTACTCCCACCCACAGATTCTAACATGCACAGTCTGCTTTCTATGCGCACTTGTACGATAGCTTTACTTAAATAGCACGTCCGGGTTAAAGTTCACTTGTTGAACTTCCCGCGAAGAACGAAAACTGAAACGCTCTGTCTCATGAACATACCGGTAAGCGGTGGCCTATTGCCACTTTAGAATTACGTCCTATAGTGGCGTTCACTAAAAATAGCACTAGAACTAATTACTTTTCTTCAGATCCGTTGGGCACATTTTGAACTAATATACAGGAACGCTACTCGCGGCTTATCGTTAGCACAGATTCACGCCCTTTAGAGACGTGCACAAACTACTACACATGAATATTTTAAACTTTAAACCTCACCGGGCACATCTTAAACACAGTGACTGGCATTAACGTCTCGACAAAGATCTACACAGGGTTATTATCATCAGCGTTTCAATATAACAAAGATCCATATCCACTCACGTACACATTTCTAATGGGGGCAGAACTTTGGGCTGTTTCACATACATCCTAACACCGTCGGAATTACTTTTCACACAAAGTCACGTTTTAAGAATGTATATATTAAAAACGATGGTATTCTTCTGTATGACATAGATTTATAGTAGAACATTTTATTCATAGATTATCCCCTGACGAAGGTGGTACGCCGAAATGCATTGGGTTTGGAAAACATAGTGAACAAACATTGGATTTAATACAATGCATTCTGGGAATTGAAGTTCATCAATAAATATTGTGATTAACAACAATATTAAACAGCATCGAAAATTCCATGGGTTACATCTGATTTATTGGACACAAAAGAAACTGTTGAAACCTGATATCAGGACGAATTCTGTGCCCGGGAGACACACCCCAAGTATTTGGGGGTGTTACTGATACTTTAGTACACTACACCTTGTTCAGAAGGTGATACCCAGGAGCACGAAACACCAACACAGATTCATGCAACAACCACAGGCGGTGCACAAGCTGAATCCTTAATCATTTCAGAATTCAAAAATGTAGCACATTGTTTTTGTAAATCTGAAGTGTATTGGAAACAAAGATTTTAGTAGGATTAAACAAATTACAAAACATTTACTTGGTGACGTGCAAATGATAGATTTTCACGGAAGCACGATTTCAACATGTTATTATGCATGTGCTATATATAGTTCTATCAGTAAAACTGTAAGTCTGTGCAAATCTAGTGTCCATTTCAATGGACAATTTGCTGCCTGTAAATGCACAATGCTTTAGTAATATATTTGCGACAGTGTGCTCCAAAATGCACCGCCAGCTATATACCACATTCTTACCACTCCCCTGCTCAGTTAATTTGCTACACTTTGTTTGAAAGTTGGATTTTTCACAATTCCTATGACTCCAGTGATGTATTTACGGGCCCCCAGGGGGGGCAGTTGTGCACTGAGGGGAATACATGGTACCCCCCCCATTTCCATGCACAAAATGTCCATTTGACATTGCGGCGGTTGCTGCAGCCAGCAGCACCCTCTGCAATGTTTAATTGTTACATTTAAAATGTTAAATTGCCAGATGCGACCGCCGCGTTGGCGGTCGCATCATAATTAGGGGTGCAGGACCACCGCATGATAGGCGGGCGGTCCCATTACCACAAGGATGGCGGGCGGACTCAAGTCCGCCCGCCATCCTAATGACCCCCAAAGTTCCTAAGTCCAGTTTTAAACCTTTGCAAGTATTTCCAAGCAAGACTCTATGAGAATCTTTTAGTATTTTTTTGCTGATGTTTTTTCACTAAAAAAAGCAATTTCAACAGAGAATGTGCTCACTATATGTGATCATAAACAATCATCTCACTTGTGTATGACTTTCACTCATGATCTGAGAAAAAATGGATGTGTTCAAACGGCGAGAGCTGCTGATGTTGGATTGGGGGGGGGGGGCAAGTTCAAGTCCTGGTGTTGGCTCTATGCAAATCACTTAATCTAATGTGCTTAAAATAACATGAATCTGACTTTATGTAATATAATCAGAGTTGTTGTAAAGAGCCCCAAATAAGTATATGAAGTCTAAAATGCACCACAGAGCCATGTTTTAACACAAAAAAGAACATGAGGATTTATCCCATACTCAGCTGCAGAAGGATTTTCAAAATTGCTAAATTCACTGATATCAAAAACCAGCTTTCTCAGAAGCCTTGTGATTTAAGGGAACAGAATACACAGGCCAGCACCCCACTCTGAAAAGTGTTTCAGTTCCAGTGCAGTGCACCATCTTCCACTTTTTTTTGAGCAGCTCAATATCATGGCCACAGTTCAATAAAGACTTATGGAAAGACATGGTCAAGGTTTTGACTTAAAAAAAAAATTCTGTTAGAGGGGAACAGGAAAAATTGTAAAGAGTATGTTAATTTGGTAATTCAAAGCTTTTTGAAAGCAAGTCTACTATTAGCTATATGCCCATTAAAGCTAGGTGGGATGCACACGTTTGTCATTCTAAAAATTGGGTCAGAGTTCTAAAAAGTTTGGGAAGCACTGCCTCAGAGAGTTGGGTAATTCAGATGCCACTTGTTCTAGAAAGTATGTTGAGTGAGGCAGGTATAAGGAAAATATACATTTGATGTGATATTTGCAAGTGAATCTGTTTTCTGGTTTCCAATTCAAATGTCTGACTTTTTCAACAAGTATACCAGCATGGAAGTCAGATTTAGAGCAGGGGTATACAAAGGTTATTTTGGCACAGGTTTGCAAAGGTCAGTATATTGCCATTGACAAACTTTTCCAGTTTTCTGTTGCCATGAAAAGATTTTTTTCAGTGCATACATTTAATTTTATAATGAGGAAAGAGCCTAATGAAATGAAATGAAATGAAAAATTATATTTATATAGCGCATAGACTACCCGGAGGCCTCGCAGTGCTTTAATTGATCACTGTGGCGGGCCGCAGGGTGAGACTAGCACGTTTTTGCAAACAGGTGGGTTTTCAAAGCTTTCCTAAAAGCCAGCCGGTTATTATTTTCTCTGAGGGCTAAGGGGAGGGAGTTCCAAAGTCTCGCAGCAGTATGGGAGAAGGAACGGCCGCCCCAACGTGCTTTGTTGATTTTAGAAGTGGTAACTAGGTGCAATGATCCCGAGCGAAGGGCTCTGGATGGAGCGTAGGGCACAACTAAGGGGGACAGGATGGCAGGGCCTGTTCGATGGAAAGATTTGTGCACAATGCACATAGCCTTAAACTGTGCTCTAGCAGCCATCGGGAGCCAGTGCAATTCTTTTAGAGCTTTCTTGGCTGACTGCCAGCGGGGGATGTTGAATAATAATCGGGCGGCGCAGTTTTGCGTGACTTGGAGCCTGTTGGTCACTGAAGCCGGGGCACCCAGATATAGCGCGTTTCCATAGTCCAGGCGGGAGAGTATCAGGGCCTGAACCATGATTCTCCTCGCCTGGAAAGGAAGCAGAGGGAGTACTTTGCGGAGCATTTTCATTAGGCCGACACACGTGGAGGCAGTTTTGGTAGCCTGGACCGAGAAGTCCAGCGCTTTATCGAGCCAGATTCCCAGACTCTTTATCTGCGGTTTGGGAGGGAGGGGAGCACCAAGGCAGGTGGGCCAAATTGATGTCAAAATGGTCGGAGAAGGGTTACCCAATAGCATAATCTCTGTCTTCTCCCCGTTAAGTTTGAGACCAAAGTTAAACATAGCACATACTGTGTAATACACAATGCAGGGATAATTTTTGGTAGAAACCGTGCATAGAATGCACTGTGATACTGCAAAGTAAAAGAGCACTAGCAAAGGAGATCTTGGCAGAATCATTTCTTCAGTGTGAAAAAAGGATACTTCACTATCGAGGAAAAGGTACCCCCTAGGAATACTTTTAGGTCTAGGAGAAAGGGGGAAATAACAATGAAAACTAGAAAAACTCCCACGCGATCTGTATTTCTTCTATGTAGGCCTGCTATGGCTCCATGAGCTGACTAATAATGAAATCAATAAATCATAAACCTGAACATACTGTTGTTTTTCTTTTTATTTGATTGTAAACACGTATTTATATGTTTTTCCAAAGGTATTTTTTTTCCCATCGGATAATACAAAATTACATAATTAAAAACATACTATGAAACCGCATATACACATACACCACAGACAATATTTCCACATAATGACACATTAAGTTATTATCAAGTACGCACAAAATAAATTGACAAAAATACAAATATAAGAAAACATGTTTCTATTATTACCAAAAGTCTACCCCTGTAGTGAACCACACCTGACCATTGTCACCGCATACACACCAACACACTATCATATGTTAGAGACAATAGATCATAAACCATCACCGTGTGATGCGTGACTAAAAAATTCCTTCCTTGCATGTGCCACCTTGAATGTCAATATTGCAACGAAGAATTATTTCTAGCAAAGAAGGGCCGTGATGCGTCGTAACATAAGGAGCCCAATACCATCCTAGGTTATACCCCAGAAGACTAGCTACTGGCCGTATGGGTCCCCACAGCTCACTATAGCCGGCCTTATAGGATTTAAATGAGTCCACCACATGGTCAGGAATTCTACCTCGATGTTTCGATACAAATGTGTCCAGTTGGTGGCACTCACATCCAAGATTTACAACCTGGGAATATGCAAAAATATGTCATACAAAGGAGATTAAGTATCTGAAGAGATAGGCACTAAATATACATATATCGAGTATAGAATTGCCTAATGGAATGTGCCTAGGTATTACCTTCGATGTGTATGCCTTCAAGAAACTTATGCCCAGATCCCCAACTGCTCCAACTGAAGGGTGTTTGCTAAGCAGTGGTATTGAATCACAGAGGCCTGTAGAATGGATGTAAAGGGCATATGAGCTATCATACAACCTATGCATGTGGATGTGATTTCAAGTAAAATTTTCATAGACCTCTGAAGGCTGATACTTTGTAATGCAGCCATAATGCATCCAAGTTTCAAAAAATAAAAACTTCATGTATGTTACTTTAGGCACCTTGGAATTAGTATCCCAGTCACAGACTCTGACTCAAGTATGATTATGTTTAAACCGCTGGCATGATGGCTGTGCCCTCTCCTGGCAAATTACTCTCATAAGATAAATCCTAGCTAATGAAAATTCTATCTCAGTATTATGAGCAGGGATAATGTTAAATGGGCAATTAGCAAGTTAACTAGACCTATCTGGATGAACTACTGCAGTAACTAAGTCAATTCTTGAGGGCAACAGTGCACAAACACACGTGCTACATACAGCGGCCAGACAGGTCCTGCAAATAGCTGCAATCCGTCCTTAGTATCAATACTTACTCTATGACCCCATAGATCAACAATCAATGGCTGTGCTACAAACCTGTTAACATATGGTGGCATGCATTGAGCATATGATCATGGGCGTGTATAGCGGGAGATGTAAGAGGGCACCGTGGGTCTTGCAATACCATACCTCACTGCTTCAGGGCCTGGGAGTAGCAAGTGATATCATGCGCGCCATATTGAAGTGTACCTGCTGCTCTTAAAAGAAGTGCAGAACGGGGCATGCAAAAGGCCTACATTGACCTAAGCAAGCTTGATTCTTATATGATCCGCCAACAAAGTTATGTACATAAAAAAGAAGAAAGAATAAAGCATTCTTCACCAGGCCAGCCTGTACGGGGCTACCAAATGAAATACCTACATTAAACTAAACTTGCCTGATAGTTATGGAATTTGCCAACAAAGTGATCTACATTGGGAAGCAAGGCTCCTCACCAGGGCCGTCTATACGGGACCACCTATTGCGGGAAGTGACATGTATTCATATCTAGCTTCCCCCATAAGTTCTTAACATGTGAAAAACAAACTCCTCCTCTGCCTCATCTTTGTAAAGTTACTGAACTAGTCATGATTGACGTGATACTTGACCTCTTTCTATAGGACACCATCTTATGGTGTGTGGCTGCCAATTCATATGAAACAAAGTGGAACAGACATGGAACCGATGTCAACAGAGTAGGACCCAAATGTATGTATTTATATGTATATTCAATTCAATAAACTTTATTCGGTCTAAAGACCATAAAAGTGCAGATACATGTTCAGTGAACTGTTTAAATCTGTATTACAAGATTTAAAAGAAAGTATACCAATCTGATGGTGCTGCTGTTGACATAAAAAGATATAAAATAAGAATGTAAACAATTCACGCAGTGGCAGAGTTTCATCATAATCAGGTTCAATTCCCTCACCAGCATATTCTGGACATTAAGGGTGGGCGCAGTGCTACACTCTGGCCGCGGAGTGTGCGTAGCTTTGCCTACTTTGCGATCCGCGAAGTAGGCGTAGGGCAGGCAGACTACGCACACCCACGGCGGAGCGAGTTGCCTGCCACCCGCCTCCCTCCCGCCCGCTTTTAAAATGTAGTAAGAATGATCCTAAACTTTTAAAAACAACCTTAAAGTAATTTAAATAACTTACCTGAGCAGCGGCGTCACGGGGCTCCCTCTTCCTTCTCTCGCCGACTTCTTCCTCACAAATGCGCATGCGCGGCCGCCCACGCATGCGCATTTGTCGTGACAAATATGCGCATTTGTGAGGAAGAAGTCGACGAGAGAAGGAAGAGGGAGCACCGGGACGCCGCAGCTCAGGTAAGTTATTTAAATTACTTTAAGGTTGTTTTTTAAAAGTTTACGATCTTTCTTACTACATTTTAAAAGCAGGCGGGAGGGAGGCGGGTGGCGCGTAGTGGGGCTACACGGAGTGTGTGGGTGTGCATAGATGTGCCCCCACTTCGCGATGCTCCGCGTAGCCCCACTACGCCCACTACGCCCAGGATTACTGGACATATTGGGATCCGGTTATAATTGAACTCTGGGCCTTCCTTGTTATTCCCCACATGTGACCCAGGAACTTTGCAATTGTGCACACAAATAAGGGTCTGGCGTCTGTTTTTAGTATGCGCAAAACAACACCAGAGTCACGAGTTCCAAGTTGCTTACAAATGGGGATTAACCATTTAGCCCTAGGTTTTATGTATGCAGGACAAGCAAAGAAGACATGGCCCATTGATTCAGTCAATGCAGAACAGCAAGGGCAGCCTTTTATCTTGGCAACATTACATAGCCACAAGTGTGTGAATGAATTTACAGGTAAACAGCCATGCCTAAATTGTATATATAGTTTACTATCGACAGGTACCATTACAATATCGAGATAACTTTCCAGGGAACAACTAAATTTAAAATACATAAATTCCTCAGATAGTCTGCCCCACTTGTTATCCCTAAATCCATTCTGCTCTACCCACTTCCTTACAGCACGTTTGTTTCTCGGTGAAGGGTGGTGGACAAATAACGCTGTGCCCCATGAACCCAATGCTAGTGATGAGGTTTCTAACGTGTTTAATCCATCCCATTTTGCTCGATGTATCCAGAGACCAATCCTCATCAAAGGTGACTGCATATGAGGACAATTCTGGGGTACAAACAAGCCTCTACCTGAATAGAAGTGGGCTAAGCTTCATAGGGTCCTTGACTGGTTTATTACCCATATCAAGTTTAGGGGGCGAAGTGGTGTGTTCAGTGGAAGGGACACTAGATTCCTAAGAAACTTATTCTCAATCACTGTGAGGTCATTCAGATTTTCAAAGCCCCAGAGCTCTGCCCCATAAAGGGCACTACTTACAGTCTTTCTTTTAACTGGCTTTGTGTAAGCGGGTCAATGTTCCTTCCTTAGGGCCCCAGTTACCTGAGAGAATTTAAGGTAGGCCTTGCTGAGGTGTTTTTTCCAGGCCATAACTTCAGACAATTTAATACCCAAATAGACTAAACAACTCACTCTCTCTAAAGGAATGTTATTTAAGGTTAGGCGCCCTCTAAATGACTTTTGGGGATTCAGCAGCATCAATTTTGTATTTGAGGTGTTTATTTTAAGATCCCTCTCGTCACAAAAGGTCTTGAATCAATTTAGTAACCTTTGCAGCCCCATAGGAGTTTTGGAGATGAGAAGGGTATCGCTTGCAAAAAGAAGAGTTGCGATTTTCTGATTTCCTAAAAAAGGAGCATCCGCTGGAGTTGCTGATGAAAATTCAACCACTTATTTGAATTTTAGAGTGAACAATGTTGGTGCTAGGACACAGCCCTGGTGAACCCCACGCATGATTTTAACCGGATCGGTGACTTGGCCCTGGCCCCATTATCTCACCCTGTTGTAGTTCCCTGCATGGAGCTTTATAAGTAGTGTCAGAATTTCCAAGGGCATACCCATCTCCTTAAGCACCTGCCAAAGCTTGTTCCTGGGCACGAGGTCAAACGCCAACTTCAGATCTATAAAAACTATGTAAAGACTCTCTTTACCCAGTAATACCACCTTCCAATAAAGAAGGAGAAAGCCGAAAACCTGATCAATTTTTCCCATTTTCTGGCAAAACCATGCTTGAAGTGGGGACAGAATATGGTTCTCAGCCATCCAGTCTTCGATTTTCACTAAAAGGGAGTGGCAGAATACTTTTTGGAAGCAATTGATCAACCAAATAGGCCGGTAATTGGTCGGATTGCCCCTGTCGCCCTTTTTGTAAATAGGGATCACTTCAGCTCCCTGCCGCGATCCAAGAATTGGGGTCCCCCTGGCAATATAATTGGAAAATGCCATTATATAAGAGGCCCAGTTGTCCATGTCAGAGTGGAAGAGATCTCCCATGATCCCATCCTGAACAGATGCTTTAGCTGGTACAATCGCCTCTATGGAGGTCAGGATTTCCTCCTTAGAGAAGGAGAGCCTCAATGTAAAATAGAGTAGATCAAATGGAGATAACCCTAAGTCGTGCATATGTATGTTATTACCCCACCCTCTAGATGGAATAAGAGGGGATGAGTCTGTCCCTAATGGACCCTTCATCACATATCAATGTTTAGAATGACATAGGCCACAAAGGAGCTATGAAGGACTAAAAAGATACCAACAACACTGAGCAATGAAATTAAGAACTAATAAAATTGATAAACCTCTCCAACAATGCTCCCTTTGATGAACTTGGAACAGTGGTAAAGAATCTAAGTGGGACTCTGAATGCTATTTGCAACAGGAGTACAAAGGATACAATGATAATGCTGATGGGGGATTTTAATTGCGCCCTATGTAATTATGCAGATAATAGAATGTGCAGCTTGGCCAACGAAGGAGAGCATAGTACCCACTTCTGTCATACAAGGGTAGGGGCTTTGTTTAATGAGCTCACTTTTACCAGTGAACTTGGTTTTGTTAACGAGATGTTAGCTACCCCAGGACCCATGCCTCATACTTTTAATGGGAGAGAGCTAGCCTCCACCATAGATTTTATACTAGTTTCACGCACATATGCACATAGGGTGCTTTCCTTCACGGTGGGGGATAACTGTTTGAGTGATCATTTTCCTTTCTGTTTATTGATTAAGCTGCCCATGCACAGACACAAAAAGCCCAATTCATCTAACAAAGTAGTGGGGAATCTCTTTTTGAATAGAACGAATGGTTACACCCTACGGTGGGCAAACGTGGACCCTGATGTATTGACTAAAGAAGTGATTTTGAACTGTAAATCTGAACTTGATACCTGCTTGAGCGACTCAGTTTCTGATGCTAGTATTGTGCACTCCTTTCAGGATATTTCAAAGGAGGTTAAGAACTTGCTGATGGTTCAGCAACGTAATAAAATCAAAAGCTCAGGGTGGTTTGACAAGAAATGCAGGAACGCCCACACCAACTTGAAAAATTAATTGCATAGGCAGCCCAGATCTCCAACTAGAGTCAGACAGGCTAGGCTGGAATATAGATGAGCTGTCACAGATAGGAAGCATACACTGCGAAACGAAGCATGGGACTCCCTCCACTCTGCGGCCCATCACGAAAGATAGTATTGCATTCTGAAAGGTACTGAGGGCCCCTTTCCTTCCATGTAGTGATGGCCCCTCCATAGAAATAGCCATATCTGAAGAAACCTGAACCAATCACTTTGCTAAGGAAACCCGGGGCTGCAAAACACTCTCTTAAACAATAATGATCAGCCTGATCTGCAAATCACTCTAGAAGAGGTGACCAGAGCAGTAACACTCAGCCTGGGTGGCAAGGCCCCAGGACCCGATGGTGTTCCAGTCGACTTGTTTAAATCCAACATTTCTTTATGGGGGCCTATATTAACCCAAGTCATTAACGCTAGTGTCAAGTCAACATTCTCCAAGACTTCGGTGGAATCAATTATTATTCCAATTTTTTAAAAGGGGGACTGTCATGACCCAGGATGCTACAGACCGATCTCCTTGTTGGACTCCTTGGTCAAAGTGGCTGGGGGGGTTATTCTGGAGCGCCTACAAGACTGGGCAGAGGCTAACCAGATCCTATCCAGCCTACAGTATGGCTTTCATGCTGGGCTTGGTACAACAGAACAAAGCCTAAATTTAGCCATCTTGGTAGGCAAATATATAAGAGCAAAGAAAGGTAGTCTGTTCCTGGCATTTGTGGACCTCACCGCGGCCTTTGACTCCGTAAGACACGATTGGCTGTGGGAGGTCCTTGAGGCAGTTGGGGTTGATCCCCATATTATTGCTTTCTTAAGACGCTTGTACTGTGGTGCTACTGCAAGCGTGCGGTATGGCCTGGGGGGTGAGTGCACTAAGGCTTTTCCCATCAGAAGAGGGGTCAGACAAGACTGCGTGCTGGCCCCCTTCCTTTTTAATCTTTATATTAATGGACTAGGAGAAGCGCTACTCTCGAAGGGCAAAGATTTTCCCCAGGCTGGAGGCCGACCGATATGTTATGTTATGTTATGTTCTACAAGTTTATAAAGCGCACTGTTACCCGCGGGTGTCCTGGCGCTGCACACTGTTACCCTGGAAGGAAAGTCCAACCTCCTGGAAGAAACCAGGTAATTAGACTGGGAACAACCAATTCTTCAAATTACGTCTGAAAGTAGTGAGTTCCGTGGTAGACCTTAGGTAAAATGGGAGTTTATTCCAGGCGGCTGTAGCTCTAACCACCACGCTCTTGCCACCCCAGCTGGCCTTCATAGCCCTTGGAACTGCTGCCAATTTGGCTTCCGAAGATCGCAAGGCTCTCCTAGGGGTGTACCAGTTGACCCGATCTCGCAGGTCCATGGGACCTATTCCCTGAAGAGCTCTGAACACCATGCAAAGGGCCTTAAAATGGGCCCTTTCTTTGATTGGGAGCCAATGAAGATGGGCCAACCCTTTCCTGATTGAAACCGCTCTTGGCGTGCCAGTAAGCAGTCTTGCCGCCGCGTTTTGAGCCATCTGGAGTCTATTAAGATGTTTATTGTTTATAGACAAATAAAGACTGTTGCAATAGTCAAGACGGGATAGAATTAGAGTAGAGACAACCATTCTAAAACTATCTTCCTCCAAAAGGGGTTTAATTTTTTTCAGAGTCTTAAGGATCAAAAAACAAGTGGAAACCACTTTACTAACCTGATCCCCGAAGCAAAGGGTGTTGTCCGTCATTACACCCACATTTTTAACCGATCGTGAAGGAGCAGGCAGGAGCCCCATATCACTCGGCCACCAAGCTGGGACCAGAGATTGGGGTTGTTGCCAAAGAATACCACCTCGGTTTTGCCCGAGTTCAGTTTTAGGCAATTGGCTGTCATCCAACTGGAGATGGCCGCCATACATTTTTGACAGCTGGAGGCAAGTCCCTGTTCCTTCCCCTTCTAAACAGACAGCACAATTTGGGTGTCGTCAGCGTAGGAGGTAGTAAGCAGGCCAAAAGACCGAATAAGGGCAGCCAATGGTGTTACATAAATATTAAAAAGAGTCGGGCTTAAGGAGGAGCCCTGAGGGACTCCACAAGGAAGGAAAAAAGGTTCAGATGTTTCCCCGTTAAGGTCCACCATTTGAGTTCTATCAGTCAGAAAAGACTTGAGAAGGTCCCAGGCAACTCCTTGGACCCCGACCTTCGACAAACGGTTCAACAGTAGGTCGTGATGAACCGTGTCGAAGGCCGCAGACAGATCTAGCATAATCAAAATGGCTGAACCGCCCAGATCGACCGTTTCACGTATTTCTTCCGTGGCTTTTATCAGGGCAGACTCAGTGCTGTGCCCTGCGCGAAATCCATACTGAGAGTGATCCAGCAGGTCATAGGAATCCAGAAACCAGCTTAACTGAATGTTCATGGCCTTCTCCAGGATCTTGGCCGGCAAGGGAAGGCGTGAGATAGGCCGATAGTTGTTGGCGTCAGTTGGGTCTAAGTGGTTTTTTTTTAGGAGAGGGAGTATGGAGGCAGTTTTCCAGGACACCGGATAGTGCCCAGAGCACAGAATCTGGTTGAGAATAGGGGTCAGAGAATAAGAAATAGTAGCGGGAGCCATCTTCAGTATTGAGGCCGGACAAGGGTCCTTGGGAGACCCGGATCTACAACCCATAAGCAGGGAGCAGACCTCTGGAACGGTCAAAGGGGAGAAAGAATTGAAAATAGGAGCAGGTGGAGTAGGATTAATCACAGGATTTCTAGCAGTTGCCGTTATTGTTTGATTAAGAAAAGAAGAGAAGATGGTGTCTACTTTATTTAAGAAGAACGTGGCAAGCATGTTGCAAAATTCAGAGTCGCCAAGCCCAATGGGCATGGAGGGGGTCGTGAGGAGAGTTACTGTATTAAACAGTTCTTTAGCAGAGGTTTTGGCATTAGCAATTTTGGCTGAGAAATAAGCCTTTTTTTCTTCCTCCAAAATTTTCTTATAGGCTAAGAGGCTAGTTTTATACTCTTTCATTTAAGTTGTAGTCCTTTCTCCATTTGCGTTCCAGTTTCTTACATTCAGATTTAAGATCATGCAATTTTTGTGAGAACCAAGGGGCAGATGGAATTAAACGTCTGGGGGAACACCACTTGACAGGGGCCAATGTGTGGCAGGCAGTCCTGATCCAGTCTTCATACCTGGATGAAGCTTCTTCAGGGTTGGAGGAAAGAGGGGGGACTGAGTCAGTCAGGGTAGATTCCAAATTGACTGGGTTTATGAGTTTCCATGAGCGAACGGCTATTTTGCCTTTATGTTTAGCATTAGACAAGGCGGTAACGGAAGAGGAAATTCCAAAAATAATGGCCGCATGATCAGACCAGGTAAGCGGTAAAATGTCTAAAATGGACAGGGTGGAAGAATTAGTGAAAATACCATCTAAAGTATGACCCTTCTTGTGGGTGGGGCCAGCAACAAGCTGCAAAAGGTTCCCCCCCCCCCATAATTTCAAGCAACCTGACGGTGTCAGATTCAGAGGAGTCCTCTAAATGAAAATTAAAGTCCCCAAGAATGGTGAAGGATTTGGAACAGCAACCTACTTCTAAAAAAGATCCAAGTGCATCAAGAAAGCCACCTTTAGGGCCAGGGGGTCGGTAAAGGAGCATTGCTCTCAACGAGTCCTGAGGGCCATACCGAACCATGATGGATAGAGCCTCGCATGCGCCATTTGAGGCAACCTCGAAAGTGGGAGTTAAACTATTGTGGTAGATAACAGCGAGACCTCCACCTTTCCTTATGGGTCTGTCTAAGATGTGGCAGAGATAATTATGGGGGGTGGCTTTAACTAAATCCGGCCCAGAGGCCATATCAGTCCAGGCTTCCGTGATGAAGGCCAGCTTGATATTGTTGGATTCTATGAACAAGCAGCATTCAGAGCTATGCTTTACCAAAGATCTGGTGTTGAGCAGTAGGCATTTGAAATCTTCCGTTTTGCTTTTAGGCGTAAAAGGGATTGTGTGATCAGTGAAAAGGGCCTTGATAGGAAGTTCCAGGAAATGTGGGAGAGGAATGAGGCAGTTAGCACAAGGTATGAGCGAGTGCTTAGAAGCTAGGAGAGGATGAAGTTTAGGGCAGTCCACATTGAGACTCATAGGATTTAGCTCATGTAGCCTGGCACTAGAATATCTTAGGCGACATGGAGGGCATGGGGAAGGGAACCTGGCCCTAAGCCCGGACCGAGCGCGGACGGGCGCAGACGGTCTTGCCTTGTGCGTGCCTTCGGCACGCAGGCGGCGCGCCCGCTGCGCGGTCGAATCTGCATCTGTTTATGTAGCCTCCGAGCACTAGAGCGGTAACCACCAATGGCTCCAAACCCCGCCTACCACTGCCGAACTGAACGAGCCTCGTCAGCTGGCTTCCGCTTAGGCAACTGGGCGCCAAAGATCAGGTAAGGGCTTAGTGCAAGTAAAAAACCAGGAGTTAAAATGATTTTAAAAACAGCAAATACAGGTTAAAAGCGTAATTAGCAGCAGAAACAGAGTGCAAAGTGCAAATGCGAAGAGCAGTCTCTCATTCAGGCAGAAATGAGGAGTATAATCCAGCACCCGCGACCTCACCCGCTAAAGTCCTGGAGGGTATTGAACACAACCCTCCAGGCAAAACAGATACCCACTCTTCTTTACGCGGATGATGCTGTGCTAATGGCACGCACTCAAAAAGGCCTTCAGAGGGTTTTGGAGTGCTTTAGTGACTTTATGAAGGATCTTGGTCTTAATATAAATATCTCCAAGACCTTCGTCATGAGATGTGGCCAGGGGACACGCGAAATGTTTGTTGATGATAAGAAGTTAGCCTCAACTAGAAGTTTTTCCTACTTAGGTATTTTATTTAATCAGCAGGACTCATGGGCTCAAACAATCTCCGCCAAAAAATTGGCATTTATTAGATCAACAACAGCCTTAGCAACCTGTGCCAAAAAAGCTAGGCAGGAATCCACCCATAGAACTCTTGCAGAAATACAAGGCTAAGTGTATCACCATGGCGGTTTATGGGGCAGGGGTGTGGGGTTTTGTAAACACTCTTCCTTTACAAACTGTAGAAAGTGCTTTCTTAAGGTATATTCACTCAGTACCTCCCAGTACCTTCTCTTATGTCTGCCATGAGGAGCTGGGCCTTCCCTGCATTGCCGATCTTATTAAACTAGAGCCTATACTCCTGTGGCACAGGATTTGGTGCAAAGACCAGACTAAGTTAAATAGGGAGATACTGCAAGACAGCTTAAGGTTGGAAGGGTCTTTTAAGATTCCCTGGATTAGATTTGTTCGTGATTTTATGAACGACCTGGGTCATCCGGAATTTTTTTTCAAATCCAAGTTCTATGTTGGCGATACCCAGAAAGATCTTAAAAAAAGAGGGCCTCCAAATATTGGATTCTATCAGAATAGCAGGGGAAATTTCCAAAATAAGTGTGAGGCAACATCAGCTGTTACGCACTACCCCAGAGATGGAGCCTTATCTAACCTTTGTTCCTGTTGTCTTTGTCAGACTCCTTTTAACTAGACTTAGACTGGGTAATGTCCATAGATTAGTGTCATTTCCAAAATTGAATGACTGGTCCCATGTGTTACCATTGTGTCCCTGTGACAAAAGTTCAGAACAGTCCATTATTCACTTAGTCCTGCTCTGTAAATTTTATATCGAGCCAAGAAAAGTTTGGATAATTCAATTTTTATCAAATCGAGGGTTGAGGCAGTGTCGCCCAGCCTTTATTTTATTCCAGCTACTGGTAGATGAGCACACAGCATGGAGATAAGCTGTGTTTTTAAACAAGGTGCTTCAGCATAGGAAATATTGTGTACCTGATGAGCTGTAATTTGGGCATCCTCTGCCTGCGGGCATGTGCTCTTGTTTTAGAAAATTTGCTGTAAATATTTTTATATTGTATAGCTTGTGATATGTCTATTGTTTTTAATATTTTGTACTATAAAATGAAATGTTTACGATTTTTATGTGCTTTTTATGTCTGTTTCATAAACTTTCCTTGACTTGACTAATAAAATCGAAACTAAAAGACACTCCAAACCTATTAGGGATGCCATGTTGGAAAATATGTAGGTGGCGCTCCTTACCTACATGCAAAAAAACTGCCTGAAGTGAATTGTGATCCAAATATCCGAAATTTCAATGGAGCAGTCAGGAAGACTGCCTGAGGTTGAGTGCACTGCTACTGTCCTAAGTTCCTATGGAGCAATCAAAAAATGTCCCACATTATTTCTTCATTTAGGCCATATTTCACCATATTAAGCAAAAAAATCCAATAGGTTTTGCTTTCCTTGAGTATTTCACAGGGGGGGGGGCCCTTGTTTAGGTCTTACTTTTTCCAAGATTAGCCATTCAAGATTGTATTCTGTGTGTTGTTTGTCTTGGCAATGATGGAACGCAGGAGCCCGAAGCTTCGTGGTCCTAATAGCTGATTTGTGCTCACTGAAACTAGTTCTAAACTCTCTACCAGTTTCACGAATATATCCTAGGCAACATTGGCATAGAATAAGATACACCATATTTTTGCTTTTGCAGTTGTTCGCATTCTTTAAAATAACTCTGCGTCCTCTGCATTCCCATTGCTCCAAAGTAAGGGCTGATACGGTTCACTGATAGAATATCGACCCCCAAAATATCCCCATACACAAATATCGAGTTGTAAATATCAATGTAAAAAATATCGACATCCCATATTTGTAATGGTAATTATAAATATAACAAAAGAAAATATTGATGTCCAAAATGTAGATGTGCAAAATATAGATTGTAATATACATATATAAAAAACATTGTTAAATATATTTAATATTAAAATTAACTTTAAAAATGTATTTAGATTTAATGTACATTTTAGCAAATGTAATATATACATTTTATTTAAAAAAGTAAACTTTCATATATAAAATGTAATTAATATATATATATATATTCTTTTGGAATCTCAAAAGCTTGTGGTGAATATATATATATATATATATATATATATATATATATATATATATATATTATATATTTACTTTAAAACAATTAATAAACTATTAATTTTAATGTAGTTTATAAATATATAAAAATGTACCAATAAATATATATATATACATACACCCATAACATAAAATCTAATGAAAAAAAGATTATATTATAAATTAAAACATTAAACTATTTAACAGTATTTAAACTTAAATGTTGCACTCCATTGAGTGCAACAGTATTGAAACTGTTAGATAGTGGAGGGGTAGGAATTACCATTCCCACACCAGTTATTGCAACAGTAGGGAAAATGTTGGATAGCGGACTAGTAAAAATAACTAATCCCACTCCAGTGAGTGCAACAGCAGGGAAGGTGTTGGATAGCGGAGGGGTAAAAATTACTATTCCCACTCCAGTGAGTGCAACAGTAGGGAAATTGTTGGATAGCAGAGGGGTAAAAATAACTATTCCCACTCCAGTGAGTGCAACAGTAGCGAAGGTGTTGGATAGCGGAGGGGTAAAAATTACTATTCCCACTCCAGTGAGTGCAACAGTAGAGAAAGTGTTGGATAGCGGAGGGGTAAAAATTACTATTCCCACTCCAGTGAGTGCAACAGTAGGGAAAGTGTTGCATAGCGGAGGGGTACAAATTACTATTCCCACTCTAGTGAGTGCAACAGAAGGGAAAGTATTGGATAGCGGAGGAGTACAAATGGCACTTCCCACTCCACTGAGTGCAACAATAGGGAAAGTGTTGGATAGCAAAGAGGCAAACAATAATATTTCCACTCCATTTAGTGCAACAATAGGGAAAGTGTTGTATAGCAGAGGGGTAAAAATGTATATTCCCACTGGAGTCAGTTCAAAATTAAAAACAAACAGAATATCAACAACAACACAAAAGATTTTAAAATTAAAAACAAACAGAATATCAACAACAACACAAAAGATTTTAAAAAACAAAAAAGAAAACTTATATAAAAATATAAAAAAGATAGAAACATATTATAATGTTAAAAAGATCTCACAAATACCTGGAAAGTTTATATTAAAAATTATTATAAATAATTTACAAACAAACAACTATTTTTAAATAGAAAAGATGTATAAACAAAAACATTAATTATTACATGAATTTAACCTTTTTATTTCCTACCTTAGATGAGTGTTGTAAAGTGTGTGGTGTTAACCACACAATTTACAACACACATCTACATTTTTTTTATAATAGATAAAACTTAATTTACTTTCCAAATGTTACCCCTATAACACCAAATCCCACACACAAAATAACAATAAACAATTACCCTAATTATTTATCAATTTATGAATTAATATTGATGAGCAACTAATTATTAATTATTTAAACATTAATTACTTTCCACCTTATACCCCGATAAACACCACAAACCACACCTAAAAATCATTACAAAAATTCCATAACTAATATCAAATTAATAAATTAATATCAATTAACAACAAATTTTGATTTAAGTTAAAATAATTTACTTCCCACCCTTTACCACTTTAAACCCCAAAACTGACATCTATAATTAATTAAACAATTGCCATATTTACATTTTAATTAATTAATTAGCATTAATTAACAAATAATTATTAACAAACAATTATATAAATTATATTATAAAGAATAATAATTAATTTATTATATTTAAATTACTTCCCACCCTATTCCCCTATAAACCCACAACCCGCTACGGAAATAAAAAAACAAGAATTTAATGAACATAAAATCAATTACTACTAAAAATGTAACACATATATTAAGAAACAAAAGCAATACTTATACAAACAAAATAGATCACATACTTTTAAAATGCATACTGAAATACATAACACTAATTAAAAAAAACGATATTTTAAACAGCTATATTTTTGCAAATGATATTAATGACTTCGATATTGTCAAAAACAAAATTTCTTACCTTAAAGTCGATATTCTTGACCACCATATTCTTGCTGTCGATATTTCTGTATCACGATCTTTCCAACTCAATATTTGTGTATGTAGATATTCTGTCTGTGCACCTGCTGATACACATGCATGGCAAGTGCTACACCTGTGATTACCTTTAATAAGAGATAGACCCATTATGGATCTTTGCAAAGAACTGTTCTGTTGCTTCAATCTGGTATGACCCAGTTTGTCTCTTAAATGGACAAGCCGCCTGTTCGGCAGCATGGGTTGTTGTCGTTTTTCTTCCTCTTCATTTATGTCTAAAAGCTTCCACTTTTTGTCAAATATCTTTTTGATCTTAAAATTGAGATTAGTGTGATTGATGACACAAAACAACATCTCTTCTTTCCTCCAGTCCTTACCCTGTATAAGAGCATCACGGTTGTATTATTTAGCTCTTTTGATAGCTTGCCTAACTAGGCGTCTCGCGTAACCTCTCTCTAAGAGTCTCTTTTTTAATTGTTCACCATGTATGCCATACTCCTGTATGTTAGAGCAATTTTGCCTGATCCTTAAAATTCCCCAAAGCGAATGGCATCTTTTTTACAATTAGGATGGTAACTATTATAATGCAATATAGTGTTCTTTGCTGTAGGTTTTCTATAGTAACTGACTTGTAGTACCTCGTTGATTCGAGACATCTAGATGTTTAAGAATTCAACTTTCTCTTTGCTGTATTTAGCTTTGAATTTGAAGCTTTTATTGCTTAGATTAATCCATGAAATCATCTCCTAACCAAACAAAAAAGATATCATCAATTAAACGAAACCAATGATTGACATTTTCAAAGAACGGCGGTAATCATTGAAGATATGCTTGCATTTGTACTCCCCATAAGGTGTTCGCTATACTGGGGGTGAATCACGCTCCCATGCTGGTGCCTTCTGCTGAGGTATATTAGTATAGAGCGCTCCTATGTCAAGGGTGACTAATACTTCCCACTCTGAATTAAAGGCCACATTCTCTACTTTGGCTACGATGTCACCAGTATCTCTGATATATGACTGATAGTTCCTACTTCTAGTAATGGGGCACAAAAAGGTATCCATATACTTGGATAATCGTTCGGTACTGGCATTAATGGATTAAACAATCGGTCACAAATGCGGGTCTCTGACATCCTTGTGAGTTTTAGGCACTCCATACAGGGCTGTAGTTACAGGATTAGCTTTGTTCAAAAACTCATATTCTTTTTTACAAATATATTTTTCTTGCAGGGATTTCTTGTATTTGTATCAATCTGAGTACTGAGTTTGGCAAAACTCCTTGATTTACTTGTGACTCACTTGTAGTATTCATGGACTGGTAATATGGTTTTTATTTTAGTTGTATGCACATGTGTATCCATAACAACTATATTCCACCCTTATCACAGGGTTTGATGGTAATATGCGAATTGCTTTGCAATCTCTTGAGGGCAGTCAGTTCATCTCTCATTAAATTTGGTGTAACTGGGGGAACATATTTAGTGACACGTTGGAGATCATTAAGAGCCGCTTTTTTGAAAATGGTAACTTCTGGGCCCACCATGTCAGGTGTGTGGGGGTTTTAGATTTTGGTTTACATCCCGAGAAATTAAGGTCTAGATCTTCTTTGGTGCTTTGCATTAAATATTTTCTGAGCCTAATTTTCCTGACGAATGCAGAATTTATTGGGATAGGCTTAGTTAACTTGCTAATTGCCCATTTAACTTTATCCCTACTCATGTTACTGACAAAGAATTTTCATTAGCTAGGATTCACCTTATGAGTGTAATTTGTCAGGAGAGCGTGTCACAATCATGCCAGCGGTCTAAACATAATCAGTCTTTCAGTAGATGGCCCTCCTTGGTCGGAAGCTCAGAGTCAGTCAGAGTCTGTGACTGGAATACCAAGTCCTAGGTGACTATAGTTACATACATGAAGTTTTTCATTTCGTGAAACTTGGATACATTACAACTGCGTTGCAACGTATCAGCCTTCAGAGGCCTATGAATATTTTATTAAGAAATCACACATGCATATATAGGTTGTATGATAGCTCATATACCCTTTCCGTCCATCCTACAGGCCTCTGTGATTCAATAACACTCCTTAGCAAACACCCCACGGTTGGAGAATTTGGAGATCTGGGTATAAGTTTCTTGAAGGCATGCACATCAAAGCAAGACCTAGGCACATTACATTACGCAATTCTATACTCTATATATGTATATTAGTGCCTATCAACTCAGATACTTAGCCTCTTTGGTATGACATTTTTTAGAATCTTCCCAGGTTGTGAATCTTGGATATGATTGCCACCAACTGGACATATTTGAACAGAAACATCGAGGTAGAATTCCTGCCCATGTGGTGGATGCATTTAAACCCTATAAGGCCGGCTATAGTGAGCTATGGGGACCCATTCAGTCAGTAGCTAGTACTTCTGGGTTATAACCTAGGATGATATTAGGCTCCTTATGCTACCACGTATCACAGCTGTTCTATGCTAGAAATCATTTTTCATTGCAATATTGCCATTTAAGGTGGCATATACAAGGAAGGAATTTTGTAACCATGCATCACACGCTGGTGGTTTATTGTCTATCGTCTCTAACGCCCTTTACTTTTTTGACTGTTTGATTATTGGTGGTTGTTTCATTCTTTCTTGGATAAACCTTAGAGGCTCATTATAAATTTTTCTGTAAAAGATATATGATCTGTTGGGCAGACCTTTTAGAAAATAAATGTTCATTCTTTTTAAGATTCCCTCTCTCACTCACCTCAAATCAATTAAAGGGGTGGTCCTGATGAAGGTGGATATAAATTAAAAATCACACTGAAAGGTGTGTTGACCCAGTTGTATTATTTCTCAACCCACACCACAATGGAAATTCTTTTGATGTATTATCACTTAATGTGTCATTATGTGGAAATGTTGTCTTTGGTGTATATGAGGTTTCATAATATGTTTTTAATTATGTAATTTTGACTTATCAAATGGAAAAAGAAATTACTTGTGAAAAAACATATAAATACGTTTTTACAATCAAATAAAAAGACAAACAACAGTATGTACAGGTTTATGATTTATTGATTTCAGTATTGGTCAGCCCATGGAGCCATAGCAGGCCTATATAGAAGAAATGCAGATCGCGCGGGAGTTTTTTCTAGTTTCAAACAAGGATACATGCCACATACGTTGTAGCAAAAGTTAAATATTTTCAGATGCATGGCCCACAATGAAAACATGTGCAAAGTGAGCCAGGTTGTCAAGTTTTCCACAGACCTAAGAGGAGGTTGGAAAAATTCTTTGAACACCCGAGACGGTGTAACGGCACAACCCTAACAGCGTTTGCTTGTCTATGTTGATATATTGCATAGGGGACTACGTCTGTGTCACTGTTTAGATACATTTTAGTTTAGTTTAGGTGTTTTATAAACCGTTGTGTTCATCCCAGAGAAGCAGGTCAGCAATCTGCAGAAGATGTAAGGGCAAGGAATTTCACTACTTATCCCCTAAAACAGAAAGAGCAAGATCGCCAAAGGTTTGACAGCAGACATTTTAATTGGTTATATTTATCTGTTTTCTGAATTGGTTGAATTTAGAATCTATCTGAAGACCATCCTATAACCTCTTCCTAAGAGGGGCTGTGCTCGAAATTGGCCTTTTGGAATATGCACTTGAACTTTGGGTTAGTTTGATAATTTACAATACCTACCATTTATTCATTCTCTACTCCAGGGCTCATTGAAATGATTTCTTAAGACTGAGTGAATAGGAGATTTGACCATTGTAAAAAGAAATGAGACGATAGTTTGAAATTAAATATAATAAGGTTTAGCCTAATCAGGTGCTTTGTAAACAAATGTACAATAAGGGAGCATTTAAACATAAAGTATTATTAGGTTTGGGTGCGTGCATGTTCCATCATGTTATGAAGTATATTGCTGATATTAAATAGTAAGAAATATAATAATGAACTAATTTTAGTTAAACTTACTTATTAACCAAGAGTTGTTTGTGTGACTTTATTCAAATGGAATTTTAAGTAATGTTTTCATTGATTTGGTCTAACTTTTATATGGATTGTTGCTTTGTGAAAGCTAGGATATAGGGGTACAAACAGAATGTTAATCTACGCACACACATCCCATTGGGGGTCCCTGGACTCTTCCATCACATTCATGTACTGCTGTTCAGTCATCATTTGCTTTTTTTGCGATTGCCTACAGGTGATGACGATATGTTGGTGAACCCAGACGCCTTGATTAAGTACGTGAAGACCATCGACAATGGCTCCTGCTGCCTTCACGGGGCAATGCAGCACCACTCTGTTGTGGTGCGCAGTGGAAAATATGAGGTCACAGCTTCCCTATTCCCTTTCCCCAAGTATCCACCTTTTCTGTCTGGTGGTGGCTTCCTGGTGCCAGGGGCCGTCGTGACAGCTCTCCACAATGCCTCCATCAAGCTGCCAGTATTCCCGCTGGACGACGTCTATTTGGGAATGCTCGCACTGGCAGCCAACATCAAACTGCGGCACAGCCCTCTCTGTTTCGTTGCTGGTTTGAAATATGAGACCTGTCCCTACAAGGCGGCGCTGGTGGTCCATGGAATTGAAGCGGACCATCTTTTAAAAATCTGGAAGGAAATGCAGGAAACAGAGTGCAACCATGTATTCCAGTGGAACGAAACAAACACCTAAAATGGTGTAAAGGGTTTTTGCAGGCAGGTGGGGGGAGGGGGAGGGGGAGATTCTGATTGGTCAGCAGGATGTGTAGCAAGAATGGCATGCCAGACACTACGTTGATGTGCAAGCCCTCAGAAGTCTTTTATGAAGTCATTAACTCCTCCACCTGCTACATCAGGAATGAGTGGCACTTGTTTAGTGAAACATGTGCATCCATTTCAGGTGATGTGTCAGAACATACTCAGGAAACATGCTCAAGGTACCTTGCTGACAGCTGTAACGTTCTAGTTGTTCTTCGGACAGCAGGCAGCCGGAAGAGCGCACACACTATGTATCACTCTCTGGCCAGGCGTGGCCAGAGAGACTATAAATAAAAGGGCGGAGGTCGCTCGGGACCTTCCGGCCCATACCTGTACAAATGCCTCATGTGTCCCTGATTACTATAGTAGGCCCCCACGTGGTCCCAGTCACCGAGCTTCTTACACTGGCGATGAGGGTGTGACCCGAACCCTCGAATTCATGCCCCACGGAGCGAGGACGCGCTCCCATCACTTACGCGGTGCACCGGAGGCTGGAGAGGCCCGTTGCAGGGGAGCTGCCTGTCGGTTGTAGCCGGATCGCGTCGCAACGCGGACTGACGCCGCTCAGCCCCAGCGTTCGCTGAAGCGTGTGCAGCTGGGAGGACCATCCGGACAGCAGGGCGCGCGCGCACGCATCCAGCGCGTGTCTCGTCTCCCTGTGAAAGTGCCGGTAAGCAGGGAAAATGCCACGTGCGTGAGGGAGCGCCGCAACCGCCAACCTCGGAGGGCCGAGCTCAGGGAGCCAGTCGTAGGACACAGACTACCAATAAACTTTGAGAAATACACGGCAGTCACCGTTACACATGCAGTCCCGAGGTGATGTGCCTGAATATAAATGAACTGCAGTTGTGACCAAGCATTGGCAAATACAAGGGGGACCTCAGTACACAACACCCCAGGGCACTCCAGCAGCGGGGAGGAGGAGCATACCCAAAAGCCACACCCGGGGCAGCAGTGCAGGCAGCAGCTGGCTAGCCAGAAAAAGAAAAAAAACAAGCATTGGTAGGAGAAAAACAAGCACTAGCGACTACAAATGGCAAGAGAAATGCTACCACAAAGCACGCACATAAGATCAAACGAGACAGCAAAGCCCGCGCTACCTCACACTAGTGCACACCTGTAGAGGTGCAGGTGGTCTACAACAACGTCAATTAAGCACTCAACATGGTTGACCAAGCGACGGCAGGGCCAAGCCAACAACCAGTGGCACCAGTGTCACCAGCGGCCCCCATACACTCACAAGTAAGCGCACTACCCCCTTTCAGTGAACTGATCGACCCTGCAACGGCGTCACCCAGATGGAAGGTATGGCTGAGCCGTCTCGACAACTATTTCATAGCAACGAGGGAAACCGACGACAAAGTCAAAAGGTCACTCCTGTTGCATTTTGCGGGGGACGAAATATACAAACTGTTCGCACACCTGCCGAACACAGGGCCAGCCACAGATTATGACGCAGCAGTCAGGGCATTGAACGCACACTTTGATCCACAGCTCAACCCAGATTATGAGCGATTCAAACTGCGACAAGCGCGCCAGCGTGACGGCGAATCCATGGATGCATTTCATGCCCGCCTGCGAGAACTAGCTAGCACATGCACGGAGGACGACCCCATCAAAGAAGCCCGTGCACAGTTGATTCAGGTATGCCGAAACAAAACTCTGAGGACACTTATCCTCCGTCAACCGCGCATCTCACTGGAAGACATCTTAATCTTGGCAAGATCACACGAACTTTCAGACGTCCGTGCGTCAGCGATGGAAGCAGCCCTGCACACGGCAAACGAACAGACGGTGACCGTCAAGACGGAGCGAGCGGATGCAATGCGCACAATGCCACGTGGAGCTCGAGGTAGGTGGCCCACCAGAACAACACGAAGGTCGCAATGTGGGTACTGTAGCAAAGAGGAACACCCACAAGAAAACTGCCCAGCGAGTGGGAAGGCATGTACCAAGTGTGGCATCCCCAATCACTTTGCAAGTGTGTGCAGGGGCGGCGCAAGGCCGAGAGGAGCGTCAGGGAGAACAGTACCATACAGACAGGTAAAACAGCTGTCGCTAGACGAACCAGCAGTCAAGAACACCCACCTCAGGGCCCGTGAGGCGGCAATATCTGGAGGACTCGTCTACAGAGGAAGAGGAGGAATGCCACTTCGTGTCATTTGTGAATGACTTAAAACGGAGCCGTCGCCCACAACCAACCTGCAATATCAAAATAGCCGGAACGCCAGTCACTGCCCTGATAGACACGGGAGCGTCTGTCAACGTCATGGGATACCAACACTACCAGGCGCTCACAGTCAAACCGCAGCTAGCACCATCCAAAGTGAAGATCCTCACGTACGGGAGCCAGGTACCTCTCCCGCTGAAGGGGAAAATGGTGGTGACCGTTCAATCAGAAGACCATGAAGTCACCACGACATTCCATGTCGTAGACAAGGAAGCTGACATCCTACTTTGAAGCCACACAGCTGAAGATCTCAACCTAGTCACGTTTGCCAATACAGTGAAAACTGTACAGACAGAAGACATCCTAGAGTCCTTCCCGCAACTGTTTCAAGGACTAGGGAGCATGAAAAGGGCCCCCGTAAAGCTACACATTGACACAGCGGTAACACCAGTGGCATTACGGCACCGACGGATACCATTCCACCTCAGACCGCTAGTGGAACAAGAGTTACTGAAACTCGAACAACAAGGTGTCATTGAAAAGGTCTAAGGGCCAACCCCGTGGGTGTCCCCGATGGTGATTGCCGAAAAGCCCCGCCAACCAGGGAAAATCCGGATATGTATCGACATGAGGATGCCCAACCAAGCAATCAAGAGGGAACGGCATCTGACGCCTACCGTTGGTGACATCCTAGCTGACCTAAACGGATCGCAATGGTTCTCTAAGTTAGATTTGAACGCAGGATATCACCAACTGAAGCTGGATAAAGACAGTAGATACATCACAACCTTCTCAACACACCTGGGCCTGCGAAGGTACAAGCGTCTGAATTTTGGGATATCCTCGGCCGCCGAGATATTCCAGAACGCGGTTAAGGAAGTGCTGACAGGTCTGCACGGAGTGATAAACGTAAGTGATGATATCCTGATACACTCGGCAACACTGGAAGAACATCACCGCCGACTCAAGGCAACGTTGAAACGACTGGTCGAGCATGGAGTGACACTCCATAAAGAAAAATGTCAGTACTTTCGGCGCTCAATTGAATTTTTCGGATACGTGTTCAGCCCTGACGGAGTGAAGGTTGATCTTAAGAAGTCGAAGGCGATCCAACTGGCAACTGCCCCCAACACGGCCTCAGAGATCAGGAGTTTCATGGGTATGGCAACGTACTGTGGGCGGTTCATTCCGAACCTGGCCACCATTGCGGAACCCCTACGCTAATTAACAAAAAAAGACGCAGCGTGGCAATGGACCCAAAAAGAGGAGGAAGCATTCCAGAAAGTAAAGTCAGCTTTACTGGCCAGCACGACGATGGCGTACTTTGACACCAACCGCCAAACAGAACTGATAGTGGATGCCAGTCCTGTAGGACTCGGGCTGTGTTGACCCAAGAGACGGAACCAGGGACCTGGGCGCCATTGGCGTTTGCCAGCAAGGCGCTGACGGCAACAGAGGCTCTATATTCACAGATAGAGCGGTAAGCACTTGCTATCAAGTGGGCCTGCAGCCACTTCCACTTATATGTCAGTGGGCATCCATTCCGTGTCGTGACGGATCACCAGCCACTACTGCCCCTGTTTCGGGGGTCGGCGCCACATCCACCTCCTAGAATTGAACGGTGGGCAATACAGCTCCAGCACTACCAAATGGAACTGGTGTATCGTCCTGGCGCCAAAAACCCGGCAGACTTCCTGTCACGACATCTGGCGCAACAAGAAGCATTAGATGAGGGCCAAGAACGGAAAACCGAGGAGTTCGTCAACATGGTATCTCAATGGGCATGCCCACCGACACTCTCCAAAGAAGAGATAACAGCCCACATGGAGTCAGACATGGTCCTCAGGAGAACGACGGACGCAATAAAAAGGGGATCATGGGATGGTTTCCTTCACAACGTCCAAGGGAGGAACGAAACAGAAAGAGCACGACTAGGGAAAATGTGGAGTCCGAGATGAGCTAAGCACTGCAGAGTGCGGCATCTAACTAAGAGGATCACGAATCGTCATCCCTCAGAGTCTGCAAGATCAAATAATTGCTCTAGCACATGAAGGCCACCAGGGCGCTGAAAGAATGAAATCCCGGATAAGGGAAAAACTGTGGTTTCCAGGGCTGAAAGAAGCAGCAGAGAGGGCAGTCAAAAACTGTCGAGCGTGTCAACTAACCGGGAGTGCCGAGTCACCAGCCCCAGTGATAACAGAAGACCATGCCCCAACACCATGGTCGTGGGTGAGCCTGGACTTCGGGAGTTTCCCCGACGGGAGAGTAACAGCGGTGCTAGTAGACAACTACACACGATACTCCTGTGTCGAAATTTTACCATCCACGGCATTCAATCATCTGGCCCCGGCACTCATGAAGATATTTGCACTCTTTGGCTTGCCACATGCCATCAAGACTGATAATGGACCGCCATTCCAGGGGAGCGAGTTTAAGGAGTTCATATCGCAGCTAGGGATAAGGCATCACCGCATTACGCCACAATGGCCGCAAGCTAACGGTGAAGTAGAAAGGTTCATGCGAACCATCAACAAGATCCTACGCATAGCAGTAGCAGAACAGACGGATCCTGAAATAGAACTGCAAAAGTTTCTGCGCGAGTACCGCAGCACACCACACTGCACTACTCAGAGGTCACCATGGTCGCTAATGCTAGCGGGCCCCAGGCGTGATCAGTTCCCGGTAGTGGACAGTTGGGAACCAGAGTAATATGACGCATCAGCGACACAGCGCAGACGAACAACAACCAATGAAAAAGCAAGCCAACGCAGGCGAGCCAGAGTACGCACACTCCGGCCAGGATGCAGAGTACTCATACGGAACAGACGAAGTGGAGGAAAGTTCCGAACACCCTATGAAGATGGTCCATGGTTGGTGCAGAAGGTCCGGGGAACAGCGATAACGGTGGAGCGGAATGGAGAGGTAATAACCAGAAACATCTCATGGTTTAAAGAAATTCCTGGGTCTGGAAATGGACCTCAGAACCTTGGGGAGAACACATGCCCAGATGTGACCCTCCCGGAATCGAGACCTGTTCACACCGATGGGCCACAACAGAATCCGACACCAGCAAGAGAGGAAGCAGAGTCTGATTCGCCAGAGAGAAACTGCGAAGCAGGAGCTGCCAGTCCCACCAGAGGACCAAACACAGGGCGACATCAATACAACCTGCGTCCAAACCCGCGACCAAACAGCCAACTAACTGAATTTGCGTGGGGAGCGCAAGTTGGACAGAGAAGAGAAAAAAAAGAACTGATTTGAAATGGGATGTGACGTTCTAGTTGTTCTTCGGACAGCTAGCAGCCGGAAGAGCGCACACACTATGTATCACTCTCTGGCCAGGCGTGGCCAGAGAGACTATAAATAAAAGGGCGGAGGTCGCTCGGGACCTTCCGGCCCGTACCTGTACAAATGCCTCATGTGTCCCTGATTACTATAGTAGGCCCCCATGTGGTCCCAGTCACCGAGCTTCTTACAACAAACCCAGGGTGGGAAATGCATCTCTGACACTGGCTGCAGCAGCACCGGCTAGCTGAGAAAAGGAAATGGGCAAGAAGGGTTTTATGCAGAAAGGTGGTAGGGTGAGGGGGTGAGCACTGTATTCAGCTCATACTATTTACTAAAGAAACCACCAGGCGCTGGAACTGGCGAAGACTCGTGAAGAACCAGTGAAACGGTTTTAAGTAACTCCGTGCAGCTTCTCTGAATGAAAATGAGTGCTCTGCGGTGACGTTGGGATCCGAAGTGAAGACTTTGATCCTCTGCTTAGCCACCTGACAAGATTGTTGGGACTGTTGGAAAGATGTCATTTTTAAATGTTTATGCTCAAAATAAAGTCTCTTATTTTAATTTTTTTTTGTAAACAGATTTTTATTGATTTTCCAGTGAAGCAATATAATCAAACAATACTGCGAAGACAAATTAATCTACCTACTTACACTATAGTTTAGAAAATAGGCTTATTTCTTAGCGATCTCACCGGAAGCATGCCCTTCTCAGTCATTTCCAGATCCACAGCTCTAATTTGGTCATTTCTTCCATTTTATCAGTATTGCATGCATCATTGTGAATCTTGAACTGTACATCTGAAACACATTTCCTGAAACTTACCCCAACTTCACCCCTCACCCTACCCTCCCACCCAGGCGTGTCTCCTTAGTCATTTACTTGTACGGTCGAGAGCTGGGTCACATAGTCTGGCTTTGAGGATCGCTAAAATATGCTCAGGGGACATTCTCTCAGCTGGGGGGGATTCAGCGAGCACAGGGCCATATTAGTGAAAAGGCTTATTGCAGGGGAATCAAATAGCCTCCTCTTGATCTTTGCCCCCTTGGTCACTCTCTCTCACAATATCTGGATTTTTAAGTATATCAAGCAATGCCATCCACGCTCTAGCCGCCTCCAGTGATTTCCCATTTTCCGTTTGTTTAGCCATTCGCCCCTTGACAATGTTCTCACAGTCAGCCCACCTAATGAACTCTTGTTTCCATCTGGAAATGCTAGGGCCTGTTCTCGATTTCCAATGACTGGTGATGTCCCTCTTAGCCAAAACTAACCCAAGGTCTTGGAACTTACTAGTTATCTTGTTTTTAGCAGTATGGGGGAACCAATGCAGGAGACAGTATTCCAGGGTATTCACAATTTCTTTCTCAATCACTTCCGCCAGTATTAGGGTTACCTCCGCCCAAAAGTTCCCCATACTTGGGCAGGCCCAGAACATATGCAAGAAGTCAGCTCCTATTGTATGACAACGCGGGCAAGCCGCCGTTTGCATATTGAAATATTTATTGAGCTTGTCTGGGGTAAGGTAGGCTCTATGTAGTATACAAAGGTTTATCAATTGGAACCGTGCATTTCTAGTGCTTTTCCGTGCCCTCCCTGCCAGTGTCCCCCAGTCTTTATCAGCGACAGGCTTGCCTAGGTCTGTCTCCCATTCACTATGGATTTTAGTCAGGGGGGAGAGCGTCGTATATGTAAGTTGTCTATACAGGCATGTGACTGCCCTAAAGGTGCCCGCTGCAGTGACCATGTATTGGCATCCCGTTGAGGTTCTGGGCTCTGTGAGACCCGCCCTCCAGTGTTTCCTCAGAGCTGCCATAAGTGCTGTGTGCAATAAGAAGTCACCTCCCGGTATATCATGCCATTCCTTGAGGTCATTCAAAGGGATCAGTGCGCCCTCCTCATAAAGGTCCCCTATCACAGATACTCCCAGATCCGCCCATGCACCCAACCTACGCCAATTACCGCCATGGGGGAGTGCCTCGCACATAATCAATGGGATTTCCGGCATGTACTTTTTTTTTTATCTTGGCCCTCCTCAGACTCATATTCCAGCATTTACATGCTGTACTAAGGTCCGTGGGGAGGTCCCTGTCACGGCAAGGAAGTCTCAAAATTATTTTCAACAGAAGTCGCAAGTCTGGGACCTCCCCTCTCATTTCCACAGGACCTCTTAGTTTATCTGCCACCCACTTTGTGTGCCATTGCAATTGCGCAACTATAAAGTAGTGCTCAAAATCAGGCGCTGATAATTCTCCCTCTATTCTTGGCCTCATAAGTGTATTAAGTGCCACCCTCCATCTGCCGGGTCCCCATATGAACGCCGTCACCAGGGAGTTCAGTTGGGTGAACTTTCGGGTGGGAATCCAAACTGGCAGAACTCCATAGTAATATAGCAGTCGCGGGAGTGTCACCATTTTTAGGAGGGCCACTCTACCTGCCACCGACAAGGACAGAGTACCCCAAAAGTCAAAGTTGTTGTTAACTCCCCATAAGGCGTGCCCTACGTTCCCCTCTAATAAATCGTCCGGAGAGGGATAGATCTGGGTGCCCAGGTAGGTCAAGCAGTGGGACTGCCACTGGACCCCCTCTGTCGCTAAAGGGACCTCCACGCCTGCCCTGACCGGAAGACTTTGCCCATTTCACTTTTAGGCCTGCTACCTTTCCCATCCCACGTAAGAGTTCTCTCACTCCTCTAAGTGCTGCACATGCATCCGCCAAGAACAGCAGCAGGTTATCTGCGTAGAGTGCGATGTGATGGGTCCAGCCTGTTACCTCCATTCCCCGAAAATATTGCTCAGTGCGGGCCCTAGTAGCCAACGGCTCCATGGTCAAGGCAAATAATAGAGGCGACAATGGACACCCTTGGCGTGTGCCCCACTCTATTCTACAACTTCTGAAAATCATTTTGCCCTTCTTGACCCGGGCAGTAGAGTCCGCATACAGAAGGGCTGTCCACTTAATGAATGCTGGGCCTAGCCCAAATTTCCTCATCACTGCGTAGAGGTAAGCCCATTCAAGGCTATCAAAGGCCTTTTCAATATCCACTGCAAAGATGGTCTCACCACCCTCGCAGTTTGATCTCGCCTCTAGGATCCGAAGGAGACGTCTAACATTTAACGTGGTGTTTCTAGTGGGAATGAAACCCGTCTGATCCTGGTGAATTAACATTGTCATGTGGGATAGAAGCCGAGCTGCCAATATCCGACTCAAGACCTTGTAGTCCAGGTTTAACATAGACAGTAGTCGATAGGCTGCTGTGTCCCATGCTGGCTTCTCCAGCTTTAGCAGGGGAATGATTACCGCCTCTCTTGTGGTACCAGGGAGGTGTCCCTCCTGTAGTGCTTGGTTATAAAGCTCTACTAGCTAAGGGGCGAGTAGGTCAATATAGGTCAAATAGAACTCCACCGGGAGTCCATCCGTGCCTGGTGTCTTGTTTCTGTCCATGCTTTTTATAGCTCCTCTCACCTCATTTAACTCTATGTCAGCCCCCAGAGTTTTTGCTATTTCTTCCGACACTACCGGCAAGTCCACAACATTGATAAAGTCAGACAATTCTTCAGGGGTGGGCGAGATCTTACTCTGACACAAATTCTCATAGAAATCAAAAAACCTGTTACCGATGCCTTGCTGGCGGTACAACGTTTCCTCTCCTGGTCTCCTTAGCTCTAGTATTATTGATCCCTGTCGAGACGGATTGGCCAGCCGTGCTCCAGATTTATCCTGTTCAGCATGGGCCCTAGCTATAAAGTTTTTATAATCGAAACAGCGCAGGTGCTCCACTTGGGCAGCCACCCCTTCCCTAGCCGCTAGAAGTGCCTCCTGTTTGGCTCTCTGTTCTGGCCGCACCCTCTCCAATTCCCGAAGTCTTTGCTCTGCTGATATTGTGGCTTGCAGAAGCATCCTACGCACTCCCACAGATTCAGAAATACACCACCCCCTGATAACGGACTTAGAGGCATCCCACGCAACTAATTTTGAGGTTGCCGTATTGGCATTCTCCTCAAAATACTGCTCAATAGCAGTGCCCACTGCCGTTCTGAAAACCTGATCCTCCAATGCTTCTGGTTTCAAGCGCCAGGTTGGTATCCTGGGTCGCTCACAAGACCACGGTAAGCCAAGTAGCAGCGGGTTATGATCTTAAATTGTTTTAGTGCGGTACTCAGTAGTCTGTACATGCTCATGAATATCTGGGGAGCATAATATAGAGTCCAGTCTGATATGGAGTTCATGCAGTGCAGAGAAAAAGGAATAGTCCCAGTCATCTTGGTGCTGTGCTCTCCAGGAATCCACCAACCCCCACTGCAATTGTTAGGTAAGGGGTGCTACTGCTATTTTATGTGAGGGCGCTTCCGGCAGTGGCGGATGCGACCGGTCCAACCCAACATTGGTAACACAGTTAAAATCCCCTCCCAGGAGTACTGGGCCCATCAGCACAAAGGCCAGTGTTCTAGAAAGCTGGGCCAAGAATGCCAGCTGCTCCGTGTTTGGTCCATAGAGACTACCCAAGCTATGTCCCTACCATCCAGTTTACCTAAGACTACAATATACCTGCCCTCTGGGTCAATCATTTGGTTCGAACATTGAAACGGCACTCCCGCTCTTACCCAGATCAGGACCCCCGTGCGAAAGCCGAGTAGTTAGTATAGAACACCTGACCTCTCCATCTGCGCTGGCCATGACATGGGTTTCCTGGAGCAATGCAATTTGTATCCCCCTCCTGACTAAAAAAGCATGATTCCTATGACGCCGTGATAGTGTATGTATCCCCCTACATTCCAATAGATACATTTAAGATCTATGGGGGTACCATTGAGCTATCTGTGAGACCATTCCTACAACTCCTATGATTCTGACACGCCAGGTCCCAACCTTTCCCCAACCCCCAAATAGTGCAATAAACAAACCCCAACTTCCCCTCCCCAGGACAGGCGTAACCAAACGATTTCCTGTCCAAACTCAGAGTATTCTCCAAAACAATGTTCTGTCTAGTGATGGGGCTGTGAAGCACAAGCAGAGGCTCCCAGAGTTCCACCAGCATCCACCCCCAGCAATGTTTCAACACATTGTCTACCCAGGGTCCCAAGAGGATTTCGAGAGCTCTGCATTTGAAAGCCCATCATCGTTTCCTCCTTCCAAGTAGCCGTAAGCTGGTCGGTAGCAGCATTTATTAGCCATAGCCTCCACCTAGAGTATTCGATTCAGGCAATATCATCGTTTGAGGCGTGATTCATGGCAGATCTTCATCCGGGTGTACATTTGAGCTAGCAGCCAGCGATCCATCCGAGTTCTCTGCGTCTTGCCCAGTTTTGCCCAGTCTTGTTCGAACAAGGGCCGGAGTCCCCTCGGGTGTGTTCCGCCACCTGCAATGCCCTACGCCTCTCGTTCCTGGCTTCCCTGGATGATGGCGCCCGTGCAACTGGTGCATTCTTCCCTGCGTGGTGTTGCGATCGTTCCGGTGGCATAGTCAAAGGCTTGCACCCCTGCTGGGTCGGATATTTGCAGCCGCGCTGGAAATAACATGGCAAAGGGTATTTGAAGCTGGCGTAGTTTTTTCCGTGAGAAATTAGGCCCTGTGACGCTGTACTTCCTTTGTGAAGTCTGGGAAGATCATGACTTTACTGTTTGCAACCTGCAGTTCCTGTTTTTGACGGGCCTGAAAGAGCACATGATCACTATCCCGAAAATGGAACAATCTTGCCACTATGGGTCGGGGTGGGGCCCCCGGACGGGGTGGCCAGGCCAGGACTCTGTGTGGGCACACTCTAGCTCATAAAAGGGGAGAGACCCTCTGGGGCCACTTCAGTTTTGATCCAACCTTCAAGGAAGCCCACCATATCTGTGCCCTCCATTTTTCCGGCATGCCAATAATTCTTATGTTGTTCCTGCACGACCTCCCTTCACTGTCCTCTGCTCGGGCTTCCAATACTTTGACCCGACCCTCTACAGTGCTTAGTGCCTTTTGGAGCATCCCCACTTTCTCAGGAATATCAGTGGTCATCTTTCAATAAACTTAAATCTGCCCCTATCGAGTCAATTTTCGCCTCAAAAGCTTCCCTAGAGGCCGTGATAGCTTGCATGATATCTGCCAGGGTGGGGGTCGTACAGATGGTCTCCTTCCCTGGTTCCACACATTCCCCCTCATCATCTGTTTGGGTTCCTGTTCCCCCAGTGTTAGGGGCGCCATATACTCTTCGTTTTGATGGATTCCCTATCTCTCTTCGTGGGTTTTCACTTGTGCTGTGCTGTGAGGGCTTCCGTTCACATTTACCCAGTGGGGGCCGGGTGCGCAGTTCTCGTGAACAAAGGTCACCTCCCCAAAGCTCACAGTGGCTGTAGTGACGGTCGCCTGCTCAGTGTCCCCGGCGATTCGGCTAAGCTCTTTTCTTCTCAGGGAGCCAGTTCACCAAGCTTATCAGGCCAATGGAAAGTAGCCACAAGCCCAATGGGTAGGGGGAGGCAGCATACTATGTAGAGCACCTGGGGCCCCTTAATAGCAGGCCACCATCGTTTTCACTGCACCCCCTTTTCACGAGGTAGCGTGGTAATGTAGATGCCTGGGCCGGTCACAGATCAGGCAGGAACACAGCTTCCCTCAAGTGTTCCAGGCCTCTCAAGAGACTGTCTGGGATCTCCCTGTGGCTCCCCATTTAAAAATGCTGTGATGAGGCCCGGCAAAGCCCAGGCCGCCCATGCCGGATCACCACCTGTACACTCCGGGCCTGTCAAGTGCCACTTGAACAATCCGGTCACTCTACATGTGATCGTGCCAGCGGACGTGCTGCCCACCAGAATGGCAATGTCAGGGGGGAGGTAGGGGTCCCACTCACCTTCCTCCTCGTGTCCCCGTCCTCCTCCGAGATCTCCTCAGGACAGGCCATGGCTACCAAGCAGGAGCTCCTGCGCATCCGCCCTCAGCTCGCAGGCATCGTCCTGTGAGCACACATCAGGGAGAGGCAGGCCCACAAATCGGCAGCAGGGACCACCTCATCTCCCGCCCGAGGTCTTAATATGTGTCCCAGCCTCTGCCCGATCGGCAGTGCATACAGCTCTCCCAGTGTTGCCGCACTAATCACCACTCCAGCCACTCGGTGGGTACTCAGTTATGCAGGCGCGCTCCTTACCAAAAGGGCGTGTCAGGGGAGTAGGGGTCCCGTTCACCGTCTCCCAATTGTGCCCCCGTCCGCCTCCGGAGTCCTCTCAGGTAGTCTAAGGTTGTTGGTCATGAGTGCCGCCACCTCCAGCTCGCAGACCTCATCTTGCCAGCCCGCATCAGGTAGAGGCCGGATCACAAGTCGGCAGTTGGGATCTCCCCAGCGCACGTCCGGGGCACTTTTCACATGTCCTTGCAGCAGTGCGATCAGCAGCGCTCGCCGCTCTCCCACTGCTATCACATTTATCACGCTGCCTTTGCTTTCACTTTCTTCAGTGTCAAACACTGCTAGGCACTTGCAGCACCCTATACCTCTCGCCGTCTTCGCTCTGCTGTGAGTTAGGCGCTCCGCCTCACCTCGGGCGTCATCTTGCTCCCAGCTGGAGTACTCGTCACTGTGGTGTTGGGCCTCAGGCCCACATTACCATAGTGAAGGACACAGACACCAGGAGACGTATAGCAGTAACTTGCCCCGAGCACGTGCACTCGGGCCCTTTTATTGACGGGGCCACGTCACTCGTGGCACCCATGATGGATGGGTGTGGGGGTGCAGTGTGTCCAGCCCTCGAGGCAGTGGCTGGGGTTGCAGCTTCCTGTGAGACACTAGAACGTGTCTCGCAGGACACTACATTCCTCCCCAACTTTATTGAAGGACAAACAAAGTGTCAGTCCAACCTGTGGGGAAGAAACACACAGTTGACTAAATACCACAGGGTCCATCAGCTTCTTGAGTCAGGTGGCAGGACGACATTAGACGTGGGCTGGTGAACTTGGCTTGCAGCAGGACCTTCTCGGCGGGCACCCGCAATTTAACCTGAGAGACTCAGGACACGACCGCTGGCTTGGAGACGTCCGCTGCATACCGTCCGTTCGCTGACAATGCCATGTCTTGCTGTCTTACCTGGCTTCATCTTGACTGACGTTGGTGATGGTCTGTGGTGGGTTCTAACAGTTCTTTTTAGTGTGCTGCGTCGTGACCATGGATGGAGTCTTACATGAGGGTTCACAAAGGTGTTGCTGGACCGACTGTCCCTGTTGAACCGCTTGGCTGTGACCGGTACCCTGACGGTGGGGCAATGTCTCTCCTCCCTCTCCCGCTTGGGGAGGCCCGTCGTCTAGGGTTGCTGCGGGACTGTAGGAAGGCGGCGCTGGAGCCGCTGCTTGTGTGCCATCTGGGGGCAGCTGCAGGACCACCGAGGAGCCGTTGCTTGGTCGCACACACAACCCTCACGGGTGGATGAGTCTTAGTCAGGACTTGCACTCGCTGCTGCGGTTCCGGTGTAGGCCAGGTTCACAGGTGGCTTCTGATTTCGTTTAGTCGGCTTGTGTAGCAACGGTTTCGGACTCCAGTCCGTCGGTACTCGGGGAGGGGTGTTTGACGCATGTGTTGATGGCAGGCGTGGTGATGGCTGCCAGCCATGTGGTGAGTCGGAATGACAGGTGGTGGTGACTTGCTGGGAGAGTTTGGATGTCAGGATGGACCTGGGCAGCCACGTGCCTCCGCCTTGCTGATGTTGGGTGTCTGTGGCGGTTTAACACGTAGAGTGCGTTGACCCTCTCTTGCCTGGCTTGGGGCCACTGCCGACTCCATCTTGAGGCGGTGTGAGGACGGACACTCCGAGCAGATCTTCACCCGTGGCATCTGCGGACAGGAGCAGGGATGCCACTTGACTTGGACTGCCGACACTTGGGGAGTGGCCGTTCACCTGGGGAAGCGTTGTGGAGAGACCCGATTCGCGACTGCTGCGGCTTACATTCGGTTCTCCCATGAGGCTGTGTCCAGGGACGGTGGTCTGCCTTGGTGGCTGTCGGATGTGTCAGGGTGAGCTCTTGGCTTGCTGTGAGTCCCTGGTCTTCTCCTTTTGAGGGCTCTGTTCAGTCTACCTGTGTCTTCCGGTTTTTCAGGGTGACAGGGCTGTCTCTCTTCTTTCTTCGAGGGCGTTGCGCTTGGACCTCGAGGCGGCGCTGTCATGGCACCGGCTTCTGCCTTCGCTCCAGCGCACTCCTTGCTTGCTGGGTGACGTGACGTCCAGTTGCGTGTCGCTGGCGTTGGAGCGCCTGTTGCTGTGGCGGCCTGCCACGTGGTGTGTGCGACTCCTCTATTGCCTGTCGTGGATCACTGCCGACTCCATCTTGAGGCAGCATTGAGGAGGAAACTGTGTTGCTTTCGTGCTGCTGCGGGGCTTCGCTGGTGCAGTGGAGATGTAGGGGATCTCCTTCTAGCTGTGCTTCTTCGCTGCGACCCTCTGGCAGGTTGGCTTCACTGTTTGGCGCGCATCTGACTGCGCCCTTCGCTTGTCCTTACTGGACGCGCTGGCGGTGCCTTCTCTTCTGTCTGTCACTCCTGGAACGGTGGCCGCAGTCCTTGGGGTGTTGTGCACTCGCCTGGTGCTATATGCTCCTCTTCACTCCCGGTGCAGTAGAGACGTGTTTGCTCTCTGTGCTGTGTCCAGGAGTGCTCCTTTGCTGTGTTGAGCAGCAGCATACCAGTTCTTCTTCATCATGGGGATGTCTCTATCCTTTGGGCGCCTGACCGGACTGTCAGGGTCGCCGGCATGTCTGTCTGTGCACCTCCTGTGCTCTGCGCTCTTCTTGGGCGCTCTCTCTTCACTTGCGGTGGTGGCCATTCACCACGGGGATAGGTGGCATGTGCTTCTCTTGGTGGAGATGTCTATCTCCTGGGCACCTGCCCATGCTGGCAGGTTCACTGGCGCTGCCTTCTGCGCACCTCTGACCCTGTGCGCTCCGCTTTCTTCTGGCACCTGGCGTGCCTGTCCTTCCTCCATGCGGTAGTGGTCGTTCGCCGCCCCGGGCATGTGGTGCTTTCGCCTGGCACATGGTGGGCCCGAGTTGTAGCTTGCGATTGTGTTGGTTCACCAGCAGGGAGCAAGTGACGCGGTCTCCTCTCTGGCGGTGGCATTGGGCAACCACTGGCGGTGTACGCTTCACACCTGTCTTTCTTGTGCTGGCTCTCAAAGCATAGTGCGAGGGACGCAGGGGCCTCTGCAACAGAGCCTGGCGGTGCCGCAGTTAGTTCGCGGGAGGGGTGGGTTTGCCTTCGTAGCTCCGACACACTCCTGCTCCCCCTACCCGAGTTTGGCTGCCACAAATGGGTACGATCGTGCTGGTGCTTAATGTATGTGTCGCCGCAGGCCGGGCGCGTTTTCCCTGCCGGAGGGGCTTCATCTTTCTCTGCCAGCTTCAATCGCGCTCACTGCTGGTACCTCCGTGTTGGCTGGATGTGGCAGTGACTGAGGGGTCACTCAGTAGTCTAGCAGCTCCTCTCTCAGGCCAGAATGTGAGTAGGCTGGCAGCGGTAGGGTCATTTCGTACAGGCACACCAGTACAGGTGCCTCGGGCTACCGATCCTCTCGGGGCACAACTGGGAAGCAGACGGTGCACACGCAGGGTCGGATCCCATCCTCGTCACCAGTGTGGTGTTGGGCCTCAGGCGCACATTACCATAGTGAAGGACACAGACACCAGGAGATGTATAGCAGTAACTGGCCCAGAGCACGTGCACTCGGGCCCTTTTATTGACGGAGCCACGTCACTCGTGGCACCCGTGATGGATGGGTGTGGGGGTGCAGTGTGTCCAGCCCTCGAGGGAGTGGCTGGGGTTACAGCTTCCTGTGAGACACTAGAGCGTGTCTCGCAGGACACTACAGTCACCAGCTCAGGACTCGGGGATTTTGCCGCTAAAGCGTCCCGATAATCAGCGGTGTGGAGAACAGCACATTCCCAGGTCAGTTTCTCAAAAATATGCCACAAAATATATGCGCCCGGGGCTCAGGATAGTTGTTTGCCGGGGGAATGTCGGCCGGAGCTCTGCAGCCCACGTCCACTCACATAGGCTCCTGGTCATGCCCCCTCCTCAAAATAAAGTCTTTTAGTAGCAAAATAATGGTAGAAGGAAAAATTTCAATAGATTGAAAAATCAAACACATAAAATCTCTTAGTCTTTCAGGGGAGAAAATAAATATCACCAGCAAGCACACTGCGAGCTTCAGTGAAACCTACATTGGAAAATCAACATTCTTAAATCAATAAATCAATCATTCATTAAGCTCAGTGGTTTGGTACTTATTCAGAGAGTTTTAGTTGTGACAAGATGTCTGTCTGCTCCCCAACCTTTCAGGACTTTGTGTTTGGTTTATTTTTGCTTTCTTTAAAGTTACCACCAGGCACCTGTGGGTCAGCAGCACATTAATAATTGTTATGCACTTAGCAGGCCACGGTTAAAAGGTTGTTGTCTGACTACCATTCCATGACCAAAAAGAGGTAAGGGTTTTTATGCTTCAAAATCACTACTTACAATACTGATGACATTACTAGAAATTATCAGATAACCTTTGACCTACAGTGACTTCCCCAAAAAAATCACATGACATGAAATGGGATCCAGATTAGAGGAAATTAATGTTTGTTTTATGACCTAAGATGTCCTCATGAAGTAAATGTAGTAACATAAAACGGGATTTGCCCTTGTGGCCAGCCTGTACCTCACAAACAATGTGACAGTCATAAACTGCAGCTGCTCAGACTTTGCAGGGTGTTTGGTGACCCTCTCCCCGCTCATGGACACTACTCTACACATGTCAACAGATAAAAACTGAAGCTTGTCCAAAAATAGTAAGATTACCTGGATAGGAGAAGGTTGGCAGTAGACAGAGCCCACCTAATCTGCTGCTAGTATGCTCTTGGTTTCTGCCACCTGCTTGTACTGTTTCTACTTCCTGAGGTTTGATGCTTGTGAGCGGCTGCTGCCAGCTACTACACTACACCAATCCAGCATATACTGATAAGAAAGCTAAAGAGGTGCCAGCACCATAATGGTATTCCTCGATAGAAGCTGCCAACCCGGGGAAGAGTCTGGCTACTCGAGAGGATGAGCAGATGCTGCGGGACGATACTGCTGTAGATTTGTTTTCGCTATGTGGGAAGAAGGTAGGGGTGGGCGGAATTTGCGTAATCGCGTCATGCAAATCTCCGCGAAACGGTAAAAAATCTTCGCGAACACGCAGAAATTCCGCGAACACGCGGAATTGCTTGTTCGCGATACTTTTTACCTGTTCGCGATCGCTGTTTGCGTGCTCGGGGTGAAATACCTCGCGAACACGCATATTGAGAACGCGAACAAGCAAAAAATTTCGCAAAGTCGCGGAACGCAGATTTTTGGGCAATTTCGCGTTCTCCGCGGAACGCGAAATTACCCAAATGCCGCAAATTCCGCGAACGAAACGGAATTTACCGCCCAGGCCTAGAAGAAGGTGCAGCAGCTATGCGTCCCTGTGTAAGAGGCAGGTCTCTCAGTTCCTGCAAGGAGTCATGGTGGGAGTCACTCCAGACATCTTGGCCACATGTGGTATGTTTCCTTTCCACTTGGTCACACAACACCATATTTACAGATTAGAAGAGGTCTCAAGAATCTTTTTTCAGCTGGTATAATTTGGCAGGACTGGTTCAACTGATTGAGCTTTTTTGGTATCGTGCAACAACATCACTGGGGCCCTGGGCCTTGCAAGACAATCTCCTAGTCATGTCATTAAAGATTTTTCCCCATTGGTTATATGGACCTTTGATAGATGATGTGAAGCACTGAAAGGGAGAAAACGTCAACAATACATTTCTAACATGTAAAGCCTATGTGACTCCACAATAAATATCAGGAATTGTTGAATATGATTAAAGGAGTTTTAGTTAGGCCCAGGAGGTAAAGTCCGCTTCGCTCTAGGAGCTTGCAGAATTCGGGCACTCCGCACTCCACGGAGGAGCGCGGAGTTCCTGAATTCCACCATTTGGGTGCGAAGTGGAGTTTTTCTTATGTTTATGTGCTCAAGTTTTCTTTTGGCTCTCATCCGCGAGTGCCTAGAGTCTTAGGCCGCTCACAAATGCTCACTAGACTTCTTGCACGGCAAGCAAACTTCTGCAAGACTTTGCGCTCACTCGCACAGCTTCCTGCCGCAATGGCGCCAATTTAGAATTCTTAGTGCAGATCGCGATCACAAACGGAGCGTTCGAGCATCTTTTCTGCTGGAGATGCAGCTGAGAGACATTTGGAGTGGATTTTCTTCTCAAACTGGCTGTAGGAGCTGTTTTTGTGCAAGAAGCCATTTTTTAATACTTTTTTTTTAAAAACAGTAAGGAAGTACCCCAGAGGCTCCAACTTCCTGTGTCTGTCCAGCAGTGATTTGTGCCTCTCCTGGTCACTTTTCTATGGGATTTGAAGCTGGTACGACCACTCTCCTTGTCTGCTGCCTATATACCACTGGATTTAAAACTGGTGAATGAGGGTGTTGTACGTTTGATTGGGGGTACGCACCTGGATTTTTTTGTACTTTTATTTGATTTTTAACATTTATTGTGCTGGGTGGCCTGGAGTTTCAGTAGGGGCCTGGTTATTTTTTAGATTTCATTTTTCTTCTTTTGTAAAGAAAAAATGTTGCAGTTTACTACATTTTCTCCACATGTTTTAATACATTTGCAATAGTGATTAAATTAATTATGTGGCCTAGTCTGCCAATGGGTCTTCCAGCCAGTAGCCCCTGTACTAGTCAGAGGTGCATGAAACAATTGTTTCTGTGGTGTCTTTTGAATTTAAATATCATTTAGGCCATGGATTGCACTATATTAAAATATAACATTTTTTTTTTGTGGAATTTCCTTTTTTTCCCCTTGCAAACTGTGTATATGTGGGTTAATGGACATAATGCCTTTGGAGGATGTATGTTGTAGTAAACATTTTTGGCCCTGTTAATTTTTGTTTTTGTCATTGCTAAATTAATTTTGTGTTCTCGGTGTTACCATGACTCCTTTGACTGGCCAGAGTGTGAATGTGTGCACTACAGGCCACCATTTGTCTTTGTTCTCCATGCCATGTGGCCAGAGGCCATTTTTTATAGTCATTGTCCATAGGCCTGCATGTGTTCTTTTTTTCCAGGCCTCCAGCTTGTTATTGTGACCATGTGGTTGGTGGTAATTTTGTGTAGCCAGCCAGTGTGTTTTTGCCATAGGCCTGCGTGTCTTCTTTGCTGTGGCCATGCTTTCTTGCTGGTTGCTATTGTTCTGGCCATGTGACTGCTGGCCATTTTGTGTAATGCACAAGGAACAAGAGGGGATGTCCAGGAATAAATATACACAAGCAACCATTGCAAAGAGATAAACAAATTGGTTTCATGCAATGGATCCAAGTCTCCACCTTAACAATTGTCAACTACTAGAACAACTCACGAGGCCGTTGTCAATTCGTTTAACATATATTTTCTTTAATTTTAGATACGAATATCTGCATGATTATAAATCTTACAACAAGCAACAGACAATATATATACATCAACACAAAATCACGACCATACTTATTTTTAGACTTTTTTGTAATACCCATGCGTTTTGACCTGGTTGCATACAGATAAATATCACAGCAATACAGGGGGAGGTAATCCTTTTTACACACTACCTAACAGAGAGATGTACCATCTCTGTTCGATCACTTGTATAGCATGTAACAAAGTTATTCAAAAATCATAGTTCATTAAGATAGATTCCTCCTCTTCATATGTCGATGCGTTTCAGCCCACTGAGTTGGGCTGCCTCATGACAAGGGTAACACAATTCAACACAAGAAATCCCTACAAAACAACATAACACAATTAAAAAGACTTATACACTTTGTTCAAATATTGAACAAGATGCCGTGTCTCACCCATGCATCATCTCATGCACATGCAGGGGAATAGAATCCGGCATATAGTCACCACCACAGAGAGATATAGTACAATTAAAAAACCAAGTAGAGAAGATAATACATCCATTAAGAACCACCACATGTGCTAATATACAATGATATCACTTTCCAACAACAACCATCACCAATGCAAAAAACATGCTTCGTGACCACATGCAAGGCTTGCCTATTTCTAAAGCTCATTCTGTTACAGTCCAGTGCCCGGGGAGACACCCCACAGTGGTGGGGTTGCTACCTCTTGTTTGATACTTTCACACTCCGAAGCAGGGAGTAATAACCTGGAGCACGGCACAGACTTTGAAACGTATCGCTAACCACAGCAGTGCACAATTGACCTCTATAAGTCTTGTCTAACTTTCCTGCTCCACGATTGTAGCACGCGAACTAAAAATTATGTCATATGATGAGATAACACACCTCACGGAATCCAGGGCGGAAACTTTTGCTTTCGCCAATGAAGAGATTTCCAGGATATATGCACTAATACAAGAAGAAACCACTGAACACACCACTAGTCGCAGCAAAGAACAGAACATCAGGCAACTCCTTTACCTATCCAGAAAGGCCATCAATCAACGACTACACGCCAGCACGATGATACGATACCACAAGGCACAAAGAATCCCAAGAGGTCTGAGAATATCTCTTAAACCCTCATTATGCAAAAACGCACAGAAATTCACAGAGATGGTATGCAATTCTAAATAAGTGCTCTTTGGATTTAATCCTCCTCATTATTGAGGAATTGTCAAACATATTGGAAGAATTAAACCAAGAAATCTCGTCAATAAAAACCGAGTTGGATAAAATCATGTCCACTGAAGAACTCACAAAAATATTAGACGACATAAATAGCCAGCTCGCTAAACGCACACAAGAGGTCAACGAAAGAAAAATTCGCAAATACCGTAGAGACACAGTGGACTACAAAATGGGGGAAGTCTACACGTGGGCAGATATCTACGCCAAAAGACGACAAAACCGTCCATATACCCCCCAAACCGACACCTCATCCTCTGAGAATGAAACCACGACAAGACCAAATCAGACATCTCCAATCATATCAGAAGTATCAGCCTCAACCTCACGTGAGATGCCTTTTTTAGACTCAGGTCGCGAAGAACAGGACGACCCAGGCGGGCAAAAAGAAAAGGACAAAACAAAAGGGAAAGAAATACCCCAAACGAGGAATGTCACAGCAGCCAAGAGAGACAAGAACAAGAAAGGCACTTAACAGAAAGTCTGGTGATTAACTTATCTGATTACCACTTCAATGAGTTCGAACTCAAAACATTACAAAAGGGGACATCGTTTGTACCCACCACGCAATCTAACCTTTTGGAATCTCACATCAGCCTCTATAAACTCATGAGAAAGATACGTTTACGGCACTTTTTGATAATATCATCACAAAACCAACCACAGAGATTGAAGACCCACTAAAAGGATTGAGATCCATCAGCTCATATGTAGCCCCCATAAGTCATAAAACCATCGATTTATTTGAACAATTGGTTAAACAAGATTTAGCCCAAATCAACTTCCAAAAAAGAACGCGGTATCGAAATTTCAGCACTAAAGAATTTGCAACCCTAAAATCCATATCTAACAACACTAAGATCACCTGCCAAAAGGCGGATAAAGGGGGAGCCCTTGTAATCCTGAACACCACCTACTATCAAAAACAAGTTGAAACCCATCTAAAAGACGAGAATATCTATATGGAACTGACCTCAAATCCTACTGAGGAGTTCAAAGCGACCCTAACACACATTATACAAAGAGCCTTTGATGGAGGCATCATCAATGAAAAAGTAAAGAAGTACCTAACGCAACCTCAACCCAGGAGTCCCAAGTTCTACATGGTACCAAAAATTCATAAAGATCCCATTCAACCTCCATGTCGTCCCATAGTTCCGACACATGGGAGCATACATGAACCTGTTGGCAAATTTTTGGACAGCTATCTTCAACCATGCGTTCTTAAAATGACATCTTTTCTTAAAGACACCACAGACTTCCTCAATAAACTCAATCTCATAAACATGACCGAAGAGGAAACCATACTACTGTGCACTATAGATGTAAAATCCCTATATACATCTATCCCACATCAAGCAGGAATTGAAGCTGTTGAAAAGGCCCTATTAAATACAGATTATGAAGAAGGAATGAAGATTTTTTTGATGGAACTTTTAAATTTCACCCTTCTACATTCTTATTTCCAGTGGCAAAACACATGGTATTTACAGAAGACTGGCACTTCGATGGGCAACTGTGCAGCGCCTGCGTATGCCAACATCTTTATGAACTATTTTGAGGAAGAACACATCTTAAACACTCAACCTTGGAAGAACCAGACATTACTATACTTGAGATTCATCGATGACATTTTCATATTATGGAAAGGAAACCACAAAGAACTCGAAGACCAAATTACACTATTGAATCTCATTGATGATAGAATTCAATTTACCCATGAGATTAGTGAACACACGATCAACTTCCTGGATGTAAGAGTCACTAAAACTTTGAGAGGTTTCGAAACCAATTTGCACAGAAAAACGTCGGACAGAAACAACACCTTGACATATGACAGCTTCCACCCCCAACCACTCAAGCAGCATTTACCATACTCCCAACTATTGAGGGTGAAAAGGATTGTCTCAGACCCCGTCAAGTCCACAGAACAACAAGAAGATATGCTACAGAGATTCAGACAGAGAGGATATCCAGAACACATATTGACACAAGCCAAAGATCGAGTCAGTAATGTTACTAGACAACAACTACTCTCGCCACGACCCAAAACCACGGATGAAAGAATAACATGCGTGAGCAAATACTCTACCATGAGTCAACATTTGAAAAGGTCAGTCAAAAAACACTGGACTTTGTTACAACTGGAACAAGATTTTTAAAAACATTTTCACCTCTGAACCAGTATTTGCTTACACTCGTGGTAAAAATGTTGGAGAACTCATTAAACACCCCTTCACAAAGACACCACAAGCTACCTACAAAGGTACGATACCATGTTTGAATTGCAGCAACTGCCACAATATTATTAAGGGAATTTACATCACGCATCCCATGAAAGGACATAAAATCAAATTACAAGTGACAGCCACGTGTGACACTTCCAACATAATCTACTTGTTAAAATGCCCGTGTGGGAAAGTCTACGTTGGCCAAACCGAACGTAAATTAAAAGTTCGGTTAAATGAACACAAGAGCAACATCAGAACAAAACAAACCAAATCAATGGTAGCCCACCATTTCATTGAAGCTCAACATCACAACAGTCAACTAAAAGCTTGCATTCTAGAGGTTGTGGAAAAACGAGAAGGAAAAGATAATCATACCTCACTGCTGCAAAGAGAAAATTACTGGATTTACCACTTAAATTCACTACAACCGCATGGTATGAATGATAGGGTGGAATACTCATGCTACCTATAAATCATGAACATCCTTATCTACCAGTGACATTGCCCATGGGCACCATATCGGAAGGCTGCCGCCTCATCATTGATTGATTGTGACATTTGTGAACTCACCAATTGTACCATCCAAACAGAATTACTGTTGGCATCATTACACACCACGTTCCACATTACTAGCCATTTTGCCACGCCCGATTTCGCTACTTTTTTTAGTAACTTTATTCTCCCTACTCACTGACTCATACAGTCCTCTTTCGACTTCTAGTACTCACACGCAAGCACGTCAGTTACGTTAATATAGACGCTACACAGCGATTTAGAATCAGCTGCACACTCACGGAAAACCCTTGAGCGCACCGACGGTTCACAGCACCGGTAAGATCTCGACACTTACTATCTACCACTCATAGTGGGCACCTTAGACTTTCATTTCAATCTCCAACAACCGTTTTATTTAAAAATAGTAATTCCTGTTAGAATCACTAAATTGGCGGACGTTTCAGGAACGTCATTTATCCACACACGGACACATTTCCCACACACGCCACCGTTACAGTTGCTTTGCAGTTCATGAATGCATCTTTAACTAGGATAAAATGTTTACACATTCAGATACCTCTCGATTAACATCTTTATAATGCATGCGATTAGGACTGTGTATCATGTATAGCTTTCTTGTATCACTATATACAGCTTAAACTTTTTGTTTTAGATGTTCCCTGACGAAGGCATCACGCCGAAATGCATTGGAACGTCGATTGAGACGATGGTGTGATAAAAAATATGTTGCATTTTGGGAAATGAAGTTTTCCATGGATTAATGAAGATTTGATTGTGAAATTAAAACAATCTTAAACACTCAACGTAGAATCAAGTATCGCATTCATTGATAACTACGATAAGCTCATTCTGTTACAGTCCAGTGCCCGGGGAGACACCCCACAGTGGTGGGGTTGCTACCTCTTGTTTTCTATTTCTAAAGTCCACACACTACTACACGCACCTACGTAAGTGGAGCAAAACCAGCTTCAATTCATCAGACCCGGATGCCACCGGGCCTCTATACCTGCTGAGTTCATATCTCGTGGTGAGCAACCTTTTGTGTAGCCAGCCAGTGTGCTTTTGGCATAAGCCTCCATGTCTTCATTGTTGTGGCCATGCCTTCTGGCTGATTGTTGTTGTTCTGAACATGTGCTGGCAGCCATATTGTGTAGCCAGCCAGTGTGCTTTTGGCAAAGGCTTGCATGTCTTCTTTGTTTGTGGCCATGCCTTCCTTGCTCAGTGTTAGTTATTGTTGATGACCATGTGGCACTGGCTGCCAGCCATTTCGTGCATCCAGCCAGTGTGGCCCATTGCCATAGGCTTGTATGGATGGTTGACAATGATAGCAGTTTAATAAATTAAGGTGCTTGCTGAGAATGTCACTTATCTTGATTTTTTTAATTTTTATTCTTTGAACTTTAGTTTTATTACTTCTAAATTGTTTTAGTTGTATTTTTTATTTTAACACATTTAAAAATAGATTTTTTTAATGTACATTTAAAAAAAATGGCTTTTTAATATTTAGTTATTTTAAATATTGATTTACATTTTTTCCCATTTTCTTAACATCTGGGGTCAACCCCATGAATGCTATAGGTGCACCGCACAACATCATTCATTCATTGTCTAACAATTATTCCATTGTCTCCTGCATCTTCCTGAGTGCCACATCCCAACGTGATGCACTTAAAGTAAAATGTTTCATCTGTATGTTGACTACGCAATATGGGCATCTCTGAGTCTTCAGCTTGTGAAGCTAAGTGCCACTGCCAATTGACAGCTTCAAGATGGTCCCAAAAGAAAGGTGCTGTCAATAAATTGGCCAGTAGAGTGGAGAAGAAGAAGATTTCCACCAGTGGTGTGCTGACCACAACCTTTTTTGGCAAAATTGTGCATGCCTCACTGGACTCTGGCGAGCAAGTTGAGAGCAGCACTCCCTCATCAACAGCACCACCCCCCCAATCTAAGCCCAGGACCAGGTCTGTCAGTGAGGCAGCCAGTGCAATCATGTCAACGTCATTGAGTAGTAATGTTGAACTGGAATTTTCCCTTCTGCAAAGTAGTACAAAATCGTTTTAGGAAACAGTAGCCAGCAATAGTACATTTGCCTGATGTTGGAGCAGAACAGTAGTTTGAGCTTCCTTCCGAACAAGAAGTTGAACCTCCTCTTTTAGAATCATTGGCTCCCAGATCTCCAGCAAGGAAAAGGAAGGGCATTACTGCACCATCTTCTCCAAGCACCTTTTCTGATGATGATGATGATGATGATAGGGATATGGAGTGGACCCCAGTAAAGACCAGGTGACACGAGGAGAGGCAAGGGAAAATTAAATTTCCCTAAAGACTTAAAATGATGGAAGGGGATGATGAGGAGGATAATGATGACGAGGTAGTCATGGTGGAAAGTGACACAGGAGTCTGACATTGCTGTTCAACTTGCTCCAAGGGATGTGGCATAGGGGCTTATTAGGATGGCATAACAATCGCCACTGCCGGGCCAGCAGTGGCGATCGATATGCCATCCCAATGTGAAATACCCCCTGCCATATCATGATGGCAGTGGGTATCACGGTGGATGCAAAGTCCGTCCGCCGCTTTTCTGCCGGTCGGCAATCGTTACGATTGCCTGCTGGGCGGAGCTGGGCCACTAATATGGTGGCAGTACCTAGCTGGCACCGCCAGCCATATTAGGATGTGCTTGTGTAGAGGCCTTTCCATGGCGGAAAGGCTGGTGACGATTGGCTTTGGGGGCCCATTGTGGGCCCCCGGAAATGGCAGGGGGTGAATTGGGGTGGTACCCATGGTACTCCCCTGCAGTTTTCTGCACCACGTGGCGGGCACCGCGTGGTGCCTGCCACGTGGTGCAGGGCAATGCTGTGCATGACCTTTTAGCATTGTGTACAATTCTGCAGCCAGCAGCATCGTCCGCAATGGTAAAAGGACAGGATGCGCCTGCCAGTATGGCGGGTGCATCCTAATTTGGCCAGTGGGACCGCCGCACGTCTGGCGGTTGGTCCCATCACCGTTATGATGGCGGGCGGGCTGATTTCTGCCCACCATCATAATGAGCCCCTAAGTTAGCACTGCCACCAGCTCCCATATTTGAAAAGCCCCTGTTGAAACTTGCACCAATCCCTGACTCAGGAGAAGCAGAGAGGCAATCAATGCCACCTACCTCCAGTTCTAGTACTCCTCTTCAGTTTGGGACTTTTTTACAGTTAGCAAAGAGGGGGAGCACATTGCAGTATACACACCATTTGCCACACAAATGTTTCTCGAGGTAAGCCTGGCGCACATTATGATACCGGAGGCCAGTTGACCCAAATTAAAATACACCATGCAATCAAGTGGGAGGAGCACCTAAAAACAAATTCGGAACATTGTTGTGGTGGTGGGGAGAGCCGGGGAACATTAGCTACAAGTCTAATCACGGTAGAAGGTTTGATAAGAAGAGGGTGACATCTTCAAGCAAAGCAGCCCTGTCCCCAGAAGTGTACTAGCAGATTCACCCACCTCAGCTACTTGCCAAAGACACAAGAAGACTCTGAGTGAGCTAGAGCCACGACAGCATACAATGACTGACCCACCACAACGCACATTGAGTCTACCACTACCATCTACTACTCAAAAGATGCCTGTATCAGTGCTCCAACAAAAGAAGAAATTCCAGGCTACTAATATAGACATATTTAGCAGGAGGGGCCCTACGAGCGGAACCACCACACCACACGTTTTTACAATGGGAAGCTGGCAAAATGTAAACACTGGACCTCCTCCCTTTTTCTTTTGTGGAAAGAGTGGCATTCTTAGAATATGTTGCAGCCATCTGCCCAAAATGTAAGGTATTAAGTAGGACCTATTTTGCCAGAGTTGCTCTTCCAGAACTGCATCACAATGTGCTGCAGTTGGTTGGACAAGCTTTGAAGCAAAGTCTTATTGACACTATCCACCTGACTACAGATATGTGGACCAGTTGTCAGGCGGCTGATTACATGCGCATCACTGCACGCCGTATCTCTTTTGCGGGGGTAAAACAAAAGATATCTTCAAGTGTTCAAATCTTGGCACTGAAAAAATGTTTAAGCGAGTTTGGCGGCATGCAACAGTGGCCATCTACACCATGGAGAAATCACATACAGATATAAACATCTTGGAGGAATTTAACAGCAAGATGTATGAATGACTACGACCCAGAGGTCTCAGAATTGGATTTGTTGCCATGGACAATGTCAGTGATATAGTCATGGCCAAGTCAGATAGAGGATATCTCAGGGCCCTCTTTTTGGCCATTGCATCAATCTGGCAGTGCAAGACCTCCTCAAAAAGGAAGGCATAGTCAGCAACATACTGACTACCTGCAGAATAATCTGCACTCATTTCGGACATTCTTTTAAAGCCCAGAACCTGTAGCGAATTATTCAATTTAATAATAGAGCACGAGTTAAAGCCCTGATACAGGAGGTGTCAACATGTTGAAGCTCGACCTTTTACATGTTGCAACATCTGTCTGAGCAGGACAAATAGATCAATGACTATGTCATTTAAAGGGGAGGGGGGGCAGTTGGGAAAGCTATAACCATGGATGCAGACATATGGGACCTAGACAACTGCCTGACACAGATGCTATTCCCTTTTAAGGTTTTCACACAGGAAAATAGCAAGGAGGACAGTACGATGGGCCAAGCTATCCCATTGTTGCATCTACTACAGAACCAGCTAAACAACATGGCTGAAATGTTTGTCCTTGTAGGTGTGAATGAAAACACAGTAGCACATGCCCTGGTTGAGAGCTTACGCTTTTGATTGGCTTCCAATTCAAGGCTGCAAGATAACATCATCTCATCGAAACAGTACATCTACGCCACACTACTTAGTCCACTGTACAAAAAACCTGTTCCCACTTTTATTCCTTTCTCTGAAGGGGATGTTTAAAAATACAAGAGGTGGATTGTTGAGGAAGCCAGCGACCTGTCTGGTCAATGGCTACAACTTGGAGTTCCACCCCACAGTTCTAGTGTGCCGCCTTCATCTTCCAAAGAGGGCAGTCTTGTCTTACATCAGCCAACAACACCATCAACCAGAACACCAGCAACAACAGCAATAGAAGGACCGGACCCAACCTCCGCATTAAATTGGTATCAATCAGCAGGGCTTAAGTCAAGTGCAGAGGCAATGGCAGAAGAGGTTGAAAAGATGGCAGCACCAATGACCTTCCAGAGGATGTTCTAGGAGTATCTGGATGATCTAAAAGAGATCTATGTGGATCAAACCCCATTAATGTATTGGTATGACAAGAAGCGCCAATTGCCAGACCTCAACTGGCTGAAAAAAGTTTATTTGTCTTATCCTGCAGCCAGTGTGTCTCTTGAGCATGCGTTCAGTGCAGCTAGTGCAGTTTTTACAATGAGAAGGGCTAGTCTCTCACCTCAAAATGTGGAGAGATTGACTATGATCAAAATGAATCAACATTTTATACCACAAAATGTCACTGTTCCTGAAACAGCACAGGAGGAGGAGGAGGAGGAGGAGGAGGAGGAGGATTGGTCATAATCATCTGTGTTGACTGACCAACTTCTGGGTAAACCACCTGAGTTTGAGTACAAACTCTACTTCTCGGACTGAGTATGTCAGTGCTACCATAAAACTTTGTACTTATTTCTTGTTGATCTACTTTCTTTGCAAAAAAAGTAGCAATTTGAACATTCTGTTTGTGTTGATTTATGATGCTCCACCATTTTATATCAACATATATTACCAGATTACAATTGGACAAGTGTTCAGTGGAGAAGCCTTCACAATTCTTTTATGACATTTGAGACAATGCCTGCCCCCTCACATGCCTATCCTTTTTTGCATCACTTAGCAGGGCTACCCCAGAAGATCGATGATTTAAAAGAGTGCTAACACCAAATTCTAATGTATTGCCTGCATTAAAGATACAATTGTGTACCTACTACCTAATCTACCCGAGCTTGGATTGGAAGAGGTAACTACAACTATTGCAATGGTGAGAGAGAGATTTGTGGATTTGTTTGAGATGATTTACAATTTTTGGGGCCTGAATATTGGGTGATCATTTTTCCTGGAGGTGATTGGCTTTACAAACTTATTTAGTAAAAATAAACCTGTAGGGTCTACTCCTATGAACGTTCTTTTTTTATCACTTAGAATGGCTGGCCAGAAGATCATTTGATTAACAAGAGTGCACATACACCCTCCCACCACACAAAGAGGGCCTGCAACGGGCGCCCAAACCCAATCCCCACCAGCCTTTCCATGGCGGCATTGCCACCATGGAAAGGCCTCTTCCAGGATACATCCAAATATGGCGGACGGTGCCTGCTAGGCACGCCACCATATTAGTGGTCCTTTTCAGTTTGCCAGGCTATCGGTGCGATTGCCTCCGGCGGAAAAGCGGTGGACGGACTTTGAGTCTGCCGCGATACCCACCATGATCTTAATTTGGCGGTGGGTAAAATGTTCAGTGATGACGGAAGGACCGCCACCGCCGACTCGGCGGTGGCGGTCCTTCTACCATCATAATGACCCCCATAATGTGAATTAACCAGTACGGTCCACTCCTGTGATCCTTCTTTTTTTCATTGCCGAGAAAGGCTGCCCCAGAAGATCATTTGATTCAAATGACTGGCAAATTCCATTCTGTTGCTTGCATCAAAGAAGAGATAAAATTATGTACCTACCACCGTGCTTGTATTGGAATAGGTAACTATTGCACCAATGAGTGACATATTATTAGGGCTCCCAGTTTTCCATTTGCACAAAGAAATACAGACATAACACTTTCTATTTTCCTGTCTTTGAATATAGAAAAATTGGAAGAAAGATCTTTGGATGATTTTTTTCTACTGTCAATCATGGGTGCTACGTAAGTAGGGGTACCGAATCAGAAGTAAGAGAGATGAAAATAGATAATAGATTTCCTAATTGAGCTTAATTCAGTGTAGATCTAAAGTTATTTATGCTATTCTACAATGCAATGTTTTCAGATAACACTTTTGCGCTGTATACTGCTGAATCCCTTTGGACATTAAAATGCGAGTATACATTTATCAATCAAATAAATGTAGAAAAATACCCATTGCAGCTTTATTTATATAGAAAACACAAAATAAAAGTGGAACAACGCTAAACAAAATTAGCAAAAAATAAATATTGCTAAATACAGATGGAAATGTAAAGAACAAATACCCGAAAAAACAGGAGCCCTTTATATTAATGAGTGATTGTGAATAATGACTGATGATTCATGTGGTGGCAGACAGTGAGGGAGGGTGTGTAAATGTAATTTGTAAACTTGATTAAGATGATTTCCAATGTTTGGGGACTGAGTGATGGGTGATCATGTTTCCTGGAGGTGATTGGCCCTTTCACACTTAGACAGATTTAATTGCAGGGTCTTCTATTTTTTCTGTTTCCTTTAGATACCAGATCAGGCACTTTAGTCAACAAACAAAAACCTATACAAAATACTGCAATTCTGTTTTTCTGCTTGATCTTCAACAGCAGTGCACTACACTTGTATCTTGCTCGAGTTGGGACTGGGACAGAGTTACTCGAAGTCAATAGGTTGTTAGAAATACTAAGGGCGGGACTACCTCATGAACAGCTGTAAGAAAAAAGTTAACAACTTCAAAGGAAAATCATGACTCTGAGGAATGCAGATGCACCACCTACCTTACCAATATAGTATCATTTTTCATTTAACAATCATATTTTTAGAGCTGGGTGGGTTCACTCCTCCATAATTCGAGTTTTTCTAACCTTAAAGACAGAACATTTAGGTAACTTGAGTCTCTGCAGCAGAGGGGCTATTTGCACTGCATTTACCTGTATTACATCAGACTCATTCCTTTGCTTCCTTCCACTACAGATTGATGGAGATGATGTGCTGCTCGTCACCCAGATGAATGTTGTCCTTGTGTAGTGTTTGTCTTTGTCACACCTTTCACCAAATCCCATTTCCCATCCATTCATCAAACCCCTTATCTTCTTCCCGGGGGTTATGTGATTTATTGAGGTGTGACTAAATTTACACCATAAATAGATCACACACTTGGTGGGGTGAATCTGGTGAACTCACTCTAGGATCTTCTGTTGCCTAAGCAATATCCCACACTGATCCCATTTACCCACTGACGCATAGTAGTAATCCATTTTTTAGATATAGTCAGTCAGTCAGTCAATCTTTATTCGGTTAATAAAAACCATAAAAGAATACACAACATAAAAACATTCATTAAAAAAACATATCCATCTCCCTTGCCCAATTATAATCATAAATTGACTTTTGCCTAAATCAAAAAAACTCATCAGTAACTCAAACACAATGAATTAATCAAGTTCATTCTTCAGATTCTGCAACAATAAAACACAGCACATTTAAAAGCCGACATTGATAATAAACTGTGATAAGGTTAACCATTAAATACAATCTCAGTAACATCTTCACATGTAAATAGTTCTCAATAAATATACGAGATTAAGTTCATAAAAATTGCTGTTGTAAAGGTATCTGGGATAATCAGCAAGGAATACAAAATAAAAAGTCCATAGAAGGATAAAACCTCTACAAAGAATAACCAATAACTGAACAATTTAATAATTTACCAATGATGTTCATTATTCTCACAGCAGTAGCAATAAATGTATATACCATTTTGCATATATATTCAGTATTAAGCAGCAGAGATAATACAGCACAGGCCTACATTTTCAAACATTTAGTACCCGTAATAATAGATTAATGAAGTCCCTCCGTGGTTTGAAATAAAGCTGGTAAAAGAAGAGAAAAGTTTAACATATTCTGAGTTGAGTTGCAATCACAAGGACAAAGATCTAAAAAGGAATCAAAATATACTTTACTCGGGTAAGAAACCAGGAAGTGGGCGATGTTAAGCCTAGATCTGACAAGATAAAACCTTTAAGAGTGACTATAAGGGACCAAAAAGTAAGGTTCAACACTTTCAGTAGTGACCAGGGGTAAATATTACACCACTCTCTTCTTGTCCCCCTCCCTACAATTCCCGTGCTCCCTTAATAGGGTTAGGAGGTCTCGTTTTAACAGAATTTTTGGGAGGGCTGCACTAAGTTGCAGTTTTATAAAGAAATCTGCTTTCCCAATAAGTTTAAGCTGCTTTCAAACATAGCCAAGCCAAGGTATTTTGTGCATATGTTCAAGTCCTAAAGAGTCCTGTATTATTACTCAGTTGAGTACGGGTTCCTCTTTTGTCCAAATAGATCACCAAAGCATAACAGGGGCAATTTGTATACGATGAGAATAAGGAATCATTCCTAGTTCCATATGGCATATTATAGCTGGCAAACTAGGAGGAACTGCCAGAAGCCTCCTGCCCCATACATAATAGTTGAGCAACAACGTGCAACATTGATGTCAATAAGTGCATCAATTGGTTTAGAGCCCAATTTCTTTGTAAACCTATGTAAGGCCTCCAGTGTTTGATGAAAACATCTTTTTTTGACTTCTATAAGACGATGCCAGGAACCTTTTTGGTCAAATTGAACACCTAGATAATAAAAAGCATATTGCAGTATTTATTTGTCCACAAAGCAAGGCTTCAAAGATGAACAAAATTTCCCAGCCACCATTACACGTGACTTAGCTGTATTTATTTTGAAGCCCAAGTCTCATAAAATCATTAAATCTGTTTAAAAGTATTTGCAGGCCAATGCCAGTTCTAGATACCAGGACACAATCATCTGCATAAAGCAAGGCAGGGAGGCTTCTGGATCCAACCTTAGAGACATTAGCACCCCCCTGACTAAGATAAGTCTCCAAATCGTTATTATACAAACACAACCAAAAGGGGGCCTGGACGCATCCTTGTCTTACCCCACTCCTCATTCTGATAGGTGCAGTTAATTCACCTTCAGCCCCATATCTTACTCTCCCCATCACATCTTTGTGCATTTGAGCTAGAAGGTTGACTAGAGTAGTATCAATACCCATATTCAACTTTTTTGCCAGATTTTCCTTCTCTCCACTCAGTCAAATGCAGATATTAGGTCCATAAATCCCAAATAGAGGGCACCATTCGTTACCAGCCTATACCTGCTTATAACCAGATTGAGACAATGGTCCACATTGCCCAGGCCTCTCCTAAAACCACATAGGGTGTCTGAGAATATCCCTCAATCACATACCCAAACATCGAGGCGATAAAGCAAAACCCTACTCATTAATGTTCATGTAAAGTCGATCAGTGAGACTGGACGATGAAATTGAGGGTTTGAAATGTCATCCTTTTAAAAAATTGGTACTGTGGTCACATTGGACAAAGATCTTAATGGGCCCGTCTGGGCAACATAGCCTAGAATATTAGTAAGCACTGGCAACCGCAGCTCTTGGTTTTCCAAAAAGAGATCAGCTGGGACCCCATTTGGACCAGAGGCTAAGTTCCTAATGGTATTGATTAAGGCTTTTTCCACTTCCTCATAATTGGGTGGTAACAAATTGAGGGCACTCTGCCCTATATGATTGTCATCAGGTTCTATTAATGAGCTAGAAAGGATGTGCTCCCAATGACCCCCATATAGCCCCGAAAAGTGATCCATCCATCTATTCGGGACAACAATACAATCAATACAACTATTATGGCTATCCTGGAAATAGAAGGCATTAATGATTTTCTAAAAGATGCTGAGATCCTTGCTATTTGTAGCTTCATGTAAATTATCCCAAGCCTCTTGTCTAATAGTTGCCTGAAGGGGCCAAGAGTGCCTCCTTATATGTAATCCTACATAGGCTCACCAGCTCCTTATCCCTTGAGCTTTGTTTCAAAGCCCTAATGAGATTGCTATGAATCTGAGAGCAATCGTCTTTAAACCATCTATATGGTCTTTTTGATGTTGGCTTTCTATCGTCCTGTAATAGTTGATCTATTGTTTGAGTAATTCCTTCAAAAGCTTCCAGCATGCTTATGGGATTGTCAGACTCTAAGCAAGGTAAAATGTGGGCTCTATTTTTTTTCAATAGTTTCTCTAATATACTATCAGGAATGACAGTAGCCCATTTGTGCACGAGACTCTTATTTCTATGATAAGTTAGATATAGAAGAACATCAGTCATCAGCATCATTATTCCGGCCTTGTGTGGTGTAAATGCTTCACCTTCTCAACTCCAAACTTTGAGTCCACTTTTCATGACTCAAGGATTTAGTCACTTTAGTTTTATTTAAATACTAGCTCCCTATCCCTCAGAAGAAGTAACTACTAATGCTATTGTTTTGATAATTTATCACTATAAGTTATTCTTAGTTGTTTCATGTAGTAGTACGTTTTTATAAAGCAATGCCATAATTTGTAACCCACTAACTCTGGATTTTTATTTCCATTTAGTGGCCTGCATTGGATAATCCTTCCAATTAATGCTACAGTTGGAGCTTACCTGGGTGCGAGTGGGACTTCACTTGTGAAGTTGTGTTGCCTTCCCTGCTATTGCTTCATCTAGTTTCACATAAAAGAACTATGGAGTGAAGTGAACTAGTTAAGTTAGTAAGTAAGCAACTGACTACTTTTGCAAATAAGTAATCATGTATCTAGCTTGTTGTAGGCAATATAAGTCATGACTCATGGCAGCATCACCCCAAACTAACTACAACACACTAACTGGTCTACACTTTTATAAGTAGATATAAAAAGAAACAGGCTGTGTAAAAAGGCAGCAGGGCAAAGTAAAAGTAAAACATGAATAAACTACTCCAGGCATAAATCATGAAGAAATTTAATTTCTCACTTTATTTTTTGACAAAAATGCCCACCTTCTCCACCCAAAACAGACCGACCCTATCCCCAAACAAATCGACCCATCCCCAACCAATGTCCAAGAAAAAGAAAAAGAAAACAAACACCCAGTCCCAACCCTCCCCATCATCAACAAGTCCCTCCCACCGAAACAAAACATTTAAAAAAGGGTTAAAAGAGAGCATTGCCCATTTGATCTGGGGCTGGTCAGCAGTTCTAGTCAGGGACCCTGACAGGTGGCGGCGGCACTGGTGATGGAATAGTTAGGATGCTCGAGGCTGTGTGTGACTGGCTGCACTAGAGCCCTGCTCAGAGACAGAAGTGTCATTCTCTTCTTCATCCACCTGGGCCACCAGCCGCCGATATTCCAGCTGGAAAGTGTCCAGTGTCTGCCGCTGCAGATGGACCGCTATCTCTTGCCTCCTGGGTAGCACGGGTGGTCCAGCAGGAGTAGCTCTATTGAGAAAAAGAAAAAAGACAAAAAGGGGACGCTTCGTGTCAGACCTGCCTGCTGCCCTGTTGACTCACCTGCCGTGAGGGGAACGGCTAGTCCTGCGGGGATACCTTTTCTCTTTTGCCTTCGCCCTGCTTGCGGACGTCTCCGCCACCGCCGTGAGGGGAACGGCGCACCGGAACTTCATTTCCCGGCAGCACTGGCGAGCGGCGCTCGCGGTGACGACACCTGGCAGCGCCGGACCACTACATAGGCCGCCAGGTGTCACCGCAGCCAAGGGCGGGCCCGTTTGAGCCCGTTAGAGGCTGGACGAGGCTGGGATGGGACACCCCCCGTACATCTAAGATAAAGGTCAGTGACATTGTAACAATTCTGTGCGCTAGCACACATGCGAGTGCGAAGTGTTAGTGGCTGCTGCTAAACTGCTCCATTGTAAATCTTTTTGCTACAAAATGACGGCTACAAAATCTATAGTGGGAACGCTCGACCAATTCCTGGTGAGAGTATCCTCAATACTGGACAAAGAAATTGATCTGACGGAGAAACGACTATCTCTGGGATCTGTGGTTGACAAACGCTCTTCCCTGGGACATCTAAGTAATGCCAAATCCCCGGGGCCTACCATAATAGCGAGATCAGGAAATGAGGTTATCCCGGTGCCTAGAGAGTCTGCAAATGTCTCTGTTCATGACGAGGAGTCTTTCCGTTGCCTACCTCAATCTGAAGGACTAGACCTAAATTCAAGACCAAGAGTAGGTCAAGGTAATCATAACCAAAATGATAGTGTTCCTTCCTGTGTTAAGACCCGTTCCGCCAATAACTCCATATGGAAAAATGCAATGGCAAATAATAGGGGAACTAATAAGAACCTAAGATCGAAGAGGAAATGCGGCGACCCGCCAAATGGTGGCCAAAAATCAAAGACTAGGCGGACAATTCCGGATGCCAACTGCATGGAGAGTCAAGTCCCCATCGGGAAATCCATCTCCGTCGCAGAAGACAAAGAAATAGTACACACTTTCTCGACCCCATCCTCACAGCTGCTGCAAGATCGAGATGTGGACTTTTGGGGAAAAATTGAATCCATCTTCTACAAGACCTGTCTTCCAATCTATGATAGACTGGACGCTATTGAAAATAGATTGGTTTGCTTAGAGTTGTCCTATGCCTCAGTACTGCCTAAGCAAAAAAATGTTGGTACTTGCCAAGAGTCTGCCACAATCCCCACTAAATTGCCAACACAATGTCCCAACACAGCGAATATCGCTCCTACCCCCATCCCGATTCTAACTAATTCTATTCCACTAACTCCAGGGCAGGAAGTTCGGGCCCCAAGTAGGGATATCGCTAGTAACCCGTCGTATGTTAGGGGGACAGCTACCAATAAAAGCCTAGTAGGCACATTCAAAAAGAGGGATTTACCAAGTGGGTCGGTAAAAGAAAACACCAAATTACACCTCCCGCCACAGTCCTCTCCTTATGTAGTGATTCTGGCGGGGGTTAAACCACTAGATTCAGATAGAAGGGAGGATTACTGGGAATTGAAAAATAAGTGCATTTATTGGCTTAATCTAAATCGCCCCCTACCCCAGAATGTTTCAACGGAGATACTTTTTGCTAGAAGAGTGGATTGGGTAGGTCCCAAGAGCAAATCGATTAAGGGAGATTGCATTGTTATTAATTTCAGAGACAAGAGGGCAGTCAAACATATTTGCAACTGGCAGAGGTCGAATTCTAGCACACCTATCCTCTCATTACCTCTGTCCTTTTTCTACTGTGGTCACCAACAGTCCAACTTAGATATACGTGGGCAAACAGATCCAGATAATGAAGACAGGCCATATAGCTATCAGAATGCACAGCATGGGCCTGCTAGGTCCTCCGGTTTGGAAGACTGCGATTGACGATGTCTCGGGGTTGGGGAAAAGCCACTTAGGCCAGGCAATGTTTTCCTTAAGAAAGATCATATATGCAATTGTATAAATATAAATGTACATGACAGTGATTGCTGTTATAGTAAAGAAGTAAATCTGCATATTGGATCTTTATTGACTGACATGAAACAGCCGGGGGTGGTACGCCAAAAATTCATAGGTGATAAATCTGGTTGCTCGACATACTCCCCGCGTGGTGTAAGTGTTCTAGGAAAAGTTACCAAAGTGAACTCCAAGCCCAGAATGGTCGCTAGTATGAATGATAGTGTGAACCCCGCTAACAAAGGTAGCACAAACACTTCATTAGAGAGCCCAGTTAGTAACCTGGGGGTAATTAGGGAAAATGGTATTGTGTCAACTTTATCATGGAACATTGCAGGACTGGGCACAAAAATGTATAATCCAGATTGGATGGACTTTTTGACAAAACATGACGTTTGCCTCTTTCAAGAGACCTGGTCAATAGACCCTATCCACTGTAATGGTTACCTAAATTTTTATGTTCCTGCGCTAAAAAGCACAAGAGGCCGCCCTTCGGGCGGATTAACCATATGGGTAAAACAAGACATGAGGTGTCATATAAAAGTAGGACTTAGATCCAGCAATGACATACTTTCAATACGAATAACCTCACAGCTCGGTCTCAAAATGGAAATTTTTAATGTGTACGCACGTGGCCTTCCGGGGGGGAAAAAATCTCCAGTAGTACAAGAACTTGAAGACACCCTGGATCTCCTCCCCTCTAATATATTACCAGTAGTATCAGGTGATTTTAACACCACCTATGAGCCCCTTGGCCATGACATACCACAGTTTACTGTAGAGGAAGACTCGAGCTGGGGAATTCCCCCCTTAGAGATTGCCCCTATAAAAAGATGGACAGATGCAGCAATCCAATTAAAAGGTCTGTGTCTTACTAATCAGCTGAGGGCCACAAATGGCAGAAGTAAGTCTGATAAACTTGCAAAGAACACCTTTGATAATGGTCGCAGGGTGAGTCGTATAGATTATCTACTTGTCCATGTAAAACTCTGGGCACATCTTATTGATATGGATGTAATTAACCGAATCGAGAGCGACCACCATCCACTAGTAGCACATTTCGACTACCCTTTCAAGGTAGACAACTATCTCAGCAAGTGACTCATGTAGCGGATCAATTTCTGTCCAACAATCTGCGTCACTTAAAATGGGACAGGATTAAAGAAGACCCAATAACCATGATTGCATTGAATAAAGAAGTCACTGATGCTTTACAACCCTCTGGAACAATGGTAGGAAATACGAGTTCCCACCAGGCAGTGGTGGTAGCACACAACAAACTTTTTGAGGGCTTGAAAAAATATTTTGTTAAAACCACCTCCAAAAGCTGTTCCAAGCAAGGTAACACTGCGGGTTGGTATAACAATGATTGTAAGCAGGCACGAGCTGAACTTGGCAGTGCCCTAAGGTTGAAAGACGTACCTTTGGTAAGATTGGCCAGGACCCACTATAGAAAGACACTGAAAGATGCAAAAGGGATGTGGGATAATGAAAAGTGGAAAGACCTCTTAGATGCCAGCAAGTCCAGGAATAGCAAGCAATTCTGGGACATATATAAATGGGACGGGGGGGGCTACCAGAGCGACCCCAGAATAATGTGGCCAAGAAGGCGTGGGTTGATCATTTTAAACCACAGTATGCAGTACCAAGTGACGAAGTAAACACAGATGTCACCTACCGCCACACCTACTATGAGGAAGCAATATTTCCTCTAAAAGATGTGGACCAGGCTTTAGATAAGGTGATTAAGGGTAAAGCTCCCGGTATGGCTGGTATCCCTGCAGACGTGTTTATCGGCAACAGACCACTATGGTGCAGGTATATTATGCGCCTTGCAAATGCAATTGCACAGGGTGCTGATATCCCTGACTCGTGGAAAGGTGCAGAAATTGTCCCCGTATTTAAAAAGGGGGACAAGTCTATTGCGGCCAACTATAGGCCAATTAGCCTAATAGACTCGATGCAGAAGATTGTGGCCCGCTTATTCCTACAGAAGATCCTATTATGGATCGAGGAGCAGGATATTTTAAGTCCCATGCAGGCAGGCTTTCGTCGGAAAACAAGCACAATAGATCAAATTTTCCAATTTGTCATCCTATATTGGAAGACGGTAACGCTAGGCAAGGGCGCACTATATGCGGTTTTTGTGGACCTTAAAGCTTTTGATTTGGTTCCACGGAAAAAACTTTGGGAAATTATGCGTGAAATGGGACTTGAATCAGAACTTCTTTCCGTAATCATTCGCTTCCATGAGGGTAATGTAGCTCGGGTTCGCTGGGGGGACGTGGGAGAGGTGACGGAACACTTCCCGGTTGGCAGGGGTGTGAGGCAGGGTTGTGTCTTGGCACCAACCCTGTTCTCGCTCTTTGTCAACGGGGTGGTCGACTTTCTCTCACAGACCCCTACTGATGCTCCTGCTTTGGCTGGAACCCGTGTTCCAATCCTCATGTTTGCGGATGATACGCTGATTATCTCTAAGACCCCAAGCAGTCTGCAGAAGGCACTCGGACGCTTTGAAGAATTCTGTAAAATAAGGGGATTGGTGGTCAACACTGAAAAAACTAAGTTTATGTCCTTCAACGCACATAAATCATTCAGGGGAAAAATTCTTATGAACGACCTGCCCCTGGAGGAGGTATCCTCCTTCACGTATCTGGGCATTACATTACAGAAGGATATGCGCTGGGACTCCCAAATGGACCGTGCTACACTACTACACAAACAAAAATCAGGTGCTCTTCTAACTAGTTTCAAAAGCTCATATACAAAACCAATTTCACCAGTCCTTGAAGTATATGGGACAATGGTACTGAGTTCATGCTTATATGGGTCTGAACTCTGGGGCTTTAGCAACCTGAATAAATTGACGTTGCTTGAAAATGTATTTCTACGCAAAATTACAAGCCTTCCTGCTAGCACTCCATTGCGTCCTCTACTGCTAGACTTAGGGAAAAAGCCCCTGGCCTACCTTACAAAGCTTCGTCCATTACTCTATTGGCGCCGACTCTGGTGCACTGATGAACTTGCACATTACCAGAGTAGCTTCAGTGATATACTAAAAAATGATTCATCACACAACATACACTGGCTACGTAGTATTAAACTTCTTTTGGGTAGTTTAGGTTTGATCGAATTATGGAATGACCCACTAAATGCTACTTTCCCTAGTAAGGACAAGCTGAAAGCTATATACTGGGAATGGGTTTTTACGATAGAAACAACTCAAGGACTTTCTTCTCACCTAACAGGTCGTTTTTTAGACCTAAAAGTTAGTCCATTGCTTGAGAGGTATTGGGATATAAGAGAGAGGCCCTCGGACCGCAAGCTATACTTCCAGCTACGGGTGGGTACCCTACCGGTTGCAGAATTTACAGCGGGGTGGGGGAGTGCCCAAAACAAAAGTGACAAGTGCTATAGATGCACCGAGGTTTGTGAATCCGTAGAACACCTGCTATTTTTTTGCCCAATGTATATGATACCCCGGAAGATCTGGATAAAACCCGTTTGTAAGTTATTGGGTACTAGGAACTATCGTATAGCCTTTCGTATTCTGAGTACCGATACTGCTCCCCTTATCTGTATAGCAATGGCCAAGTTCCTAGGGTGGGCCTGGGGAATACGGGCTAAAGCCATGAGTTGTGATGGTAATGTATAGTGATCAACTGCAAATTGTAAAAGTTTCACCAAATGCTAGCCCCAAGGTAGGGAATTTTAATAATAATTTGAACATATGTGATACCCTAAATTGTGAAAACGTATGCGGATTTTAGCTTTAGCGACGGTTGTATTATGAATTTAATCCTAGTTTTATAAATTTTAGGTAATTTATATGTTTCTGTGTTATGATTGTAATGTGCTTTTATGACTAAACTGTCGAATAAAGCTTATTGATTGAAAAAGACAAATTGTATGCAATGCTCTCTGCAAACATTTGTTTAACATTGTAGTGGGTGGAACACTAACAGTATATTGCTGGTCCCCAAGAGCCATTGGAATTTGATGTGATTATGATTAGGAGAGTGACAAGGTCAATTTTATTTTTTATCCACACATGACTCCCATTAAAGTACTGACTGTCTAGGCATAAAAGACTCAAAGCAGAATAAAGCCAAATTAAATAAACAATGATTTGATTTGTGTCCATTAAAGGCTTTTCTAGTAACGAAACGTACACTTTGGTGCCGATTCCGATCCGGGTCGGAAAGCACACCGATCGAGCCGGATCCAGAGTGTTTTCCGACCGAGCCGGAGGCCTGCAGTCCGACCGAGTGAGTACGATGCGGCAGTATGCTGCCGGACTCGGTTCGGTCGGACTGCCATAGAAATCAATGGGAGCCGGTCGTACGACGCGTACATGGGCTCCCATTGACTGAATGGGTACGTTGCGGAAAAGTGCGCCCCCTACAGTAGGTACGCATCGGTGCCATCCGCACCATACATGCCTGTGTTGGAGAGACCCATGGGTCTCCCCCTGTGTCCGAGTCGTAGGGCTGCGGGTAACCCCCAAAGGTAACCACCCGGACGTTTTGCGATCCGGACACTCCGGCTCGCACAGGCTGTCCGACGCGTGCATCGTACTGGCTTGGTCATAAATCGCATCCATTGCACGCCACAGTCAGCTTCCGACCGAGACGTACGGAGCGGTTTGGACCCGGAAACGACTCGGTCAGTGAATTTCACGTAGCTCGCATCGTACTTGCTTCGCTCGTACAGCTGTGCGAGTCGGCTGGAAAACACGCGTACGGCTCGTAGTTTTTCCTGCCAGATCGCGTTCGGTGCCCTTCCGACCCGGATCGGAATCGGCCCCTTTGAGTGGAAAAATAAAAATAAGTTACATCTCATTCATAAGTAAGGCACAATGCACTATGGAGTACAGGTTATTGTGTCAGATTAATGGAGGCAGGCTAGACAGTGCGTCGGGTATTTGCTACTGTCTATCCTATTACCAACTCAGAAAATAGAGTTTGTGACTCGATACTAGGAGGGGGCATGCCAAGGGCGTTCCTTTGTAATAGCGAATCACACTTCTACATACAATTGTTTTGCGACCTCAATTGCAGTCCTAAAACTCTTGCAGTTTACCACCAACTTCAAAAAGGTGGTAAAACACTCACAAACGGAAAGGGGTCCCCACGGGGCCCCTTCACCTTTGTGACTGTCAGCAAAAATATGTTTTAAGTGCAGGCAGTGGTCTCAAGGACTACTGCCTACTCTTAAAACACGAAACAGAAATGTTTCATTTCTTTTTTTTTTAAATGCATTCCATTTTCTTTAATGAAAACTGGCTGCATTTAAAAAAAATACTTTATTTAAAAAGCAGTCACAGGCATGGTGGTATGGTGGTCTGCTGACCCCAGCAGGTCACCATCCCTGTGATTGCTGGCCATTCCCAATGGGGTTGCAAATTGCGAACTGCCTCATGAATATAAATGAAGCAGGTCATTTGCGACCCCATTGGGAATCGCAAACAGTGTCTAAGACACTGTTGTACATTCCATTTTGCGAGTTGCAAAACAACGCAATTTGCGACTCGCAAAATGAAAGGGGTGTACAACTGGCCCCTTGTGTGTTCAGTTTGCAATGCATTGAAAACTTTGTAAATGCCGCATTCACTGAAGCATATGCACATTGCACAGCTAATACTGCAGCCATGAGTTGAACCATGCTGTACTTTGGCCATGGGTGGCAAAAAGCCATGGGCTGGGAGGGGGGTGATGAATGATGATGGGTGGGATACATATCTGTCTTGTTTAACAAATACAGTGAGTCAACGGATTTGAATAAAAATTGAAATAACTCCCACTTTGAACTATAACTTTGATAACCATAAAACAAAGTACGTGAAGTAGGTGAAAAGCATGCCTCTTTCCAGAAGAGCTCCCCTTAATTTTTTTGTCAAAAAAGTACAACTGTCATACTACAGTTCGGTTAGCACTGCAGTATCTTTTATCAAAAATATCACTCTGGGCATTTGGTTGGTTCACAACGTTAGAAAAGCCGGATAGTCAACCCAACCAAAAACGTTTCATAATGGAGGGGCAGAGCTATGACCTATGATGATGATGAGTCACTGAAGAGCAATGAAGGGGTGTGTTGGAAATACTCCACTCCCACACCGGTAAGGGTTGGTGGTAACGAAGTATTTCCGGGGACATACAGTGGTAGCTTGGCTCGAGTGGTCAGGAAACAGGCACCGTGCTAAGCATACGACATACCCATACAATAACCATGCGTGCATCCGTTCCAAAAACGACTCTACACCGTAAAAATTATGAAAATATCTTTCTTTATCTTGTTTTCTCTTGGTTGCTGATTAGATAAATAATAACACAATCACAATATACAAACTTTTTAAATAGTGCAGGTCAAATAAATACTGGCTTAATGATTCAATAAATAGGGGTGATCATAAATATTAAAGGCATAAATATAAGTGCAATTCATACAGGCAATTAAATATTCTGAGGCAATAAATACTGTAAACCAATAAATATTGTGCATCAATAAATACTGTGGAACAATAAATACAGTGAAGCAATAAATAGGTTAAATACAATAAATACAGTGCCCCCAATAAATAATTAAAAGCTGACAGTGACACTCATAGAATCAGATCACATTTGAGATTACTATGGGCTAATTTGGCCCAGGCACAGCTTGTGGGGATGTGGAAGGCTTGAGGGTGTCTACTCCCTGGCTTGGACAAGGCTGAGGCCTAAACTGAGGTAGATCAAGGGGGGAATACCAGAGACCTGGCTCTCTCACTCTACACAACCCCTCTAAATTAGTCTCAGCTCACCCCTGGCACAGTCCAGCTGGTTCCAGCACCTCTCTAACCCCTAGAGTAGTCTCTTAGGATTCCACAGGGCCTTTGGCGCCCTCTACTCCACTTACTGCCCTTTTTCTGATGCTCCGACGCCGCTGGAGTCGGGTCGACGCCGTGCGGCGGTTCCGGTTCGATGTCGGCGGCCTCGGCACAATGTCAGTTCTTGACGACGCCGGCAGGCGGTTCCGGTTCGATGTCGGCGGCCTCGGCTCCGATCTCGACCTCCGATTCGATGGCGTCGGGCAGTCTTGGCTCGATGTCGACTTCGGGCGGCTCCGGTCCGATGGCGACCTCAGTTTCGATGACGTCGGCCGGCCTTGGCTCGATGTCGACTTCCGGCGGCTCCGGAGTGCGATCCTCACTCCCGACCTCCGGTGCTCCTCTCCTCGGGTTCCGGCGACTCCGGAGTGCGACCTCACTCCCGACCTCCGGTGCTCCTCTCCTCAGGTTCCAGCGACTCCGGAGTGCGATCTCCACTCCCGACCTCCGGCACGCTTCACCTCGGTCTCCGGCGACTCCGGAGAGCGGACTTCACTCCCCCGTCGACGCCGCTCACTCGACCTCGGGTGACTTCCTCCTCGACCTCTGGTACTTCTCCGACCTCCGTCGGCGCCCTCGCTCGACCTCTGGCGGCTCCGGGTGCGACGTCTGCTTTTCCAGTCAGCGCCGCTTCTCCACCTCGGGCTCCGGGTCTCTAGGCTTCTCGACGTCGGACTCCAGGAAAACCAATAATCAGGTCAGGACTTTGCTGTTCTTTGCTTCTAAGGCCTGTTCCTGCTGTCCAGGTCCTTAAGATGGTTTTTCTTGCTTCTTCCCACACAGGGCTCCAGGCTGGGCTCAGTCAGTAGGGACTAGTATCAAGGGTGGGTTTATGGACCCCACTCCAGGCACAAGTTTCCACCCCTGCTGCTTCACTCCTTCCTCCTTCAAGTTTCTGCCGCTCTCTCCTCACCAGTCAGGTGCCAACTGCCAGCTCCAACTGCCAACTCTCTGTCTTAGCTTCCCAACATTCTAAACCGCCTCCAACTGTCACAGGGTTCTGGAATGTTCTGGAAGGTGCTAGTAGGTTCCAGTGGATGCTGGTGATGTCACAGGTGGCCACCATTTTGTGCTCCAGGCCCTCAGACAGAAGTTTCAGGGGTAGCTAAAATGGCTCCCTGAATCTGCAGCAATACTAAAAAGTCTGGTGGTTCCCAAAAAGGAAAAATTACAACAGGGTTTGAGGCAAAAGTGGGACAAAATAAATAATGATGAGGAGGGACCACCCAAAGGGCTGACAGGTCTAACACGCGTCCCCCCCAGCTGAAAGTGGGGAGAGCTACCCAACCCCTTGGGAGTTCTCATCACTAAGGCGGAAATACCTTGAGAGACCGTCTGCATTGGTGTGGTCCACTCCAGGCCGATGTTCCACCTTGTCAGACTCGGGAGTATAGAGTGCCACTAACCTGGAAGCCGGGTACAGCAGGAACGATGAGATGTTTAGTAACCCTTTCCCCTAAGAGGTAACACCAGTGCGTGGTGAGTATCTCACGACACAGGAGGCACCCTTATCGGGGAAAGGGAAAAAAGGGACAAAGGAAACAAAAAGTAGAGTCGTCTCCCGACGTGGTAAAATAATGTAGATTACAGTGATGACCCCTCTCTCCTGCACTCCACCCCAGTACTCTGAAAGAAAACACAAGAGACACACGTCAGGGTATAACTAGGACACACTCAAATCCTTCCTCCCCCCGTTCTCTGAAGGCGTCTTTCACTTACGTGTGTACATGTACTACTGACGTGTAGGGTAACAGGGTAGGTCATCAACTAACGGGAGTAGGTTAAGCAATAAACAATATCAATAGTACACAGTCTTGCACTTAGTAACGTAAAGTGATACTTATCAATCAGTCGAGATGTAAATGTCTTCTCTCTCTCTGAAAGCACAAGTGTCCTGTGACTGGTGCAGGGGACTTCCCTTACTTCCACGGTCCAGGTTTCTGTCGTCTTGGACAACCCAAAACGTGTGGTAACAAAAGTGCTGGTTCCTGACCAGCTGACAACAAAAGAAAGAAGTCTGACGATCCTCCTGGAATCCAGGCAAATTATGTTCCTCTTGATGCTTCTCGCCTCACTGGAAATGCAAGAGCGCTGAAATGTCTCAGCGTTAATTCTCCACTGGTTGAGAGCTGTGAAGGAATGTTGTGGGTTACGTCCGTACCCACTCGGTACCTAGGTTTCTGTGGGGAAAGATTCCCGCGAGCCGACTACCTGGGATGGTCGCGCTCGGGAATCGGGTTAGCGTTGTTTCTTCTCCGCCTTGCAGCCGCTATGGCTGCCGTGTAATCAGGATCCTGAGGTTGCGCGCGTAGCGCGCCAGATTCAAATAACCGCTGAACGGTTTGCGGAATTGTGGAGCTGACGGGTGTCGTCGAAGATCTCCTCGGTTCGGTATTTCTCCTCGGTTCGGTATTTCTCCCAACTGCAACTGGGACGATGGTTGAAGCTTTGGGACGGGCTCGTTCCTCCGTAGTGCTGGTGAAAGCTCAAGTGACAAGCACCGGTGATTATGGGGGCGAGGCTTATATAGCAAGATGAATTCTTCCCCGTGCATTATGGGAGATGTAGTGTACTTGCCCCATTCATACCACCCGACAACCTGCTCTCTAGCGCCCCCTCCTGTGGGTCATGACAGTACCCCCTCTCAACGTCCGTCGTCTCGGCGGACCTCCTGGTTTGGAAGGGTGGTGTGCATGGAAACGTTTAACGAGGCCCGGACAATGTAAGTGGCTCTTTGGTTCCCATGACCTATCTTCCGGCCCATACCCTTTCCAGTCTACTAGGTAGTGTACTTGACCTCTGTATACCTTAGAATCCAAAATGGCATGTACCTCGTATTCTTCCTCCCCTTCTACCTCTATTGCTGGGGGTCTAACGGGTAGGCGTGTGTTTGCTTTGTAGGGTTTCAGGAGCGACACATGAAACACCGGATGTATGTGCCAGGCAGAGGGTAGTGTGAGTTTCATAGCAACGGGATTTATGATTTTGTTGATAGGATAGGGACCTATGTATTTGGGCTGTAGTCTACTGTTCCCTGTGAGTCGTAGGTTTTTTGTGCTCAGCCAAACTTTATCCCCTATCTTGTATGCGGGCTCAGGGGACCTTTTCCTATCTGCCTGCTTCTTGTCTCTCGCTCTCGCCTCTTCGAGGTGTATTTTAGCTGTGTCTAGAACGGATTTTACATGAGCATGGTGTTCCTGAATTGAAGGGAGCCTAGATGTAACGGGATACTCAAAGGGCAGCATGTTTGGGTTGAACCCAAAAAGACAGAAAAAGGGAGAGCACCCCAAGGTCGAATGAGTGGCATTGTTGTATGAAAACTCAGCGGTCCATAGTAGCGTACTCCATTCATTGGTGTGCATCAATGTGAAACATCGGAGATATTGCTCTAAGGTTTGATTGAGCCTTTCTGTTTTACCATCTGTTTGAGGGTGATAGCTGGTGGATAACCGTGCATCCACTTTCATTATCCCACATAGCTCCTTCCAAAATCTTGAGGTGAATTGGGTCCCTCGGTCTGTGATAACGACGGCCGGTACTCCATGCAACCGTATTACGTGTTGTAAGAGAATACTAGCGACTTCCGCAGCTGTGGGTAATTTAGGGAGAGCAAGGAAGTGGCCCATTTTAGTCAGATGATCTATGATTACTAGAATGGTGTTATTCCCACAACTGGGAGGCATTTCCACTATAAAGTCCATGGAGATGGTGTGCCAGGGAGAAGGAGGTATAGGAATAGGTCTAAGGAGACCGCTTGGTCTCTGGTGTGTTGCCTTTGATTGGGTACAGATGGCACAATTTGACACGTAGGTGGCGGTGTCTTGTCGGAGATTTTCCCACCAGAAATAACGTAACACAGCTTGTTCTGTTTTCCTACTCCCTACGTGACCGGCTAAGGCAGTGTCGTGGGTCCAGTGTAACGCCTGTTGCTGCAAGGATACGCTAGGTAGGTAGATTTTATTGTCGTGAAACAACAATCCATCTTTAAGGGTTCTCTGCTGGGGTTTTTCCTGAGACCATGCGAGTGTATCTATGGTGGTTGTTTGTTGTCTCACCTCGGTGAGGAAGAGGTCGGTGGAAACCACTGCCGTTGTTTGCGTAGGGAAGATTGCCTTCTGTAAGATTATAGGCGATTCTTCGTCCTTCTCCTTGTCGTGGGTGCCCACAGGTAAGGGTCTGGAAAGCGCATCCGCCTTTCCATTTTGTGGTCCAGGTCTGTATTTGATGATAAAATCAAAATCAGCGAAGAACAGCGACCATCGCAGTTGTCTGGGGGTTAAAGCTCGAGCGCTCTTTAGGAATAGGAGGTTCCGATGGTCCGTATATATTTCCACGGTGTGTCTAGCCCCTAGCAGATGATGTCTCCATTCCTCACAGGCTCGCTTAATGGCCAACAATTCTTTGTCTGTCGTGCTGTAATTTACCTCGCAACTTGTTAGTTTCTTCGAGAAGAAGGCGACAGGGTGGAGCTGTCCTGTGTCTGGATGTCGTTGAGATAGAATACCTCCTAAGGCATAATAGGATGCATCCGTTTCAAGCATGAAGGGCAGGGATGCATCTGGATGTCTTAGGATTGGGGCTCTCGTGAAACACTGTTTGAGGTAGCGAAAGGCCTCTTCTGCTTCTGTGGTCCAAGTGAAGGTTGCTCCTTTCTTAAGAAGATACGTCAAGGGATGAATAAGGGTAGAAAAGTTTTTTATGAATCTTCTATAGAAATTTGCAAATCCCAAGAAGCTTTGTAAGGCTTTTACACTAGAAGGCGACTTCCACTCTTGAATGGCTTGCGTTTTCTTGGTATCCATACACACCCCTTCTGGTCCAATGACATACCCTAGGAACTCGACCTCAGGAGTATGAAAAAAGCATTTTTCAAGTTTCGCATAAAGCGAATAGTGCTGGAGCCGCTCCAACACTGCTGTTACGTGGTGTATGTGTTCTTCCAGGGATGAAGAGTAAACCAATATGTCATCGATGTACACGATGCAGGACACGTCCAGCAGTCCTCTTAGTACCTCATCCATGAAGTATTGGAAGGCGGCGGGGGCATTACAAAGACCAAAAGGCATGACTTGATATTCGTATAGGCCAAACTTGGTTCTAAACGCCGTCTTCCACTCATCCCCCCGCCGCACTCGGACCAGATGATATGCTCCACGGAGATCCAATTTCGTGAAGACTTTGGCTCCTTTTAGTTGATCTAAGAGTACAGGAATGAGGGGGAGAGGATATCTGTTCTTTTTTGTGACACGATTCAGGGCTCTGTAGTGAATGCATGCCCTCAAGCCTCCCTCACGTTTCGGAATAAAAAAAAGAGGAGATGAGGCAGGAGAAGAGGAATGCCGAATAAAGCCATTGTCTAACAGGGAACTGAGGTATTGTTTTAGATAGGTTGTTTCGGCTTCCGTAAGGGCGTAGATACGACTGCATGGAATACTGGCTCCCGGTTCTAGGTCTATCACACAATCATATGCCCTATGAGGCGGTAATTTATTGGCTTCCTGCTCATTAAATACGTCGCGATACCTCTGATATTCGGGAGGTAACGTTGAGGTACATGCACGTTCGTGTGACCCCCCCCGCTCGCCAGAAACATCGCCGGGCTTTCCTTCTTGTCTTGGTCTTTCATTTTGTCAAGAGTACAGTGTTCCAAACAATAAGGAGAGTTTAAAGAGACTGTTCGCGCTGTCCATTGGATCAGGGGATCATGGAGAGTCAGCCAGGGCATTCCTAGTATTAACGTGAATTGTGGGGCATCTATCAGATCGAACTGAATGGATTCACAATGCTCCTTCCCTGTAGTCATGCGGAGTATGGGTGTATGGTATTCTACCGGCCCGGACGTTAGATCTGTGCCGTCCACTGCCTTAACCATCTCAGGAATTTTCTTTTTAACATATCGTATGCCCACTTCTTTGGCGTATGATTGATCCATGAAGTTGCCGGTAGCCCCGGAATCCAACAAGGCATGCACTAACACCAACCCAGCATCTGGTATGGTCAGCGTGACGCATACGTTCATGTGTGCGACAGCGCGTTGAATGGTATTGACTATAGCCGGGCAGACCTCTTCCTCAGGTGGCCACAAACAAGGGGTCTGACTCTTGTCTGGGCGTTCTAGTTTTCCGAGGCCTCTGACATGTAATCTGTAGCGTTCACTTTCTGTGTCTCCTTCATGTCTCTATACGGTGTCTTGGTCCTGGCCTTGCACTCTTTTATGAAATGACCTGATTTCCCACAGTATAGACACAGGCGTTGCTTTCTTCTTCTTTCTCGTTCATCCTGAGTCAACGGTCCCCTTATGCCACTGATTTGCATAGGTTCTACCCCTTCTCCTCCGGTTGATGGACCATTGCTTGGGGGTCGAGAACGCGGAGCCACGTATCTCGTTTCCATTCGAGTTTTATCGCCTCTCCTGTCTTGTAGGCGGTGATCTAATTGGACTGTTAGGTCAATGAGTTCATCGCAAGAGGTCGGGAGGTGTACCACCTGCGCCAGGACATCTTTCAATTCTCCCTTCAATCCTTGATAATATAATGAAGTACGTTTTTCTACGGGCCAATCTGTTTCGGAGACCAATCTGTTAAACGTGGTGATGTACGATAGTAAGTCCTGAGAACCTTGCTTAAGGGTGATTAGATCTCTGTCTAAGGAGAGGGAGTGAGCCTTTCTGTCGAACAACTTGCGCATTTCCTCGCAAAATGTGTCGAAATTGCGCAAGGCCGGGTCGTCTCTTTCTATCAGGGGGAAAGACCAGCTAGCTGCATTCCCACTTAAATAGGACATCACAAAGGCGGTTTTGGTCTTGTCATCGGGGAATACTGCTGGTTTGCACATGAAGTGTAGTTTACACTGCCCTAAAAAGATGCCAAACTTTTTTGGATCCCCAAAAAAGCGCTCCGGGGGGGCTAAAGGTAAGTGCGCCGGTTGGATAACCTGTATTGTAGAGGATCCAGTACTACCTCCTCCCGCTTGCGTGGTATGCCCTGTACTCGCGCCACTAGGGTTTGGTGGGGGTAGCGTCCATTGTCTGATATAATGCGCCCCTCTCTGATCGCTAGGACCCGGGCGAGATAGCCCAGCTACCTCTCTTCTCATAGTGCCCATCTCATTACGCAGTTCTAGGTTTTCACCCCGAAAAGCGTCTACTTCCATTCGCAGTGCAGTCAGTGTTTCTAATACTGAAGTAAGCACTACACTAGTGTCCATCGTTCAGGCTGTATAAAACCGTGGGCTTGTCACTCTGTCAGACTCGGGAGTATAGAGTGCCACTAACCTGGAAGCCGGGTACAGCAGGAACGATGAGATGTTTAGTAACCCTTTCCCCTAAGAGGTAACACCAGTGCGTGGTGAGTATCTCACGACACAGGAGGCACCCTTATCGGGGAAAGGGAAAAAAGGGACAAAGGAAACAAAAAGTAGAGTCGTCTCCCGACGTGGTAAAATAATGTAGATTACAGTGATGACCCCTCTCTCCTGCACTCCACCCCAGTACTCTGAAAGAAAACACAAGAGACACACGTCAGGGTATAACTAGGACACACTCAAATCCTTCCTCCCCCCGTTCTCTGAAGGCGTCTTTCACTTACGTGTGTACATGTACTACTGACGTGTAGGGTAACAGGGTAGGTCATCAACTAACGGGAGTAGGTTAAGCAATAAACAATATCAATAGTACACAGTGTTGCACTTAGTAACGTAAAGTGATACTTATCAATCAGTCGAGATGTAAATGTCTTCTCTCTCTCTGAAAGCACAAGTGTCCTGTGACTGGTGCAGGGGACTTCCCTTACTTCCACGGTCCAGGTTTCTGTCGTCTTGGACAACCCAAAACGTGTGGTAACAAAAGTGCTGGTTCCTGACCAGCTGACAACAAAAGAAAGAAGTCTGACGATCCTCCTGGAATCCAGGCAAATTATGTTCCTCTTGATGCTTCTCGCCTCACTGGAAATGCAAGAGCGCTGAAATGTCTCAGCGTTAATTCTCCACTGGTTGAGAGCTGTGAAGGAATGTTGTGGGTTACGTCCGTACCCACTCGGTACCTAGGTTTCTGTGGGGAAAGATTCCCGCGAGCCGACTACCTGGGATGGTCGCGCTCGGGAATCGGGTTAGCGTTGTTTCTTCTCCGCCTTGCAGCCGCTATGGCTGCCGTGTAATCAGGATCCTGAGGTTGCGCGCGTAGCGCGCCAGATTCAAATAACCGCTGAACGGTTTGCGGAATTGCGGAGCTGACGGGTGTCGTCGAAGATCTCCTCGGTTCGGTATTTCTCCTCGGTTCGGTATTTCTCCCAACTGCAACTGGGACGATGGTTGAAGCTTTGGGACGGGCTCGTTCCTCCGTAGTGCTGGTGAAAGCTCAAGTGACAAGCACCGGTGATTATGGGGGCGAGGCTTATATAGCAAGATGAATTCTTCCCCGTGCATTATGGGAGATGTAGTGTACTTGCCCCATTCATACCGCCCGACAACCTGCTCTCTAGCGCCCCCTCCTGTGGGTCATGACACACCTGAAAGTCCATTCCCTGTAGGGAAATAGACCACCTCAACAACTTGGGAGTCTCCCTCTTCATTTGCATCAGCCAACGAAGGGGTCTGTGGTCGGTCTGAACCAGGAAGTGCGAGCCAAACAGGTATGGCCGCAACTTCTTCAGAGCCCATACCACTGCAAAGGCTTCACGCTCTATTGCACTCCACTTCTGTTCCCTGGGAAGTAGTCTCCGGGATAGGAAGACCACGGGTTGATCCAGACCCTCTTCGTTGAGTTGCGATAACACTGCCCCAATGCCATGTTCTGATGCATCTGTCTGGACAATAAACTCCTTGGAAAAGTCTGGGGCCCTTAAGACCGGGGCCTCGCACATGGCTTTCTTCAATCTCACAAAGGCCTGCTGACAAGCCTCCGTCCAGACTACCCGTCGAGGTTGTTTCTTGGACGTGAGCTCCGTGAGAGGGGCTACGATGGTACCGTACCCCTTCACGACGCGGCGGTAGTATCCCGTGAGGCCCAAAAATGCTCGGACCTCAGTCTGTGTCTTGGGGGGTTCCAAGGCCATGATGGCCTCGATCTTCGCCTGGAGGGGTTGCACCGCTCCCCTACCCACCAAGTGTCCAAGGTACACTACCGACCCCTGCCCGATCTGGCACTTGCTGGCCTTGATCGTCAATCCAGCTTGTCTCAGGGCCTGGAGAACAGCTTGCAGGTGACGCAAGTGATCCTCCCAGCTGTTACTGAAGACGGCTATGTCATCCAGATAAGCAGCAGAGAAACTCTCCATTCCGGTGAGGATCTGGTTTACCAGGCGCTGAAACGTGACAGGTGCGTTCTTGAGCCCAAAGGGCATCACATAGAACTGGTAGTGGCCATTGGGCGTGGAGAAGGCTGACCTTTCCCTTGCTCCATCAGTCAAAGAGATCTGCCAGTACCCAGAAGTAAGGTCAAAGGTACTTAGATATTGGGCAGCTCCCAGCCGGTCAATCAATTCATCCGCCCTAGGGATCGGATGAGCATCAGTTTTGGTCACTGAATTCAGTCCCCGATAGTCCACACAGAACCTCAGTTCTGGTTGGGCACCCGGTGGTGCAGCTTTTGGTACTAACACCACCAGACTGGACCAGGGGCTGCTAGAAGGTTCGATCACTCCTAGCTCCAGCATCTTAGTGACTTCACTATGAATGCTGGCCTTCACCTTGTCTGACATCCGGTAGATCTTGGACTTCACAGGTGGGCTGTCTCCTGTGTCCACGTCATGGACGCACAGGTGAGTCCTACCCGGGACAAGGGAGAACAACGAAGAGTACTGCCCCAGGACCTGGCGACAGTCCTCCTGCTGTTCAGGAGTTAGAGATGGGGAGAGAATCACTCCCTCCACCGACCCATCCTTCTCTTGAGACGCAAACAGATCAGGGAGAGGCTCGCTTTCCACGTCCTCTCCTCCGTCAGTCACCATCATCAAGATGACTTCGGGCCTCTCGGGGTGGGGTTTGAGGCGGTTGGCATGCAGCACCCGCAGGGGCTGACGAGGGGTCTTCAGGTCCACCAAGTAGGTAGCCTTACCCTTCTTCTCCAACACCTCAAAGGGTCCTGACCAGCGATCCTGGAGGGCACTAAGCTCTCCTGGTTCGATCACCCACACCTTCTGGCCAGGCTCCAACTCCACCGGGTGAGCATTGTGGTCATACCACGCCTTCATCACTGCTTGGCTGGCTTCCAAGTTGTCAGAAGCTTGCTTCCACAACTTAGCCATTTGGCTCCGGAAGGCCAGCATGTAGCTCACCACGTCCTGGGGAAGCTTTCTGGGAGTTCTTTCCCATCCGTCTCTCACCAGGTTGAGAGGTCCACGTACAGGGTGCCCATACAGAAGCTCGAAGGGGCTGAAGCCCACTCCCTTCTGTGGCACTTCCCTGTAGGAAAAAAGTAAACAGGGTAGGAGGACGTCCCATTTCCTCCGCAGGCTTTCAGGCAGACTTCTGATCATGCCCTTCAAGGTTTTGTTAAACCTCTCCACCAGACCATTGGTCTGGGGGTGGTAAGGAGTGGTGAACCGGTATGTCACTCCACACTCCTTCCACATTGCCCGCATGTACGCTGACATGAAGTTGGTCCCCCTGTCGGACACAACTTCCTTGGGAAAACCCACTCGGGTAAAGATTCCCATCAGGGCCCTAGCCACAACAGGTGCTGTTATGGTCCTCAGAGGTATTGCCTCTGGGTACCGTGTGGCATGATCCACCAGAACCAGGATAAACCTGTGACCAGCTGATGTTGGCGGATCTAACGGACCCACAAAGTCGATGCCCACCCTTTCAAAGGGGGTGCTAACGACAGGAAGTGGTTCCAGGGGAGCTTTCAGCTTCACCCCTGTTTTCCCACTGGCTTGGCAAGACACACATGTCCGGCAGTAGGTATCGGATGACACTTTCATTTGAGGCCAATAAAAGTGTGGGACAAGACGGGCGAAGGTCTTGTCTTGCCCCAGGTGTCCTGCCAATGGGATCTCGTGAGCCAACTCCAGAAGGAAGGCTCAATAACGTTGAGGGACTACCAAGGCTCGTGACGATCCGTGTAGGGGTGCCTTGGGTTCACTGTAGAGGAGGCCATCCTCCCAGTAAACACTGTAGTTCCCTTCAACGTTCCCTGCTGCCTGGGTTTCGGCCTGTCGCCTCAGCCCCTCAAGGGTAGGGCACTCCCTCTGGCAGAATTCCTCCCTGGACGGGCCTCCCTCCACGTGCCACTCGGCCGGGATGGGTAGGTCCTCCAGTTTGGTAACGTCCCCCACCGCAGACTCCTGGTCCACCACCTCCGGTGGCCTATCCGTCCTAGGGGTGTGGACGCCGAGGCAGGCTCCTCCTGTCCTCGGTTCTTCCCTTGACTGGCAGCTGGCTGGGCCTTTGTTCCAGGCTCCAGCCGAAACGAACTCCCTCTCCGGGTAGTCGCGGTCCTTGTGCTCACACAGGCCCAGTCAGGTGTACCCAGCATCTCAGTGTGAGTCCGGTATTCCACCTCCTTCCAAGCGTTGTGCTCCATGTCATTCCCCAGTAGACAATCGACTGGCACGGCAGGGCTTACGGCAACTCGAAGTGAACCTGCAACCCCCTCCCATTCAAAGGGAACCTCGGCCACTGGATAGTGGCCTGTTCTGCCGTCAGCCATCGCGGCTGGGTGGAGTACATCGGGAATTACCTGCTCTGGAGACACCAGTTGGCTACGCACCATAGTCATACTGGCTCCTGTGTCTCTCAGAGCCTCCCCTCTTTGGCCGTTGATGGTGACCCACTGCCCATACTTTGCGGTATTTGCGGGCACCTGGATCTTAGGAACCATCTCCCGTTCTCCCAGGGACACTAAAGTGACACCCGCCCACTCCCTTCCCTTAGTTAAGGGCATCTCCTCCCCGAGCACTACACTAGCTACTCCGGGGGTCTTTCCTCCAATGGGAGGGGGTGGTCGTTTCAGGCACTTCGGATCTCCTTTATAGTGTCCAACGCCACCGCACTCGTAGCAATGGACAACCCTTGGCTGCTGACTCTGGCCAGGATTAGGGTTTCTGGGTGGGTTAGCCCTAGGGGTGAATCCTGTTCCCTTCCCTTGGAAGTTATTTTGGGGGCCTTTGGAGAACTCCTTTTTCTTTTCCCCTCCCTCTTTCTTCTGGGGGGCGCCCTGTCCGGCCTTTTGAGTATCCCCTCCAGTCCCCCTTGTGGACACCCGGGTACTAGCCCAAATGTCCGCCTCCTCAGCAAGCTTCCGGGGACTGGTCAGCTTGCTATCCACCAGGTGTTGTCACAGTTCAGGGAAACATTTCTCGAGCAGGTGTTCCTTCAGTACTAGGTCAAACAACCCCTCGTAGTTCCTCACTTCACTGCCCTGAATCCAACCCTCTAGTGCCTTCTTTGCATAGTCCAGGAAGTCCACCCAATTCTGTGTGCCCAGTTTGTGACTACCCCTGAACTTCTGTCGGTACTTTTCGGGTGTTAGTCCAAACTTTCTTATGAGCGCCAGTTTCATGGTGGGGTAGTGGGTCTGCTCATCCTCTTCGAGGGCCAATAAAGCATCCCTACCAGCTGGAGGCATGTACTTGTACAATCCCCCTCCCCAGTACTTCTCTGGAACCCCATGGGCCCTTAACGAGACCTCATAGGCCGCTAGCCACTTGGCGATATCGTCACCCGCCCCATAGCTAGCTACTATGTCCTTTGGCAGGTAGGGTTTGGGTTCCCTGGTGTACTCTCGTTCTTCGCTGCCACCGTTAGGTACAGGGTGTGCCCCGATTCTCAGGATCTGAAGATCTATCTCTTTCAGCCTTATCTCATGAGCCATCCTCTGTTCCTCCTTCTCTTTCTCCTGCCTTGCTAAGTCCCATGTGAGCTGTCTTTTCTCCCTCCGGTCTGTTAACTCCACTTCAGACAAGCCACCGCTAGAGGCACTGCTGCCCTTCCTGGAAAGTGTCCTGGGCCCCGCTGACAGGTTCCCCACCTCCGGTTGGTACAAACCAGCTCCCTCACTGTCGGGCTCTCTATCCCTGTCCTCCTCCTCAGCCTTGCTTTCCCGTCGTGCCTCCCCCCAAGCCCTTAAGCTGGTTTGGAGTGCACCCTTCTTTGCTCCTGGGGGACAATACACCCCCTCCCGCTGGCAAAACTCCCTGAGTTGGGCCACAGTGTACGTTTCTAAATTCTCCAGTACAAACTCCATCTTGCCCACTCAGGTCAGAGGACAGTTATTTGCAGTAACAATGCAGGGGGGTACCTTTAATAATACCTCCTCCCACCACCAGAGTAAATTTGGAAAAAAACAAAAACCCACAATTAGGAAGGCCGCTTTGAGAAAACTCCCGGTGTAGGCCTATGGACTACCCACAGTTATTGTTGAGTATACGTAGGCACAGCTCTATCCCACCACTGAACACCAATTAATGTTGGAAATATTCCACTCCCACACCGGTAAGGGTTGGTGGTAACGAAGTATTTCCGGGGACATACAGTGGTAGCTTGGCTCGAGTGGTCAGGAAACAGGCACCGTGCTAAGCATACGACATACCCATACAATAACCATGCGTGCATCCGTTCCAAAAACGACTCTACACTGTAAAAATTATGAAAATATCTTTCTTTATCTTGTTTTCTCTTGGTTGCTGATTAGATAAATAATAACACAATCACAATATACAAACTTTTTAAATAGTGCAGGTCAAATAAATACTGGCTTAATGATTCAATAAATAGGGGTGATCATAAATATTAAAGGCATAAATATAAGTGCAATTCATACAGGCAATTAAATATTCTGAGGCAATAAATACTGTAAACCAATAAATATTGTGCATCAATAAATACTGTGGAACAATAAATACAGTGAAGCAATAAATAGGTTAAATACAATAAATACAGTGCCCCCAATAAATAATTAAAAGCTGACAGTGACACTCATAGAATCAGATCACATTTGAGATTACTATGGGCTAATTTGGCCCAGGCACAGCTTGTGGGGATGTGGAAGGCTTGAGGGTGTCTACTCCCTGGCTTGGACAAGGCTGAGGCCTAAACTGAGGTAGATCAAGGGGGGAATACCAGAGACCTGGCTCTCTCATTCTACACAACCCCTCTAAATTAGTCTCAGCTCACCCCTGGCACAGTCCAGCTGGTTCCAGCACCTCTCTAACCCCTAGAGTAGTCTCTTAGGATTCCACAGGGCCTTTGGCGCCCTCTACTCCACTTACTGCCCTTTTTCTGATGCTCTGACGCCGCTGGAGTCGGGTCGACGCCGTGCGGCGGTTCCGGTTCGATGTCGGCGGCCTCGGCACAATGTCAGTTCTTGACGACGCCGGCAGGCGGTTCCGGTTCGATGTCGGCGGCCTCGGCTCCGATCTCGACCTCCGATTCGATGGCGTCGGGCAGTCTTGGCTCGATGTCGACTTCGGGCGGCTCCGGTCCGATGGCGACCTCAGTTTCGATGACGTCGGCCGGCCTTGGCTCGATGTCGACTTCCGGCGGCTCCGGAGTGCAATCCTCACTCCCGACCTCCGGTGCTCCTCTCCTCGGGTTCCGGCGACTCCGGAGTGCGACCTCACTCCCGACCTCCGGTGCTCCTCTCCTCAGGTTCCGGCGACTCCGGAGTGCGATCTCCACTCCCGACTTCCGGCACGCTTCACCTCGGTCTCCGGCGACTCCGGAGAGCGGACTTCACTCCCCCGTCGACGCCGCTCACTCGACCTCGGGTGACTTCCTCCTCGACCTCTGGTACTTCTCCGACCTCCGTCGGCGCCCTCGCTCGACCTCTGGCGGCTCCGGGTGCGACGTCTGCTTTTCCAGTCAGCGCCGCTTCTCCACCTCGGGCTCCGGGTCTCTAGGCTTCTCGACGGCGGACTCCAGGAAAACCAATAATCAGGTCAGGACTTTGCTGTTCTTTGCTTCTAAGGCCTGTTCTTGCTGTCCAGGTCCTTAAGATGGTTTTTCTTGCTTCTTCCCACACAGGGCTCCAGGCTGGGCTCAGTCAGTAGGGACTAGTATCAAGGGTGGGTTTATGGACCCCACTCCAGGCACAAGTTTCCACCCCTGCTGCTTCACTCCTTCCTCCTTCAAGTTTCTGCCGCTCTCTCCTCACCAGTCAGGTGCCAACTGCCAGCTCCAACTGCCAACTCTCTGTCTTAGCTTCCCAACATTCTAAACCGCCTCCAACTGTCACAGGGTTCTGGAATGTTCTGGAAGGTGCTAGTAGGTTCCAGTGGATGCTGGTGATGTCACAGGTGGCCACCATTTTGTGCTCCAGGCCCTCAGACAGAAGTTTCAGGGGTAGCTAAAATGGCTCCCTGAATCTGCAGCAATACTAAAAAGTCTGGTGGTTCCCAAAAAGGAAAAATTACAACAGGGTTTGAGGCAAAAGTGGGACAAAATAAATAATGATGAGGAGGGACCACCCAAAGGGCTGACAGGTCTAACAGGGTGGAATAATAATGGTCAATGAAATACATATGGTGTTGCTTGGCAAATGCAATGGGACCTCATACATTCCAGCCAGTGCTGCACTGTCATGGGGACTGCATGGTATACTGTATAGATGAATTGCACAGCACAACATTGGGGGCTGCAGGGTGCTCCGTGACAAAGGCCTTCCTTTTGTTAACTATTAGAGCATGAGCACGAAAAAGAAAGTCTCATCTCATCAAATATGGTAAATATATATAATACTAGTTTACTTGGGCCTTCCCTCTTCACAGTAGGACAGTAGAGTACCAAAAATCTGTCTGTTCTTAGTCTTACAGTATCACAGGATATATAGGAGAGAGAGGGAAACATGAACGACTAAGCGGAAGAAAATTACAAAGTAGCACAGACCGGAAAAAGTCAGCTAATGAAACAATAAAAACATGAAATGAATAAAAATGCAGGGATAACGCAACTGGATAGGGGAGATGGAAAACAAAGAAGACAGCATTAAAAAAAATAAACAAAGCCAAATTCAGGTATTTGAAGAGAAGTTCTTCAGTGGCCTTGCCCCAGCTGCGACGGGGGGGGGGGGGAGGGCTATGAGGTGCACATGATGAAGGCGAGATGCATGCACTGGTGGTCGGTAAAGGAGAGTTTGGTGGTGTGGCTGTAGCTGTTCCTGCTGGCAGAAAAAACATGGTTGAGCATGTGTCCAGCTGTGTGCATCTGTGAGGTGACTACCTGCTTGAGTCTGATGTTGGTATGGTTCTGTGGTATGGAGGCGGTGTTGTTGGCACTGAGGTTGTCGATGTGGATGTTGAGGTCTCCAAGTAGGATGCAGTCGGTGGATGCGCACTCTGCCCAGGCTAAGTTAATAGTAAATTTAAAATGTTTTACCCTCCTCCAATTAATTGTGCCCCTCCCTTAACTGATCCTTCACAACTTGCAAACTAAAAGTACTAAGGGGCTTCTTACGATGTCGGTCGGATCGCAACCAACAGGCCATTGGTTGGGGTGCGACTGACATCTGGTGCTGCGGTCTAATATGTGGTCAGTTGGAGGCAGCGGGCAGAGGAACCGACTGAAGCCTCTGACGGGATCAAGGTGCCTGTAACTGTCGGTCGGAGCATAATATGCTACAATATATCAGGCCTTCCCGTTGGGATTGCGATGTCCCTTTCAGGTAGCCTTTCAATGGCGGTCCGGCCGCCATAGAAAGGCTGTTGAAAACAGACTTTGGAGCCCCCTAGCAGGGCTCCGATCCCTCTGATGCCTTTGCTATGAGGCCTGGGGGCACCTGTGGTGCCCCCCAAACATCCATACACCTAGTTCCAGACACCACATGATGCATAGCACAAGGTGCATGAATGTTTGAAAACATCAACGTTTCCAATGCAGCTTGTGCTGCAGCCCTTTTCTGGCCATAGCACAAGTCGCAATGGAAAAATTGATGTTTCTGACTGCCTCATGGGCTGTTATGAACCCCAATGTACCCCAATATAGGCATAGGTAGTTATACAACCTTTTACTTACATCTGTCCAACTATTGTTCTACATAACAGGTCTGATGCTGACCTTTTACCTAGTTAGGTGCTACATGATTGCCATGTGGTTTTCTCCGAAAAACTAGCCTCATGTATTACGCATGAGAATTTCTCAGTATCTCAGCAGGATTATCATCATCTGCATAATAACTCTGTATAAGGGTTACCTCCATCGTCCGACATGCCCACAGTAAACTTCTAGGTAGAATCCCTGAGGGTACATTTCAGGTATATAAGCTCTGCATCTTCGCTGGGCAAACCAGAGGAGAATGACTACCAGGCTGACATGCTGACACGCTGACGCGAGACGCTGAGGTCTAGGCATGCAAACAATCCAGCTCGCAGTGGTCTAACTTCCCTTGTGTTGTGTCCATTTTGAAACCAATACGGGGTCCTTCGCTCTCCTAAGGAGTTTCTTGGCTACACACCTACATACATGATAGGTACATTTAGGTGCATCTAGTTAGGGTCTACATTGTAGAAGTAGGCATTATTACTGTTATTTACCTATAGTCCTACATATATTAATTGTTCTAGCACTATGGTTGAATTGTACCTTTTCCTTACCCTATTTGTGCTCATAACAGTATACATCTGTTTTTGTTTAATGGTTGTTGAAGCACAGGTATTTTATACTAGAGTGACGCTGGTTCAATAAATGCTTATTGAAAACGTCCCCACCATTTATTCTGTGCAACACTCTTAGACAAAGTAAGCACGAGAGCCTGAGCGAAAAGTACTGTTCTGTTGCCACGATCCCTGAGGGGTCAGGGTTGTCATGTTCTATAGTTGCCAGAAACTATTCGCTCCCTGGTAATAGGGGCTTAGAGTGGCACTGTGAGCTAGCTGGTCCACAGTAACCCTGGGCGTAGTTTGCATAGTAGCGCTATGCATAGCTACGCGAAGTGCACTTCGCACTACGTGAGATACGCGTAGCGCCACGCGAACTGCGTAGTGCGCTGTTCGGGATGATTGCACAGTGCCGGATGCTTGTCCGCACTGTGCAATCATTGAAAATGGCATCTCGCACAGTGCGAGCTGTTGTTTTCTGCCGCTTGAATAGATTTTTACTCGAGCAGCAGCTTTCTCAACGCGGACTGGTAGTTTCTCATCACGAGTGGTCGCGAGCATAGGCGACCACTCGCAATGAGAAACCTGAGCTCCCCGCGCTGAGAATCTCGCCGGGAGGTTTATTTTCCACGCTCGCGATCGCCAACTTGATGTTGCTGATCGCGAACGAGGAAAAAGTCTCGCCGGGATGTCTTTTTGCTCCCTCGCGGTCGCCAACTTGACGTTGAGGACCGCGAGCGAGTAAAAAATGCCAACTACGCTACGCTACGCGTTTTTGCACTGTGCTACATGTAATTCGCCTAGCGCGAAGTAGCACAAACTACGCAAACTACGCGAGCGTAGCGTAGTTGGCTGCCCAGGGTTAGTCCACAGACTAACGTATCTTTTCGGGGTGCCTGGAATCAGTCTGTACACCAATCCCTTAGTTTATGTTGTCTAACCGCGCAGATCCTATATGGATTTGTAGGAACAACATGACAGGGCGGCTGCATCCTAATTTGTCAGGTGGAACCGCCGACTAGTAGTCGGGCAGGTTCCATTCCGATACAATGTCTGTCGGACACTCGTCTGACCGACATCGTAATGAGGCCCATAGCATTTTCCAAAACTCATCGAAATTCATAGAGTGGCTTTCAAGTTTCAGGTAATTCCAAAAACTTTTTTTTGACCGTCAAGATAGCTCTACCTTCTGAACACCTTTTTCAAATAACTATATATAAAAATCACTGAAAACATTTATGCCAAACCAATCAAAGCAAAGTTTCTCCTCCATGTACAGTTCTACTTTCATGCCAAAGTTTAATATATTCAGTTCAGAGGTTTTTGGTATAGCGGAGAACAAAAATTACTATGGGAGCTAAAAGGTTGTTTTTTTTGGTAAACACCCAAAATATCGATTCCAAAATATCTACTGCCCAGAATATCGAAGTTAAAATATAGAGTGGACAGAATATCGACTCTACAAAATATAGATAGGTCAGAATATCGAAATTGGGGTACAAAATATCGATTACCAAAATATAGACCTTAAAAATATAGATTACCAAAATATAGACCTTAAAAATATCGAATACCATAATATCGAATTTTAAAATATAGATTACCATAATATCGAAAAAAAAATTGTGTTATGTATGGTAGTATATGTGTTAAAATGATGTATTATTGTTGTAATGTATGTTTAATTTATTTAAACAAATGAATGTTATGTAATTTAATTATTGCGTAATTTAATTCCGTAGCGGGTTGTGGGTTTATAGGGGAATAGGGTGGGAAGTAATTTAATTATGGTTAATTAAATGTTAATTATATTGATATGTTTTGATAATTAATTAATTGATAATTAATTATTAATTGGTAATTTATTTTTATTAATTGGTAATTAATTTATATTAATTGATTAATTGATAATGATGGTAATTGTATTTGTTATTAATAGGAGCGGGTTGTGGGTTTGTAGGGGAATAGGGTGGGAAGTAATTTAATTATGGTTAATTAAATGTTAATTATATTTATATGTTTTGATAATTAATTAATTGATAATTATTATTATTAATTGGTAATTTATTTTTATTAATTGGTAATTAATTTATATAAATTGATTAATTGATATTTATGTTAATTGTATTTGTTATTAATAGGAGCGGGTTGTGGGTTTGTAGGGGAATTGGGTGGGAAGTAAATTAATTGTAATAAAGTAAATAATTAATTTTTTATTTATGTGTATTGATAATTGATAATTAATTTGTAATTGGTAATTAATTATTATTAATTGGTAATAAATTTTTATCAATTGATAATTAATATTTTTAAATGGTAATTAATTGTTATTAATTGGTAATTATTTTTAATTAACTTTTTATCAGTATTGATAATTAATGTCATTTTATATTTAATTTAAATCATTACTTTCCCTACTTTTGCACTCTCTGGAGTGGGAATAGTAATTTTTACCTCTACGCTATCCAACGCTTTCCCTACTGTTGCACCGTTTGGAGTTGGAATAGTAATTTTTACCCCTACGCTATCCAACGTTTTCCCTACTGTTGCACTCACTGGAGTGGGAATAGTAATTTTTACCTCTACGCTATCCAACGCTTTCCCTACTGTTGCACTCTCTGGAGTGGGAATAGTAATTTTTACCCCTACGCTATCCAACGTTTTTCCTACTGTTGCACTCACTGGAGTGGGAATAGTAATTTTTACCTCTACGCTATCCAACGCTTTCCCTACTGTTGCACTCTCTGGAGTGGGAATAGTCATTTTTACCCCTACGCTATCCAACGTTTTCCCTACTGTTGCACTCACTGGAGTGGGAATAGTAATTTTTACCCCTACGCTATCCAACGCTTTCCCTACTGTTGCACTCTCTGGAGTGGGAATAGTAATTTTTACCCCTACGCTATCCAACGTTTTCCCTACTGTTGCACTCACTGGAGTGGGAATAGTAATTTTTACCCCTACGCTATCCAACGCTTTCCCTACTGTTGCACTCTCTGGAGTGGGAATAGTAATGTTTACCCCTACACTATCCAATGTTTTCCCTACTGTTGCACTCACTGGAGTGGGAATAGTAATTTTTACCTCTACGCTGTCCAACGCTTTCCCTACTGTTGCACTCTCCGGAGTGGGAATAGTAATTTTTACCCCTACGCTATCCAACGTTTTCCCTACTGTTGCACTCACTGGAGTGGGAATAGTAATTTTTACCCCTACGCTATCCAACGCTTTCCCTACTGTTGCATTCACTGGAGTGGGAATAGTAATTTTTACGCTCTCAGTATCCAACAAAATCTCGACTTTTTTTAAATTACTTATATTATGTTTACATTTTAAGCTATTTTATATTATATTATATATATTTTATTTAATTGTTTTTAATATTAATTAATTTTATATTATTTTTAATACATTTAAAAAATTCGATATTTTGGCTAACTATATTTTGACAGTCTATATTTTGGAATCGATATTTTAGTACTTACCTGTTTGTAGATAGGGAGTCGATATTCTGTCCCTCGATATTTTAGTGTCGATTTTTTGTATAGTCTATATTTTGTCCCTCGATATTTAGTCACTGAACCGTTTTTTTTTTTTACCAACCCCTAAACTCTTTTGTTCTTGCACAGAATTTCCATATCAAACCTTAGGCAGTTTCACCAGGCATGCGCAACGTTTGTGGCGATTTGTCAAACAGTGCTGAATTGTTTAGCAATCATAAAATGCCTTTAGATTGTAAAATATAATAACTGGAAGAGCAACAGTTTAAGTGAAGTTCTGGGTAAAATTTATGTAAATTTGAAGTTGCGTTTAAAAAAATCCCTGAAATTCACTGAACACAGTTTTTCTTTTTTTAGATATTTCTTTATTAATTTTCAGAGAAGCGTACAGAGCTCTGGCCACAGTGGGGGCATACGGTGGTGCATGGCATCAATACAATATACAACCCTGCAATAACATTGACAGGAGCATAAATACAATAAAAGTGCAGTAGTGTTCAGTGCTACATCGTGCATTCCATACCATAGTCGTTCATGAGCAAATTTAGCAGTCACCGCAATGCACATCAAGAAATATTCCAAATATTAGAAATAGGAAGGCATCATTTTCGTGTCCATCTGTTTTCAAGTGGATAGTTACGGACCTTCACTGTTCGTGTGGTGTGACGTATGAGCACCAACGCATTGACAAATCAGGATTATACCTTGTGTAGGGGGCTGATGGGGGAGGCAGAGGCTGGAGGTCATTTTAGGTCAGTGGAGTAGCTCCCATAGACTTGTGTCCTCCCCTAATTGCTAGTGGGGTGGTACTATAAGTCCGGTATTCATGTAGGAGCACCTGATAATTTTGTCTCAATTTGCTTGAGGTAGACTTTCCAATCAAGGAGGCTGGGTGCAATCGGACAAGCCCGATATGTGACCTCGAGCTTGACTATAAGGGTTTTACGCAGATCGGTAGCCATGTTTGTGTGGGAGGGGCTAAGTGCGATTCCAACACATAGCAAGCCTCCATTTATCTAGTACCATTGCCAGCTCTAAGAATATGGGGCATATTATCAAGCACGGCGTTAAAATTATCGCCGCTTTAGCGGCAGAAAACTGCCGCTAAAGCGGCGATAATGGGTTTGATAATATGCCGCAGAGAATTCCCATCGAAGCCCATGTTCTGGTGTCAACATGGGCTTCTATGGGAATTCTCTGCGGCATATTATCAAACCCATTATCGCCGCTTTAGCGGCAGTTTTCTGATAATATGCCCAATATTTTGGGTTTTACGTTTTGCCGTTCATGAGGTGATTCCCAACAGAAAGTGTGGTCCGTTAGTGTAATCGTCTTGCCCATGTCCTCAGTGAGTGTGTCTGCCATTGCACCTAGTACGTCATCAATCATGTGCACCATCACACCATGTGCATGAATGTGGCACTGGTATTGTGGCAATGGGGACATATATCTGGGGAGCAGAGGTACATTCATGCCAATCTGTGGGCTGATATATCTGTGATGGAGGTAGGTAAATTGTGTTCGTTTGAGTCTCGCATTTATCAAGATGAGCTTATGAATCCCCAAACCTTGCTCGTATTGTTTGTCAGTCAGTGTCATCGAGAGTGCGGCATCCCACTGAGCCCTCAGCCCCGTGAGAGGGGTCGCACCCTCCAGTCTCATAGAATTGTACAGCATTGTAATAGCCCGTCGGACCGATCCATGTAAGAGTAGTGTTTGAAGGTGTCTGGAAAACGTAGGTTCATCGTGTGTCCTGCCCCATACATTTTACAGTTGGTGTGTGAGAGAAGCTTATAGTAAAAAGAATCCAGGAGGTTTCTATCCTATAGTTGTCAAACAGGCTTTCCTACATACAGAGAATTGAGTCAGAGAACAAGTCACCCCATGAGTTGATACCCACCCAAGTCCAGTCTGTCGCCTCCGGGCAAGGGCCAAGTGGTGCACAGCCAGGCATCACCCAAAGGGCTACGTCGAGGGCATAAGGAGGAAAGGGTTGCTTCCTATGCAGATAATGAAACAAACAGGAACAGGCAGTATTCCTTAGGATGTTCCCTGATCTCTTCGGAATTGTGGTCTCCGATCGCATTTTAGAAATGGCTATATGCCCTATGGGCGAGAGCGGTAACTGTAGGAGGGAAGGATCTGCTTCACATGTTTACTCCCACTATTTGCTGGTGTTTCACTGTTTTTTTACTTCAGTCTGGCTGGGACCCTGCTATCCACGGCCCCAGCCTAGCTGCTTCTTCTCTAAATTGATTGCATGTACTTTAGGTACACCACAGATTGGATCATGAGGTACCCTTGTGAGTCTCTAGTATATGGTATGCTATGTACCCAGGGCATAGGTACCCCAGAGGCCTACCAGGAGCGGAAGCATGTATTATGCCACCCCTGGAAAGCCACCCAAAATGACACCACAGGTCTGCTACTGCAGCCAGGGTAAGGTGGTGCATGCACCCCTTACTGAGGTCTAGGTTCACTATACCTCACCTATCACTTCACATACAAACCTATCAGTCACGCCTATGGCATGCCTTAACAATCCCGAAGGCAGAGTGCTTGGTTATATGTGAGAGGGTGCACAGACATTATCTGAGCCCCTCTGCAGCCTTCGAAATCTCTTCTCCGGGGTTGTCAGTGGTGCAGCCTGACTATATACCACTTAAGTGCATTATAACCAAACGGTAAATGCTAACTTTGCACTGGCTGCACAAAAACATGTCGTGTTTGGTATCAAACACCTTGGAATCATACCCCCACACCAGTAACTGGTGTGGGAGTATGATCTCACCTTTCTATAGGGAGAGACATGGCAGCACTGGTATACCCAGTAGAACTCTAACAGAGCCCTGGCATCACAAAATGGATGCTGCAGCCACAGACACAAGTCTGGCCTCCTGCTGCAGACCGAAGCTCCGGCAGGATAATATGTTTCCTGTCACAGGGAGGTGTAACCACATCCCAGACAGGCTGATGAGCATTGGGGCTGGGCGGGAGCACTCTCTGAGTGCTTTGAAGTCCTGCACTGGGGGGCACATTTGGTGTGCCTGTGCATAGTCCAGCTCAAACCGGTTCAGGGGCTTCCAGCCCCTGCTCTGGCGTGAAACTGGACAAAGGATAGTTAGGCCTGTTTTTACAGGGCCTCCAAAACATTCCTCAGGTGGACCAGATGATCCTCCCAGGTGGAGCTAAAGACAGCAATATCATCTAGATATGTTGCACTATAGTCTTCCAGGCCTGTAAGGACTTGATTCACCAACCTTTGGAAAGTGGCAGGTGCATTCTGCAAACCAAAGGGCATTACCACAAATTAATAGTGCCCACTAGGGGTAGAAAATGCTGTCTTTGGCTTTGGATCATCAGCTAGTCTAATCTGCCAGTAGCCAGCTGTCAGGTCAAATGTGCTTAGAAACTTGGCTGAGGCCAAAGTATCCATCAGCTCATCTGCCCTGGGGATGGGATGGGCATCACTCCTAGTGACTGCATTGAGACCCCTGTAGTCCACACAAAACCTCTTCTCTCTCTTGCCATCTCTGGTGTGAGGTTTAGGTACCAGGACTACTGGACTACCCCAAGGGCTATCTGAGGTTTCAATGACTCCCAAATCCAGCATCTTTTGGACTTCTGTCCTTATACAGTCCCTGACATGATCAGGTTACCAGGTTACCTGTAGATCTTATTCTTCACAGGCAGACTGTCCCCAGTGTCCCCTTCATGAGTGTACCAGGTGGTCTGACTTGGAGTCAGAGAAAACATATGTCTGAACTGGCTGAGAAGTGTTCTGCAGTCAGTTTGCTGCTGGGCAGTGAGTCTGCCTGCCAAGGCTACACCATCAACTGACCCATCATTAGAGTTCTGAGAAAGCAGGTCAGGGAGTGCGTCACTCTCTTCCTCCTGTCCTTCATCAGTAGCCATGAGCAAGCCCATGTTTGCCCTGTCAACACTCGCCTCCAAGAAGCCGGTATCCAAGAGAAAGCCCTCGACTGGACCACATCCTTCCTCTCCGACAGATCCCAGAGCGTCCGACTCCCACCCTTCCGATCCAAAGCCACCGACATCATCTGCGGCGTCCCCCAGGGCTCCTCCCTCAGCCCAATGCTGTTCAACATCTACATGACCACCTCGCACAAGTGGCCCACCACCACAACCTCAACATCATATCCTACGCCGACGACACTCAGCTCATACTCTCCCTCACCAAGGACCCACGCACCGCCAAAACCAACATCCACGACGGAATGAAGGCCATCGCCGACTGGATGAGGAGCAGCCGGCTGAAACTAAACTCGGACAAGACAGAGGTCCTCATCCTCGGACCCAACCCCTCGGCGTGGGACGACCCTTGGTGGCCGACCACTCTCGAGACAGCACCGACACCGACCGACCACGCACGCAATCTAGGATTCATCCTCGACTCCTCCCTCTCCATGTCCAAAAAGGTCAACGCCGTCTCCTCCTCCTGCGCCAACACCCTCCGCACGCTTCACAGGATCTACAAGTGGATCCCGACCGAAACAAGAAGAACGGTGACACAGGCCCTCATCAGCAGCAGGCTGGACTACGGCAACGCACTCTACGCCGGAATCTCAGCCAAACACCTACGACGACTACAGCGCATCCAAAATGCCTCCGCCCGACTGATCGTCAACGTCCCCCGCCGCAGCCACATCACCCCCACCTGACTAACCTACACTGGCTCCCCGTCGACAAGAGGATCACCTTCAAACTCCTCACCCACGCACACAAAGCACTCCACGACACCGGACCAGCCTACCTGAACAGCAAACTCAGCTTCCACACCCCCACCCGCCAGCTCCGCTCCGCCAGCCTCGCACTCGCCGCCATCCCCCGCATCCAACGAACAACCTCCGGTGGCAGATCCTTCTCCTACCTCACCGCCAAGACCTGGAACACCCTACCTACCCAGCTACGGCAGACCGAAGACCTACTCGCCTTCAGAAGACTCCTGAAGACCTGGCTCTTCGAGCAGTAGCACAACTCCCCCCCCTCCCTCTCAGCGGCTTGAGACCCTCACGGGTAAGTAGCGCGCTTTACAAATACCATGATTGATTGATTGATTGCTGTGAAGGCATGTGTATATGTATGTGCTTGAGAATGGATGGGTATGAGTGACTGTGCATGAAGATGGGTCAGTGTGACTGTGTGTGTGTGTCTGTGTGTTTATGCCCATTTTCTCTCATGTATTGGAGAATTTGGCCTTGTTCCACTAGCCCTTTGTAAGTCTTTTAGTTCTGGCCTAGAGATTGCTTTAGTTGTCTCACCAGCCCCATTAATTCAAAATAAATTCATAAATAAAAATGCACATAAACAGACAAATAGGGCATTTGGGTCAGCATTACTCATCCATTGGTCTGTTCAGCAGTCAATGCATTTTGCTTCCTTCCATCCCAGCATACAGGATGGGCCAATGGGCCAGTCCACTTCAGGCATCAGCGATCTCACACTGTGGGTGAGCGCATTTTTAGGTCGAGCATTCGAGACCTCTTGTATATACTTTAGTATATACTTATATGTGTATGTACTTTGTGGGCTCTGGGGATCAGCCCCTAGGACTTGTCTAGTTCCACTTAGGGACTTTTTTCTGTTCAACTACCTCTATTTAACTGTCTTTATATAAAACGATCAGCAGAAGTCAGTACAATACCAGAATTGCTTTCTGGTGAGGGACTTTCTTTTTTAGGTCTCGCCTGGCGTGGGCTGCACACATGCGCAGTCTCGCTGGCGAGATTTAATGATTTTGGGCATTATCTGTAATGGGCATTAATCCCCGTCTCTCTTTTCCATTGGCTGGCATCACCGTTTATGCTAAATGGTGGCCAGCCATTGGAAAAGAGCTGTTCTTGAGGTTTCCGTTAGGCTTTTTGAGCCGTCCCATTTGGACGGGCTTGTGTGCCTTCCGTGCGTCGTGAAAGGATTCTTATCTTTATGGGGCCATGTGTTTAAACACATGGCCCCATAAAGACAAGAGATCCTCTTTCACTTTTGGGACCGCGTCGTGCTTGTTTCCTCTCGTCCCCTTCCATTCCTCCCACTTCTAAAGGGGACGAGGAGGAGCGCGGCTAGGGGGAGGGGAAAGGCTGTTTTTCTTTGTCTTTCTTTAGTCTGCCTCCAACATGTTGCATTCCTGAGAGAATCTCGCCAAGGAGCGAGGGAGGGGGAGAGGGTAAAAAAAAAAACAAGGAGTCACAAAGAGAGTCGCTGAAGAGGAGCTCCACGTTTTTTTATTCATCAGAGGCGGATATCGGGCGAACTTAAGCTGAGAAGAAGCGACTGTATCTGGAAGAGAAAGTTGCACGGCGGCGCTGAGGGTTTTTTGGAGGGCTGAGGAGGGAGCGTGGAGAGGCAGACCGTGGAACATTCTCCCCTTCTGTACAAGGGTAAAACAGTGGCGGCGTGGAAGAATTTTCTTCTGGATGCTGGGGTAAAGAAGGGGAATTACGAGTGCCCGTTTCATGGCTTTTGAAATCCGTTTTTCGTTCCGTGGAAGCGCCTTAGGTGTGACCTGCAAGGATGGCACAGAGAAACCTCTGTTTGGCCCTGAAGTTCCACTGAGCTTGGAAGTGGAGGAGGGGGAAAGCCTACATGTGAGGGGACGGCTGGAGGCCCCCATCCTGCCCTGGAGGGGACGTCCTGGCGGGGAGGTTTCTCAGACAAGCCGAGGTTTTCCATATTTCCCACGCCACCCTGTTGAGGATTTTTTTGCCCCCCTCGAAACGTTGGCTGGCACGAGGATGAGAATCGGTCTGCTGATGGGAAGCAAGATGGAAGAACCGCAGGCTGTAGACGGCTGTAGGGGTTCCCTTTACACCGTCCTATGGTGAGTGAGGTGGTACGGACTGGGCCCGGTGGTTTAGTAGGATCCCTGGGCTCCAGAGAGAAGAGTGACATTACCAGAAGGTGGAAGGATTTGGAGGGGTCTCCCTGGGACCTCTGATGGATATCGAAGTGATGCTTGCTGGACTTAGTGGGTTCATCAAGCCTATGATGGGAAACGAGGAGGGCCAACCCCGGAGACCCCTTGGGTTAGGTGAACCCCGGAATCTTCACCAGAAGAAGGTGGGACATCATGTGAGGACCTTCTTGCATCCTCCAGAATGGAGCGATGGCCCCCAAAAGCTTGTTTTAGGACTGTGCCCTGCTTAAAACGGTCACCCTGATGCAGATCACACAGGGTGTCTGCAGGCAAGGCGTTAGTATTTCTTAAAACGGTCACCCTGACGCAGATCACACAGGGTGACTGCAGGCGAGCCGTTAGTATTTCTTAAAACGGTCACCCTGGGTGTCTGCAGATGAGCCGCCCGTCAAGGTAGCCGTGGCAAAGATCTCCTTGAGGGTGTACCATGTAGCGGTCACTGGAGAGACGAGCGGTTCCAAAAACTGTGGAAAATTAGCGAGGATACTTTCCGTGACCTCCACGTGAGCAAAGCCTGCGAGTGGGCGGGAAGAGCTGTCCATCAACTCACGAATAAAGGTGAGAAGTCTGTGTAAGTGTCGAACTGCTAGCCTAGGATAGTTTGTGAGGGAAGAACCGAGCTCACTTACGTTAGTATAAGTAGCTATCAGTTGTGCAGTGTGTGCATTGGCACCGGTGCCCGGGGGGAGGTGGTGGGGGGGAGGGTGTCGTCTTCTGCACCTCATCTGCGGATCTATATTTACTGTTGAACCAGTGGCACAGCGCTACTTTCAGGGCTTTACGTGGGGTGAAAAAACAAGGAGGGGGTCTGTCAAAGGGGCGTGGCCAATCTAATTAAGGGAGAGGCTTAAAAAACAGGTAAACTGAAAATCTGTGCTTAGCATAGTGTGCTGCCCGGCTGGTATTTTTCTGCTTCTGTCATTGCATCCAGGTATGTAATACAAGTAACACTACACCTACAACAGGTCAAGAATAGTGGCTTTGTCAATTGGTGTTGGTTGCACAGAACAAACGAGCAACAACTATGACTTTGTTGTATATAATATTGAAAATGCTTCAGTTCTGAAATGAGACTGTGAAAGAACTAGAACGAGTCTCTTTGACGTTACATCACAGGCAGTGAAAGGTGGTACTGCTGCAGAGTTAAGCAGTGGGGGTGGAAGAGAACTGTGGCGGGGTTAGAAAATAAAATATATATATTATAAGTATTTAGTTATGCAGCACAATATCCTTGGTGCAATAACATCAACTGTTGCATGGCTAAAAACGTATAAGGTCCCAAAGGCGAGATGTATTGGCTATGCCAATGCTTGTTTAATCTTTCTGGCAACTGCATCTATTTAACTTTCTTGATAGAAAACAACCAGCAAAGGTCAGTAAAATACCAGAATCACTTTAGCATTCTCTAGATTCCAGGCCATACAAATTGTCTTCCACGAGCACCTGTAGAGAATAATATTTTTTTCAAATCTTGTATTTTCAGTGATATGACCACCGAAGGCCCTGCCTTTTTTATTAAAAACAGATCTTTGGACTATACCATTATCCGCTGAAAGGCAATATTTCTCTCAATGTGTTCCCATACGCAGTTTGGTGCTTACTTTCCCTCCATGTTAAAGAACAGTAGATGTTTCAACACCCAGGCTAATGTAATGCATAGCTAAATACATATAATGTCCCAAAGGCGAGACCGATTGCATTGCAAATGCTTGTTCCTAATTACGTTGACATCTGCCTAAAAAGAAGTGCATTTTAGTATCAGTCAGCCATTACTTCACTGTGCCAATTCTTTCCTTTTCGTTTTGTATCCCTTTTATTTTTTTAGCCATCCTTATGTGCTTAAACTATGCCTTTAAATTACAGTAATTCAACAAAAAAATTACATTGCCTTTGTGTCTACAAGATTCTTATTACCCTGTAATGTGAATTAAAACTAAAATGGTTTATAAACCCAATGTAAGTAAATCTGCGTTCTAGGAGTCACCTGTACTATTCTAATATTAGTTATATACAATGGTCAATTTTTTACTTTAAATTTTTTTATTCGAAGAATATAGCAGTCACGTTCAGGCATATTTTTAGAACACGTTGCACCATATTGCCAGGGTCAGACGTTTTAACCTTGCTAATGGTTTTCCTTTATTAGGGGTGTTTTTAACATACTGTACCCCCGTCAAGATATGATGATCAGAAACGTGCACGTTCTGTTTTTTCACAGATAAAATACTGCATTTTCTAGAGAAAAAAAATCACAGTTCATAGAGTCACAGCATCTTCGAAATGCTTACTCATTTTTCATTGTCCAGAGCCTTTTATTTCACATTGACACTTGCTGCGCAATCATTGCTAAAATGGAATTTGGACATTTATTTTAACATTACATTTTGGTAAAGAGAATTCTTTTTCTTAAAACAATAACTTTAAAAAATTGCATAAACTTTTTTTTATCAATACAATGTTAACTTTTATTTTAAGTGGCAAATTTAATTAATATGTTATATAACTGATTTAGGATTCAAGGCCACTTCCTATTGAAACCAAAAAATGAAAACCCTAACTTTACACCTACTCCCAAAAAGTAGCTATCCTGCTTAAAAAGTCAAAGGACCTGATCTCGAGTTTGGTGGAAGGTCCGTCTTCCCTCCTTCGTGGCAGTTTAGATCTGTCTGTCAGGCTGGCAGTTACCCATCCTCCCAAGTTAGGGTTTGGCTTGACAGACCGCCATCTGTCATGGTGAAGGACAGACCGTCGGCTGTCCTTCCGTCCATCCACTGTCGACAGACACCACTGTCAATGTTGGTATGGTGGACATCTGTCAGCCATATTTAGAGTTGTCGGCCATCAGTGCAGGGTGGCTGGACCCTCTTGATGGACGACAGCAATGGCAGACAGGATTTCCACCAGTAGTTGCACCTGTCAACACACATCTTATCAAAATTATTTGCAAACAATAACTGCAGTTTACTCTACAGTAGACGCTCTTCTAACCACACAAATCATTTACTACTCACAGCACGAACCACCAGTAGCAGACCTGCATCTTCGCAGGGCCGTTTCTAGGTGTTTTGGCACCTTAGGCGAGATTTGAAAAATGCTGCTCCCTCCCTTTTACTACCATCACTCTCCCCGTCATTCCTCTATTTAGTTTTTTTCTCCTAATTTGCTTACATTTTTCGCTGTTTGATTTCAAATTAAAAATTGTTGCCGCCCTACCCTTTTGCCGCCCTAGGCGTCCGCCTAGTCTTGCCTAATGGTAGAAAAGGCCCTGCATCTTTGTTACTTGTGAGAACACAACTCATATTCTCTGAAAAATAGTTCACTGTGATGGTGGATGAAATAATTAGGGTTGAGCCCAAGGTGTTTGGAGCACTGGTTCAGATAACAACCATGAGACAGCGGAGGCAAATATGGGACAGAATCGCTGTCTCCAACACCAGACACTCACTGGAGGAGAACAGCAAATGATGGAATGTGCAAATAGACCGTTTTTCATAGCCCGCCTGCATCCTCCAAACTCTAAATCAAGCTCATAGATTTGTCAATTTTGCACAATTATGCATTGTAGCATCATACGTTTTTTTATTTTTAGAAGTTTGTTGGACCAAATTTTCAATTTGTTGCACATTTCAAATTATACCAACTCTCAGAGCTGACTGCTTCTATGTTGCTAACTTTCAAAAATCTCAAAAACTACATTCATTAATGTTAACATTTATATTGAGTGATTCAACTGCAAAATATATTATCTGAGGGAGACACTTGGCCTCAGGCACAATGGCTACTTTACTTTAGAGCTCAGAGGTGCCTCCACATTGCAGAGATTGTTTCTTGGGAAGATGTTGTCTTCTCTACCTCTTCTCTTTCTTTGCAGGAAGTGATGTAGAGGGAGAGGGTGGCTCTGTTTCTTGGGAAGATGTTGTCTTCTCTACCTCTTCTCTTTCTTAGCAGGAAGTGATGTAGAGGGAGAGGGTGGCCCTGTTTCTTGGGAAGATGTTGTCTTTTCTACGTATGCAGTAACCACACTGTTCAGAGGAGTGTGCTGGTAAAGAGAAGCGCCCCCCTGGGGTGCCATAACATGAGGTGTTCGAGGAGTACTGGGGAAGTATGCCGAGTCCGAGGGACCAGAGCTTGCTACTGGAAACCTGTGCTAGCTTGCACTATGTAACGTGTGGTATCCAAGGGGTATTGGGGGATGTTTGTCGAGTCTGCAAGACCCAAGCTGGAATCTTGGACTGTCTCTGACCTCCAGATTAGGAGGACGACAGAGCCTGACATTGCAGCATCAGTCGGAGGTCGCCGGCTCCCTCCCCAGACCCACGCCACAAGGTATTCTGTCGTTGATAACATTGTGACTGGATCCAAGGGGTCTTGTTGCGCCTTTTGTGCACCCACAACTCACTGCCTTGAGCAACTGCGGCTTGCACCTCTGCCTGGGAAGGAACCATTTGTCCAACTTGGAAGCTTGCCAGCTTCCGGTGTCACAGTCTTTTGCCTACAGGGGGATAGTGATCCCGCACTCATGAAGGTGCCACTAGGTGCCTTGACGGCCTAATCTGGATGGATGAAACCAAGTAACTATTTCCTTCCATTTTAGGTGGTCCTGACAATCCTAATTAAAGTGTCGCCAGCGGGTGCAACGTGTATCATTGGCTGGTGTAGTTTGAGAGGCTAAGAGGCTGGGTCACGAGGTGTAGTCGAAACCTGTGATTTTTTGACCAGTACAACTGTAAAGGGAATGTAATATTTGGGAATATCGTGGTTTATGCTAATGTGATAGCGGGAAAGTGGAATACCTTTGAACATTCTGCATATATCTTTCTGTCATTTTTGATGTGGGAGGGATCACTTGCATTGTGAATACTTCGGGGAAAGGATGCATGTGGGTTTATGTTGCTTTCGAAGCTGAGGGGATAATGGAGCAAGTGAATTCCTATTAGGGGTGCATATAGGGCCTGGGTGGAGTTCGCTAAGTTGCACTATGCAGATTTCCCTGAAGTCTCAAAAAAACACTGCAGCACTATGCTGAGTTGAGCTGGCAGACGGAGTTTGCCAGCATGCCGGTTTGCATTGCAATGGAAATGCGGAGCGCATTCTCACATTCTAAATCACATGCAAACGACACCACGAGATTCTCATGTGCATTCTCGCGTTCCAAATCACTCATGGCACCACGTGGTCCACATGGGCGCGGCCATCTTGTTTTTGTGCTCTCTGTTATGGTGCTGGGCCTAAAATGTAATCTCTCTTTCTTCTGTTTAATTCTCTCCCTTAAAAACAAATTTTACCCCTCCTTTTTATTTTTAGGCTGAGCCTAGAGTCAGCGTGCAAGTGCTGCTGCGGCGAAGATCTGTGGTAGTTCAGTACGGGAGGGAAGCTCCGCCCACTCCCCCGCCCACATTTTGCATTGTCCTTCATAATTGCTGGCTTCTGATTCATAAGGAGGCTTGTTAGTCCCTTCTTAGTGTTGCCATGTCGTCATTTGTGACCTCCCATGGCTACTGGCCCCTTTACTAGAGTTCTTACACGGTACGTGTTGATTTTAGTATTGTAAGCAATATTTATTGAGTTTGTCCTACTTCGGGCAGGACAACATGCTTTGTTTGGATTCAGCACACTGTGTGTGCTTTCACTTTCGAAGCTGCCGGGTCGAGATGACCGCTTATTTTATTTTTGGCAGTACTCCACGCTTTCATTAAAGGGGCCGCACACCTTTTTTTCATGTGAATAACAGGCAATGGCGGCTGCACGCCTTTATTTGCCCTTCTCAGTTTCGATCAGTGGCAGCCCTGCAAGGGGTTTGCCACCGATGCTTCCTACTCGAGCCAGGGACTGCAGAGGCAGCAGCTGTAGCGTGCGCCTCCCAGCCTGTGGGACGCCGAAGTTCACAAACTCTCTGCGCCTGCTGGGGGTGGAGGAGGATCTGGGGGCTGTGCTCATTCCAGGCGGTTCATTGTGGTCATTCCCAATAGGACACCGTGCTTCGCGTATGCTTTATAAAAATATAATCTGGTCTCATACATTTGCTGTGATTGTGATATCTGGCACGATACAGCCCTCTGTCACATTCAACATCCTGCACTATTGAGACAGCACTTATAATAGCACCATTAAGGTGTTTCAGGTCATACTATACATTGCATCATTTTACCATCCATCAAAACCATGCCTACCGTCTCCCCGTTCTTCAACACTACAAACAATCTTTCCCAACCCACACACTCCTCCAAATAATGCAGAGTGTAGCCCCCACCCTGCACTCAGCCCTATCTCAATGTCAGCACCTCCCCATTCAATTCCTCCCCGGGTCACCTGGTCTTGCCCTCCGTTGCAAATCCGAGACCTATAGACATCTGGACATGTTTAGACACCCTCCCTCCCCCCTCGCCTAGTTTTTATTTCTTCGTTCTGGGTTACTAGGGTGAACGGAACATTGCACAAAAGAAGGAAGTAGAGATGTGCAAGTGCTTTTTTTATTAGCTATTTTTTTTTTTTGCCTTGTTTACCTTTCTCACCCTGAAGAACCAGAACCTTTTGGGCTTGGCGGCGCAGGGTACGCCCAAAGTCTCCGGAGTTCACCTGCTTCGCTACACAGAGACACGGGACACTCTGTCGGTGTTAGAAGATCAGATTTATTTAGCTGCAGCTAGTACAGTTATCCTAGAAGTACACAAAGTAGGTTCTCAGGAGACTGCCACTTCACAGCGTGGCTCACAGCGTTAAATACCATACAAGGTTCAGACATATTGCCCCAAAGCCCTCCCAGAACATACAAGGAAGAGACAATAAGGAAAGTTAGAAAACAGGATGGAACCAAGGGGCGAAGTTGGAAAACAAAAGTGTCAGATGACTCGAAGAGACCTCTCCTCCACCTATGTTTGTCACCCCACCCTTAATCTAATTTATTAACAGACTCATAACTAACTTGCAGGTGGCGAGATACGTTTGTGTGTGTTGGAGGACAGTTGGGAAATGAGAGAATGCTAGCAGAAGACAGTGAAGGCCAGTCGATAAGATAAGGTCAGGAAAGAATAGTGTGAGCCAACAGATAGTTGAGACACGGATTAGAAAAGCCAGACAGGGATCAGTGTACTCGGCTAGTTCTAACACCAGCTTTACAAATAGAGGCATAAGGCGTATTTCGACACCAGGCTACAGAAAAAGCAGAATAGACTTTGTTCGCCGTGCTGCCTGAGTGATGGCAACACAAAATGGCGGCGGACAACAAAATGGCTGGTCGATTCGATCGTAATCGAAAATCGAAGTTCCTCAGACCCTCCTTTTGCCAGAACTCAGGCAAGATAGACTCATGCTAATCTGAGTCCACGTCAATAGCCATGAGGTCATCGAGCTGTTGCTGTAACATCATTCTTATGTTTTCTGTTACTTGTGGTTTGGGTTTTGGGATGCACATAGTAGCACAAAGATCACAGATAGCGGGACCACAGTGCATACAAAGGCAACAGGAGAAAATAATGGTCAAGATTATACCAAGAAACGTCAATGCTTTCCAACCCCATTTGGACAGTAGTCCCCAAAACCATTCCATTAAAAGACCAATCTCCTTCGTTTCTGGTGAATAGACTCAGAGATTATGTGCAACTTGGAGATAGCTTGGTATACTGTCGGAGCGTCATTAGGTATGAAAATACAGCAACTTGACCCGATCAATTTGCATACTCCACCACGATCGGCAAGAACAAAGTCTAAGGCAACTCGATTTTGTAATGTCATAAGACGATCCGCCTGTAGTTCTGCCGTGATGTTACTTAAGGCTCCTACAGTGATGTCTATTGTAGTCTCAACGACACAGACTAGTTGCCTTATATTTCTGCCGTTAGCCATGGGACCCCAGAAGGGAAGAAAACCTTTAAGGAAATCTCCTCCCTCTTGTCCTGCTGTGTCCTTTGAATCAATAATCCCTCTGCCGTATCGGGTTCGGTGATGATTTGCGGAAGCGGTGTAAGTAAGGGGAAGAAGAAAGGCTATATAACAAGTACCAGAGAAACCCGTTGGTAACCAAGTATAAGCTCTATTATAGCAGATGAAATAGGTGCCTTGAGACGGCACTAGAGGAGGCGAGTTCTGAGAGGAATAAACGTACGTGTAGGAGCAGTTATTCCTTTGTATGGTGTCAGAAGAGCGATCGTTTATCTGTAAGCAGAAGTTGCCCTGATGTGGTATAGTCCAAATCGGCGAGGACTTTCCTTTTCCAACTTTACTACTAAGACTAGACATATATTGGGTGACGTTCCAATTAGTGTACGCTTTTCTTTCGTCAATGGAGATTTTACTGTTTTCCATGATTTTAGCCATAGCTACCATACCCTTAATCAAAGAACTATGACTAAAATCCGGATAATTAACATGTGAACTAACAGATCATCTGAATTTGCTTTGATAAGCATTAGAGAAAATGACAAAGTAAGCCCAAGCAGAACCCTCATAAGAAAAAGGAAGAACTAGATATGGCATTCCTTTCTCTGTTGTATGTGGCAAAAGACCACACACCCAACAATCAGTTGTATGAACCACTAATTGGTGCTGATGTAATAGCTGGATAAAGGAATTGTTATAATATTCGGTTCTTCTGACGAGTTCATGTGAAGGAAGAGTATGAAAGAGGTGTGGAGAGATAGTAGAAGAAGGCAAAGAGCAAGAAGGGGAGGCAACTTTTGGCTGCAAAGCATAAATTATCCAACTAATAAACGCCAAAACAATACATAATGATATAATAACACATAAAGTTATGCTGAAACAACTGTACATTATTTCACAGGATGCTTTTTTCATTTCATCTTTTCTTTCTCTATTACCTAGTGTAGTTTCCATCTTACTAATGGATGCTCACGGCTATCTTCCTCAATCGCTAAGTCACGATGGTCTACCGTCCTATGAAACTGAAGATCCTGCAGGCCTATTGCCACTACTCAGGTCCTGACTTAGACTCCTACCGTGACCCTGCAACCGGGACAGAATACTACACAAGAGAGAAGAGTCTTAAATGTTCTTTGGTCTAGGTCTTAAAATATATCGTTCCTTCCCCGGAACATTCTGGTCTTGGAACAATGTTCGTGGTTTAGTCGTATCCAAGCGACGATGTGATGGAATTGCTTCCTGTAAAATGTCATTGTCCTCTTTCTCAGACAGTGTCTCATTCAGGTGTGCATCGCTGAAGGGTACGAATCGTGGAACTCTTTCACTTTCCCAGTCACCATCACCTCTGCGTACCCATTGATCATATGGCAAAGGCAAAGGCACTTTCTTACAATGCACACCGTGAATCCAATTTTTCTTTCCTTCAACTTTAACTGCTGTCCTTGTGGTGAGAACGACCATTCGAGGCTCCCGCCATCTGGGTTCCAAATTGCTGAACCACTGGAAATTCTTTACACATACCCAGTCACCTGGTCGGATGGAGTGACCTGGGTCTGTGGAAGCCTCCGGCAGAGCACTCTGAACCTGTTGATGGAGAACACGCAATTTAGTCGTAAGGTCATGCAGATAGTCAATCAACATTGGATATGGCAAGTCTGAGTATTTCTTAGGACGAGGGATTCCCCATACGTTAGCCGGGCGGCCAAACACCACTTCGTATGGGCTAAGTCCCAAACGAGAGTGTACTGCAGTACTGGTGGATAGCAGAGCTAACGGTAAAGCATCGGGCCAATTGAGTCCTGTACTTTCTTGAACCTTTGCTAACTTTAACTTCAAGGTTCCGTTGTAACATTCTACTAAACCCGCTGACTGTGGGTGATTTGCCGCGTGGAACTTTTGCTTGATACCAAGACCTGCACAAACTTTTTGCATGACTTGGCCAACAAATTCGCTCCCATTGTCACTCCAGACAATGCGCGGCAAACCAAACCTGGGGAAAAATTCTTTTAGAAGGATTTTAGCTGTGGATAGGGCTGTGTTATCCTTTAAAGGGTATGCTTCTATCCATCTTGAAAAGGTGCATACTACCACCAGAACATATTTGAGGTTGTTGCATCGCTCCATATGAATGTAATCGATTTGCAACACCTCAAATGGATATGTCGGAGGAGCAAAGTGACCTGCTGGAGTTGGGAATCCCTTTCCCGGGTTGTACATTAAACAAACAATACAGTGCTTTACTACATTGTCTGCACATTTTGGGATACCTTCATTCTGCCACACTGGAGCAGGAAGTTTACAAATACCTTTTGCACTTAAGTGGGCTGGACCATGTGCCATAGTAACCACTGGGAGAACATAGGCATCTGGTAACAGCCAACGTTGATGTTCAGATAATTCCACCCAACAACCCATCTCATCTAACATTCCCGTACTTTCTTTCCACTTGCTTATCTCTCTCTCTGAAGCCTCTTTCTGAATCTCTTTTATACTTTCCACTGTATTCTCATACATTCCTCTCTCTCTGACCAAATTCGCAGGACCTGCCACATACATTCGACTCTTTGAATCTCTCGCTGTTTTCTTTGCTATTTCGTCTGCAAACGCATTTCCCCAACCAACATCATCCGTAATCTTTTTGTGTGCATTACATTTCACTATCGCTATTTGGGTGGGTAAGGCAAGTGATTCGAGGAGATCAGTCACTAACTGACCATGTTGTATTTTGGTGCCATGTGAAGTGAGAAAACCCCTTTCCTTCCAGAGACGCCCAAAGTTGAACGCTACACCAAAAGCGTATTGGCTGTCAGTGTATACGTTCACTCTTTTCCCTTTCGATAATACACAAGCTCTTGTTAATGCTACCAATTCTGCTGCTTGCACTGAATTGTGTCTAATGCGTGCTGTTTCCACGACTGTATGTAAAGTAGTTACAGCATAGGCTGAAACTGTATCTCCATTAGGCATTTTAAAACAAGAACCATCTACCCATAGAGTTCCATCCGGATTCTCTAGCGGTGTGTCTCTCAGATCAACTCTTCCTTTTGTCTCTTCCTCAGTACAGAAGAAACAATCATGCTGATCCTCAACACTTTCCTCATTTGGAAGGGGCAACAGAGTAGCTGGATTCAGGGTATTACATTGTTTGATGTGTACGTGACTAGCCAAAAGTGTCAGCTCGTAACCAGTTAAACGAGCACTCGTAAGATGCTGCGTTTTTCGTTCTGTTTAGCAAAGTATCTACTGCATGTGGTACCATGACAATGAGAGTGTTATCCAACACCACTCCAGCAGACTGCCGAATAGAAATTGCTGCTGCTGCTGTCGCTTTGAGGCAACTAGGCAATGCTTTAGCTATGGGATCTAACGTAGCCGAAAAATAGGCACATGGCCGCTGTTTGTCTCCAAATTGCTGTGCTAAAACTGACAATGCACAACCTTCTATGGGAGTGCGCTGCTGCTCGGAGTGAATCAGGCGGAGGCTACTAGATTGCAAAGGGTGCAGAATGCCGCGGCGCGTGCCATCGTTGGCCTCCCTAGACAGTGCTCTGTCTCTGCAGTTTTGACCTCTCTCCACTGGCTGCCGGTTAGAGAGAGAATTAAATTTAAGGCTCTCTGCCTGACATTTAAAATCTAGAAGCTTTCCTCTCCTCCAGCCCTCGCTAAACTTGTCTCCTCCTATGTTCCTACGCGGTCTCTTAGATCGGAATCTCTCCATCTGGCGGTCAATACACGGTTTAGACTGAGTAGGATGGGAGGTCGCTCTTTTCGAGTATTAGCAGCAGGATTATGGAATTCTCTCCCTGTCCATATTCGAGCCCTGAACAGCCTTACTTCCTTTAGGCGCGCCATAAAAACTTTTTTGTTTCCAACCGCTGACTGATTCCCTCCTTTTCCCTTATTAGCATCGATTTGTTGTGTTGTGGTACCTGATCAGGCGCCGGGACGCCCCTTGGCTGGGGCAGCTGCGCGCCTTATAAAAACGATTAACATAACATAACATTCTCTCTCATGAACATAGAGCGTAAAAGGCTTAGTGTAATCTGGAGTGCCTAGTACAGGAGCAGAACACAGAGCGGTACGTAAGTCAGTGAAGCTCTTTTGGCACTCATCAGTCCAAGGAAGGGGCTAAGGCGTGTCTTTTAAAGTGAGTGCCAATAAAGGTTTGGCTATTAGAGAGAAGTTAGGGATCCACTATCTACAATAAGAAGTAATACCCAGAAAGGCACGTACTTCCCTTTGTGTGGATGGTACAGACATTCGCGTAATCGCCTGAATTCGTTCTGGTGTCAATCGTCGTCCCTCCTTTGATAGGAGATGACCCAAATAGATAACCTCTCGACAAACAAATTGTAGTTTGGAAGGTGAAACCTTGTGATTCAGTTTAAACAAGTGGCGTAACAATGCAACAGTGACATCTTTGCAGATATTTTTGAATCGGCGGCGACTAATAAGTCATCCATATACTGGATAAGAGCAGCACCAGACGGCAAATGAAAAGTATCAAGATGACATTTTAAAGCTTGGCTGTAAATAGAGGGACTTTCACAATAGCCTTGGGGTGCACGCTTAAACCGGAAGCTTCGGCCTCCAAGAGAGAAACCAAAAATGTCCCTACTCTCTTCTGCAATGGGAATACTAAAGAAGGCATTCTTTAGATCAATAACAGAGAACCAAGTCGCTGTGGAAGGTATCATTGTCAACAAAGCAGTGATATCTGGAACAACAGGAAATTGTGGGATCACAATTTTGTTTACCTCCCGTAGATCAATTACGAAACGGTACACAGGAGGCTGAGAAGGATCTGTACGTTTAAGAACAGGAAGAATAGGACTATTGCATGTATTACCTCTTGTTTCTTCAACCACACCCTTCCGAATCAAGTCATGAATGATTCCCAAAAGCGCTTTCTCACCTTCAGCAGAAATTTTATATAGTGGGATGCGTGGTAATTCAACATTGGGCTTGAGAGTGACAACATAAGGCGGAATCTCAAGACAACCCACATCGTTCGGACCCGTGGCCCAAAGTGCTGTTGGAAGAGAAAGTAATTCAGGTGGAAACTGATCTTTGGACAAATACATTGGGGGGGCCAATTTCTGTCATAAAGTAAGATGTACGCCAGAAGGAGAACAATATATTGTAGCATGCATTCTTTTCAATAGGTCTAGACCCAACAGATTCTCACCGCAACCATTCGTTAACAGAAGTGGAGCTTCCAAATCATAAGGACCAACTGAAATGGGCATAGGGCAAGAAACTGGATTGCGAACAGGGGCGCCAGAAAATCCTACGGAAACATTCGTTAAGCCAGACAAAGGTGCCCCAGGGAGTTTATAATGAATGATAGAACTTCTCATTGCTCCAGTATCCAGAAGAAATGGCTCTGAAACACCCATTGTAGTGACGTTAACATAAGGTCCATTTTGATCTACTGGGATTGGCACAACTCCCTTACTTTGTCCATGGCTGTCCTAGTTAGCATGAAGACTTTCATTCTCACCTTCAACATAATGGTCTTCATTGTACTACTGTGCAGACCTCACATTTCGCTGATCAAAATAGTTCATGGAATTGGGAGAAGGAAGGGCACGCTGTTCTTGAGTCAACACACCCCGACCTCTACCTCTGTTTGCTGACTGGAGGCCAGCACGACCTCGTGGAGCAGGTAACGCTCCATTGCGCTGCAATAAAACCGGACAACTATTCTTAAAATGACCTTCCTCTCTACAATAGGCACATTGATTAGGACCTAACAAAGGTCGCGGATTGTATGGCTCAGGTTTTTGATACAACCTCTGAAACTGCGGGGGCTGCTGAATTTGAGGCTGAGCATAACGTGGCGGATAGGCTTGTTGCAAGAGAACCTTCGTTTTTAATTCTTTCGTCTTTTTCTCTTGCTTTTCTTTTTCTTCCTTATCTATGTTTTCGTAATATTGCGCAGTAGCCAATATCTGGGTAGAAGAAGAAACAGCCCATGAACTTTCTGAATCTTTTAATTTGTGTGACAGCTCGGGAAGCAAACTGAATACAAATTTGTCCACGAATAATCACTGTCCACCCTCTGTAGCCATATCTTGACCACTGTGATCGATAAATGTCTCCTCGAAACGAGTAAAGAAGTCAGAGACACTTTCATCTTTCTTTTGTTTGCATGCTGCTAGCTTATCCCAATTAACTCTCAATGCAGGCATCATAGTTTTCATTAACGTAATGATTCTACCAGGGAGTTCCGAGATCAGAGCGTCAGGCTTTGCGCCACCCACTTGGTCCCTATCTGTATCAGTTATAACATCCCAAGTAGCACCTAGTTCCTGCGCGTGATCCTCTCTACGAATCTTAGCCCATATTGTCTGTGGGACTACATTTCCCATTAGCATGTCAATATCTGCTAGGTTCATAATACAATCATCAACTGTCTGTGATAGTTCTTTGTAGTAACCTGCAGGGTTCTTACGAGGATCTGGTAGAGTCTGCTTAAGGGCCAAAACTTCAGATCTCTTCCAAGGGACATGTACCCATATAAGTTGGAAATGAGCAGGAATAAGAGGATTAGCACCTGCTGCTGGAACCTCTTCCTTCCATCCTGGAGGAACCTCTCTCATAGGATAATTTTTCAACGTCAGTCTAACCGACGGATCGGAATCAAGGAAAATCTGAGAAAACAATAAGTATCTATAAGAGATAAGCGTCCTTACAGCTTCCTCAACCTTAGAACCCACAATAAGTCCTTTTTCAAAATCGGTCTGAACATTTAACAGATCTTGTGGGATCGGACTCGAACTCACATCTTCCCATTCTTTAATGAGAGTGTCGCACATTACATTAAAAACATATCTTTGCGTAGGCGCATTCCATTGCAAAAAGGTAGGCATAATATCAAACACACTGTATTGTGGACCCTTCTTGATCCATTTTCGTGCAAGAGAGTCTAACCTCTCTCGTTCCTCAAAATCTGGGAACTGACTACGAGATTGTCTTCGAACAAAAGCCGGAGACACATTTAAAGCTTCAAAGAAAGGAGATAGAATACTAGTGACAGAATCTGTGAGACGCTTACGCACAGACGGTGAATTAGACATAAGAATTGGCGACAGAGTATTAGGGGAACTGACAGCAGAAGAATCGATAACTGCAGGAGGAGCAGAAGGCAAAGGAGTTCTAAGATCAGGAGATGAGGGCAAAGAAGTTGATATTAACGGTAAAACCGGCAAGAGCGGTAATACTGGAGGAGGCAAATGCAGAAGAGCCGGAACAGGCGGAAGTACCACTGGCGGCTGCACAGGCTGTAACGGCTGAGGTACATTGGCACTTTGCGCATAGGGCGGAGGCAACCTTAATAAGTGGGACATTAGGGGATCTTCTTCTATATCTTTCTTATTATCGGAAAGAGAAACAGGCAACATCGGATAGCATTTATCTATCGCCATACGATGTTGTCTTTCTGAAATTTCAGTCGCATTATCAATTTCATCGTCTTTGAATTGTTGGGCAGCCTGTATAATTGTCATACCCTGTGTTTTCCTATCTCGTTTTGCTTGTTTAATTTCTTTCTGTTTGGCTACCTTACGCCAAAGGCGGAAAGAGTCAAACATTGCCGGCCGGGCTTTTCTTTTGAATAAAACTGCTTCCAAATTATCTAGCACATCAGGATCAAAACTACCATTTTCTGGCCATTTGAGAACACCATCTTCCTTCGTGTATCAGGTCCATGTCTTGTTAAAGGCAATGGGGCCGATACCATGTTTTGAATAGAGCCCATAAGTGGGAGTTCCAACCGAAGGAATCGGACAAGAGTCCTCAAGTCGGAAATCCCTATTACAACCAAGACAACAAATTCTTCCAAACTTAGTCAGACCAGGCATCTCGAGATGTCTCCGGACTGTTCACAAACTTCAAGGGAGTAAAACTCAGTTTACGCAGCACAAATGGACTTACCCTCGGCTTTATCTATTGCAATGGATAAATCTAAGAACCCAAAGAAATCAATCAAAGAACCAAACTTGTGGGCGCGACCCATGAAAATACTTAACTAAGGACGTCTTCTTCCACCAACAGAGGCCCGTCTATCGTCTCGCCTTACCATACATCATCAAAGGAAGGGCCAAAGCAGGGCGGCAGTCAGGGCAGCGGTCGTCAGTAGCCGTCAGGAAGGAGTAACCGCGCTGCAAAAGACCTTCGGACCACTTTTGACATACAGGGGTCACTTAGTGTGGTTCGCGAACCCTCCGAAATTTTCTTGCGGGGTTCCTCACGACCTTCGAGCAGAATCGGTACCACTGAAGCCGCCCCACATTGGGCGCCAGTTGAAGAACCAGAACCTTTTGGGCCTGGCAGGGCAGGGTATGCCCAAAGTCTCCGGAGTTCACCTGCTTCGCTACACAGAGACACGGGACACTCTGTCGGCGTTAGAAGATCAGATTTATTTAGCTGCAGCTAGTACAGTTATCCTAGAAGTACACAAAGTAGGTTCTCAGGAGACTGCCACTTCACTCTGTGGCGCACAGCGTTAAATACCATACAAGGTTCAGACATATTGACCCAAAGCCCTCCCAGAACATACAAGAAAGAGCCAATAAGGAAAGTTAGAAAACAGGATGGAACCAATGGGAGAAGTTGGAAAACAAAAGTGTCAGATGACTCGAAGAGACCTCTCCTCCGCCTATGTTTGTCACCCCACCCTCAATCTAATTTATTAACAGACTCATAACTAACTTGCAGGTGGCGAGATACGTTTGTGTGTGTTGGAGGACAGTTGTGAAACGAGAGAATGCTAGCAGAAGACAGTGAAGGCCAGTCGATAAGATAAGGTCAGGAAAGAATAGTGTGAGCCAACAGATAGTTGATACACGGATTAGAAAAGCCAGACAGGGATCAGTGTGCTCGGCTAGTTCTAACACCAGCTTTGCAAATAGAGGCAGAAGGCGTATTTCGACACCAGGCTACAGAAAAAGCAGAATAGACTTTGTTCACCGTGCTGCCTGAGTGATGGCAACACAAAATGGTGGCGGGCCACAAAATGGCGGGTCGATTCGATCGTGATCGAAAATCGAAGTTCCTCAACTCCCCTCACAACCTCTAACACCGGTTTGCACTCCTCTACCACCATTTTCGCTATTGTACTTCCTGCTCTCCACATTAGCCTCAACCCTTTGTGGAATCTGGCTGTGCATTTCCACAAATACTGCACCACTGACTCCCTCGTTAATCACTTGTCTCTGACACCGTTTCTAGACAGGCAACGCACAGCTACATTAGAGCACTTACTCTGTGAACGTGACATGTTTGACTTGGCATCTTTTGGCGTGTTACCCTTGAGTTTTTGCTTTCTGACCTCCCGGTCTTGACTCTGTTTGTGCAAGGTGATTTTTACATTCTGTGTTTGAAAATACCACTTTTAGAAAGTAGGTATTTTCTTTCTCAGCCATCCAGCAGGCCTCTGCTGGGTTTGTGGATTGACTGTTTGGGTTTTGGATGACAGGGACTCGGGAGCAGCAGAGGCTCCAGATAGTCTATGTGGGTCAGGAAAGGGCTGAATAGACGTGGACTGCATTTAGAGTAGGGGGAGGGGATTTCCTTGCACCTGAATGGGCCTGGTTGGCCTCTGACAATGCCGTCTCCACCTCCTGTCAGGAAGCCACACCAGGGAGGGCAGAACTGGTTCTGGCTGGGTACAGACACTCTCTGCCTGAGAGGACAAAGGAATTTGTGGTATAAATATTGGGCCCAAACTCCTGAACTTTAGAAATCTTTTGGACCAAGAAGACTGCCAAGAAGAAGAGCTGGAGAAGCTGTGAGGAGGAACTACCACTTTGCTGTGTGATTTGCTGTGTTGGCCTGCAGTGGCTGCTTCTGTCTTGGGCAGTGAAAGGACTGGACTAAACTTTCTGCATTCTACTTTTGTGAGTTTCTACAAGGGCCTGAGGTAGAGCTTGCCCCTTGTTCAAGAAGTCTCAGGAACAACAAATACTTCTGCCCTCAGCACTGGGGACTGTGTGATTTGTGCTGCAACAGACGAAAAAGCAACCCGACGCCATATACGATGCCGCTGCCGACTCTGTGTCCTGAAGGCACAGCAGAGGGCACCCCCGCAATGCCGCACCGCGACCCTGGTCTCTCCGACGACGCCTGCTGATGATGCCACCGACCTGCTGCTCGCACCACGACCTGTGGGCACCGCACTCCGCACTGCCACACTTCACAACGACGCCTTGGTATCCCCGACAATGCCGCTCCATGCCAAAATCAACACTGCTGCTTGCACCATGGTTCGAGGGCACCTCTCATAAAGATACACGACGCACCCCCCTCATCCCGCACCACAGCCTTGGCCTACTGATGCCGGTGCCATCGACTTCAGTTCATCAGCCGACTACAGTGCTTCAGCAGCGACGACGCTGCTGCGTGCACCGTGACCTGCCAGCATCGCATCACTTTGTACCGCAACCCTGGTTTCACTAACGACACCATCTGATGCCACCACGAGCCACTGCTAGCACTGCGACCTGAGGGCATCACACGTCGCACCGCTGAACTTCGCACCGCAGCACCCGATGCCTGTCGACACCAGCACTCCTGACTTCAACCGCGAGGAGTTCGATCTGCAAAGCCTGTGACTTCAAGGGCCCGAAAACTCCTGCACAGCCCTCCGGAACCGACGCATGTGCATGCGTGCTATCGGAAGCCTGCAATTCTAAAGGTACTGTTTTGCAGGTCTTCCCGATACCGTAGCTGGCCCGCGACGCGGCGGTCAGCCAGAACTGTTTGGATTTGTTTGCTCATGACGCAGTGATAGCCCCAGAGGGAGCTATCGACTTCAAGGAACTGTTTTTCCAGGTATTTTGATAACTGAAGATTTCTAAGTACTGTATTGTGGATTTTTATCGTTTTTAGTCTTGTCTTAAGTATATAAAAATATTGGATATGTTTCTAAACTGGTGTGGTGTCCTTTTGTAGTCCTTACACTGTATTACTGTTAGTTATGTGCAAATGCTTTACACACTGCCTCTAAGATAAGCCTGACTGCTCATACCAAGCTACCAAGGGGGTGAGCAGGGTTATTTTATGAGTGTAACTCCCTTATCCTGACTAGGAAGAAGGGTCCCTATTTGGACAAAGGAACCTACCTCTGCCAACTAGAGTCCCCCATTTCTAACGTGACACTATTGACAGGGTCCTTAGAAACAGATTCATTAATGCAATTCCCAACTGAACCCACTTAAAAACGACGCTCTGTGCCACGCCCTCTCACTCCACACCTCAGGGCCGGACTCACCATTTTCCCTCTATAGCACTCTCCAGGTGGGCTGCAGGTGACGGTGGGTGGACTGCTTTAACCCACCTATGCCCCCCACGACCCCATACTAGTGTCAGCCTCCAACAGGTGGTTTTAACATTCTTGCCGGGACTGATTTTGGTCTCTGATCCTACCCTTTAAACTTCTGCCCTTCATTCTCTCTGTTAATAAAAATATCACCTATTGGCCAGGTGTCTGCAGCAGAGATCTGGGCTTACCTTGAAAAATATACAATAGAATCTAACTGATGGCACTCTCGTCACGAGCTACAGCTGAAACCGTGAGTCACACTGACATATTTGCCTAGACTGCATTACACATCACCTGCAGCCCAGACTGCATTACACATCGCCTGCAGCCCAGACTGCATTACACAACGCCTGCAGCCCAGACTGCATTACACATCACCTGTAGCCCAGACTACATTACACATCGTCTGCAGCCCAGACTGCATTGCACAGCACCTGCAGCCTAGACTGCATTACACATCACTTGCAGCCCAGACTGCATTACACATCGCCTGCAGCCCAGACTGCATTACACATCACCTGCAGCCCAGACTGCATTACACATCGCCTGCAGCCCAGACTGCATTACACATCGCCTGCAGCCCAGACGGCATTACACATCGCCTGCATCCCAGACTGCATTACACATCGCCTGCAACCCAGACTGCATTACACATCGCCTGCAGCCCAGACTGCATTACACATCGCCTGCAGCCCAGACTGCATTACACATCGCCTGCAGCCCAGACTGCATTACACTTCACCTGCAGCCCAGACGGCATTACACATCGCACTCACAGTGCCTTAGACCTTTTGCAGCCAGGAAGCGCCACATGCCTTCCTTTGCAGCCACACCGCACCTCGCACCTTCTCCTACAGCCACACAGTGCCTCACACCTCCTTCTAGTTTTCTTTCAAAGGAATCCATAGGCTTTGTTCAAAGATTGTGGACCGAAGCTTCATGACTCTTGACTTTGTCAAAGTTACAAAAATGTATCAATCAGAGCTTTGCCTTTTGTGTATAAGCCGACGTAGTGAAATTTAAGCATGAGCAACAAATATGGATAAAAGTTAAAAAAAATATTTACCACCCACCCCACCTCCAGAAACAAAAGAAACGACAGAATGATAAATCATTTTAGTTATTCATTGTTAAGCAACTTTTCTTCCTTCGTAGTTGGCAGTAGCCACCCTCTGCAGGGTGCTAGAATAGTGTCTTCCTATACATTCTGTAGATCTTGGGCACCGTGCAAACAATGCGGAAAGATAACTCCTATTTCACAGTCATGTTTTGGATGCGAGTTTTGTTGTTTAGCGCAAGGTCTATAGCTAGTCTTCCAGTTTCTGTATTTCACACGTACGTGAACTCTGCAGCATTCCAGCGCCCTATAGGCCTGCTCCAGCGCCCTAAAGACCTGCTCCAGCGCTCTGTAGGCCTGCTCCAACGCCCCGAAGATCTGCTCCAGCACTCTATAGGTCTGCTCCAGCGCCCTAAAGACCTGCTCCAGCGCCCTAAAGACCTGCTCCAGCGCTCTGTAGGCCTGCTCCAGCGCCCTAAAGACCTGCTCCATCGCTCTGTAGGCCACCTCCAGCACTCTGTAGGCCTGCTCCAGCACTTTGTAGGCCTGCTCCAGCACTCTGTAGGGCTGCTCCAACGCCCTAAAGACCTGCTCCAGTACTCTGTAGGCTTGCTCCAGCACTACGTAGGCCTGCTCCAGCGCCCTCAAGACCTGTTCCAGTGCTCTGTAGGCCTGCTCCAGTGCCCTAAAGACCTGCTACAGCGCTCTGTAGGCCTGCTCCAGCACTTTGTATGCCTGCTCCAGCACTCTGTAGGCCTGCTCCAGCGCCCTAAAGACCTGCTCCAGCAATCTGTAGGCCTGCTCCAACACTATGTAAGCCTGCTCCAGCACCCTCAAGACCTGCTCCAGTGCTCTGTAGGCATGCTCCAGCGCCCTAAAGACCTGCTCCAGCGCTCTCTAGGCCTGCTCCAGCACTATGTAGGCCTGCTCCAGCGCCCTCCAGACCTGCTCCAGTGCTCTGTAGGCCTGCTCCAGCGCCCTAAAGACCTGCTCCAGTGCTCTGTAGGCCTGCTCTAGCACTTTGTAGGCCTGCTCCAGCGCCCTAAAGACCTGCTCCAGTGCTCTGTAGGCCTGCTCTAGCACTTTGTAGGCCTGCTCCAGCGCCCTAAAGACCTGCTCCAGTGCTCTGTAGGCCTGCTCTAGCACTTTGTAGGCCTGCTCCAGCGCCCTAAAGACCTGCTCCATCACTCTGCAGGCCTGATCCAGCACTTTGTAGGCCTGCTCCAGCACTCTGTAGGCATGCTCCAGCGCCCTAAAGTCCTGCTCCAGCGCTCTGTAGGCCTGCTCCTACGCTCTGGACGAGGCCATGTAGAGTTATGCGGGTTCTTCGAAGATGCAAGTTTAAGTGGTCTAAAATCATTCCTTTCGGCATGTCCAAGAACAGCATGTTGGGTTCCTTCCGTTTTGTTAGCTGTAACTGACACTGTGTTTCCCTTCATATTTTAATCATTGAAATAAACTTGCAGCCAGGCTGACCCTTCCGAACATTTTCATGCTGTGTCAGTGGCCAGAGTTGAACTGGCCACAATATATGTTCCTAGACCTTGATCTCTATCCACTGTTCAATTAGTCTTCTGGACAAAGGTACCGCCTTAGTGACTCCAAACTGTGATTGGACAAAACACAGAACTCTCCCTGAACTGCAATGACCCCCATCGTTATCTTACCGCTATTATAATCCCATCAACATTGCGGAGCACACAGATCTCTGCAGCAGGTGTCTTAACGCTGTAAAATGCATCCCCTTTTTAACCAATCAAGAAACCTAAAACAAATTTGGTATCACATTTGTCCTTGTTGCCGACTGCCAACTTTTCTGCAGCAATTTATTTTAATGCATGTATAAGTTGACAGCCAAACTCTGCTTTCACGCTCTGCCCAATGTGACTCCACCCCCTTCTCTATCGTTGCCTGTTAAAAACGTAAAAGAGAAGTAAAAACTACGCCATAGATTTAGATCCTGCCGCGGAGCAGTATTTGGAAGAAACGTGCAGTGGCTCTGTGCCTTTGACTATCACTTGTCTCGCCTCATTCTAGATCCCACTCTACCTCCCATGCTCTGTGCAGACATTTTATTCTAGGTCATCCGTGTCTCTCACTCTCCAAATCTCGCTCTACCATCCTCCCTCTTTCTCTCCCCAATTTACCAGTCCAGCCATGTCTCCCAATCTCTCCCCCTCTCTCTTTTCCCTCCCTCTTTTTTTCTCACATTTCCCTTTTCCTTAACTCCTCATCTCTTTCTCTCCCCTCTTTCTGTCTCTCACCTTACCAATCCCTTTCTCTTTTCATCCCACTCTTGCCCGCTCTCTATCTCTCGTATTTGACCCACCCATCCTTGTCATGCATATGTCACTCCCTCTTTCATCTTACCCACCCCGTTGTCTTATCTCCCCCCTTGCTCCCTCGTCTTACGCCTTCACCCAAGTTGTCCCATCGCTCTCTCCCTCTATCTCTCTTTCATAGAAACTTTATTTCGGCAATCAATGCCATAAAAGCAACATTAAAAACACACAATAAAATACAGTGAATTGATAAAAGTTTACACAGTTTAAGTAGTATAAAAATTTAGTATAGTACTAGACACTAATCCGGTTAATAGAATTGATGTAGCCCCTCCCACAACACAGAATGTAACCAGAAAGATGCAGTAATAGGGTCAGTCATACAGTTCCTGCGATATCATTCTGCTGGGCCATTCTTTTTAGGAGGGCCCTTCGAGTGCACCACACAGTAAATAAAAACCGTGAAGTGGAATAGACAATAGGCATTTGCGTGTTCGTTTTAAGTATCCTGTACACTTCACTACAACGTCTGGACCCCAGATTTCTACAAAGTTGGATTAGCCAGCGTGTTCTGGCCTTTCCGTAACCCTTGCAGAAAAATAGCACATGCAGTTCCATTTCATCAGGATGGTTACAGGCCGGGTATCCCCCGTTTGAGATCCCCTCCCACTTGCTAGTGAAAGAGCGCAACAGGAGGACTCCATGTCTGAACTGGACATAAAGCTTTTTGGCAAAAGAGTGGCTGGATGTCATCCAGCACCAGTTCTAGACTGTACCTGTTTTTTACTGCCAGGAATTCCACCGTCAAACGGCCGGCGGTAGTTCTACTTTCAAGCTCATTGATCTTTTGCTCTCTAAAACTCTCTACCAGGGACTTTCTAGCTGTTGTTTGGGGGGTGTCTTCCGCATTGCACCATAAGTTACCCCTACCCAGACCCTCACAAATTTTCTTAATATAGGTCAACCAAGGTATCCTCCCCGAGCCTCGCATACCCATTACGTCAGTTAGTTCGTCCCTATATGCAGCTAGTTCCGGGGTACTCCAAAGGCGGCTCCAGTAGAGAAGGGGCCTGAGGGCAGCCTCTTCCGCCATGGGTCTAACCCCTAGGTCCAAGCGGAGTGGTGTTAAGGGAGTGCTGATGGGGAGGCCCAAAAGCTGTCTGATAAAGAAATTCACTGTTCGAACTAGCGGGCCCGATGACCCCAAAGTTCTGCTTCGTAAAGGGCAGCAGACCTGGCCTGCACCTTGTAGATTTCTATCACTGGGCTGAGTATGTTTTCCGTGCAACTTCTATATAATTTTAAGATACCCCCCGTTGTTTGAGTGAATTTCAGCCCTGCTTTATTTATTTGGGCACCCCAATCCAGTTTCTCGGTCAGCATCACTCCCAGGTATTCAAAGATGGTTACTCTCTCAAGAAGTCCGCCGTCCAACCAGGGATTGAGGCGGGTAGAGTTGCCTACATTAAAAGCCATGTATTTGGGTTTTTGCAGATCAATCTCCAGGCCCCGATGTTTGCAGATGGCACTGAAGTTATCAAAGGTCCTCTGAATTGCCATCGGCGATTTTGCGAGGAGAAGCGTATCATCCGCAAACATCAGGGCCGGGATCTTACGCTGTGCCAACCTGGGAGCATCAATGTTCTTCCCTGCGATCAGGATGTCTATTAAGCCATTAATGTAGAGGGAAAAAAGTGTGGGTGGCAGGACGCAGCCCTGGCGAACCCCTCTCTCTATGGGCAAAGGGGCTGAGAGTTCACCGTTCTTACCATATCTGATGCGAGCAAAGTTACCCTCATGAAAACATTTTAACTGCTTGCACAGATATTCTGGTACTCCCATATCTGTTAAGATTGGCCATAATATTTCCCTCGGAACCAGGTCGAAAGCAGATTTTAAATCTACAAAAATAAGATAAAGGCTGCCCCCCTTAATGAAAACAGATTTCCAATATATCAGCTGCAGCCTGAATATTTGATCAACCGTTGATGTCTTAGCTCTAAACCCGGCTTGAAGGGGGGTTAAGATATTATGTTCCTCCATCCAGACTTGAAGGCGCCCCAGTAAGACACAGGCAAAAATGTTCTGGCCAACGTCTATGAGACTAATCGGGCGATAATTAGCAGACAGGAGCGGGGAACCCTTTTTTATAGATCGGTATTATTTCGGCTCCAGCCCAAGTAATGGGGATTGCCATATGCTGTAATATGGCATTAAACAGAGTGGCCAGATATGGGGCCCAGATGGTAGGTTCTGATCGGTAGAGATCACCAGGGATCTTATCCAAACCTACCGCCTTTGCAGGTAGTATCTTCCCTAAGGCATCGTGACGTCCCTCACCATAATTGGGGGAGCAACGCCTGGGGTTAATCCCAAATGCGGCAAAGCTCTTGCCATGCTTTCTTCCCCTTCCTTATCCTTTTGAATAGAGAGTTTCATAGTGTGCCCTCCAAACTCCTTCATCTATATTAGGTTCAATGGCCGATCTGCCTGCCTGGGAGCCAGTGTTTAGGATATTCCAGAAGGATCTCAGATCATGTGAAGTTAATTCGGTTCTGTCGTCCTCCCATTTTTGGGCTTCCCAGTGTTGTTTTGCTTTCATTATGGCTCCTTTGTATGCTGCTCTAGCTTCTTTGATTTTTATTTTATCACTACTTTTAACGGCAGCGATTAAGTTGAATTTAGCAACTCGGCAATTGGCATTAAGCCATTTATGCTTGGGCTTATTTGGCGTTCTCTGCTTTGTATTTTGGTAGAAAAAGGCGGCCATGATAGCAACCAGATCATGGTGATTTGGACAATCCTTGAAAGGGAATTAGGGGCTCGATTGCTCTCTATTAATTGGGATGTACTTAAAAGATAAGGGACTGCTTGATGGTAAAGTTTGGCCAATTTGTCTTGCGATTGGGAGATTTCAACCCAAAGTACTCTTCTCTCTCCGTTGGTCCGGATCAGGCTTTGGGCTGGAATTGGAGGTTTAACCTGAACCTTCGTGTTACATGGCGATACTGTTTCTAAGATAAGGGCATCGTGGTCGCTGTCATGACTGGGACTGATTTTAAAATCTATCACCTTATGCCAGGACTGTGAATCTAACATATTGTAATCAATAAATGAGGTATGGCCCGGTCTCTTAAAGGTGTGATTCCCCGGGCTATCATATGCAGTACGTCCATTGCATGCTCTTAAAGAAAAGTTTAGTGTTAGGGTATGTATCTGGAGTGCTAAGGGGGTCCAAACCCTCACTGGGGAAATATTAGGCTCGGGGATGGACCAATATTGGTCCTCCTCATCCCTTAGACCTGTAACCAGACCGTCCAGGGGCTCAAATTGGCAGTTGAAGTCGCCACCAATAATTAGCCCGCAATTTGATGGAATGGTTGGGAGGAGCATATTAAGTTGGTCCAAGGTGCTAGACTCTTGACCCCGGGACGTCGGGTTGAGTATAGATTTATTAGCAAAATGCTTTGACTCTCTTTCTCTATCACCTTATCCACTCACCTGTCCTTATCTCTCTCCTCTTTTTCTTTTTCTCTCACCTTACACACTCACCTCTGTCTTCATCTCTCTCCCTCCCCTTTCCCTCCTGTGCTCTCTCCTTACCCATCCACCCATATTGCCCAATGTTGGTCTCTGTCCTTAACCCCTCTTGTTTCTTCACATTTGTATCTCTATTTCTCCCGTCTGTGTTTTCCGTATTGCACTCATCTTTTGTTTCTCTGTCTGCCGCACTATCTACCTCTTATCTCCATCTGTCTGTTGCTTCTATGTCTGCCACCCTATCTGCTTCTTATCTCCATCTGTACGCTGCCCCGCCACAACACTTCAAATCCTTATATTTTCCAAAAATGTGAAATAAATATTTCATTCAAGCCACCTTACAGGGGTGAGACACGAGTGTGTGCGTGTACTTGTGTGCATGCATGCCTGTGTGCATGTGTCTGAGTGTGCATGTATGCGTAGGTAGGTATGAGTGCCTGTGCTTGTATATATGTGCATGCATATGTGAGTGTGTACATTTATCTCCTCTTGGTAATGCTGTATATGTATGTACATGCCTGCTTATGTGTATTTCTATGTGCGTGTGTGTCTATTTGTATGTGCTCATGCCTACGTGTGTGTATGTTTGTGTGGTTGCATCTATCTGTGTATGCGGCTGCAGATGGAGGTTTCCAAATGTGTGCATGTCAGTGTGTGCATTTGTCTCTGTGTGTGCGTGTTTCTTTGTATCTGTGTTGCACGTTTGTGTGCGTCTATCTGTGCATCTATGTTTATTTTGAAGGGGGGTTTTTTGCACATAAAAGGCCAATGGGGTGGGTGATAGCGCTTTACTAAGAACAATATCTGTGACAATAACTACTGGCTGGGGAAAACATTATCCTCATTAGTACCAGTTTAGTACTTGAATTCAACAATCAGCAACTGTACAGAGACAGATTAAACTTTGGAGAGACAATGCCAGTGCCCAGCAACCACGTGTCATGCTTTCTTTTTTTGCTTTCGTTTGAGCTACAATGTGTTTGTTATTGTAATTCAAGATTATGCAGAAGGTTATGGATTGTGTGTCATGTTATGAAATCATTGTCCTGTTTAAAATATTGTAGCTTCAGGAGCATAAACCACCACCACTAATACCACAACCACCACTAATACCACCACCACCAATACCACCACTACCAATACCACCACCACCACCACCTCAGTGCCTCTCGCACACTAGTAATAGCAGGGGCACTGTACAAGGCCACAGTTGAGTCTACATTTTACTCACAAATCTAGGACCAATTTAGTATATCAATGGAAATTTTAAAAAAACAATGCCTCTTGGCACACCTTCTCACCCATCGCTGAATTTGAAATCTATAACACTCTTCTAGCGATTAACCCCTCCGATCACTTCTCTGATCCCTTACCTCCTTCATTATTCAAAATTATAAAAACTTCTACACTACCCTTATGGTCAAAGAGTGTAAATGCCTCTCTTAGGCAAGGCACCATAACTGACTGTCTTAAAGAAGGGCAGGTCACACCCATACTAAAGAAAGTCAACTCCCTCTCCTCGGACCTCAACAACTACCGCCCTATATCCAACATCCCCACTCTGGCGAAACTGCTCGAAAAATGTGTACAAATTCAATTATGCAACCACATTGAGAACTACAACATCCTAGACAAAGACAATTCCGGCTTCCGTCAAGGTCACAGCACTGAATCAGCACTCACCCATGTAATGGACAACATATTAAAAATGTTAGACCATAACGAATCATGTCTGTTGATACTTATTGATTTATCCTCCGCTTTCAACACGGTTAAGCATGACAACTTACTGTCCCTACTGGAATGAAGGATGGGTCTATCTGGCCCCGTGCTACAATGGTTTACCTCCTTCCTAAATAAGAAACCCCAAAGAATAAAGATAAAGCAATCACTTTCTCAACCCTCTATGGTCACCCTAGGGGTTCCACAGAGCTCAGCACTTTCACCCATCCTTTTCAATTTACTCATGGAGCCCCTGGCAAACGCGCTGAACTATGCGACCATTCTATATCACCTGTATGCGGATGACACACAACTGTATATGAAAATCTCCTCCCCAGAAGACTTCATCTCCCTCAACGCTATTCTACATAATACTCAAAGTCGGCTCACCTCATGCCTACCAAAAAAACGGAATTCCTCCTCATCTCCCCACCCAACCACACACCCAAGATAGACCTGTGGCTGTAGCATCTAACTTCCTTTGACTGTGCTCCCCACATCATTGACTCTGCATGGGAAATCCTTGGGAATCACCCTAGACAAACAGTTAAATATGGAGGCGCATATCAGTAATGCCACCAAGGAAGCCAATCATCAGATGAGCATCCTAAGGAAACTTAAACCCTTCCTCCCACAGACCGACTTAAAAATGGCGGTACAAGCCCTAGTGTCACCAAGATTGGACTATGGAAGCACCACTCTATGCGGACTTCCCAAATACAAGCTGGCCCCGCTGAGGGCATCTCTTAACGTTGCAGCCAGACTGGTCTCTGGAACAAAAAGAAATAACCACATTTCTCCGACCTTGAAAGATCTGAACTGGCTACCGTATGAGGGAAGAATACAACTAAAGATCGCCTGCATGACCCATAAAGCCCTGCATAGCAATATGCCCAGATACTTAGCACAAAAGCTAGAGCGGTCAGGCGAATGCAGACAAACGCAAAGTGTGAGTTTACTACTACTGAAACCACAATCCTTCCATAAAAAGAGAATTGGTTGCAGAGCATTCTCAGTTATCGCACCGAAGATTTGGAAATCCTTACCTCCAGATGTACGCAGAATCTCTTCCTCCTTCAAAAAAGAAGTAAAAATGCTTCTAACTAACAAATTCACATCCTAAGACTTTATTTCATATGTGACAATTAGCCACATAAGTTATCTTATATATCACTGTCTACCACTTTTGAATTGATTGTCGAATATTGCATCTATGTATATTACCCCAATCATCTAATGTTTCAAAACAGTGTAATGTAAAGCGCTCTGATACCCTCTAGGGTCAAGTTTGCGCTATATAAAACTTTATAAATAAAATAAATAAATACTACAGCTGGAGTGTTTTTTATTAGGCCAAAGATAGCAATGACATTACGCAATGCCACACTGCACACTCCAATCACGGAGAGGGTAAGAAATTACCCCCCTCCCGCTCTTCCTCATGAGCCACGACAGTGTAATCAGAGGGCGAAAGGTGTTGGATCACTTTGTTAGTGTTTATAGCTCGGATCATATGCAACTCTCACTTCACACTTTGTGTCTGTGTAATTTACAAAATCTACACATCTTCTTCACTGCACTATTTATCACTACTTTGAAGAAGTCGCAGGCTGGTCTCTTCCTCTGATATTAACAATCTAACAAGCGGTCGAGAAGGCCCTTTATAGCAATGCACTAGGTATCACATTTGCAAGAGTTTAAGCTATTATTATTGTAAATGACAAAGCCTTTTATCTATGTTTTAAAACCCAAAACATAAATAAAAGGCATTGTCATTTACAATGCCAATAGCTCAAAATAGCATGAAAGCGAGACCTATTGCATTGAAAATGCTTGTTTATATTAGTGTGTGTCTTTGTGTTTGTGTATTTTACATTTTGGAAAAAATTGTCATGTTTTTCGTGAAATTTTTTGTTTATTTCCCCTTTATCCTTGTTTCTTTCTTCTTTCCTTTCCCTTTCTTTTCCTTTTTTTGCAAACTCATCCAATTCCCCTCCCAAGTGCGCAGCCCGGGCCATCTTTGGTGAGGAAGAGGTAGCAGCACTGTTTTGGCAGCAGGTGGGTGGCCCAGTAGCAGATACCAGCTGCTGGAGTGTCGGCAGCGCTGAGGGACAGTGCACCGCTGTGTGTAACACACCAGCTAGGTTTGGCACCCCGTCCAGCAGCTGACGCATAGCTGGGCGTATATCCTAGACTGGGAACAAGATCTGTTCGACTTGCTAGGTGTCGAGATAACGGGATTTGTGGGTATTAATTATTTATTTGTTGTGTTTGTGTTCTATAGTGCTAAAATAACAATATCCAGTAGCATGCTACTCAGAGGTAAGCAACATTTAGCTTACGTTGGAATTTTATTGTGTGATCCTGTTTCTAGTTTCTGCTAGATAGGTGCTCGCCATTACCTATTCGTACTCCTCATTGGTGCTTGCTTTGGCTGATTAATTAAGAGCCATTGCAGATTGTTCTCCTGTCACTATAGGGAATCAGTGATATCAGTGAGCAATGCACTCTCTCTGTGACTTTGTTTATGTATTGCGTACAGTTCCAAGTTATTTCACAGTGATGTGTAGTGTGAATTGGAAAAAAAGGAAACTGAATTGGTCCACTAAGGGGGGGTGGGGAAAAAAGGGGAATAGAATCAAAGATCATTCACTGCAATGCATTAGTTCTAAACGTAGTTTTTGTTAATGAAATTTGGAATAGGGATTTAAGGATTAATATGGGCAACGCAACAATAGTCGATAGATTCAAAGCTAATACTATAGGCGATCTGTATTTAGAGAAGTACAATGTGATGCGTTTGTTTGTCATAAACATTTTGTGGATATTAACTGAATCACTAATCTATTTTTTGTATCTACCTCATTTCTTACATTAGCACCCAAGAGCAAGAAGAGGGACGTTCAGGAGACAGGTCCGGGAGTAGCTGGTCTGCTCCGCCTACCACCAGTGCCGTTGCCAAGCGCTCTGCTAGCCCCAGTAAGTCTTATTATTTATTACTATTGTTTTCCTAATGGTGGGTTTTATGATTGTTGTGAGCTTATGGTAGGATCTTGGGGTTTTGGAATGTTGGTGCTCGGTTTCAGGATGTGAGTTGCTGCTGCAGGCTGATGTTGCTGGTGAGAAATAAAGTTTTTCTGACACCCTTAACTGCCGTCTACCTTCCACGTGGCGACAAGGATGGGATAGCCACTGGTGTAAAGTACAATGGATTAAAATTTTGTTTCAGCCCTGTTATCCCTGCATTATATGTTTTTTTCCTTATATTATATATTTTTCTTTTGTGGTAGTTGAATGTTTCCAGTCTCTACTCTAGTCTCTAATTCACTTATTTTCTGCTTTGATGGTAATCTTTCCCTCTCCTCTATGTATCTTGAGATACTGTAAGACTAAGAATAACACATTTTGGTACTGTATTGTCTAGCGTGAAGATTGCAGACCCACGTATGTTAGTATTATGAATAATATTTACCATTTATGTTTGTTTGTTGAGAGAAGGCTTTCTATTTCCTGCTCCAACAGTAGAGTTCACAAGAGAGTGGCCATGGTCATCATGAACCACCCCCTCCATTGTAGTGTGCTGCTGTCTCATTCATGTTTACAGTATACCAGCAGTTCCCCATGACAGTGTAGCATGGCTGGAAAATAATTATGAGGTTCCACCAGCACCATATGTCTTTCAATGACCATTATTCCACCCCTGGCTTGTCTAACTTTTTGAACCAATCAAATTCCCAAAGTCATACTTTTGTTAGAAGATGATACTGCAGTACTAACAGAACTGTACTGAAGTATTGCACTTGTATTTCGGGTGGCACATCTGGGGCTGTATTACACTTATAGCGAATTTCCGTTGATTGCGCCGGGCGCACCATTTAAAATGTGTGTCTCGCATAATCAAGGAAAATGCGCCGTATTAGGTTGAATGAGCTGCCCCCATGGCAATCCCGAACTCGCGCTGCCCTGGGGGCAGCGCATTCAGGTGAAAAGCAGAGCGGCTGCTTTAAAGCCGCTCCATGTTTTCACAGTGCAGGCTGCAACTTGCCTGCACTTTTAAAGGGAATTAGAGATCCGTCTGCAAGGGGATGTCTGTAGGAGGGTCCATGAACCCCCTTTCCCTCCTCCAGTGGTCTGTTCTTAGGGGGTGCAGTGTGCCTCCTGACAGCTTCTTTGCCTCTGCACCCACATCTGTAATACGACATGGACGCAGAGGCAAAGGGATTTTCTCATTTGTGTGGGGCACGCCCGATGCAAATGAGGGAACACCCCCCTGAAGATTGCGCTTGTACCTTTTTGTGCGCCTGCACTATCGGTATTACAGAAGGGGCCACACAGGCGGCTGCGGCCCTTTGTGTAATATCAAAGTACCCCAGGGGCATGCATGGTGGTGTAAAAACCTGTTGTACCCCTGTGGTAATTTCATAATACGGCCCCTGGCATCTAAAATATGCATTTTTTTTCTAGCCACACAGAACACCAGTGATACTGTCTCCAGTGCTGCTGCAAGAGGAGACAAGTCAGTTGGAGGGCGAAAAGCGGCAGCAGGTACAGTCACTGGCAAATCACGTAATTTCTTGCATTTACTATACTCACTAGCTAGTACCTGGGCATCGTCACCACATGACCCCCCCCCAACCCCCCCCCAGCTTAAGCAGCTGCAGCAGTGGTTGAGTTATTATTGCCTCTTCTATTTACAACTGAGCTCACAAATGCTCACATAATGAATGTAGATGGCTTGAGGGTGACATGAAAGAACGGAAGGTTAACAGAAAGGAAATGGTATATGAGTGAATGGCCGGGTAGGTGAAAGAAGGGTGCGTGGGTGGGTAAAGGGATGGATGGGCCAAATGATGGTTAAAAGAAAGGGTGGACAATTGAATGGATGGATAATGGATTGGACATTTTGGTAAAAGATTGGATGACAGAAAGTAAACCATAATCATGGTGGCTATTGGTGAACTAGAATGAAAGGATGAATGAATATTTGCGATTATTTGGATGAATATGCAAGGCAGTTCTTCTTATGAAGAGCATGCTGCTCATCTACTTTGTTTATGTAGGGTTATCAAAGCTATGGTTCAAAGTATTTTTTATTTTTTGTTCTACTCCCTTGACTTACTGTATTTGTTGTGAGCCAGATGTATCCCACCAATCATTGATCAATCCCCCACCTACTGCCTTTTTTTAACCAACTGTGACCAAAGTGTAGTGTGACTCAATTTGTGACAGCATTGTTGGCTGTGCAATGTTTGTCTGCTTCAGTTAATGCAGCATTTAAAATGTTTTCAATACATTACTAACCAAACACACAAGGTGTGTTGTTTCCCTTCATCTACTCAGTCACCGCTTAGTACTTCACTCCTTTATTATTTCCTACATTTTTTGGTCCCGGCCTACCAAATTGGAAAATCCGTTCTTCGCATGTGCCACATTTGATTTTATAGCCATGTGAAGTGATTCCAGACTATATTTCATGGTTTCCTATAACAGATTTATTTTACTCCTGGTCAGATTTGTCCCTTTTGACTTGTACAGTGACTGAATAAGCCAAAGATGACAAATCGATGATCAGTGTAGTGGCCCCTCTATTCTATATCAAGAAAGCTCTACCCTACCTGTCTAATCCATCTACCCTACCCCCTGTAGTAAAGTAAATCAAGTTTCCTTTCCTTGCTTACTGCCCAGCGAATGAATTTGTTAGAAATATGTGGTGGTGGGCGAGGCCACAGAGTAAAGTGGGAGTAAGCATGATTTTATATCAAGTTTGGCTTATGGGATACACAGTGACGAATGTACCAAAACAATCTATATAGCCTGTTCCTTTCCCTGTAGTGCAGTCCAACATTTTCTCAAACATCTACTTACGGCAGACATCACCATATTTACATCGGTATTTCATAAGTGAGGTGTGTGATGTAGTATCTTATTTATTATGCATCTGCCTCTTTGGAGTCTAGGTAGAAAGATAAATGCATTTGGAGAAGAGCAGGACCATTGGAATTAAGCATAGGTAATTGTCAATAGCAGCTGCCCCAGCTACACACAGTAGCAAATTCGCCAACACGCAGGCTAGCAATGAGCATGGCTTTATTATTTTAGCACAACACACAACTTGTACTCTATAGTGCATAATTCTGTACTCATTAATGAGAAGTCATTTATTTTTCAACTCAAAGTGTGTTTCTAGTTACTTGAAAAGCCTTTAGGAGAAAAAAAATAAAATCACTGTTTTTTAATCCTGTGTTATTCTGACGCTTTTAATACTTTTCTGCCACACAGTTGGTGCTTTTTATGCAAGGCTTGTGTGGGTAAAACATAAAATTGGCCTTGTAACTCTCCTAATCCTAATCACATCAAATTCCAATGTCCCTAGGGGACCAGAAATGTACTGCTACTATGCCACGCAGTAATTTAAAATAATTGTTTGCACAGAGCATTATCTACAACTTGTCTTTTTTGTTTTTCTCCATATAGCTGCTCCTGCTGGTCCAACCCGACACCCACCAGGCAGGAGATATTGGCTCATTTGTGGCGACAGAGGCTGGAGTGTATTCAGCAAGAGAACCTGCGGCTGGTGGATTTGGAAGAGGAGGAGGAGGAAACAAACGCCTCTCAGCCAGGCCCCAGAGCAGCCGGTCGCCGTCAAACTCCAGCCTCCTGGCCATCCCATCGCCAGTGCCACCACCAACTTCATAAACGGATGCACCTCCTATCACAATGATAACACCATCAGGCAATTGCTGCGCCACATCATGCGGTGGATGGACTCCATCGAGAGGCGGCTCATCACATTGGAGTAGAGCCTGGACCAGCTCCGGACCAACATCCACAATGCCCTCTTCTAACCCTTTTTTATTCTATTGTTTTGGTGGGAGGGACTTGTTTGTTGGGCTGGGTGTAGAAGGCAGGGAGGGAGCTGGGAGTGACTTTCTTTGGACATTTTGACTTTCGGGACGTTGGGAAGTGGGTTAGATTTGTTTGGGGAGAAGGGTGGGCATGTTGCGTGGGTGGAGAAGGAGGGTTTCTTTGTAAAAAAATAAAGGGGAAAACTATTTTATTTAATCTAAATTTATGCCTGAAGTAATTTGTTTTACTTTTACTCTACACTGCTGCCTTCAGCTTTTACGCAAAAGACACACAGATGATGGGCGGAATGCCGAGCAAATCAAACATTCATCCCCAGTCAATAGATCTGGGTTAAATCCATCATTCTTTTGCGCACCACGCCACCCCAGTTTAGACCCAGCCATATGCAAATCAGTCTTGACCCTTTGCCTCATGGAACAGTCCAGACCGAACTGCCAAGCCAGGTCCTCCCTAGACCAGAAACAAGCATCCTGAGACTGGTTACGGGGCATCACCACTTATCAGCCAGGCTAGCTTGAATCCCGTGGCACAGTGAGCCCGGGACCCACATCTGGGAATACCAGGTACACTTAGGGCAAGAAAGCAAAAGACACACAGATGATGGATGGAATGCAGAGCAAATCAAACATTCCCCCCCAGTCAAAAGATCTTTGTTAAATTCATTGCTTTTTTGTTCACCATGCCACCCCCGTTTAGACACAGCCATATGCCAATCAGTCTTGACCCTGTGCCTCATGGAAACAATCCATACCGAACTGCCAAGCCAGGTCCTCCCTAGACCAGAAACAAGCATCCTGGGACCGGTTTTGGGATACCTCCCCTTATCAGCCAGGCTAGCTTGAATCCAGTGGCACAGTGATCCCGGTACACATGTCTGGGCATACCAAGCGTACTTCGGGCGAAATACCGAAAGATACAGGGAAGTTGGATAGAATTCAGAGCAAATCAAACATTCACCCCCAGTCAATAGATATTAGTTAAATACATGGTTCATTTGCACACCATGCCACCCCAGTTCAGACCTAGCCATATGCAAATCAGTCTTGACCCTGGGATTCATGGAAACAGTCCAGACCAAACTGCCAAGCCAGGTCCTCCATGGACCAGAAACAAGCATCCTGGTTCCGGTTTCGGGGCATCATCCCTCATAAGTAAGGCTAGCTTGAATCCAGTAGCACAGTGAGCCCGGCACCCATGTCAGGGTATCCCCAGCGCACTTAGGGCGAGAAAGCAAAAGACACACAGATGATGGATGGAATGCTGAGCAAATCAATCATTCACCTGCAGTCAACAGATGTGGGTTAAATCCCTTGTTCGTTTGCTCGCCATGCCACGCCAGTTTAGACACAGCCATATGCAAGTCAGTCTTGACCCTGAGCCTCATGGGAACAGTCCAGACCGAACTGCCAAGCCAGGTCCTCCCTGGACCAGAAACAAGCATGCTAGGATTGGTTTCAGGGCATCACCCCTCATCAGTCAGGCTAGCTTGAATCCAGTGGCACAGTAAGCCCAGTACACATGTCTGGGCATCCATGGCGCACTTAGGGGAAGAAAGCAAAAGACACGCAGATGATGGATGGAATGCAGAGCAAATCAAACATTCACCCCAGTCAATAGATCTCGATCAAATCCATCATTCTTTTGCACACCATGCCACCCCAGTTCAGACCCAGCCATATGCAAATCAGTATTGACCCTGTGCCCCATGGGAGCAGTCCAGACCAAACTGCTGAGCCAGGTCCTCCCTGGACCAGAAACAAGCATCCTGGGACTGGTTTTGGGGCATCACCCCTCATCAGCCAGGCTAGCTTGAATCCAGTGGCACAGTGAGCCCAGGACCCACATCTGGGCATACCCAGCTCACTCAGAGTGAGAAAGCAAAAGAAACACAGATAATGGACAGAATGCAGAGCAAATCAAACATTCACTTCCAGTCAATAGATCTGGGATAAATCTATTGTTCTTTTGCTCACCATGCCACCCCAGTTTAGACACAGCCATATGCAAGTGAATCTTGACCCTGTGCCTCATGGGAATAGTCCAGGCTGAACTGCCAAGCCAGGTCCTCCATGGATCAGAAACAAGCATCCTGGAACCGCTTTCAGGGCATCACCCCTCATCAGCCAGGCTAGTTTGAATTCAGTGGCACAGTGAACACCAAACCCATGTCAGGGCATCCCCAGCCCACTTAGGGAAAGAAAGAAAAAGACACACAGATGATGGATGGAATGCTGAGCAAATCAAACATTCACCCACAGTCAACAGATCTGGGTTAAATCCCTTGTTCGTTTGCTCGCCATGCCACCCCAGTTTAGACACAGCCATATGCAACTAAGTCTTGACCCTGTGCCTTATGGGAACAGTTCAGACTGAACTGCCAAGCCAGGTCCTCCCTGGACCAGAAACAAGCATCCTGGGACCGGTTTCGGGGCATCACCCCTCATCAGCCAGGCTAGCTTGAATCCAGTGGCACTGTGAACCCGGGACCTACGTCAGGTCATACCTAGCGAACTTAGGGCGAGAAAGCAAAAGACACACAGATGATGGATGGAATGCAGAGAAAATCAAACATTCACCCCCAGTCAACAGATCTAGGTAAAATCATTGTTCTTTTGCTCACCATGCCATTCCAGTTTAGACACAGCCATTTGCAAGTCAGTCTTGACCCTGTGCCTCATGGGAACAGTCCAGACCGAACTGCCAGACCTGGTCCTCCCTGGACCAGAGACAAGCATCCTGGGATTGGTTTCAGGGCATCACCCCTCATCAGTCAGGCTAGCTTGAATCCAGTGGCACAGTAAGCCCGGTACACACGTCTGGGCAAACGTGGCACACTTAGGGTGAGAAAGCAAAAGACACGCAGATGATAAACTCAATGCAGAGCAAATCAAACATTCACCCCAGTCAATAGATCTCGATCAAATCCATTGTTCTTTTGCACACAATGCCACCCCAGTTCAGACCTAGCCATATGCAAATCAGTCTTGACCCTGTGCCTCATGGGAGCAGTCCAGACCAAACTGCCAAGCCAGGTCCTCCCTGGACCAGAAACAAGCATCCTGGGACTGGTTTCGGCCATCACCCCTCATCAGCCAGGCTAGCTTGAATCCAGTGGCACAGTGAACCCAGGACCCACATCTGGGCATATCCAGCGCACTCAGGGTGAGAAAGCAAAAGACACACAGATGATGGTCGGAATGCAGAGCAAATCAAACATTCACCTCCAGTCAATAGATCTGGGATAAATCCATTGTTCCTTTGCTCACCATGCCACCCCAGTTTAGACACAGCCATATGCAAGTGAGTCTTGATCCTGTGCCTCATGGGAACAGTCCAAACTAGACTGCCAAGCCAGGTCCTCCATGGATCGGAAACAAGCATCCTGGGACCGCTTTCAGGGCATCACCCCTCATCAGCCAGGCTAGCTTGAATCCAGTGGTACAGTGAGCCCGGGACCCTTGTCTGGGCATACCTAGTGCACGCAGGGCAATAAAGCAAAAGACACCCAGATATTGAATGGAATGCATCTAAATTTATGCCTGAAGTACTTTGTTTAATCTTTACTATGCACTGCTACCTTCAGCTTTTACGCAAAAGACACACTGATGATGGACAGAATGCAGAGAAAATCAAACATTCACCCCTAGTCAATAGATCTGGGTTAAATCCATTGTTCTTTTACTCACCATGCCACCCCAGTTTAGACCCAGGCATATGCAAATCAGTCTATAAGATTCGAAGTTCCGGCCATTCTTCTCCCAAGTCTCCAGCTTGCTCTATAATCCAACTCTTGTATTTTAAAACATTCCCTTCAGAAAAAGTAAAGTGGGCAGAATCTGTTTTTACCATGGATCAATTAGTGTGGGACTGATGTACTCTTTGAACGTGATGATGTCATGTTGCAGCCTTGTATTACAAGCCAAGCGAAGGATTAAGTTCTCAACCAAGACATGTGCTTCTCTGTTTTCTTTCACATCTGCGGGGGTGAACCAATCAGACATCTTATTTACCTGGTCCTGTAGGAGATGCCACAACGGGATAGCTTGGCCCATTGTACTGTCCTCCTTGCTAACTTCCTGTGTGAAAACCTCAAAAGGACATTTGACTAGGTCCCATTTGTCCGCATCCATGGTCATAGCTTTCCCAACTGCATCCCCTCCTCTTTGAATTACACAGTCTTTGATCTGTTTGTACTGCTCAAACTGATGTTTCAACATGTAATAGGTTGAGTTCCAATAGGTTGGCACCTCCTGTATCAGGGCTTTAACTGGTGCTCAATTATTATGCGGAATAATTTGCAACTGCTTCCGGGCTTTAAAAGAATTGCAGAAATGAGTGCAGATTCTTCTGCAGGTGATCAGTATGTTGCTGACTATGTCTTCTATTTTGAGGAAGTTGTACCACCAGGTTGATGCAATGGGCCAAACACAGGACCCTGAAATAGCCTCTATCTGACATGGCCTTGAATATGTTACTGCCATTGTCTGTGGCAACAAATCGAATTCTGAGACCTCTGTGTCATTGCCGTTTGTATGCTGCTTTGTGAAAGGGACAAATTCAATTGAACATCACTACTTGTCTGCGTCAACATGATTGCTGGGGCTGCCTCACTGACAGACATAGTCCTAGGCTTAGGCTGGGGCGCTGCTGTAGATGCAGGAGTGCTACTCTCAGCTTGCTTGCTGGAGGCCGGTACGGCGGGCACATGTTTGCCGAAAATGGTTCTGTTCGGCATGCCAAAGGTGGAAAACTACTTCTTCTCCTCCCCACCGGCCACTTTCTTGGCAGCACCTTTCTTTGGGGTCATCTTGAAGCTGTCAGTTGGCAGTGGCACTTAGCTTCACAAGCTGAAGAAATGTCAGTGTTGCATAGTCAGTCACGTGTCATGTCGTGGACAGGCCTTCTGACTGGCAGTTCTGTGGGTAATGTTTCCTCTCCTGTACATCTAAAAGCAAACAAGCAAGAAGAACTTCAGTGAAATGCGGCATTGTTGCAGTTCAATTAGTAATACAAACACACAATATCATTTAGCGTGGTTACTTAAGTTATTATAAATAATTAACAATACAGTGTTTCCTTTCGTGAAACCACACCAACATAAACTTTCATGGTGTACACTCTGGAAGGATAAGAAAGAGCACCAACAAAAGCAAAAAGATGTAACTGTTTGCTTTATGTGCATCACGTTGGGATGTGGCACTCAGGGAGGTGCAGGTGACAATGGAATAATCCTTAGACAATGAATGCTGCTGTTTGCCTATAGCAGACTTGGGGAGGATGCAGGATGTTAGGAAAATGGGGTGGGGGGGGGGGGGGTGGGGGGGATTTGAAAAAATAAAAATATGTAAATAAAAAAATTAACATTTGAATAAAATGTAATGAAAATAATTGTAATTAAACAAATTACATTGTAAAACCTCGAATTAAGTATTATTTTTTATAAGTAAGTGAAAAATTATCCTCAAGCTTATAATTTAATAAACTGCTATCTCACCCATCCATGCAAGCCTATGGCAAAGGGGTACACTGGCTGGATGCGCAAAATGGCTGCCAGCCAGTGCCACATGGTCAACAACAACATCACTGAGCAAGTAGGCAGGGTGGACAAAGAGAAGACATGCAGGCCTGTGGTAATAGCATTCTGGCTGCCTACACAAAATGGCCACCAGCCACATGGTCACAACAACAAGCAAGCGAGAAGGCATGGGAACCAAAGAAGACATGCAGGCCTGAGGCAAAAGCACACTGGCTGGTTTTTCAAAATGGCTGCCAGACACATGGTCACAACAAGCAAGCGAGAAGGCATGGGAAACAAAGACGACATGCAGGCCTATGCAAAAAGGACACTGGCTGGCTACACAAAATGGCCACCGACCACATAGTCAAACAGTAAGCAAGAATGCATGGCCACAACAAAGAAGACATGCAGGCCTAAGGCAAAAGCACACTGGCTGGCTAAACAAAATGGCCATTAGCCACATGGTCACAACAACAAAGAAGAAGGCATGGGGAACAAAGAACACATGCAGGACTATGGCAAGGCACACTGGCTGCCTACACAAATTGGCAATCAACCACATGGTCAACCAGCAAGCAAGGAGGCATGTCCACAAACAAAGAACACATGCAGGCCTGTGGGCACTGACTATACAATATAGCCCCAGCCACATGGCATGGGGAACAAAGATAAATGGTAGCCTATGACAAACACACTCACACATTGGCCAGATAAAGGAGACATGGATTGGCAACACAGAGAAAAGAACATTAATTCAATAATGCCAAAAACAAACAATAAATGGGCTAAGAAATTTTACAACACACATCTATCCTCCAAAGGCAACAGATATAATTACTCCCCCTATACACTGTTTGCAGGGAAAAAAGTGAAATACCCAAAGGCCTAAATGACATTTCAATTAAACAGGCACAACAGAAACAGTTATTTCATGCACCCATGACTAATACTGGGCCTATTGGCAGGAAGGCCCATTGGCAGAGTAGGCCACTTAGTGAATTACATGAATATTGCAAACTTATTAAAAAACCTGGAGAAAATGTACTGAACTGTGCAACATTTTTTCCTTTATAAAAGGAGAAAAATACATGCAAAATATTACTAGGCCCTACCACAACAGCAGGCCACCCACCACAACAGATTTTAAAAATTTAATAAAAGTACAAATAAATCCTGGTGCATGCCCCCAATCAAACAAACAACACCCTTATACAGCAGTTTTCCAACTTACTTGTGAAATCTCAAATACAAAGTCCTTAAATCTAGTGGTATATATGCAGCAGATAAGGAGAGTGATCCTTCCAGCTCCAAATCTCAATGAAAAGTGACCAGGAGAGGGACAAAGGACTGGGAGGAGCCTGCTGGACAGAAAAAGGAAGTTAGATTCTCTGGGGCACGTCCTTCCTGATGGAAAAAAAGTTTTCAAAAAACGGCTTGTCATACAAAAGATCAACTCCAATGGCCAGTTGGAGAAGAAAATACACTCCAAAACCCTCTCGGCTCCATCTCGAGCACAAACACTGCTCGAGTTCTCCATTTGCTTGCCTGAACGGCACTAGATTGGCACCGTTATGGCCAAAAGCGGTGCAAGTGAGCACAAGGTCTCGCAGGAGCCCACTATCAAGCAAGAATTCTCGTATGCGCTCACAAGCTGCCCAAGAGAATATTGGCACTCGGGAGTGAGTGTCAAACAAAACTCAACCGCGCAAATGGAAAAAGAAACTTCCCCATCACGCCCGAAAGGTAGAATTCAGGAACTTCTTGTTCCTCCATGGAGGGCGGAGGGCCCAAATTCTGCAAACTCCATGAGCGGAGTAGAATTTTACGCCTGGGCCTAGTACATATATGCTCATGCTGTTCTGCTGCTATTGGTAGATTTCAACATTTGCATAAAACTGTAAAGCATATATCCAATGTGCATATCATTTTGATTTCAGTGTGTGTGTAATACAAAGACCAGTGTTTTACACATACCGTGTGTAGTCCTTTTGTAGTGTACTCAGTGTATTGCAAGGCTGGTGCTGTGCCAATACTTTACATTTTGACCCTGAGTATAAGCCTGACTGCTCTGTGCAAGGCTACCAAAGAATGAGCACAGGTTATCTGACAAGTGTATGGTACTCATCCTATTTAAGACAGTGGATTCTGTCTGGCTTTGGTGTGCCCCAGGTAGTCTGAAACCGTTGTGTACACATTAGAAGTATTAGGCCCTGTTTGCTACTCTCAGATATAAGAGGGTTGCTCTCACCTACCATGCATGTGCAGCACTAGTCATTGAGTTGGCCCTGCTGCACTGGTGCTCCAGAACCCTCATTGCTTTCTCCGTCCACTTATCTACCAATCCATGCACCAGCCTTCTCCCTGGCTCTGCGGGGGCTTACTATCCCCAATGAGGTTGCAAATGCATACTCTTTCTCATCCCATTTCTTGCACCCATGGGTAAATGACAGATAGGAGGACTCTGAGCCTCTGACCTCACACAGTCTGCACTGCTAATGTTTGATTCCTCACTCTTATAAGGCCACGTTGCGGACCCTCAATGTCCTGATGCAGATGCTCAGGCAGTTGATGGTTTCTGATCATAAGCTGGCTGACCACCTATGCATAGTTCCTACCCCTGCCTAGAGGCCGGATATCACAATAGAGACACGTGTGAAAGAAATCTGAGCCATCAAGGTGTCCATTCTCTTCCTTCCAACATCTCCTGGCCTCCTTGAGGTGAGAATTGATGACCTTGACCTGACCAAAAATTAGACACAGTGGCATCTCTAGAAATGACACAAGGGGCCACAGATTAAAGTGGTGGGGGCACCTACAATGACAACTTACTAAGGTCTGTGGAAGGGGTGGTGGTCTTCAGAGTGCCTTAATCCCTGCAGTTCTCCTTGAGACACCATGGCCCAGACTTACTAACACTTGATGCATGGCAGCTCAGAAACCAAAGTTGCTGCACTGCCTTGTGTCAAAGGGAGAGAGAAAGAAAAGTGCATGATAGCTAAAAAGATATGGGGTATTTTTCTATCCTCCAGTGTTGGCGCACTTTTGCCTGCCATGCGGCAATGCACGCACCCTTTTACTGTAGTTCAAGAGTGTGTGCGTTCTCTAAAGCATAGGTTTTAGACTGAACTGGACCCTTCCTGTACAAAAGCTATCCTTTAAGACTTTCTCACTTTATATGTGTGTGTACAAGCCACACATGTAAAGTTGCAAAAAGAAGGAGAAATAAAAACATTTCTCCATGTAATGCCTGCATCATGGAGACGTAAGGTTTTGTTGTAAATCCCAATCTACAAATATTAGAAGATTTGCTTCAAAACACATGTGTGCTTGGGAATGCCCATGCACCACCTATAGAATGTCTCCATGCCTCATTGCAGCATACGGCGTAACTTTGCATTACTTTGGGAACTTTCCAATGCAAATTTGAGTTTGTGTTGAAGAGGAAATCCCACCTCAACTCTTTGTTCTGAGTTGTGTTCATTTTGTTTTTATTTATAAATCTGTTTATTAGAGTTTTCGTTGCAGGTAAAACCACACAATACATCATACTTCATCAAATAGCATTGTTACATAAATCTTGTAGTCAGGCGTCAATGTATAACTGATACAAACATGGTGCGTTACATTAAGTGTACTGTTACCGGTTGTGTCCCAAGGTATAACCTGTCAGGTCATAAGTAAATCCATCTCCATTCGTATCGTGATGGCTCCAGCCCTAGTGGAGAGCATCCGCTCACCAGCGTCGATGCCAATTGTGTGCTATTCTCAGTGCTTCCCCGAATAATTATACAAACAGTGCTATACTCCCCAGTCTGTAGCTGGGCAGCTGTCCTTCCAACAATCTAACAACTAAAACAATGTACAACAGCAGCTTGCGTCTTCTAGTCTAGTCGGCCCCCACTTCGCTGACCCCTCTCCCATCAGGCTCCACCCTCCCTGGCCCCCACCACTCAAAAAGGGGGTTAGGCGCTGATATCCTATCTGCGGCTTGCACTATCTTCGCCAGCCAGCCAGTCGCACCCACCAGCGCGGAGTCCCAGTCAAGTGAACAGTGCCCCATCGCCTAACGCGGCTCCTATAGCGCAGCCGTGCCCTCCCCCAGGGCCACCTCCTCCGATTGTGACAGGAGCTGCCTCATTTCCCCCCACTGGGCGGCGACGGGCGTCGTCCTAAGGCCCAGTGTCTCTTCCCGCCGAAGCGCCACCTCTTCTGCCTTCGCCCACACCATAAAAGAGCTACGCCACGCTCGCACATGCGGTGCGGTATCTGCCTTCCAGCGCTTGGTGATGAGCTGCTTAGCCACTATTATCCCCAGATCAAGGAAACGACAGGCCATCTTAGCCGGTGGCGGTCGGGGAAAGAGATGCAGCAGGTATGTGGGCCACTCCGATGGAATCTCCCGGCCCGTACACCTGCGGAGTTCCCCATGTATCGCCTGCCAGTATATCTGCAGTGTGGGGCCCCACAGCATGTGGATCAGGTCGGCGCCAAGCGTCGCGCAACGGGGGCAGCACGCGTCCGTTCTGCAAAAATACTTATTGATGGCGCCCGGTGTGAGGTAGGCCCTGTGTAGGACAAAAAACTGTATTTGACGGAATCTCATATTTCGGGGCACCCTCCTTGGCCCCCTCAGCGCTCCCTCCCATTCCCTGTCTACCATAGGGCGGGCAAGGTCCCCCTCCCATTTCTCGCGCAGTGTCTCCAGACTCGGCGCCGCATGAATCCGCAAGGCCCCAGCGAACCACTTGATCAGGTGTCCTCCTCGGCCCATAACATGGAGATACTGCAGCACTAAATGCTGCTCCGGTTCCACCTGCAGGTCCCCCCAGTGACCCACCAGAGTCTCTATCAGGGCCCGGTGACGGAGAAACTGGCCCTGCGCCAGCCCCATCTCTTCTGCAAGGGTCGCAAACGGCAAGAGGCCCCCTTCATGGTATAGGTCCACCATAGTGTGAATATCAACCGCATGCCAATCCCGTAACTCCGCAGCTCCCAACGTGTCTCGCCCACAAGGGGAACCCTCCAGTGGGATGGCCGGGGCGTATGGGAGCGTGGCCCTCGTCAGCCGGAGGCTTCTTCGGTAGCTTTTACAAGCCACCACTAACAGCAACGGTTTAGGCTTCAGTGCTCCCGTCGTCGGGTGAAAAATCTTGAGGAGCTCGGTCAATGACAGCGGCGGATTCTCCGCTGTCGCCGTGTCCTCACGACACCTGTCAGCCAGCCAGCGAGCCACCCACTGCAGCTGTGCGGCCAGATAGTAATGCTCCAGGCAGGGCATCCCGAGCCCGCCCCCACCCACGGGAAGGCACAATTTCGGCAGCCAACTCTGTGGCGCGCCGCTCCCCATATGAAGTCGCGGAGGGAGCGCGTGAGGGGCGCAAAGAAGGACACCGGTAGGTATACCGGCAAGTTGGCAAAATAGTACAGCAGACGGGGCAGTACCACCATTTTAACGAGCGCTATTCGGCCAGTCACCGAAAGGGTAAGCGTGCTCCAAAACGCCATCTGGGTCCGGATCGTGGTCACCGCGCGTCCCAGATTACCCTCCACTAGGTCCTCCGGGCGGCGATAGATCTGGACACCCAGATAGCGAAAGGTGTCCGGCTGCCACCGTACCCGCACTCCTCCAAGGCAGTAGCCGGGGTCCTGGACGTCGCCCCCAAAGGCGTACAGACAGGATTTGGCCGCGTTCACTCGGAGGCCTGAGAGCCGCTCAAAGGTGTGTAGGATGCGATCCAGCCCCTCAGGAATGGAAGATACATCCCTGACATATACTAGGAGGTCATCCGCATAAAGGGACACCTGATGGGTTGCGTACCCCAGCGGGATGCCATCCGCAAGTTCCCCACGGAGCGTCGCCGCCAACGGCTCCATTGCAAGCGCAAACAGGAGGGGCGACAACGGACACCACTGCCTAGTGCCCCGGCCAATTACGATGGGATCCGAGACATATGGGCCCGTGCGCACCCGCACCGTGGGTCCTTTGTACAGCAGAGCCGCAAGTTGCAGGAAGCCCAGCCCCAATCCGAACCTCAACAGTGTTGACACTAGGTATCCCCATTCCAAGCAATCAAAGGCTTTCTCGAGGTCCAGGACCAAACAGCCCGCCCTGGGCCATGGTCGGGTGCTCTCCCCCATCACCCTAAAGAACCGCCGTAAATTAAGCGAAGTGCTGCGCTTGGGCACGAAACCATTTTGGTCGCCGTGCACCAGCGTAGGCACCACCGGCGCCAGTCTCTCCGCCAGCACCTTCGCCAATATTTTATAGTCCGTGTTGAGTAGGGCGAGCGGGCGATAGGACCCCAGCTGCGTGGCGTCTCGCCCCGGCTTAAGCAGGGAGATCAGATAAGCCTCCTTCAGCGACGCTGGCAATGTGCCTTCCTCTAGGGCAGCCAAGTAGAGACTATGAAGCTTAGGGATAAGGGACTCACGGTGAGTTTTGTAGTATTCCGCCGGGAGTCCGTCCGGTCCCGGCGTTTTTCCTGAGGCTAAAGAGGAAATAGCGTCCCCTATCTCCTCCATCGTGGGGGGGCATTCCAGGCTCTCATGGTACTCCTCCGGAACCACCGGTAATTCCACCACTTCCAGGAACTCATCCAGATCACACGCATTCCTCCTGCCCGTTGACCGGTACAGAGAGGTGTAATGTGCCGTGAACGCCCGGTGGATTTCCCACTGCGTGTGAACCAGCACTCCGTCCGGCCCCGCGATCGCACCCACGGGGGTACGGGTTGCATCCTGCCGGATGAGCCAGGCCAGAAGCCTCCCTGCCCTGTCTGACGTGGCGTGTACCCGGGCCGAGTGCGCCGCATAATTAAGGCAGCGGAGCCGCTCAAGGAGATCGGCATGTTGCGCCCGGAGGTCAGATAGATGGCTCGCGTCCGAGCCCCCCCCCTCACCACGCACCTCCCATGAGAGGAGGCGAGATTCCAAGGAGGCGAGAGCCCCCGCCAACTGCTTCAGAAGATTCCAGGTCGCACCTATGCAATGGCCCCTGATGTACACCTTATGCGCGTCCCACTCTATCAGCTCACTATCCGTGGAGCCCTCATTGAGATCAAAATACTGTTGGATTGCAGTGCCCAGGGAGGCCCGAAATTCCGGGTCCTCCAGCGCCGCTGTCTGAAGACGCCACGTCGGCACCGGGGGCCTATCGGGCCTCCAGCGAAGCCCCAGAATAAGTGGATTGTGGTCTGAGTGCGTCCGACCCATGTATTCCGCCCGGGTCACCCACGGAAGCACCGAATGGGTGCCCACCACCCTATCCAACCGAACATGGAGGCCGTGGACCGCGGAGTAGTAGGAGTACACTCGGTCGCCCGGATGGGCATTCCGCCACAGGTCGGTGAGCGTCCAGTGAGACAGCCATGCGGCGAGGGCCCTGGCGTTCGATCCCACCTGCGTGCCCCACAGGGGCGGAAAGGACCGGTCCATGTGCACATCCAGCACGGAATTAAAGTCCCCCCCCAAAAGCCAGGGGAGGCCGACAAACGGTTCCAGCACCGACGACAGGCTGGCCAGGTAGGATGGCTGCTCCACATTTGGCGCATAAAGAGACCCCAGCAGCACCTGCTGGCCATCTAGTTTCCCATGAACTAAGGTGTACCTCCCACCAGGGTCCACCAGCGCCTGTAGACAGACAAACGGGGTACCCGCCCTTATCCATATCAGCGTGCCTCTAGCGTGCGCCGAACACGTGGTGCCATAGACCTGCCCCCTCCAGCGCGCACGCAGCCTACCCAGTTCCCCGGCCGTCATGTGTGTCTCCTGCAGGAGAGCGATTGCCACCGCGTGTCGCTGCATGTATGCATAGACTGAGTATCGCCGCGCCGGTGTATGCATGCCCCTGACATTCCATGTAATCACATTTGTAACAGCCATGCGGAAAGGACTAAGGGTAATACTGTGGCAGGGGAGTAGGGACGCTCGTCCGGGGCGGGGGGCGGCGGGCCTTCACCTGACTATGTAGAAAGCTGCAACATAAACACCTCAACGCAACTACGCACCACCATGAAGCCGTGCGAAAAACCGAGCCAAACAGGCCAACTGAACTGACCGGGCGAACCCCTCTACGGGTAATCGTCCAAACCATGTAACAATGCTCGCTAAGTAGAGCTAAGCCCAATTGTGGCTAGGGGGCAGGCAAGTGAGAGTCAGTCCGCGCGGGTGCACATCTGCAGAAATGCCTGTGTATATGTGACATGAAGGGACCCCCAGAGTCAGCGCGCAGCGCCGGCCCGGGGAGTGTAGGATCCCCCCCCCCCCCCACCACGCCACCCACAAAGGCAGATGAGCCCTAGCTCGGGCAGCCGCCCTATCTCAGGGGGCGGAAGTTCAGCCACCACCGCAGCCCACCTGGTCCATCAGTCCCCGGTAGTCCAGCAGCAGGCGTGCTCCCATCCGCAGCTCATGCCTCCGCCCACTGCACGGTCAGGAGCCACAAAGTGTCCGTCGGAGGGCTGCAGGACCCATACCCAAGGAGCACCTCCAGCCGCGACCCCAGATCCCTCAAAGTTTCGTTCATATTACATCACTTGGTCCGATGTCTGCGGAGTGACCAGCGGCAACAGCTGGTCATCAGAGATCACAGTTGATGGGGAGGATGAGCCGCTGGACAACACTTCACCCCGCTCTTGGGCAGCGTCTCCACTCCCGCCGTCCGGCGACCCGAGAGTGGCCACCGCCGCCAGCGCATCCTGGTGCTCCAGTCTGCTCTTCTCCGGGCTGGGGGCCACCCCCAGCCCCCGCCCCTCAGCGTGCCGCCGCCTCCTTCCCTGCCTTTGGCGAGATCTCCTGCCGCGCGGTGTGGCAGCCTCCTGACTCCGCGGCCGCCGGCCATCACTGCGCCCCGTGTCCTCCAGCCAATCCCAGACCTCAGATGGCGTGTCGAAGAAGCGGACACCATCCGTGGTGGCCACCCGCAGGCGGGAGGGGAACAAAAGAGCATATGACATTCCTAGTTCTCGCAGGCGACGCTTCACCGCCAGGTAGTTGCTGCGGCGTCTCTGCACCAGGGCAGTGTAGTCCGGGAAGAAATGCACCTGTCCACCGCCAACAGTGATGTCGCCCATCCCCCGGGTCTCGCGGAGCACCACGTCCCTGTCCCGGTAGTTGAGGAGTTTGAAGAGGAAGGGCCGCGGTCGGGACCCCGGGGCGGGTCTCTGCGTGGGGACCCTGTGGGCACGTTCCACCACGAAGTGCGGGGAGAGTTTCTCCGATCCGATCAGGTTGCGTAGCCACACTTCTACATACTGCTCCGGCTGTCTCCCCTCCTCGCCCTCCGGCAGTCCCACCACGCGCACGTTGTTGCGCCGAGAGCGCCCTTCTGCATCCTCCGCGCGGTCCTCCAATGCATGGACGCGGTCAATGAGATCCTGGAGGGCGGCTGTATGAGTAGACACAACCGGTCGCACCTCCTGGAGAGTTTGCTCCTGCTGCTCTACCTGTCCGCCAACCTGCGGTGTTGCGCGTGGAGCAGCGTGAAGTCGACCATGACCTTGTCGATGCGACCTAGTCTGTTCAAGCGAGGAGCCGATCCGCTCCACAGCCGCCAGTACCGAGTCCAGCTTGGCGGCCAGTAGAGCAGTGGGCGGGGCCGCTTCAGGGTCCCCAGGCGCCGGGGCAGGGCCCAGTCCCGTCACCGGGGCCCGGCCGTCTTTCTGGGCATTGCGCAGCCGGCCCATAACCAACTGTTGTGCAGTGGGCATCCGCCCGTAGTCCAGTCCGCCGGTAGATGGGCCCGGTCTAGCCGCAGCAGGCCCCTCCTCTTCAGAGCCAGCCGCTGTGTCAGGGCTCCACCGCACTCCAGGCGGCCCCCAGTCCCGGCTCAGCGGTCACCGTCACAGTCCAGGTGCCACAACGTAGGGAGCCAGAAAGTGCCCGCCGTCGGTGGGCGTCTCGCAGCGCGCCAAGCGTCGGGCGTCGTGATCCCTCGCCTTCCACCTCCGCAAGGGCTGAGGCTCCCAAGTTGCAGGCCCCACCGGGGTCGTGCCGCCTCCTCCGTCCGCTGTCTCCGCTCCGGGGCAGCCACGCGATCGCCGCTGCAGGGGGGCGCGCCCCCTCCGCCGCCTCCTCCGGGCTGCCGGGCCCCGGCGGGTCCCGGATCACAGGGCCCGCCCCCACTAAGGCTCCGGACGCGTCCCGTCCAGGCGGCGGCCAGGCAAGAGGCCCCTCACTCGGGGATCAGCTGCCTCCTGCGTCCGCGCCTCCGGCCACTGACTTGCCGAGCGTCGCCGCTCCGCCGCTGGTGCTCCCGGTGCGGACCTCCGATATGCCCTCAGTGTGGTCCCGAGGGCCAAGCTCCGCCGCGCCACCAGGCCGCCACAACCAGCGCTCCAACGGTCACGGCCCAGGGGTCACGTGACAGTAGCGTGTGCGGCCGGCCGCAGGGCTCCAGCTCCCCTCACCAGCCGCCGGTCTCCCTCCTCAGGCGATCCCGAGCCGCCGCCCAGCAACTTCTCGCTCCGCTCAGCAGACCGCTGCAGCGGGGGGTGGGCGAGCCGTCTCCGCCATCATTTTCGGCCGCTATGGGGGTCCCTGACAGGATATTTTACAGGATGCAGGCACCGATGCGCCGGAGCTCCTCTAGCTTGCGGCCATCTTGTTCGCGCGCCAAGCCACGCCCCCCTGAGTTGTGTTCATTTTGTGATGCAAATCTGGTGCAAAGTGTTATTAAATCTGGGCCCATTTTTTCTGCAGTAACACAGTTAGACTCTTATGTTCTTTTTCTCCTGACATCTTTTGGAAACCCTCTGCATATCTCATGCTTCATCTCTTTCCTCTTCAGCACCCTCTTTTCACTCTCTCCTGCACATAAGTTTTTGCATCTCTTTCCCTCACAAATGCATCCGCTCACCTGAAAGCACTGTCTTTTCTTTATCTTTTACCCTGTCAATATTCTGATAGCTGTATACCTCCTTTACCAGGTTTTGCATAGAATTACAGTTACAATTGGCAGTCCTGACCAATGCTCTATGTGCTCAGCAGAGAGGCCAATGATAGGATGAACATGTGTTCTGAACCCCTTTTTGACCCATTGATCGAGCTCTATGTGAAATTCACTCTGCCATCGGCCTCAACTCCGCTGATCTCCATCCTGGCCCTTTATAAATACCCACACATTCCATAGCTTGAACCCACATACGTCTATAGAGGCAGCTCTTTTCACAGAATGCACTATACATAAGTAATATGCTGCATGCAAGAAATACAGAAACACAACATCCTAAAAAATTCAAATACTGTTATGGAATTCGAGAGTAAACCTGAGATGAAAATGGGAGCGAAATAACTGTTCCCAGACTGAGGCCAGAGTCTGTTTTTGCTGTCTTCAGCTGCCATCTGGTGGTGGGGTACAAGGGAGGGGCCAGGACAGAATCAGATAGGGCACCAGCTAACCCAGGATCCCACCCACACCCCTCCCCCTGCACGGTCACTGCAGCTCTGAGAGGGTCTGATTCCACTTGAATGGCATTTAGAAGATATCTGTGAAGGACCACAAGCTGAGGATTCTCACCAACCTGCTGCTTTTGCACATATGGAGCTGACATTCTTTCCTCCAATCAAAACGCAGAGGCCATGCAGGATCGGATCTCTCCATCCATGTGCTTCCCCTTCACCGAGACCAATGACCACATGCTTCCAGGACAAGTGACCCAGGCAGCCAACAAGAAAGCCCTATTGACTTAGGAAGGCCAGAAGATAGACATTTCTGCAGACCCTTTGCTCTAAATGAACCTGCGTAGTATGGAATTCCTGTTTTCCATCCCAGACTCAGGAAAAGCGACATTGCTTGGTCTGTCTGTCCTGGTCATGAAGAGATGGAAGACCAAGGAACAGGGCCGGCTTTAGCGCTGGTGGCGCCTGGTGCAACAATCTTTTTTGGTGCCCTCCCCCAGCCTATGACATTCTCCTCGTATTTCCTCACTACCACCCTGCAAAAGTGCCCCTTACCTCTCCGTAGCCCCTCTCTCAAATACATTTTACTTGTTTTAGAGCGCTGGTAAAGGCTGGCTTTACTAATCCACTCAACTAGCCACATCAAATGCAAATCTGTTCTTTGAGCAGCCATAGTGCCGCTCAGCGCTACCTTATGGCGAGTCAAAAGTGCCCCGAAGCAAAACTCTGGTATCTCTCTCTAGCAGGAACATTAATCATTACAGTGATCTTTACATTTTTCTTACTGTTTGAAAGCTGGACGCACAAGGGACTCTGCAGCGGGTGCTTTCAAATCTTAAGTTATTGCTAAACACATCATCCCCCTTCAGGTCAGCGCCCAGTGCAAGTGCACCGGTCGCACCACCCTAAAGCCGGCCCTGCCAAGGAATCCACATGGAATGCTTCCCCAACACTATGGAAATTCCTGACTTTTGAGTATCCAACAGGGAAATGATTCCCTTGGGAGTCCTGCCACCATCAACCACAGAGAGACATCTAAAGACAGGCCAATTCTCTGCAGAAAAGACAAGGGGGCGTATCAGCAAGGGATTTATCTCCGTTGTTTTTGGCTTTAAAAGCCAGAAAAGCGGATATAAATCCATCACCCTATCAGCAAGAGGGTGCTAACATGCATATTCGCATGTTAGCACCCTTTTTCCCTATGCCGATCTTTGCATCTCTAATGAGATGCAAAGTGGGCGTTCCTCCCCAGAATAAAGGGAGAAATGTCGCTAAGTGACATTTCTCCTATTATCAAGCCTCACCCAAACCTGCAGAGCGATAAGAAAAGTAGCGCTAACCTCGGTTAGCGCTACTTTCCTTCCGCCTGCCTTTATACTGATTTAGCCATGATATCCTATGGAAGGTGGATATCATGGCTAAGTAGGTGTAGACCTATCGGCAACGTAGTGCCAAACGTTGTGCGATTATCGCCGGAATCCCAGCGATAATTGCACATTTGGCAGCTCTGGAGATAAAAGTCGCTGATAGCACGCTATCTCCGTGATAAAAACAAGCGATAGCCGGCGATAATTATCTTAGCGCTAAGTGCGCTTAGCGACAATTATCGCCGGTTGTTACTGATATGCCCCAAGGAAGCTCTGGATCACGGCCCGCTTGCATCCAGCACAGGCAGAAACAAATAGCGCTCACCCTCGAAGGATAACATGAACGCTTCCTTATGCCCTTTTCTTGACCTAGAATCCTGACCACAGAACACTTGCACACATAACCCGTGACCAAGGCCCTTAGCTGATGGAATTTCTTCGAACCTTGCTTTTGACTCCTATTCAGTCGTGGGTAAAATGTACATTATGGCAGTGTATTTTGCATCATTTCAAGAACTTCGGGTGATGCTTGTTGCACAAAATTCCCGAAATTTCGCCATTATGCCACTTCGCATAATGATGTGCATTTGCAGTAAACATTTACATAGAATGAGTCATTCACTGTAAACATTTCCCCCAAACACTCGAGAACAATGAAATGCACGTGGCTGCTGTTGCAGCGCTTTTGGTTTTTTTGCACTATTTTTTTTTGCACCAAACTCATCCTCGCATCAAAAACTGACACAAGGATACATAGCTGAATATACCACGAAATGATCAATTTGCATTTTGCGTAATTACCTGTAATTTTTCATAATTTAAAAAAAAATCACATCATTAGGCTAAAGCAAATTACACAAATTTCACGCACCCATATTTATGTATCTTTTACCTCACTTAATTTAATGAGGCCTCACACGTGTGAGAGATCTTCGTGTCACAGTATGGAAACACACCTGCTGGTGTCTTGAGAGTGGGCAACAGGGTCAAAGAAGCCGGTACACATTTGCCAGAGCTTCCATTGCACATCTCACCGCTCAGAGGTGTGATATGATGCCGGTGGATATTGCGGCATTGCTTGGAAGTGGAAGCATGGAAGATGTAGACGACTGGCGGATGTTGTATTGGGGCACAGTGTCTAAGAATGTGTGAATTAGCCTCCACTTTTTTCTACTTTCACTTTGAGGAATTATTTCCAGGTCAGCTGAGGCAGAGGCATTATAAGAAGCTTCTACTGCCATTGGAACATTGCCTAGCAGCTTCTTGTAGTTTGTGCTGACTTTCCACCAAGAGAGAAGCCATAACAATAAAACACTACCTCCCCTTTAAACTAGGAGGCATATTCTGAGAGGTTTGCGTCATGCTTGCACCATGCAATGTGGCACATGTGTGACAAAAAACTCACCCCTGTAATATTTATTTCCATCTGTAATCCGGATTATAAAATAAAATGGCTGTAATTCTAAAACTTGCCACAAGATGGTGAAAGAGTCAAGAAGACGGCCTGAAACAACTTAACTTCATTCGTGCAAGTTGTAATTATTAACTGTTACCGTTACAAACGGGATGCAATTGAACTAAAATACCTTACATTTGGAAAGAAATGGAACTGTTTATAGAAAGGATAATTCCCGTCAAAGTATCCCGCCATGTACCACCGAAAAAGAAGCCTTTAACATTAATGTATGTATTACCCGCTGCACCCCTCCCGCCCATAGCCTGCTCTCCGTCCGTGGTAGCAGATCGTGTGTTAAGCCAGAGTGCCTCCCGCGGAAGGCTTCTTAGCGCCAGATCAGCGAGCCCCGCAGCAGTCAAGTCTGAACTCTGAAGACGCGCAGCTCTGGTGCGCAAAATGCCACCCGTGCAGACCGCGGGAAGCGCCTTTATTATCTCTCATGCATCCTTATTTAAAGTTTACCAACATAGATATGGCGTCGGGAACAACATGTTACAGTATCCTTATAAAATAAAACATATGGACTCACCCATGAGGAAATTCGAAGGCCTCTTGGAGCATTACTCCCAGGGCTGGTGGCGCCCTGTGCGACAATGTTAGTTGGCGCCCCCGATGGCCACCTCCTCCACGGATTCTCTCACTGGCACCCTTTAACAGTGACCAAGTCTCCATAACCACTCTCTCTCAGATTCTAGGAAATCGCAAATTACCACCAACTTGAAGTTGGTGGTAATTTGCGATTCCTTAAAGCAATATCGCAATTTGCGATGGCTACAAGACTAGTATTTAGGGAATCATAAATTGCGATTCCCTAACTGCATTCGCAATTTAGGTAATTGCAAATAATTGCGATTACCCATATTGTGAATTCTTAAAGCTTGATACATTGCTAAACGCTTTTTGGATATTTCAAACAGGCCGATTCTGCGAATCGGCCCTTTTGCGACCGCAAAATGCGTTGATGCATCTGGCCCTAAAAGTGTAGGAGTCACATGTCATCCATACTGGGAGGCAGTATAGTTTAGGAGTGCTTGGTGTGGAGAAGAACACACTCAGAGTCGAAAAAGAAACAGCATTGTTGGGAGTTTTCTTTAATAATAAGAATCCATTTCTACCCAAATTAACCCTTTTTGCAACATTAATCAATGTTCTATACTTTGCAGAGTGTATGCAGTTCTATGATGAAAGTTAATACCTCACTATTCTATATTAGGACTTTAAGTTATAAATTGCAAGTAACAAAAGGATGGCTCTTTTAAAAGCGGTAACCTGCTGATCTATTTACATTAAATGCACTCTGTAAACTACTTGGTACATGTTCTTTGCAGTAGGCATATTAACCGTCTGTGCTACCTCCACATAAGTCAAAAACCGCAACTACACAAAACTCTGATCTCTGGCCAGGAAGAACATTAATCACAGGAGTTATCTTGACATTTTTGTGAGGCCCCATAATTGCAGGAGGAAAGGAATGTGACAGCAGGTGCTTTAAAAGCATAATAAAGTTGCAAACAGGCGCCCCAGGAAGCCAACACCCGGTGCGATGGCACCGGTCGCACCGCCCTAAAGCCGGCCCTGATTACTCCCTACACATTTCCCAGCAATCCACAATGGCTGTCTTCTTTACCTGTTCTAATATGGGTTGGCATTCTAGTCTTTGCTGCATGTGAGTGAGGCTGCCACCTGCAGGCTGGGCCTGCATCCAAAGAAGATCCTCTCCTCCCCACGCTCAACCAGCAGCAGCCCGCCTCGCGCTCTAGTGGATAGAGATGGACCTTGTCGTCTCTCAGCCACCAAGGTACGTTAAGGGTATAATTTTAACCTATATAACTAGCTGTATAAGGCAGATTGGGGAGGGGGGCAGGTCTGGAGTGTGAATTGGGTAAACAAATATGAAGGCAACCCACAGTGTTAGCAGAGCGAGAGACAAAAAAATATGCTTTCCAGCATTACTCCCCCCGCTCTCAGAACTAGGCCTGGGCTAAAATTTCGTTCCGTTCTCGGAAATTGCGATAATTTGACAATTTCGCGTTACGCGGAAAGCACGAAAATGTCAAAATTTCCGCATTCCGCAGCTTGGCGATAATTTGTTTCTTGCTCGCGCTGTAAAATAATACATTCTCGCGCGCGATCGCCTTACCTGAATCCCTGCGTTCGCCGACAAGTTTTCTTGATCCGGTTGCGTTCTCTATGAGATGTTGTATTGTTTTTAGCCAATTGCGCTGTCTCGCGACAGTTCGCGCCCGCAGTGACGTCATGCGTCGCGCGATCACGTCTTTCTTCTCGCGATCATGCACCGCGAGACAACTGAAAACAAGATGGCCGCGCCCGCGAGCAACCACATGGGTAAGTTGGCGAGCCGCAACCATGCAGAAAATCTCGCGAACATGCGGGAAAAAAACTTCCACATCTTCGCGATATTTCCACGTGTTTGCGATAATTTTTAAAATTTTCGCGATAATTTGCGAAAGTGGATTTCGCAAATTCCGCCCATCCCTGCTCAGAACTCCGTGAAATTTCACGGAGTTCCTAAGTCACTTTGGGGTATTTCACAGAGTGAAACTCCGTCAACTCCGGCCACCCCTACTCTTGAGGCCTTCTCTGCAGAACAATAAATAGTGCTCTAGGAAAAACAAATACACATGTGATTATTGTTGTCACTACAAAACTTCACTATTAATGCATGTATCTAAGGGCCAGATGTAGGTGGCCAAATACCAAACGCTAATGCTGAAATTCGCTGAATTTCAGCATTTGCGACCGGTAAATAGCCATGTACAATGTAGGTAATGCCAAACGCTATCACAAAATAAGGAATCGCTAAAAATAAGGGAAACCAGTTAGCGATTCCTTAATTTGTGATTAGCACACACCGAATCCCTAAATAGTGAATCGCTAAATAAGAAATCCTTCAAATAAATCGCAAATCGATGTACCAAAAATCACTATTACCGATTTCTCAAATATTCGTTATTTAGGAGTCGCAAATTACCACTGACTCAAAGCAGGTGGTAATCAGGTGCACTGCATTTAAACAGCCCCAAAATGCAACAGTGTGAACACAATGCTGGCCCTCTATGTCATTGTTAAATGTTAAATGTTACTGGATTTCTAAAGCGCATGGCTGCCCGTGAGCGTCCCAGCGCTGAATGAGTAAAGGTGGAGTCGTAAGGGGGTTTCACGGGAACAGCCAGGTTTTCAGAGATTTTCGGAAGGCCAACAGATTAGGCTGTGCACGAATGTCAGGAGGGAGGGAGTTCCATAATTTGGAAGCGTTGTAGGAGAAACGCCGACCTCCTGCTCGTGCTCTCTTGATCTTGGGTGGCAGAGTTAAATGAGCATTAGAGGATCGGAGAGGTCTAGAAGTGGTGTAAGGAGTCACCAGGTCTTTAAAGATGGGAGGGGCCTTGCCGTTGAGGATTTTGTGCGTAAGACAGAGCGCCTTAAATTGCACTCTTTCTACCACGGGTAGCCAGTGGAGTGCTTTGATAGCTGGCTTGGACGAGCACCGGCTCTTGGTGTTGGTGAGGATCCGTGCGGCCGCGTTCTGCACCACCTGCAATTTGGTAGTGACTTTCCGCTGGGCACCCAGAAACAGTGCGTTGCCATAGTCCAGGCGTGACAGGATGAGGCCTTGGATAAGGAGTTTCCTTGATGGAAAAGGGAGTAATGGCAGAATTTTTCGGGCGGATCGCAGAAGCCCATAGCAGACCCCAGCAGTTTTCCTAGCTTGAGTGTGCATGGTGAGATTTTGGTCAAGCCATAGTCCGAGGCTTTTGATCTCGGTTTTAGGGGTAGGAGGCTTGCCCATACATGGGGGCCATAGAGATTCTGGCCGGAAGTGAGCCTGATTCCCCATTACCAGTATCTCCGTCTTGTCGCTGTTGAGCTTCAAGTGCGAGCTGTCCATCCAGCTGACTATGTCTTTCAGACAGGAATAAAGGTTGGTGGTAGGGTTTTCCTGCTGAGAGAGAGAGACTACCAGCTGGGTGTCATCAGCGTACGTTAGGAGTTTAATCCCGTGGGGGGTGACCATTTTTTCCAAAGGGGACATATATACGTTGAAGAGCGTGGGGCTCAACGAGGAGCCCTGTGGTACTCCGCAACGTATAGGGGTCTCCCTGGATGTATAGCCACCCTCGATCACCTGGAATGAGCGGTCATGAAGAAAGGATTTTATCCAGGTCAGGGCGACACCTGTAATCCCAAGATCACTGAGTCGCTGGACCAGGATTTGGTGGTTGACAGTGTCGAAGGCCGCGCTCAGATCCAGGAGGATCACTGCCACTGATCCTCCTGAATCCATGATCTTCCTGGCCTCCTCGACCACCGTCACAATTGCTGTTTCCGTGCCCTAGCCGGGGCGGAAACCCGTCTGAGATGGTTTAAGTAATTCATTCGATTCCAGGTAGTGGGAAAGCTGGGCATTTAGGAGTTTTTCTGTCATTTTACTGATGCAGGGGAGGAGCGAAATGGGCCTGAAGTTGCCTAGGTTGAGGGGGTCTAGATTAGGTTTTTTTAGTAGTGCTCTAACCTTCGCCTTTTTCCAGCTGGGGGGAACCACTCCGAGTGCCAATGAGGCATTAATCAGGTGTACCATAGGTCCGAGGATGGTAGGTGTTACTTGCTTTAGGATTTTAACTGGTGCAGGGTCAGAAGGTGAGCCACTTTTAAGAGATTGGAGGATGGGGGCCAAGGTTTCCTTATTTATGGGAATGAACATCTCAAGTCTAGAGTTGAGGTTCAGAGCTTGTATTAGGGAGATACGTGGTAGATCCAGGGGGATGGGCGGAAGTTGCTGCAGGATGTTTTGAATGTTTTGATCGAAGTACGTGGCCAACTTATCACAGTGGTTGTCTGCGAGGACAGACGGACAAGTGGACTCCGGGGTTTTCAGGAGTAGTTTTACAATGCGAAAAGTCTCCCTCGACGAGCAAGATGCGTCGTTAATTTTCTCTTGAAAAAACGAAGTTTGAGCAATTTTTCAAGGCTTTTTTATAATTGAGGATGGCCAGCCTGTATTCCTTCTTGCTATTGGGGTCAAAGTCTTTCCGCCAAGTTCTTTCAGCCCTTTTGCATTGCTTCTTCAGAAGGCGGGTTTCCTGGGTAAACCATGGGGAGGAAGTTTTTTTGCGGGTTGTCCGATATGGTTTGTAAGGGAGGATGGTATTAAGGGAATTTTCTATCCAAGATGAGAACTCCGCATCCGCTGTTACGGGGTCGATGGCAAAGCTGGGCTTGGAGAGGTCCAGGATGTATTCCCATTTTTTGGGGTCTAGTTTAGCCCAGGGACGTACCGGTCTACCGGGAGATAGAGTGGGAGGAACGTTGGTCGGAATCTCCCAACTGAAGGGAATGAGCCTGTGGTCTGACCAGGGCAGAGGAATCGGGGCGTTGGTTTTCAGGGTATTAATGTTACAGAAAATAGGGTCAAGTAAATGCCCATGGCTGTGCGTGGATTGATCGTTCTGTAGATGAAGATGATGAGTGGCAAGGTCTAAGAGCAGCTCTGATGTGGTGTTGTCCTCCCCATTATCGAAGTGGATATTAAACTCCCCTAGGACAAGTAAGTTAGACAAAGGGCTTGTCATGGCTGTGGAGAATTCCACAAGGGAGCTACAAAATTGGCCCAAGGCTCCTGGGGGGCGGTAAATAAGGGCTCCTGAGAGTGATTTACAGGGGGACAGTTGAATGCTAAAATGAACATTTTCACAGTTCAGTAAAGGGCTGTCCCGGAATCTGCATGAAAGATGTTCCTTATGGATAATGGCTATCCCTCCTCCCTTTTGATCCAAGTGTTGTATAAGATATCCCTGCGGTAACGCCAGCACCAGGTCAAAGTCTGAGTCTGGGGTGAGCCAAGTCTCCGTGAGAAATAGTATCTCAAATTGCTCTTCTTCTAGAAGCATGAAGATTTCATGACTATGTTTGGGCAGGGATCTGCAATTTAGCAGGGCCATCTTGATGATGGTCCGGGGTGTTTGAATTTTCGTCACCGGGGTGAATTTGAAAGAGCAGTGCGCGCAGTGAGTAGAAGAACTCTCACCATGAGGAATGGTCATACAGGGAGGCTGGAGGGGCTGATGTAGTTGCATCAGAGAGTCTCTGGAGTATGATATAGTAGGTTGAGTGGAAGAGACCAGGGTGGCTGGCCCTAGGCCCGTCCTGGCACGGACGGGCGCAGACGGGCTTGCCTTAGGCGCGCCTTAGGCGCGCTGACGGTGCGCCCGCTACGCTCGTCCGCTGCGCTTCCTCCAAAGACACATTTTTAACGAGGAGGAGGGGTTGGGGGGGCGTGGCCTCAAAGGGGGCGTGGCATCGGTGCACGCCGGCAATGGCGTCCACAAGTGGTAGCTTGTTTGTGTCCTTGACAGCGCTAAGATCCGCTGTGCCGGGAGTAAGAGTTGCTTTTTCTGCGGCAAGTTGCCAGGTAACAGAGTTATTTTTAAAAGAACAGAGAAAATATACGTGACACTCAATCTTTAAAAAACGTGTGACGCTCCCGGCTTCCGCCTCAGGAGTACTAATTCTGTAGAAGCGCTCGTTCTCAGCGCTTTTAAGCTGGGCGGGGGGGGGCGTGGCCTCAAAGGGGGCGTGGCCTCGGTGCACGCCGGCAATGGCTTCCACAAGTGGTAGCTTGTTTGTGTCCTTGACAGCGCTAAGATCCGCTGTGCCGGGAGTAAGAGTTGCTTTTTCTGCAGCAAGTTGCCAGGTAACAGAGTTATTTTTAAAAGAACAGAGAAAATATACGTGACACTCAAATCTTTAAAAAACGTGTGACGCTCCCAGCTTCCGCCTCAGGAGTACTAATTCTGTAGAAGCGCTCGTTCTCAGCGCTTTTAAGCTGGGCGGGGGGGGCGTGGCCTCAAAGGGGGCGTGGCCTCGGTGCACGCCGGCAATGGCGTCCACAAGTGGTAGCTTGTTTGTGTCCTTGACAGCGCTAAGATCCGCTGTGCCGGGAGAAAGAGTTGCTTTTTCTGCGGCAAGTTGCCAGGCGGCTTCGGATGCAAGCAGCAGGACTGAGGATCTGGAGACGGGAGGAACGCGTGTACAGACTGCGCATTACATTATTCCAACTGACTGAGGCTGAAATCCATGAGAGGTACAGGCTTCACCCCCAAACCATCCTAGACCTGATACGGGACCTGCACCCACTCCTGGAGCATCAGACACCAAGGGCGTACGCTATACCACCACATGTCCAGGTGCTTTGTAGCCTGCACCTACTTGCATCAGGTAGTTACCAGGGGGTAATAGCTGTGGCAGTTGGTGTATTACAGAGATGCCTGTACCGTTTTTTCAACACTTTCCTGGATGCCATGATGCAAAGAATGCATCACTACATACGCTTCCCCAGCACACAGGCGGAACTGCAAAAAACCAAGATGGATTTTTATCAAAAGGCACAGTTCCCACCTGTATTGGGTGCATTGATGGGACACACATACCAATCTGCCCACCTGCAGCTACTGAGTACATATATCTGAACCGGAAATCTACACATTCTATCAATGTGCAGGTAATTTGTGATGCAAACCACATTATCACCGACATCGTAGCCAAATTTCCAGGGAGCTCCCATGACTCCTACATATTCAGGAACAGTGGGATCTACACACGTCTGGCTGGTGGCGAATTTGGGGAAGGATACCTGCTATGTAAATCAATGTGACACACCCTGATGTATACCTTGGATGAATGTGTTGGTGACTGTTATTAATGACTCTTCCTTTCTCACTCAGGTGATAGCGCATATGCCGTGCGGGCATTTATCCTGACTCCATATGTCAACCCATCTTCCCAAAGTGAGAGGAGATTCAATGTGGCACATAGATCTACGCACAATGTTGGGGAGTGCACATTTGGGCTCCTAAAAAAAAAGCAGGTTCCGCTGCCTCCACAAAAGTGGAGGTGCACGGCAGTACCGCCCTATCATCTGCTGTAAAATAATAGCAACATGTGCCATGCTGCGTAACCTTGCCACAAAGAAAGGAACAGCAGTGGAACTAACCGACTCAGAGGATGAGGGTGAGGATTGTCCACAGCCAGAGCATAGCGCAGCAGGTGTGGCATAAGCACCAGATGGGAGACACAGACGGGCTGAGATCACAAGCAACTATTTCTAGTAAGTAATGAGACAAAGCCAGTAACTGTAATTGTGTGACGGTATTTTATTAACCTTAACTCAGGCAATAGCACAGCACACCACCACACCATGAAGGCCACAACATGCCATGCCAATAGTCACTAAACATTCAAAAGGTGAAATGGGTTACATCACCCATCTCACAATGCCAGGTGATGGCTGTCATTATTTTCTGCGCCCACGCGCAGCACTGCCACATTCCCTGGGCACACTGTCCTCCCTGGCGGTCTGTCCTGAGGCAGCTCCATGCCTTTCACTGCGCCTCCTGGACTCAGTTATCGGGGGTGTGATGCTGCTGCGGCTATTTGCCTCCTCACTGTCCAACCCATCCCCTGCACCTGATGCGGCTATTTGGGTGGTCTGGAGCACTTTCAGAGCACTGGTAACTGTGACCGGCCCCCTTGCAACGTCACAGCTGCAGTGGGTAATCTCTTCCTGCATGGCCACCGAGCGCCTGCTGAGAACAGAGATGGCAGTAGAGAGGCGGTTCACCGCCTTAGTGTAGCCGTCCAATTTCTGTCGGTCCCTGCGCCTCTGCCACACGATCTTCATCCAGTTTGCTGCACAGCAGCCTCACAGCCTCTGACATGTCCCGCATGCCCCCAGCCACAGTGTTGTTTATGCTGTTCATGCCCTCCTTAATTTCAAGCATGTGTCTGTTCATGTACACCATCTGACGTTGAACTGATTTGATGGCTTTACCTTGCAGGCGCTGTACCTTCAGCATATTCCCCTCCAAACCCTCGAATACGCTGGACTCCTCGCCTTGTGCAACAGGACTGGCTACCCTCGATCTGCGGCGTCTGACACCTGTGTGGGCGCGCTCGGTGGGGGACTGTGTCCCTGCACTGTTCCCATCCTCTACCAGTGTGGAATGTTGGCCTCCCATGCTATTCTCCTCTGACCCCTCCATCTCCTGGAGGCTAGCCACTGTATGCCTCCAGGCTCTCGTGATGGTGGCGGTGGTGATGGTGGTGTTGGTGATGGTGGTGGTGGTGACGGTGGTGGTGGTGGTGTGTGCTCAGCAGGCAACAAGACCTCCTCATCCTGTGTGTTAGCTCTCCTGGGCGCCTTTCCTGTGTCCCCTTCAGCAGACTTGCGCGCTGCCTCGCCTGTGGAGACAGAATGTACATTTACTCACTTGTCTGGCAGCATTGGCGTAATAATACATTTCATGACTGCCAATCAAACTGACTGTCCTCCGCTTGCTAATTACTGATGTGTGTCACATGCTTTTGGGTTCAGTGGACTGACTGTTAGATATGTGTTACTTCTGACTACATCTCCCATAATGCATTGCTGTTTTTTTGGAAAACATGTACTGGAGTGGGAATCATACTGGCTCATTGGGGATTGTGGTTTGGGGTTGGGGAGTGGGGGCACAGCATGTTGTGCATGCATCTTACCTTGCCTGTTGCCAGCTCTGGCTGAGCTGTCTGCGCCTCCAATCCCACTCACGCTCTCCGGCTGGAGGGTGGACTCCACCAATAGTTCCAGGGCAGTTGGTACAGGCGCTGTCGATGTCCCACCATCTGTCAGTGTGGCTTGCTTGAGCTTTTCAGTCACCCTCTCTTTGGCACGTTTTCTGAGGTCATACCAGTGCTTCTTTAGTTCATCTATTGAGCGCTGTGTTACGCCAATTGCATTTATCCTCTCCTGGATCACCAGCCATATTTTCCACTTTTGGGATTCTGGGACGTGCAGGGAATGTTTGCCAAAGAGATTGTTGCGGTCCTTTGCCACCTCCTCAATCAGCACCTCCAGCTCCCTCTCGCTGAATTTGTACTTTCTTTTTCGCTCTCCTGCCTCCTTTTCCTTCTCCTGGTTGTCCATTTTTGATTTTGTGTGTCTGCAAGATGTTTGCAAAGCAGCTCCTGTGTTTTGAAGTTCTGCTCCTGGCCTCTGCCACAGCTTCAGCCACAGTGTAGCAGCAGTTGTCAGGCTACTTCCTGCTTGTGATGTCATCAGAATGCACCGGAATGGCAGTTTAAATAGTTAGCGATTTCTTAAAAATACCGATTCGTTAATACCGATTCGGTAATACATAATCGCTATTTGCTAATCGGTAAATCGGAATCGGTATTTCATTTTACCGATTTTTACCGATTCGCTATTTTTAACTAATTATTAACTACATCGGACTTCGCGAGTTCTTAATAGCGATTCGGTAAACATCGCTATTAAGAACTCACAAATTGAATTTTACCTACATATGGCCCTAAATGTTTTATGTATATTTTCAAACAGTTGGTGGAAAGGAAAAATATCATGTCTCTTTTAAACTTATTAGCTTCTATCATTATTTTCTTTGGCTGTTATTTCTGCATTAATAATTTTACATTTGCAGCCTACTAGAAAAACATTGGAAATATTGATTTCTTTCCAGCACGCATTTGCACAATTTCATCTACCTTTTTTAGTTTTGCACTGTTCATTTTCACATAATTTTATTAATAATCCACACAATGAGGTGTTCAATCTGAGGAGGTTTTCTTTTGCAAAACCCTGCTCCAGCAATTCCCCCTTTGATGGCGACTTGAGCCATCATTAAAAAAAATCTGATCGTCATCACCTTGTGCTACCTAGAAAACAGTAGTTTTCTTCTGTTTCAACCTAATCCCATCTATATCTTTTACTATTTTATAGTAATTTCCTCTTCTGTCTTGCAACTCTATTTCTTCTCTCTTTTTTTCTTGCTCTCAGTTTTTTCTCTAGAGTTTGTTTTTTACACTTACAACACTTACATATTAATACCAGCATTAATATCCCTGTAGCAACAGCAACTATTGGCATTAGTATTCTTACTACCAAGTTATTACCAAAAACAGAAAACCAGTTCTCCACTGAAGAGAAACCCTTGCCAGGTTTTTCCCAAGCACCGTCAACCTTCAGTTCAGTTAAATCTTCCCGTAAATGTGTAATATTTGTAATATATCCCTCTAGGTTCTTATGTGCAACACTGTTGAATTTTCAGCATGCTACAGACTCCGTCCTCTTTTGCCAATAATGCATCAAGAGCAAGTCTATTCTGTAAAACCATAGATATCATAACTACCATTTCTGTATCAATCATTAAGAACCCACCAGCAGTGTCTTTTGATAAATGATCAACCACTGTGAACAATTTTCTAATTTTACGTGAATTCAAGATTACTCCAACTGAAGGTATCAATGCTCCAAACATATCACCCACAATTTCTGCAGCACTAATTCCCCTCTTATTTCGTGTTAGTCCACTCTTCTTTTCATTGGTTCCATGATTTATATCCAGATAATATACCTTAGGGGAGACTATTCCCATATAACAACACCCATACCAATGTGCAGGCAACTTATAATAGGCATTCTTACCACACACATAATATATACCAGGAAAAACAGGATCTGTACCACCTTTTATTCCCTAACCTCCTGTAATCAGGAAGGTATGATCACATTCACTAGAACCAAAGAAGTAATTGTTATAACCAGTTTTCTTTCTAAGCAAGCAAAGCTTTCCCATGTAATGCCAATCTAGAGTCATTGCAGCATATGTCTCACCCTTTTTGTAATCTCCTTCTCTAAAAGCCCAAGGAGGTATATGAGACTTTTGCTCAGCAGCCTTTTTCTTAAAATTCTGTCTCCTATCTTCCACTAAATGTATGAACTCAATCTCCTCCTGACGCAAGCTACAGGTTAAATTATTACGATGTGCATACTCAGTATCTATCGTTTTAGTAGTATGAAAAAAATCCCCAAAATATTTTGCGTTTCTCGCACTACTCACCATATTCATATTCTTTCTAATAGGTACTTCAGAGAACACTAAATCATAATTGGAATAGCAATACTGCAAGCAACCTTTTTCATGAAACATGCTTGTTAGTACACTACACGAAACTCCATAAGTTAAAGGTAGGTGATGATAGGTCACCCCCTCAGACACAAATGATGGTAATTGCACGCACATGTAACACTCTATCGCATCCATTGTATCCACATACTCGTACAATAATTTAGTAAAGACATTTAACGAAAAATCATGAATAGAATTATCTTTGTGTAGTAAATTATCACTTGTTAATTTCTTAATGTTAGTCTGTGAATCTTCTTTAAGCTTTTCCACATCTACTTTCTCACTCACTAGAATATTAGTAATATTATTCTTAGTAGGATACATAAAATAAGGCACAGCCAAAATTAGTGTTAACAAAGCAGACATCATTAGTAAAATATTTACAAAGCAAGCATTAATACATCTACATTTAAAACCTCAATTTTGTTATCGAGTCTCTTGAAAATTTGCTTCAGCCATATTCTAGAAAAACTCAAAAAGCTCTAAAAATAACTATATAAAAAACTAAAACTAAGAAAAACAAAAACTAAAACATATATAGTGTGTAGTGTATTCAACCACTTTTTAAGCATACTTGCTTCTCCCTTTTCTTTTTCCAAAAATTCAACAGCCTTTAGCTAAGTTCCAGCTTAATTTTTTCTGCACTTTTCAGAACAGTTTTCCAATCTTCTGTACCCCAATTTTTGACACAGTTCATTTAGGGTGGCTCATAATTGTTATTGTGACTTGAGCCTGCAACAGTCTTTTTTCCTCACAATGATCTGTAGGATGAACTCCTTCAGCCACCACGTATGTCAATTCTGGTGTTGTGTGCTTCTTGTTCGGAACTCTTGCTCTTTGTTCTCCGAACGGTATCTTCTTCTGAGTCACTTTGTTCTGTTTTGCTCAATGCTTCTATTATTGCATTTGGAACTTTTTCATTTAGAGTGTATTTCCGTCTTTTCACTCCCTTTGGCCATATGTCTCCTTTTCTTGCCTTCTTCACTTGCACAGAGTCACCAGATTCAAGACTTGATTCAGAACTTCTCTTGTTTACTTCCTTTCTTGTTTGCACTTGCTTTTAAATCAAACTCTCTTCTGCATCGGCATTAACAACAGTCTCCCGAGACCCAGAAGCCGGTGCCCCCTTTATTCGACTCTGTTCAGACTCTCTTTGGCTTTCAGTCTGTTCTTGATTTCTTTGATCACTTTCATTTGTTTCTGTTCTTTCAAGTGGACTTGGGATTCTTCTTGTGTGGCTTGCATGAATCCAATTTCGTAATCCACCACACTTCACTGCTGTCATTAACACCACTATCACTTGTTATGGCCCATGCCAACTTGGTTCCAAACACAAATCCTTATGTGTTTCTTCACCAGGATTCACTCTCCTGGACTTAGGTCATGTGCTTGTTCTTGCTGTGTTGTGGTTGCAACTTCTCCAACCTGATGAAACACAGAACGCACCACATCAACCAACCCTTTGCAATAATCAAGCACTAGCTCATCAGCTATATTCATCAGTTCATTTGCTGGAACTATTATCTGTCTCATTGCTCTCCCCATAATCACTTCATGGGGCGATAATCCTGTCTTTTTATTAGGGATACTTCTCAGACTCATCAGAACTAAAGGTAAAGCATCTGGCCATGTGAGTGCTGTGGATGCACTTACTTTTGAAAGTCTTGACTTAAGTGTACCATTATTTTGCTCAACCACACCTGAGACTTCCGGCCGATAGGCACAATGTAATTTTTGCTCAATTTGCAGTGCTGCACAAATCATCCACATTTCTTCATTATTAAAGTGTGTACCTCTATCAGTTTCTAAAGAGACTGGAAACCCAAATTGTGGAATTATCTCTCTTAGTAGCAATTTAGCAGCAGTTAGACTATCATTTTGTCTTGTTGGGTAAGCTTCCACCTAATGAGAGAACAAAACAGACCACCACCAACACATATTTCAATCCATTACATGGAGGAAGTTATATGAAGTCTGCCTGCAGTCTAGTAAATGGGCCTACTGCTTTTTCAATTCGTCCCCAACTGACTACAGTTTTCCTCCCTGTATTTTCCTGCTGGCAAGTAATGCACCTTTGGCAAAGACTTTCTGCAATGACCCTGAATTTAGGATTATAGCATGCTTGCTTAAATAACCTAATCATTTCGTCTCTTCCTACGGGAAACATCGTTTACAACGCGGGGATTACATCGCGATGCCATTACATCGTGGTTTTTACAACGCAAGTCGTTACAACGACTTGCGCTAGATGGCGCTCTAGGACAAGGAATAGTATAATTTACTATCCGACACCTTCCCTACTGTACGTAGACTGGAGTTGGAATAGTAAATTATACTACTCCTAAGTCCAGCGCCCTCCAACGCAAGTCGTTGTAACGACTTGCGTTGTAAAAACCGCGATGTAATGTACCGCGATGTAAATGTATGCGTTGTAACGTCATACATCCCTTCCTACATGTGTTAAACCATAGTACATTCTCGCCATTTGTGACAACAGTCTGTCTGGCACTATTGGTCTTCCATCAGTGAAAACCCACAATTCATCTTCAGCCCTGTGTGAACAACCTACTTTTATCCAAATTTCTTTTTCTTCCTCACTTGCTTCTTACTGCAATTGCATAATTTCGTCCCAAGTCTCCACAGAAGAAAACATCGGATGACAATTTGTATAAGATTTCTGCATATCTTTGTTAATCAAAATGGAATTTTGAGCACAAAAACATGCAACTTGATCCGCATATCAATTTCCATTAGTCACATAGTCTTTCCAAGATTTGTGTGCTGAGCATTTTACAATTCCAACTTCTTTGGGCAATTGTAGTGCAACCAGTAACTCCTTAATGTAGTTACCATTTCGAATTGGTGAACCAGATTATGTCAAAAATCCACATTGCAACCACAATTGTCCAAAATCGTGGACAGACCTAAAACCATATTGGCTATCAGTAAATATGGTTATTCTCAGGTTTTGTCAATTATGCATGCTCTGGTCAATGCAACCAACTCAGAAATTCGAGCAGAACTTACTCCTTTCAAGCATGAAGCTTCAAGGACTATAGCCACTGTACAGACTGCATATGAAGCTCGCAAGGTACTATTATCATCTCTCAAGGAAGACCCATCCACAAATATAACACAATCTGATTCAGCCAATGGTGTGTCTTTTATATCAGGCTTTGGCTTTGTACACAGTTCAATTACATCTACACAATCATGATCAGTTTCGTTCACCACTTCCTCACAACTTGAACTTGGTAAAAAAGGAGCTGGATTCAAATTCGTACATCTTGTCACAGACACATTCTCTGCTCCCAGAATCACTCTCTCATATCTTGTCAACCGCCTGCTTGTAAGATACTGTGTTCGAGTTTGTGTCAACAAGATCTCAACATAATGTGGCACATACACTCTCAAATAATGTCCCATTACAATCGATTCACTCTGTTCCAAACTCACTCAAGCAGCAGCAACTGCTTTCAAACATCCTGGTAACGCTGCAGCCACTGAATCTAGTGTTTCAGAAAAATATGCCACTGGACAACGTGCTGTTCCATGCATTAGCATTAGAACTAAAAGTCCACAACAGAACAAAGCAAAATCCCTGCTGTAATCTGGCATTCCTAATGCGGGTGCTCGACAAAGGCTGTCTGGCAACTCCACAAAAGCCCTCATTCATTCTTCATCCAGTTCAATTGGATCAGTCACATCTTTATTTGTCAAACTCTGTAATGGATTGGCTGTCAGTGAAAATCCACGGATCCATTCTCCGCAGTATCCAACCATACCCAAGAACATTTGAAATTCTTTCTGCATTCTGGGTGGATTCATTTGCAAGATCACAGTTATTCGATCTTGCGATACTTTCCTGACTCCTTTCTCAATTTTGTGGCCCAAATATAGAACTTCTTTTTGACAGAATTGCAACTTCGCTGGTGATACTTTATGCCCACCTACTCCCAAATGGTTCAGTAGAGCAATAGTATCTGTCACACATGCTTCTCTAGTCCTCAATGCAACCAGCAAATCATCTATGTATTGCACCAAAACTGAGTCTTCTAGCATTACCAGTGACTCTGAGCACTTCGTCAAAATCTGATTGAATTGTGAGGGACTCTCTGTATACCCTTTAGGAACTCAGCACCATGCCAAAACACAGTCTACAAATGAGAACACAAACAAATATTGGCAATCCAGATGCAAGGATGTCGAGAAAAATGCTTGACACAAATCAATCACGGTAAACCACTCGGCATCACAAGGAATTTGGTAAAGAATCACTGTAAGGCTTGGCACTATTGGGCAACATGGGATCACTATCTTATTAATCTTCCTCAGGTCTTGAACTATTTTATACTTACCACTCGATTTCTTTAAACCCCATAATAGGTGGATTGCAAGGACTCCCTAGTATTTCTCTCAAAATACCTTGTTCAAGCATCAATTCAATTACAGGTGTTACTCCTGCAAAGGTTTCAGGACTCATTTTGTATTGGGGCGTTTTGGGAAATTCTGCACCTTGTTTGACTGAGATTTGAATAGGATCAACTCCCTTCATTAGTCCAATGTTTTTCCCTGAAAAATCCCACACATCAGTCAACACTGTGTCTCTCAATTCAACAGGCAATTCATTCACTGTAAATAAAGGATACAAATCATTCACTCCTGTCCCTTGCCTTGCCATCATCATCTTAAATACCACATCCTCGTCCTGAGTATGAAATGCTATTCCATCTGGTGTACAATAGATGGTGCAATTCATCTTGCAAAGCAAATCTCTAGCTAGCAGGTTAACTGGACTTGTATCAAACACCACAACATGATGCAAGTCTAGAAAGTCTCCAATGTGTCCCTTCATTTGTTTTGTCACTGGAGTTCTGATCAATTGATTTGAAACACCTATGACCTGAATAGTATCTCCCGAGAGGGGTAGTTTAGGGATTTCCACAGTTCTCACAGTGAAACGGGTAGCACCAATGTATACGAGGAATGTTATCACGTTATCTTCGACTTCTCCATCTACAAAGGGATCACACTGATCTACCTCTAGAGATGCACCAAGCATGCACTACTCCTCCCCCCTCGGGCACCATCACTGAGATTTATCTGAATCGCTCTCCTTTCACTGCAACCAGTATTGTGAAGCCATTTGTACATTTTGATTATCATTTGCTCATTCAACTGTTTAAAAACCCACATTCACACTGTATCTTTGTACCTGAGCATTCACATTGTCATTTGGAATCAGAGCTTGTCAAATTTGAACCTGTATAACCAACTGTTGTGGTTGTTGTTGATTTATTTCACTTCAACTTGCATTTGCATTAAAATCCTGATTCATTTAATTATTTCCTAAGAAAACCTTTCACTCGTGTTTCCAATGTCCCAGCTTTGCGCACGCATAACACAAACATTTATTTTTCATCTCTTCTTAATTACCTTTACCTCTACCTCTTCCTTGAGTAGAAACACCACCATTCACCATGACACCTCCCATTGAAATTTGACCATTCTGAATATTCTGATTCTGACCTTTTTCTTGGTAACCAGTTTGAGAAAAGTCCACAAAATTACCACCCTTTTGTGGCGCTTTAATCTGTGCCCATATTAGTTTCTCTTTCAACTTCTTATGTCTTGATTCAATATCATCACTACAATATTTTGCATACCACATTATCTCATCTACACTTTTATTCTGCCAACAAATCAAATGCTGCTGAATCATGTTACTAATCTGCGGTTTCAATCCAAACACAAACTTATGTACAAAATGTCCCATATCTTTATCAGTAATGTTCTCAAAACCACTAAACTGTTTAAATACCTGTAGAAGGCTTTCATAATAAGCATGTACTGTCTATTTCATTTCGTGAGTTATTCTATCTTTTTTTGCTCGATCAGTTTCCTTTGGTGAAATCTTTCCCTTCAAATATGTAATAACCTGATAATATTTTTTCATCACTTCATCTGATGGTGCTCCAGTCTTTGCATCTCTGGAGTATTCTTCTTTTGACCAATCTAATGCAATCTTACACTCTACCCACAAATCAGCTGGAACCACAATATCAAACAAACCAATTAAGTCCTTCCACAAACCTTTTGAAACCTTCACAAATCTCTCTATTTGTTTGTACTACTCAACTGTTTTTTCTCTCAATCTGGGAAACTCATCTGTAAATGACGGTATATCCTGCCTTGTCCAAGGAACATGAACATATCCACCTACTGGTACTTCTCTCATCAGATATATCATTTCAGTCATTGTCTCTGTACTTGTTTCTCTCACTGGAAACATAGATGAAGCTCCCTGATTTGCAACCATTTCTTCTTTCTTTTTAGCCCATCTTCCTTTCCATCGCTCTACTTCACCCCATCTTCACAGTATATTAATCAGCTCTTTGATTTGCAATCACTTACCAGAAGCATTTAAACTCTCTAAATCCTTATCCCTAAAATGTTATCTATAAGTCTTCTGTAAAGCCTTTGATTTTTCTATGTCAACTCCATATGTCTGTACAACTTCAGCAAATCTCTCATGCAAACTCTTTACTCACATTGTAATATCTTTACACAAAAACAATAACTCTTCTTCCTGATATTTACTCAGTTTTTCAGGACTAATCGTACCTAGAATCATTTCCTCCAAATTTGCTTTTAATCTACTCCCATCCATGCTCATATCAACTTTATTAGACGCCATCCATCTAATCCATTTATCCAACTCCTCTGGTGATAGCCCTATTGAACCTCCTGAAGTAGGTGTCATTTCTCTCGTATTCTGCAATAACTTCTTTGGTTCTATTTTCACAGTACGCTTTGGGGTTCCTATTGTCCTTTCTGAAATATCAATCAATGATCCTGTCCCACTTGCACCAGCACCACCACTAGTCCTATTGTTCTTAATAGGCACCGTCAATGCATGCACTCGTGAAATATTCCAACCCTCACTATACAATGGTACCATAGGACCAATAGAAACGGGAACTGATACAATTTCAGCATTCAAATTCAATTGACTAATTTTCTTTCTCAAATCATCTTTCACCTGACTCACTATATTTGTATTTTTCACCTCAGAAGGCTGAAGAACTTCCACTTGTATCAATGGAGCACTTGGTATAATTCTTTCTTGTTCTTCCTGATATGGTAGAGGTCTTTTTAGCAATAAGTCATCCAACAATGCACAATCTATCTCATTTGGAATGGGGTCTGTTCACAAAACATGTTTCTTTTTCTCTTTGTGCTTTCCTTCTTCTGGATCCTCTACTACGACAACCGGATATAAACCTTCAGCAGCTGCAATCACATCTCTTCTCCACTTTTTAATTTGAGCATCTCATTTTACCTCTGAGTATCTACTCACAGTATTTCTGTATTTATTCTCAGACCTGTCTCTATCTCTTTTACATGCCTCATGTTCCCATTCTTTAAGCGCTTCATACTGCCCAGGTCTGGGATTTGGTCTAAAACCCTCACATTAAAAGTACCATACTCTGGAAACGCCATATTCCCTTCTCCTTCTGTATATTTCACCCAATTCTCCAGCCATGTACACGTATGATATCCCCGTTCTAAAGACATAAATGAAGCAGGCGTACCATCAGGCAATATAGGAATTCCCTCTCTAATAGGTATAGACTCATCTTTCCTAAACAAAGTCTTCATCATTTTCAATAAATTCATTTTATTTAGTTCTTTACACTAGAAACCAAGCAAAACAAAGAAAACTCTTCTGTATTTCCACAAACGCTATTCGTTCAGGCTGACCAATACCAGCGCAACTCACACCAACCAACCAATAATAGAACAGCACTCTTTCGTGACGATTCACACTAGCTGACCAATGCTAGCGTGGCTCTCTGTGATGTCAGTATAACTCCTGCGACTGACCCGCCCTTTGCAAAACTAATCGGCAGTAAATTATAAACGTTTTCTTAAAGGAAAACAATATTAGAAACAACATATAAACAAACCAGCTTGTATGCTTCACTACAATAAATATAGATTCAATCACTCTAAGAATTATTTTGCTACCAGCAGAATATCGACCAGTGTTGTTCCACCCTCAATCAAGTGAAAAATTCTTGGGACTTCTCCAGCTGCGCTTTCTAAAGGTGCCCAAATAAATCTCCACTATACTAACTTCAAAGTTCCCTGTGCAATACTAACAACGCAACTATTGTTAAGCACTGCATCAACAGCAGACAACCCAATACCACTTAGTGTATGCCACACTAAGACCTGCTCATTAGGCTAATATCATCATCCCGGGATCTTAGGCCACTTCGGACCCATCTCTCTTAAGGTCAACGATGGACGACGACATACAACAAAATATGAAATATTAAGAACCAAAATAATTAATTCTGTCTTAATCAATTGCCAATTTAGTCAATATAACCATCCTCTGCTACCAAAAACTGATGCAGCGAAAGGGGGTTTCGCTAATTTTTACCATCTGGGCCCAATTTAATACCAATCAGTCCCCTTCACACTGCGTGAGTTTAAAAATGTTACAAATTTCCACTATCTATAATGGTCCTCTCTCTCTCCAATGAATCTTGAATAGTTGACAGGGATTGGCAAAAGAATTGACAGAAATCTAACAAATGAGGACCTAAATAAATATTAATCATTCAATATAAACAACTGACATTAATTAAGATAAACTCTGATTACTTATCAATAAGCTTGTATCTAAATTAATGTGAATGCTAATCAAGTACAATACAGCTTGATAGATCAGCACACAAGAGAAACAGCTATACAGTCATATATATTAACACCTCAAACACAATGACATGAGGGAGTGGATAGGTGAAGAGACAAAAAGTGAAAAACATTTGCAAATTATATTACTGCAAATTCAGAATATCATACAAACCAATAGTAGAAAATGCTAGAAGTCTGAAAAGCTACTCTCCGGCCGGAAGAGTAAGCTCAGGCACCCTCAAGAAGTAAGAGGAGGATCTGCAGAACAACAGCCAGCCAGTTTAAGTTAGGAAACAGCAACATAGCTCTCTCCTCTCGGGTGAACAGCCTTTACAATGTAAGTGTTACAATGCATGCCATTACTGTTGCACACACTGGAGTTGGAATAGTAAATTATACTATTCCAACTTCCAGCGCATCCCAGACAGCAAGTCGGGGAAAAGGTATGCATTGTAACAGCATGCGTTGTAATGGCATGCGTTGTAACATCATACAACCCTCCTCTCACAACGTCAAAATCAAATCTCTCCTAAACTAAACTAAAATTCTGTCACTTATAATTATACCCTCTTTCACAAAACATCTAAAGCTTCATGTATCGAAACGCTAAAAATCCTAGCATTCTATTGGACCAGGCCAAGGGGTGTTTAATCACTCCACTTTCACTGCATCTAACATTTCAAGAGTTCCTTTGTCTTTAGAGAGCTTTCGTCATTGTCGTTCAGCAGAGCAAACTCCGATAACCTCTTCCTCTGCTTGTACATTTTCATCTCGCAAATATTTCAAACTCTCTACACAAGTGTCGTAAATAAAGTATTACGCACTCATAATTTCTATAGGTATCAATAGGATCATGCATAAAGCAAGAGGCTGAGTCCGTGGTATCAGGTTCAAAAGGGCTTTATTCCAATAACTCGAGTTATAGGGAGAATGGTTCCATCATCACAAGGGATCAGGAAGGGTCTTCTGAAACTTTATTCACAGAGTACAGTATATATACATTCAATATTATACGTAAGCAGGAGCGCTTCAGGCAGAGCAAGAGAGAATGAGATAAGAGCATGTGGGCGTGTAAGTAGGCGTGAAGGTGGGTGTCTATGTGGGCGTCCACTTGATGAGTCATAGGTGAGTGTCATAGGTGGGTGGGTACCTGGAGGGGGTTGCGTGATCAGCTGGAACTTTACTGGAACTTTGCCTTACTTGTGCTCAACTCGAGCATGACGTGAAACTGACGTGTAACTGGGGGAAGGTTGCTGTGCAGCTGGGGAGTCTGGAAGAGAGGCCTTCAGTGTCAGGACGACCAGCACATCTTGTATTATCTGATATCTAAAGTCCAGAGCAGGAACTGATCTGTGACATAGGTTGCCCATCACCAAGAGCCGATGTGGCTTCTATTTCTTTATTCACTGCGTGGGCCTTACATGGGGGCTATGGGCTTTTCACTGACGTGAGCTTTGCAATCACTGAAAAGGAGACAGAAAGGCTAGGCTCTATCCTTTGCAGGCGGGTTTTGTTTATTCCTCCTTTTCCAGGCAGGAATGTCATTCAGTAGGAGTAAGCAGATAATCGTGCGCAATACTATCTCGGCACCCCGGACTGGGCCCCTTTGGCTGAGGCCCAAGTGTGCGAGGCCAAGGATACGCAGCTGCAGCTCTCAGAGCGTCTGAGGCCTGAAACCTCTTTTCGGGCTCCGGCTGAGCCACAAAATGGGCTTTCATGAAAATGGCACGAGTGCAGGAAAACATGATGCAAAACGTGTAGGCCTCAGTGCAGATTTGTCGTTTCTCTCATGGGAGACTTGATGGCAGGCCACGTTATAGCATAGGCATCATGGTTGACAGGCCATGGAGGGAAAATGCATGGCGTACATGCATGTACACGAAACGTTGGGGAACACATAGGGGACACATAGGCCTTGTCATAATCTTTATTTTCTCATTCCCTCCTTGTCCCCTAGTGGACCCTTCATGTCACATCTATTCTCATGAGACAGTCGATCTGTTCTTGCAGCATTATTTTTCCATTTTCAATGCTTTGTATATGGGGACGTGGAACACATGCAGTAGCACACAGGCCGCAAATGGCCGGGCCACACTGCAGACATAGACAACAACTGAATACCATTAGTAGTATTAACCCACAGACGGTCAACACTTTCCATCCCCATGCCGATATTACTCCCCAGAGCCAACTGGACCAAGTCCACGTGCCTGGGTTTTGATGTATGCTTTGGGCAATCTTGTGGAGCCTTGTTATTGCTTTGTATACAGATGGTGCGTTATTAGGAATAAAAGAAATGATATGTAGCACGTCCCACCCCAGTCTAAGGGCTGCTGTACATAGGCTGTCTGGCCACAAATAAAGTAGGTGTGTCGTGATGCTCTGAAATAGGACTTTCCTTTGTCTTTAAACTCTATTATAGTATTACACTCGCTGTGCCCCAAATGTACTGAGCCTTCTTTTCTGACACACAAGTCCCCTTTTACTGGCAGGACTGTAATTGAGGATGGACCTACATTGTGTATTGGCTTGATATTCAACATTATAAAGTCGAGGGTCACATTTCCTTGCTGATACTCTTCATTTTCTAGATCTGTACCTTTTCTTTGGGGAAGACCTTCTTTGTCTGGGAAACATGCTTCATTTATGACTTTATTCAAGTTACCCCATACCCAGTCACCCCTACACTCCTTGTCTTGACATTCTTTGGCATCACCGTTGATGGATGTCATTAAGGCAAACCATGCTCCGCAAGAACCATTATGGGAGAACGGAAAAGGGAAAAGAGGCAACACTCCCTTCACCTTCTGATACGGGGGAAGTCGGCCACAGACCCAGCAGTATGTAGCATTGCTAGTCTGATGTGAATGGTGCAGCATCTGAATAAAGGTATTGTTGCGCAGGGCAAGTCGATAGGATAGCTCATAGGATGGCAGATCACTAAATGTGTGCTTTATGGTATCATTAGTGGAGGAGTGTAAGAGTGAGGCAATAGGAGGAAAAATAGCATGTAGTATTAAGCTGATACATATTATCGTGATGCACAGAAGAGACAGAAAAATCAAAGTCACTATACATCTACCACGTAATATTTTACAGTATTTGCTTTTCATCTTGCTCTTTTTATGATTATCATTTTTCCGAGATCTTATGCAAGCCAGAATACATGTTCAACCGATTCACCACCTAGTGGACTTAATTGATCAAACGGGGTCTGGCTTTCTAGATCTAAGTTTAGCTTTGTACTCCTGCTGAGGAGTCTCCTCTAGTAAAGGGGGCTCAAAGTCTGAAAAGTTTGTTTCCTTTTTAAAAGAGTCGTTATTCCCGAAGTAGCGCTTGCAGTGGTGTATATGCAGCCATCCTTTCCGTCCTTCGACTTTAACGGCTGTCCTCGTGGTCAATAGCACTAACTTCGGCGCCTTCCACCTCGGCTCAAGAGGGCTCGTCCTGTCAAAGTTCCTTATAAAAATATAATCCCCAGGAGCGATGGAGTGTTCCTTGACCTGGGTGTTGTCAGGGAGGGCGGCGGCAACCTGCGAATGACAAGAGAGTAGTGCAGGCATCAAGGAAGCCAGGTAATCTGTCAGCATGTTACTATCAACATCAGTAATCTTTTTAGGCATCGGAGTGCCCCACATATTCGGTGGTCTACCAAAGACCACTTCGTAAGGAGATAAGCCAGTTCTAGAATGGGCTACCATTCGCATGTAAAAGAGGGCAACCGGCAGGGCTACCATCCAATCTACACCTTTTTCTGCACAAATCTTTGCTAGTTTTGTCTTTAAGGTCTGATTGTGCCTTTCTACAAGGCCTGCTGCTTCAGGATGTCGCACACAATGAGACTTCCAGGTATACCCTAACAGAAGGGACACCTGCTTCATGAGTTCAGAGGAGAAAGGCTGACCGTTGTCGGAATATATGACACGCGGTAATCCATAGCGTGGGAAAAACTCTCGCACCAATTGTCTGGCGGTAGTTACAGCAGTATAATCAGGGACTGGATAGGCTTCTGTCCATCTTGTGAGTGCACATACAACTACCAGGACATATTTGTAACCTCTACATCTGTTCATTTGGATATAATCCATTTGGAGGACTTCAAAAGGATGGTCAGGTGGAGAGAAATCCACCTTGTTCCACCAGAATGCCTTTACCTGGATTGAATTGGCAACAGATCATACATGTTCTGACCTTTTGTTTCGCTGCTGCACGCAGGTGCTTGTTGAACCAGATATTCTGTAAGCTGTCTAGCATTGCTTTCTCTCCTAAGTGTGCAGGACTATGTGCGGTATTTATGATCACTTGTACCATCGAATCAGGAAGAAACCATGTTGCTTTGCCCTTAGTCATCCAACCCTGAGCAGTCAGTACCCCTCCTTGTTCCGACCATTTCTTTAATTTGTCTAGAGTAGCATGTGTCTGTATGTCTTGTACATCCCTGGAAGGATCCCTGACTGTCATGGCTTTGGTCATTGATGGTATCTGTGAGTTCGTCATGTCTAGTGGGGTCTGAGCTGTCTGTTTAGCAGTTCGGTCTGCCAGATCATTGCCTTGAGAAATGGTATCTGTGGCTTTAGTATGTGCTTTGCATTTCAGGATCGCTATGGCTGTCGGTAAATGTATCGCTTCCAGAAGGGCTTGTATAAGGGGGCCATGCTGTATCTTGGCCCCGTGAGAGGTCAAGAAACCTCTTTCTCTCCATAGTACTCCAAAATTGTGAACTACCCCGAATGCATATTGTGAATCGGTGTAAATGTTTACTCTCAAGTGCTTAGCTCTTATGCATGCTTGTGTCAGAGCGATGAGCTCTGCTGCTTGTGCTGACAGTATGTCTATTCTTTTAGTCTCTATTATTTCAGTAGCAGTGGTCACTGCATATGCTGCCACTAATTCTCCCGCCCCCGTCCTCATGCATGAGCCGTCAACATAGGGTGTTAGGTCAGGGTCTGGGAGTGCAACATCTGTCAAGTCTTGTTTTGATTTAGTCACGGTATGTATCACTTCAACACAGTCATGTGGTGGAACGTTTTCTGTACTGGAGGGCAAAAGAGTAGCAGGATTCAGTATGTTGCATCGTCTGATCTCTATGTGTGGTTGAAATAACGTCAGCTCATAACCTGTCAGTCTCGCTACAGTCAGGTGTTGGGTTTGTGTCCGGTTCAAGAGAACCTCTACTGCGTGCGGTACTTGTACTGTCAGGGGGTGGCCCAGCACTATCGAGTCACTTTGTCTTATGGCTAAGGCCGTTGCTGCAACAGATTTTAGGCACGCAGGCAAACCCTGGGCTACTGGGTGGAAACCCGTTTACAACATTCTAAAAGGCAGAGTTGTCACTCTGGGGTGGCAGTCCTTATTTAAAACAGGCATTTCAAGTGTTAAGATGCGAGTGTACAGATCATAATGGTTCCTTAATGTCCAATCTGGAAACATATGACCGAGGCTGCCTATCTATAAGAGAAGGGCAGTCATGTGACACATATTTTAGTCTTGCATAACTTTTTTTTTTTTTTTTTTTTATTCATCTCCAATACCAATTAGACATACACTGATAACGTGTTGTCTGCTATTTTAACGACATGATGATGGTAATATCATGTCTGTGAAATTTAGTAATTGTAAACAAGTTCTAGCCAAGCGCTGCGCAAAGATTGACGTCGTCACGACCATCTCTGTACCGCACAGGAGAACTTGTATTAATGCTAAACAGACTGATCAATACGACACAAAAACAAAAAAAATACATATGCCAAGCCATCAGTATACCAAGCACAGAAAGCATAGACAAATTACAATAACATATATAAATGAGCAATGATGCGCAATTACCGTACCTACAGCTCAGAGGCGAACATTCTGGCTTGCTTAATTTGTCAGGCTTCTAATCAATAACTGATTTTCCTTTCCTGCCTTACTCACCCCCCATCTGACAGAAGGTCATCTTAATGATGAGCTGCTGTCAGCTGGACTCACTGTGTTATTTCTGACACACAGGACCAGCAAGAATAATCAAAAATGAAAAACACACGAACATTTCTTTTTGGAAAGGTGTTATGCATCTATTTCAACACAATGTGCCCTGATTTCCTATTTGAAGGCGCATATCTCATGTTTCTTCTCATACTTGTAACCTTTGGATCATTTTGCCAATCCAACTGGTGGCAGCTTTGGGCCACAATTTCCACTGTGAAAATTGTCTGAATTTGAAAATCGTTTTTATATAGGCATATAGCCCTTAAAATTTCAAGCAAGAGCATCATTTTACTTTTTGTTCTAGAATCAATTCAACAGTAGTTAAGAAAGAAAAACAACAGTCTTCCATAGACATTTCCTCGGGGCACTAGTCTTGCACAGAATAGAACAAAGGAAGGCTTCTCGAGTTTCATTTTTCAGCTGCCCTGTCTGTATCAGAGAAGCTAAAAATAGCCCCTCAGCCCGGCTTGAGCCTGGGCTGCCAGCCATCTGTTTTCTATCTATTCCTGGCCCTCAAGGCTCTTCGGCTGCAGGCATTACACAGATGCTATGTCAGAGAAGCTTTCTAAGCAGTGATTTCACCTCTCGTTTTCCGCTCCTTTTCCTAGCCCCCACCTTACAGGCTTCAAGGTCAGAATCTGCCTTCGATTTCTGCATCACATTCTGCGCTCTTTAGCCCCCACCTTCTCCTCACTCTGAAGCTGTCAAAGACAAAAAGTCTTCCCAATTCCATATAAACTGCAATAATTCGCCCTATTGAAAAATAGTTTTTGATATACAATTTGTTTTCAGGGGATCGTAATCTTATTTTTCCAATCTCAGATTAGTAAAACGCTCACGGTGAATAATGTACAGCACATAACTTACTAGCACAGAGCAGAGATGGGGTATTACTTCGCACAATGGTATTTATTTTATCAACCTCTAATGGGTGGGAGTCTCTGCATGTTCAGCGTGAATCAGGACCCACAACCGTCTGAACCTAGCACATTGGCTTACTGAACCACCAAGAACACAAACCTGTATTCTTGAACAGTTTGCAAATTCGAAATACCCACAATTTTTCTCAAGCTAAACTTTTAACCGATCACTAATTATTTTTCGTTAACACTTTGTACATTAGGGGTGTCATCAAATCACAGGGGTTGCTCTTTTTCTAGCTACACCCCTCTCAATTTCCGTTTGACAACGTAATCAAATGTTGGACCATGTAAACACCAGCTGTGCGCTGTTCGTTTGGTGGGAGGCTCAAGAACCTTTGGGCTTCTATATCATTATTATATGTATCATTTTGGGACACCCACAGGGTCGCTGACCGTGCTAATTCTTTTTCGGTCGGGGTGAGGGGCTGGTCGTTACCTATCCATCTATTCAGGGCCTTTTGGGGAGTTTGGAATAAACTTTCAAGGGAATATAGTACTTTGTCTTTGTCCCCGGCTTCGTCATCAGAGGATGACTCAGCCTTTCCGTCCGGTCCTGCTTCGTGTGAGGCTATTATTGCCTTTCGGATTTTGGTCAACATGCTGTTTGTCTGTCCTGATTTATCATGCTGACCGGCATCTATATGATCACTCCAACCTGTATAACAAGGGTGTACGTCCCCGTCACCTTCGTCTTTTTCCCTGATCAGACAGTTAATTAGGAAACGAAGGATATAGTTCTTAATAATTACTTTTCTGTTTTGTGTGGCCTCTGCTATGCACTCAGGACCCTCCCTTGTTCTTATGAAATTGTACATTTTCTTTAGGTGTTTATCCATATCTGGTAATTTTTTCCAAATATGCGACGGCTTGTCTAAGTCTTAGTGAAATCACGAGCATATTGCCCTTTCCTGGATCTGGATCGTATATACATTCGGAGATGTCTACTTTTACAGTCGGCCCCCCTCCTGATGCTGTCCCGGATCCCTCCCCGCCGTCCTCGAGCTCCTGGAGCTGGGCCTGTGTTGGGGGTGCAGGGAAAGATCCGTCTAGGTATGCTGGTGGGGATTCCTCTAGGTAGGTGGTAACAAACGCATCGGATGCTGTTGGTCTTATTTTTCGGGGTACTTGCGGTGGCACTCTAACGGGTCTTTCTACTGGGGCCACTCTTGCTAGTTCCTCTGAAAGGACGGGATAAATACCAGCAACGACAGTATTTCTTTCTCTTTCAGCCTGTTCTCTTTTGACCCGCTCCCCTTCCTCCTGTAACTTTTTTTTTCTTTGGCTTTTTCAGACTCCTGTCTACTTCTCTCTGCTTTGTGGAACTCTTTCTCTGTTCTTCTATGTGACTCCTTGTGCCAAAACTCAATGGCATCCTTCTGAGCAGGTCTACATTTTCTCTTCCATAGCTCTTCCTCTACCTTCATAATGCATTCTGTTTACAGTACATGAAATGTCCAGGTGTGTCTCTAGGCGGAATGTTAACTGATTCTTCTAATACACCTTTCCTAGTACCTATTTTACGCAGTTTCGAAAACAACGGCATGTTGAAATGTAACCAAAAACAAAATCACAATGAAACAATCTTACATACAAACCTGACACATTCAAACCTAACTGAACCTGACTAAGACAATAACATTCATACAGTTGAATCGGTGCACCTGAATACTTGAATACTTGAATACTTGAATGACTCTATGCATACACTTGTATACTTGAATACTTGAAAACTCTATGCACTGGAATACAGCACAACCATACCGGTCTCACAAGTGAGACACGTCTTTACCGTGTTCATTAAATGAACCCGTCTTTATGCAACCCCCATGAAACTCACCGGGAAGCAGAATTTGAAGGCCTCGGACTCTCGACGCTGCGCATGCGCGGGAATGGCGTATCTTTGGCGGATCTCTAGAAACCTTGGACACAGCTCTCTCGCAGGGTGGGCTCTGGGTCGGGACGATCCGCAATCCTCACCGCCTCGTATGGATGCCTGGTCGCAGTCCGTCTCCTCCGTTGGCCTGAGGGAGTTGGCGGGAAAACCCGCGACGTGCGCACTTGAAGTCCGTCACGGCTGTAGAAGGGGGCAAAACTGGACCTTCATCTCCGGCACGTGGGGAAGGGGATTCGTCCCTATTCGGGCGCCATAAAATTTCGTAAATAAAGTATCACGCACTCATAATTTCTATAGGTATCAATAGGATCATGCATAAAGCAAGAGGCTGAGTCCGTGGTATCAGGTTCAAAAGGGCTTTATTCCAATAACTCGAGTTATAGGGAGAATGGTTCCATCACCACAAGGGATCAGGAAGGGTCTTCTGAAACTTTATTCACAGAGTACAGTATATATACATTCAATATTATACGTAAGCAGGAGCGCTTCAGGCAGAGCAAGAGAGAATGAGATAAGAGCATGTGGGCGTGTAAGTAGGCGTGAAGGTGGGTGTCTATGTGGGCGTCCACTTGATGAGTCATAGGTGAGTGTCATAGGTGGGTGGGTACCTGGAGGGGGTTGCGTGATCAGCTGGAACTTTACTGGAACTTTGCCTTACTTGTGCTCAACTCGAGCATGACGTGAAACTGACGTGTAACTGGGGGAAGGTTGCTGTGCAGCTGGGGAGTCTGGAAGAGAGGCCTTCAGTGTCAGGACGACCAGCACATCTTGTATTATCTGATATCTAAAGTCCGGAGCAGGAACTGATCTGTGACATAGGTTGCCCATCACCAAGAGCCGATGTAGCTTCTATTTCTTTATTCACTGCGTGGGCCTTACATGGGGGCTATGGGCTTTTCACTGACGTGAGCTTTGCAATCACTGAAAAGGAGACAGAAAGCCTAGGCTCTATCCTTTGCAGGCGGGTTTTGTTTATTCCTCCTTTTCCAGGCAGGAATGTCATTCAGTAGGAGTAAGCAGATAATCGTGCTCAATACTATCTCGGCACCCCGGACTGGGCCCCTTTGGCTGAGGCCCAAGTGTGCGAGGCCAAGGATACGCAGCTGCAGCTCTCAGAGCGTCTGAGGCCTGAAACCTCTTTTCGGGCTCCGGCTGAGCCACAAAATGGGCTTTCATGAAAATGGCACGAGTGCAGGAAAACATGATGCAAAACGTGTAGGCCTCAGTGCAGATTTGTCGTTTCTCTCATGGGAGACTTGATGGCAGGCCACGTTATAGCATAGGCATCATGGTTGACAGGCCATGGAGGCAAAATGCATGGCGTACATGCATGTACACGAAACGTTGGGGAACACATAGGGGACACATAGGCCTTGTCATAATCTTTATTTTCTCACAAGTGTCCACACACTCCGGGTGGCAAGGAATTTCCATTATTAACATTGCATTACTTCCTCCACACAGCCTTGGCCATCATCAGGAACTCACGAAGGACAAAATACATGTTTTGCAGCCTATGTTTTTATAAAGCAAATCAAACCTTAAAAGACTCTTCTTGAGGCCTTCTCTTCAGAACAGTAAAATGTGCTCTAGGAAAACCAAATACACATGTGATTATAGATGTCACTACAAAACTTCACCATTAATGCATGTCTCTAAAATGTTATGTACATTTTCAACCAGTTAGTGGAAAGGAAAAATATCATGTCTCTTTTAAACTTTTTAGCTTCTATCATTATTTTCTTTGGCTGTTATGTCTGCATTAATTATTTCACATTTGCAGCCTACGAGAGAAGCACTGGAAATACTGATTTCTTTCCAGCACGCATGTGCACAGTTTCATCTCCCTTTTTTAATTGTGCACTATTCATTTTCAAACCATTTGGTTCATAATCCACATAATGAGGAGTTCGATCCGAGCAGGTTTTATTTCGCAAAACCCTGCTCCATCATCACAATGAGAATGTACTGCAACAAGGCATCTTGTTTTAAGAGATTGACGCACAGATTCTAAACAGAAAGAATCTGTCTTATGATTCTCAGCTGTTTGGGGCAGAATTGGAGTTGAACTACATACGGTTTTCAAAGAGAAGAAGCAATCTTTTGGAGATCTAGGGGATACCAAAGAAGTTGTACTTTTGTTGCAGGGATTTTGCGGCTTCACATAACTATGCTTGGGATCATGGAACCTTAGTAGGCAGGGACTGAGTCACCCTACCACCTGCATACCCATGAGCCTGGGTACCGACTAGCTATAGTGTCTCACCTGCCCTCCTACTCACTCACAGAGGAACAAGTGATTAGACATCCCAGAACACAATACTGCCGACCCTCTCAGGAATTGCAGTTGCAAGACACACCCTTTCGCTCTTACTCTCTGACCACTCAACAATAAGATCTGATAGAGACAAGAGAAAAGTATAAAATGTTCATTTTAATCATTGTGCTCTAGTACGCTGTGTACGTGCCACAAGAAGTAGAGAAATGCCTAACACAAATACGGTCAGCATAGTAAGTAGTCCATAAATCATAACAGGAGCTGTAATGATATATGACAGGGTAGCCTGACCTCTCTACCCATCTACAGAAGCAAAATTATTATGTATCAGAAGATCTCTGGGTGTCAGCAGCAGACTCCATACCACAGTCTGTAGATGAAAGATCTGCATCACAGGTGCTGTCACGGTCCCTTCTCTGGAAAGATCCCTCTCCAAGGAGTAGATTTACAAGAAAGTGACGCATTTGTAGAGATGCGTCAGTTTCCCTGCGCCACCCTGAGAAACCCTTGTGTCATCATGGATGCGCCGTATTTACAATTTGACGCACAATGGCACAAAGGATTGACAGATACATCAGAAAATCTGACGCATCTGTTGGTGCAAAAGTCGCGCATTGCTGCAGTCGAGTCGCAAGTACGACGCAACTCCAGCAATGCACATTGAGGCCTATCCTCATTGTGCTGCGTCACTCCTTACGCCTTCTTCAAGCAGGCGTAAGGTTTTGACGCAGTGGCATCCTTAAAGTGGCTCTGTTAAATATTATAGATTTCACTGCGTCACTTTTACGAGGCTTTCCTGCATGGGAACGCCCATCCTACATACATTATACCCGACGCAGGTATAATGTGATGCATGGCTCTATGGTGTGACGCATCTTCCTGGAAGCGCCACGTTGTAAATGAGCTGCATTTTTACGCTGCCGCTGCGTCACAAAAAGTGACACAACTGTGTTCCATAAATGACACAGGGGCTTGTAAATCTGCCCCTAAATATTTTTTACCCACCTGTGTATACCTCTATGACCAAAGTACATGTTCCCATACACCCGCTGCATCTTCATGCTTTGTCAAGGTGCTAGGGCCTGACCAGAACAGAATAACAAGGGGCATTGTTGTTCGACCTTGTCTGCAGTGCTCAAACTAAATCCCAGGAAAGAACAGAACGCAAAAACAACAGCATGTTCTGTGTGAAAGTTGCAGTGTGGCACAAAGCAAGTTTGTGTAGTAACATAAAGACAGTCTGTCATGGGCTCATGCTAACATAGGGAAAATGGCAATGCCCACATGGACCATGTGACACTTTCATCAGCCTTCTAGAAGACAACAATAGCAGCCACAGAGCAAAATATATCCCAAAAGAGGTGAGGACAAGAGATCCAAGTCTCCCCCAAAACCTAGGTCCTGACTATATGGTACCTCACTCCCCGATGTACAGTTGGAGGCAGTATTCAGAAGTTTCAGAACAGCTTGGAGGCATCTACTTCAGGTGAGGGGTGCTTCGGATCATCAAAGATGGTTACTGGATAGAATTTGAGACTCCTTTGAGGGATTCCAGAGTGAGGCCGACCACATGGCCTCAGAATCATGCTAAGAGACTGGAATTATCTCCAGAAATAGAGACTCTCCTCAGCAAATGTGCCATTGTGGAAGTCCCCACTTCAAAGAAGGGCAAGGGATTCTACTCCATCATTTTTCTAGTGGAGAAGGCGATGGGGGGATTCTGGTTAGTGCTGGACTTGAAGAGGCACTCAACAAGTTTGTGAGGGCATTGCAGTTCAAGATGGAGACCTTCCAAAAGGTAACTCCTAAGGTGCCAGGAATCATTTCATGTGTACTCTCGATTTGCAAGATGCTTACTATCATGTACCCATTCACCCTTTCGACCGGAAGTATCTGAGATTTTGCTTCAAGAGGAGGCATTTTCAGCTTCAGGTGCTTCCCTTCAGGCTGAAGACGGATCCCAGAGTGTTCACCAAGGTGGTGGCTCCCTTGATAGTCTCTTTCCATCTACAGGAGATATGGATTGATCCTTATCTGTATGCCTGACTTCTCCATGCACCGTCTCCGGAGCAGCTGTTGCAAGAGATGACAGTGGTGTTCAAGGGCATTCAGTATCATGGTTTCCTACTCAATGTGGCCAAATGCAAGATGGTGCCAACAAGGGATTTTACATTCATCGGGGCCTGATTTCGCACAGATTTGAACAAAGCTTTCCTGCCTGAGCCCCGGGCTGTAACATTGAGGAGTTTGGCTGTTCATGTGATCAACAGCCATTCGCTTCCAGTGCTTCACTGGTTAAAACTACAGGGCACATGTTGTCTCATCGGTTTTCATGGTCCCATGGGCCAAGTTTCATCTACAGCCCCTATGGGCTCATCTTCATGCATTCTGGCGCACCTCATTGGGAGATTTCAACAACAAGGTACCACTGACTCAGGAGATAAAAAGAGAGCTCCTCTGGTGGACTCTTCCGGACTCTTTCTCAAAGGGGGGTTTCTGCAGCTAGATCCTCCTCAGGTTCTAATAACAGACGTCAGCTCCCTGGGTTGGGTGGCTTCTCTGGGGTCCCAGTCAATCCAGGTGAGGTGGTCACTGTTGGTCACGGCTGTCCTCCATGTCGTTTTCAGGTTCCAACTGGTGGTGGTGGTTCGGACTGACAATATGGTTGCAGGAGCATATTTGAAGAATCAGGGGGGGACCAGATCCCGGTCTGTGAATCAGATAGCGGTGCAGCTTTTTCAGTGGGCCATCTACTTAGTGTCCTGGAAGTAAATATGAGGGGGAACGACAATGTGGTGGCAGATTCCCTCAGCAGAGAGTTCACTCCATCTCAGGAAATGTCTCTCACCTATACAGTTTTCTACAGATTGGCAAGCGATTTGGGGTTTGTGCCCTAGATCGGGCAGCATCAAGGGACAATGCCCAACTTCCCAAATTTTGCACCAGGGGTCCTGAGCATGTGAAGTGGATGTATTGACAACTCCTTGGCCGTCCCTCCTTCTCTATGCTTTCCCTCATATATCTCTGATACCCAAGTAGTTGGCCCGCTTGTTGGGGGAGTGCAGCGAAGTGATTGTAGGAGCTCCCTTTTTGCTGAGAAGGGGATGGTTTCCCCTTCAAATGTTCCTGGCAATTCAAGGTCTATGGTGCCCTCCACCGAGTCCCTCGCCTCTGCGAGTATCCCATGCTCTTTCTACCCACAGTCTTCATCTGTCGGTGTGGAAACTGAGAAGTGGGGGTGACAGCGGAAAGGCCTTCCTAGACATCTGTCAGTCACAAGTCATCAGTCCTGAAAGCCTTCTACCTTAAAATCTTTTGGAAGGCATTGGGGCAGTTTTCAAAAATGGTTTATCCCTTCACAACTCTTACCTCTGTAATGAAGTTTGATTCATGTTGTTCAATTTCTTTGGGAAGGATTTCAGATGCATCTCTCTGTGTGCACCTTGTGGGCCCAATGGGCAGCTTTTCAAGGTCCGTTGGGTAAACTTTTAGACTCGGGAAATATGGTAGTTTGATTGTTGAAGACATTTTCCATTTAAAGGCCTGTTGTGCACCCTCTCTATCCTTTGTGAGACCTATCTTTGGTTCTGAAAGCCTTGATAGATCACCCTTTTGAGCCCTTGGAGTCTGTGGATTTTCACATTTCTGACTCTGAAAGTAGTCTTCCTTGTGGCTATCACTTCAGCATGTAGAATTGGGGAGCTGGGGCATTGTTGGTTTGAGAGCCCTTTCTTTCCTTTTATGCGGAAGCAGTGGGGCTCAAATTGGATCCTTCTTTTGTGCCAAAGATGGCTTCTCAATTTCACCAAGACCAGGAAAATATTCTCCCTGCTTTATCAGACGAGATAGTTTCAGTTTTAGGTTTTTAGTGGCATTTGTTCGATTTTAAGAGAGCTCCATAGGTTAATGTGGAATGATCTAATCTCTTTAGGAAGGCGGATTCCTTATTTTTAACTTTCGGGGCTTCTAACAGAGGGTAAAAAGCTTCTTTATTGTCCATCAGTTGATGGCTTAAACACACAATTTCTTTGGTGTATTCTATAATGGTACACCCCTCTGGCAGGAATTAATGATCGTTTAACCAGGGGAGTGTCCGCTACTGGGGCGGAGTGAATGGAGTGTTTACTGCTGAGATTTGTAGAGCAGCCACTTGGGAACCTCCAAATACTTTTCTAAAACTTTACAGACTGCAAAATGTGTTGCATGACAGTACTAACTTTGGAATGGGGTAGAGTTTGGTTGTCTCATAAACCAGTTGTGTGGTTGTTAATAAATCACTATTGGGTGTTGCAGTCGATGGTGCTTTTATGTGATTTCTTTTCTGGGCCTGTTTTCCTATGAAGGCCAGTCTGGATGGCTTCGGTATTCCTCATTAGTAATGAAGGGCACAAGGACCAGGGGGACCTGGGGGCAATGTTGCATTACTTACCGGTAATCTTCATTACTCCTGGTCCTGTAGTCCCGTCCCACTCATCATGCCTCTCCCTCCCCGACTGCCGGCCTTCCTGGGGGCTCGGTAGTGCAGGAGGATTGCTGGGGTAGTCTGCCCTCTATTGGCTCCCTCCCAGGGGAAGGGGCATTCTTGGCGCGTTCTTCTTGGTCTTTGTTTCTGTCTAGTGAGGTGAATACATCTGAATACTGATGAATGGGATGAGGACAACGGGACCAGGAGTAATGAGGATTACCGGTAAATGATGAGACATCTTCAAGTGGTACTAGTTGAGCTGTGGTTATAGAAGGTGGCTGTGAAGATGTCTTTTCCAAGAAAATGCTGCTGCAGCTTGCATTGCAGTGAGCTGGTCACTTGTCTGTGTGTTTAGGTGCTGCTCCTGGGGTGTATGTGGTTTTTACCTCTCTGGAACCAGTGCAGTGCAGGCTTCCGTTGTCAAGAGTGCTGCTACATCCAATCAGAAAGCAGCTTTTTTAAGGAGCAGTCTAGCAGTACAAGCAGTGGCTTCTTTTTGTTCTTGTCGGTATTACATACCTTGTCCAGTCCTATACTTTCCTGCACCCTGATATTTTTTCTTTTCCCCATTGGAAATGCATAATAAAACAAGACTCAATGATATACTTCCCCCAGCAGGGCCACATGTCAGTAGGGCCTTAGCAACCTAGCGCTGTACACAGTACGCGGTACCAGTTTTGGAGGTCTACAGCCACCGCAGTGGGCGAGGCACCTATTCTGTTTTTACAAATTAAGCACTGCAGCAGCCCCGGACTGGCCCAGGGGCGATGGGTGGGTAACCACAGACTGCTCAGCCTGGGTGGGAGCAGAGTCAACAACCTGTAGGGTTCTTGATACTCACGCGGGGGCTGGCGTTATGTTCAATGCACATTATTGGTCTGCCTTCTTTCAAAGTGCAGGGAGGGTCAGCACTGAGGCACTTTCCGTATGGCGTTGTTCTAGTCACTACCACTTAAAGTGTTAAGCGAGCACTTTTTTGATTTTAGAACTATTTTATTTCACATGAAAAGAGACAATATATGATGAAATGCAATGAAAGCTTTGCAAAATAGAGTATACAAAGGCAGCACATAGTAAAATCTGATGTGAAAGCACAACTTCTAAAGTAAAAGGTACAAAGGTAGTATGGATGAAAGATGATGTAAATGAATTCAGGATCGTAGTTCTTCGTAGTGCTTAAGAACCAAGGTTTGGTTGGAAAGAAATAGAGGCGCGTCACACATAAGAACTGACATGTCACACATAAACATACTGAAAATATGGACGTGTCACACATAAGGAAAATGACAACTTCCCAGCTATGCGGGAACTAGTCTCACACATTCTTTCCAGTATGTTCTGCATGAGTGGTCTAAACTCACACTTTCACGTTCCAAGTGCATGAACTCGGCTCATGCTTTCATTCTGGCATGCTCCACAGCACGGACTCTGCTCCAGGACTTAATTTAAGCTAGTGGTTTCTGGGGCTCCTCACCTGCTCTTAATTGTCAGCACCAGCACTTATGACAGTCTGTCACATGGTGGCGCTGTTTGCTTCATTTAGAGACGAGCACAACAACAGACTAATGAAAATGACTAACGCCTGCCGCCGAAACCATTCCTTCAGCTTTGGGGTCCTGGAAATGTAAGAATGATCGCACTTGTAAGGAGGGGGGGGGGGGGGGGGACAGTTATGCATTATGTTGTGACGTAACTGGCAATGCTGACAGCAGCAATGGGCGTGAAGCGGAAGTGACCTTCTGAATCTGACTCGGGCCCTGGCATCTGGTGTGTTTTAGCAAATGAAGCACTGCTCGGCCCGGAAGAGGCTGGCTCGAGTCACCCGGCGCACAACGCACTCTCGTTTCTCATTGTGTCAGCCCAATAAAATATACCATTGCTGAAGGGAATTTCCATATATTCCCTGAGGTATTAAATGCCTCAGGTGTGAGTTCTTAAGGAAACAAAACTGGTGGTGTTTATACATAATTCATTTTACAGGAATGAGCGGTGCCAGGTTGATGTGTTTTGTAACGTGGGAATCCCCCTCTTCACGTTTCAGAACAGCGCTTCCTTTCCGTGTCATTGGCAATGTTTTATTTCTCGAAAACCATGTGTCGCAGGAACATACATTATTTAGCGCTGCCACCCCCTAGCAGTAGTTACAGTAAAACGCACGCGCCCCTGGTACGGAAGTCTTTCTTTCTGAGAGCTCTGCCGTATTTGAATAATTCATGCACCGCAGGTGGAACGAAAGTTGCACCCCTTGAACAACTGAATACCCTCTCTTTCTGCCAGTGCTACGTCCTTGTGTGCTGTGCCAGTGTGGTCGGGTGGCGCTGTGTCCCCGAGGCAGAAGCTGGCACTTACACATGTGCACTGTCTAGCGAAAGAAGGTAAAGATGGCTCAAGCAAGGTCCCAGCCATGTTATAGCTGAGAAGACGGATTCTTATGCAGCACTGACACCTAGTGGCCTTTGAGTAAATAACTGCCTGTGTCTTGGAATAGATCATTAAGCATCTTTTTATTTTATTTATTTATTTAATGCGTTTTTATATAGCGCGGACATTACCCGAAGGTGTCAGAGCGCTTCACAATAGGAGCAGTAATGATACATAAGGAGAACAATTACAAGTGAGCATGTTACAAAATCAAACGGTACGTTACATGAGGCAATAGTGACAATTGTGCAAGTATCAGGAGCAAACAAAATACAAGAGGTAGCAAACGATACGTTACAAAAGGAAAAAGTGACGTGTGCAGGTTAAAAGAGCATACAAAGTACACGTAGAGGTAAAAAAAGAAAAATTGCAAAAAATGGCAGACACTCAAAACACTAAAACAAAGGTTACGTTACATGAGGCAGTGGTGGCCGTTGTGCATGTATCAAAAGCACACAAAATACAAGAGGTAGCAAACGATACGTTACAAAAGGAAAAAGTGACAAGTGTGCATGTTACAAAAGCGTTCAAAATACCAGTACAAGTATAATACTGCACTAAATGGCAGACACTCAAACCACAAGAACACACTGGGAAGGCACTTCTATAGGCATGGAGAACAGAATTTCCTATAATGGAAGGACTTCCTTCAGAAAATAGAGGGCGTGAATTAAATTTGGAAGTGTCTTTGAAGGAGGAGAGCTTTGAGGTCAGTTTTGAAGGCCTGGGAAGAGCTGGTGGTCCGGAGCTGAGGCGGAAGTGAGTTCCAGATTCTCACCGCGTTGCCTGAAAAGGATTGGGCCATCGATCTTTCCTTCTTGGAAGTGGGAGGTTCAAGCAATACATTTTCTGCATTACGTGATGGTCTTGGGCCTCCAGAGAGTTTCAGTTTATCCGCCAGGTAGCGAGGGGAGGAGGAGTGCAAGGCTTTGTGGGTGATACAGGCAGTCTTGTAGATAGATCTCTGATTTAAGGGTCTACTGCGGAATGGTGGGGGAGAACCGTGACGATAGGAGTACATATTTGTGCACGGGATACCTGAAAGCACTAATCTAGCCAAAGGCGACAGGGCGCTGTACAGGATCAGGGGCAAGGATAGAGTCAGCCAGCGGTCTGAGAGGTCGCTGGTTTGTGGACTATTACTGCCGCCTCACGATGTAGTGTTCTTTAAAGAGGTGAGGGGCATATTATCAAGCACAGCGTTAAAATTATCGCCACTTTAGCGGCAGAAAACTGCAGCTAAAGCGGCGATAATGGGCTTGATAATATGCCGCAGAGAATTCCCATAGATGCCCATGTTGACACCAGAACATAGGCTTGTATGGGAATTCTCTAGTGCATATTATCAAGCCCATTATCGCCGCTTTAGCGGCTGTTTTCTGCCGCTAAAGCGGCGATAATTTTAACGCCGTTTCTTGATAATATGCCCCTGAGTCTTTAATTCTTTCCTGAATTAGAGTGACGTTGGGGCGGCCCTAATGGATACTGGGGAAGGGGGGGGGGGGGTTGATCCACATCCTTTGAGTCCGGTCTGCTGATGTCCTGGGCCACCTGAGATGGTAAGATTAACATGTTTTTGGGTTTTTTTTAATGGTAGTTTTCTCAACTGCATTTTAGGCCGAGGAAAAGGTTGACAGTGTGCTGTAGTGGGGGGACGGCAATTATCCACAGAAGAAAACGCAGTAATAAATAGCTTAGAAAACAAATTATTTTTGGGGGGAAAAGGCATGATTGCTGCATATTTACAACAAGCATTTGCAATGCAATAGGTTTTGCATTTGGGAGTGTTTGAGCTGTTGGCATTTAAATGACTATGCCATGTATTTATGTGTTTTGAAAACCTGCAAGCAGTGCGTAAACAAGCACTTTGTACTTATACTTATGTGAAATGAAAGGTAAGGCTTATGAGAAGCAAGGCTGGCAGTAATTGTGCCTCTTTTACTGCCAGCCTTGCTTCTCGTAAGCAAGGACTATAAGTAAAAAGTACATGTTTATACACCACTTCCTGGTTTTTAAAACACATAAATAAAAGGCATTGTCAAACATTCACAAAATATAATGCACAACCAGGAGGTCGTCTATAGCAAAGTCAAAAGGTGAGAACTATTAACTTTGCCAATGTTTGTTTGGTTAGGGCTGGAAATTAGGCCATTCGCCCAGAATCATACAATGCCGAGCCAATGTTGGGACTTGAACCACGTTCGTTCCCAGCTTTGAGGCTTGCAGTTCTGGCCACTAGACAAAATCACATCCCGAAGAACTGCGGTAGCGCTTTCAAATATTACACATAAACACACCAAAGAAAAACACACATGATCAGACACCCTTGTGAAGGATACGGGAAAGAGAGGTAGGGAGGCAGACACATAGAAGAAGGACGTAATAGAATAGTCTTTCTTGAAGGTTTTCAAATGCATGGTGTTACCAAGTCCTCCTGACCACTGCCCATGGAAAAGAAGCGCAGTGCTGCGGAACCAGAAGTGGATTGAAACGTGAAATTAACATCTGTGCACCATTTGTTTACGGTGAATTTTCCAGGTATTTTGCATATTTGTCTTTTACAATGTACAGAGCCAAACCAATAAAATAAGTAACAGTGAGCTGAAAATTAGTGTTGTTGAAATGCATTTATTTGCCACTTAGAAATATACATTTGAAACAGCATGTGCAGGACGTAATCATTTTCTAAGTCACTTTAAAATAATTTTTATATACTACGAACTTGACCCGAAGATACTTGAGCACTTTACATTATACAAGGAGAAATTAATTTACTTTTAGGCATGGGTAGATTGACAAGAATCATAGGATATTGGACGGACGGTTTCCTAGTTCCGAAGTCAGCAGCGTTTGCAGTTTACTCCTGTAGGGGCATATTATCAAAACAGGCGATAATGGGGTTGATAATATGTTCTATGGAATTACAATTGAAGCTCAGGTTAGATGTCCTTCACATCTAACATGGGCTTCAATTGGAATTCCATAGAGCATATTATCAAGCCCATTATTGCCGATTTAGTGTCAGTTTTCTGCCGCTAAAGCGGTGATAATTTTATTGACTGTGTTGATAATATGCCCCATAGTTGTGTAGTACACGGGATATTTGTATTTATATGTAGAATGCATTAGGCCATTGTTTTTGCACTGCACTTACACATAAAGGGTTTTTTCTAAGTGAAACTAATAGATGAGTGCTTCTTACGGCTTGTACATATTCTATCCTTAAAATATAAAACTGTTTTATTAAAGAGGGCAGGGCGGTATATGTACGAGAGTTCAAATGGCATAGGGAGAGTGAATGTCGATGCAGAACCATCCAGAGGGGGCAATCAGACTCTTTCCTAATTACTAACTTGCAGCTCTGACCCAGCTGCTCAATCCGACCCCCTGCGGAGGTACCCCTTTGGACCAAGATACTGTAGTTCAACACCAACTCTGCCGAAGTCCTAACAGCTTCGTCTCCCACTCCAATGCTCGTATCAGTACAACCAACGTGGCATGGCGGTGATGACGTCGGAGAAACAGAAAAGGGACCAAGTATGGTGGAGCTTAGTTGCTACAATTGTAAATGCTCATCTGGGCACTGCGCATCCATGTTGGAGTTAGGCTCTGTCTGTCACACGTTGTTAATGAATTCAGGGCGGTCAGCACGATGACGCGGCGCATTTGGCTATACGTTAGCGCAGCAAATTGTGTAGTCTGACAATATGTTGACAGTATGTATGTGTCTGCCCCCTTAGTCAGTTATCAAAACAAAATCATAATTCCAACCCCAGCAACTTTATGTCATATATATAAGTTTCAAGATTGCTTAAATTATGTCATTTTTAGATCTGGCTTGATAGAACTTATGTCACCATACTTTATGTTTTCCTCTGTGATTCTACCATGCCCCAATAGGCCATCAGCGAATTGCATATGTTCAACTAAGGACAATGAAGATTTCCAAATGGGACAAGTCTTAACAAGCATTGGTCAATACAAGAAAATGTGCTACAGCCAATTGAACTGGAGGAAAAGTAAGTGGCCCTCGCAGGAACCAATGAAAAGCCAGAAAAGAGGGGGGGGAGGGATGCAAACCCTTTGCAGGCCATACCTAAAAAACAGGCCCAATTCCCCTTAAAAGGAAGCCCAAACCAAGCAAATATCCTACTAATCCCAAATGACGGTGGAGATCGAAAACTGCAAAAGGCCTAATTACCAAAATACAAGCAACGGAGCAGGAGCCACAGTTGGGGAGACAGCAGTCAAAAAGGCAGCAGTAACACAACTGTGGCATTAGGAGGTGGGAGGAAGAATGTTATATGTGAATGTAAGTCGCTAGGCTGTTGAAACTAAACACAGACAAACAGTAACCGAGCAGGAAACTAAGAAAACAATAGTCCCCACGAGAACAAATAAAGATACAGAGCGGAATGAGACAGTACTAAGTCCCTGCTCTGCGGAAGGAACAGAAGAGAGAAAGGAGGGACAAAGGGTCAGGACTGACCACTAGCAAGGATTTTTAAAGGACACTGACATAGACAAATCAAAAGCAATGGCAAGAAATGGGATGGACTTGAAGTCCATTGACTGATTACAGCAGGTCTCGAAGAGACAGTGCGTGCACTGTCTAGCTCAACCTAAAAATATAAAAACAACACAAGTAACAGAAGTAACTGGAACTTTATATTCTTCTCATAAAGTAATCACCATTTTGAAATTCAGGTTTTAAAAAAGATGCCAGGAGGCAGGAGATAGAAGGTGTTTTATTATCTCAATGTTTGATTAGAAGATTATATTTTTTGTGAGGGGCGGAGGGGGAGCTAGTCTTACCTGTGTTTCTTAGCCATTTCACATTTTAGGTGCGTTTCATGAGCAGTTTCTGTTGTGCTTGATTTTTTTCCTTGTATCTGGGGAAAGCTAGCCTGAGATTTCATTTCTTTTAATATTCGTTGAGCCTCCTGAAGTCGTCATGTTTTCGACAAGGTGGGTAGGTGAACTGAAGTAGATGGATGGTCTTATATGTTAGGAATGAGGCTTTATAGTCATCTTTCACTTGCTATGGTAACCATTCGGGTGAAGTAAGCACAAGGACGCTATGATCATATGTAAGCTGTTTAGTGACTAGGCGAATTGCTACACGGAGAAATGCTTTCAGGGTTGTAGGAAAGTACGTCTTTTTGCATCATTTGTTTGACTGACTAGCAGGTATGTTTTGATTCTGAGCATCAGGAGTCTGCTAAACAGCCTTTCACTGAATGGGTTGCAACCATGAAATAAGGCATGTATGTGACATAAACCAATTGGAATGTTTAGCTTTAGTAAGTCCATCATCAAAGTGTGCAAAATATGCACATGTGTCATAAAGGTCATATGCCCAATGTGGAATGTGGTGTGGCTGTAAATATGTGGGATTTGAAAACATCACCTGAGGGCTGGCAAGCAGAGATGTAGCCCTGTGGTGCTAACATGTCAGACTAAAACATTTTTATCCGTGAACGGCATTCCCTGATATTCGATACGTCAGCTGTAAGGTGTGCCCTAAAGCTCCAAGTCGTGGGTGCATCGAGTATTGTATTGCAGTGTTTACATTGCGCTCACCACTTGCATGTGGGATGCTATACCACTTGCCTACATGGGCAGCAAGACACGCCATGTAGGGGTGTGGTTGTAAGGGTGTTGTCTTTTTTTTTTAATCCTATCTGGGAAGTGTCTCAATGTCATGCGTGATGAATACTGAGGTAAGGTTATTTAATTGGATGCAGCGCTTCGCAGTGCAGTGTTTGAAGAGATGTGAGAGACAAGCAGTTGATGGTTTTCAGTAAGTGGGCAGCTTTGAGCAGCTCTGCAGGTCCCTCTATGGTACTTCTTATGATCAGAGTCCACTTAGCTGGTTCCCGTCCTGGGTTGGCCAACCTATTTTGCTCAAAAGTATTTGGCCCTGAGCAAGCATGGTTGGAGAGAGAAAAATGGTGAATAACGGTTAGTAATGTAATGTCCGACAATATAGTGATCAGGTGATGTACAGAAGGTGATGAAAGTGTGAATAATTCTTTCAGACAAACACTGATGAAAATACACCACTGGCCCCCAGGTTGCGCAACTCCCCAGTTTCCTCCTGAACACGTTTGTTTATGTGCAAAACACCCTCTCTCAGTAGCACATGTATGTCTCGTATATCCTATGACATAGTGCAATGACGTTGGTGTACCGCACCCGCACTCTGAGGTTTGTTCCCACACTGCCACCGTCAGCTGGTTCTGCTGGATTTAGACGGGCCCTGGAATTTCTACCAGCGGTCATTTGTGCATCAATCCCCGGCAGCTGAAGAGGTCATAATGGACTTCCTGAAATAATTGTCAGCTGTGCGGTATTACTTCACACCTACCCCCATAATTCCAAAAATGTTGTAGTGCAGAGAAGGAAAATAAAAATTGTCGGATGACTTGGCTTCCAGGAAATGGTTGGGTTCCCGTTGGCAATCCTGAATGTTTCATGCGCGTGGACTAGTCTTATACTTCCATTCTAACATGTTCAACATGAGTGGACTAGTCTCACACTTTCATTCCAGCATTTTGCACATGAGTGGACTAGTCTCACTCTTTCATTCCAGCATTTTCCACATGTGTAGACTAGTCTCACACTTTCAATCCAGCATGTTCCACATGAGTGGACTAGTCTCACTCTTTCATTCCAGCATGTTCCACATGTGTACACTAGTCTCAAAGTTTCAATCCAGCATGTTCCATGTGAGTGGACTAGTCTCACACGTTCATCCCAGCATGTTCCACATATGTAGACTAGTCTCACACTTTCATTCCAGCATGTTCCACATGAGTGGACTAGTTTCACACTTTCATTCCAGCATGCTCCACATGAGTGGACTAGTCTCACACTTTCATTCCAGCATGTTCCACATATGTAGACTAATCTAACACTTTCAATCCAGCCTGTTCCACATGAGTGGCCTAGTCTTACACTTTCATTCCAGCATGTTCCATATGAGTTGACTAGTCTCAATCTTTCATTCCAGCATGTTCCACATGTGAAGCTTGGTCTCACACTTTCAATCCAGCATGTTCCACATGAGAGAACTAGTCTCACTCTTTCATTCCAGCATGTTCCACATGTGTAGACTAGTCTCACACTTTCAATCAAGCATGTTCCACACAAGTGGACCAGTCTACCTCTTTCATTCCAGCATGTTCCAAATGTGTAGACTAGTCTCACACTTTCAATCCAGCATGTTCCACATGAGTGGACTAGTCTCACACGTTCATCACAGCATGTTCCACATATGTAGACTAGTCTCACACTTTCAATCCAGCATGTTCCACATGAGTGGACTATTCTTACACTTTCGTTCCAGCATGTTCCACATGTGTGTACTAGTCTCACACTTTCATCCCAGCATGTTCCACATGAGTGAACTAGTCTCACACTTTCATCCCAGCATGTTCCACAAATGTAGACTAGTCTCACACTTTCGTTCCAGCATGTTCAGCATGAGTGGACTAGTCTCACACTTTCATCCCAGCATGTTCCACATATGTAGACTAGTCTCACTCTTTAATTCCAGCATGTTCCACATGTCTAGACTAGTCTCAGACTTTCATCCCAGCATGGTCCACATGTGTAGACTAGTCTCACACTTTACATGTGTAGACTAGTCTCACACTTTCAATCCAGCATGTTCTACATGAGTGGACTAGTCTTGCCTTTCACTCCAGCATGTTCCATGTGTGTAGACTAGTCTCACACTTTCAATCCAGCGTGTTCCACATATGTAGACTAGTCTCACACTTTCATTCCAGCATGTTCCACATATGTAGACTAGTCTCACATTTTCATTCCAGCATGTTAAACATGAGTGGACTAGTCTCACACTTTTGTTCCAGCATGTTCCACATGAGTGTACTAGTCTCACACTTTCATCAAAGCATGTTCCACATGTGTAGACTAGTCTCACACTTTCATTCCAGCATGTAACACATGTGTAGACTAGTCTCACACTTTTAATCCAGCATGTTCCATATGAGTGGACTAGTCTCACACTTCCATCCCAGCATGTTCCACAAATGTAGACTAGTCTCACACTTTCAATCCAGCATGTTCCAAAAGTGGACTAGTCTCACACTTTCATTCCAGCATGTTCCACATGAGTGGACTAGTCTCACACTTTCGTTCCAGCATGTTCCACATGAGTGGGCTAGTCTCACACTTTCATCCCAGCATGTTCCACATATGTAGACTAGTCTCACTCTTTCATTCCAGCATGTTCCACATATGTAGACTAGTCTCACTCTTTAATTCCAGCATGTTCCACATGAGTGGACTAGTCTCACGCTTTCATCCCTGCATGTTATAAATGTGTAGACTAGTCTCACACTTTCATCCCAACATGTTCTACACGTGTAGACTAGTCTCACACTTTCAATCCAACATGTTCCATGAGTGGACTAATCTCACACTGTCATTCCAGCATGTTCCACAAGGGGACTAGTCTCACACTTTCATCCCAGCATGTTCCACATGTGTAGACTAGTCTCACACTTTCATCCCAGCATGTTCCACATGTGTAAACTAGTCTCACACTTTCATCCCAGCATGTTCCACATATGTAGACTAGTCTCACACTTTCATTCCAGCATGTCCCACATACGTAGACTAGTCTCACACTTTCATCCCAGCATGTTCCACATATGTAGACTAGACTCACTCTTTCATCCCAGCATGTTCCACATATGTGGACTAGACTCACTCTTTCATTCTAACATGTCCCACATATGTAGACTAGTCTCACACTTTCATCCCAGCATGTTACACATATGTAGACTAGACTCACTCTTTCATCCCAGCATGTTCCACATATGTAGACTAGACTTACACTTTCATTTCAGCATGTTCCACGTGTAGACTAGTCTGTTCTACATGAGTGGACTAGTCTTGCCTTTCGCTCCAGCATGTTCCATGTGTGTAGACTAGTCTCACACTTTCAATCCAGCGTGTTCCACATATGTAGACTAGTCTCACACTTTCATTCCAGCATGTTCCGCATATGTAGACTAGTCTCACATTTTCATTCCAGCATGTTAAACATGAGTGGACTAGTCTCACACTTTTGTTCCAGCATGTTCCACATGAGTGGACTAGTCTCACACTTTCATCAAAGCATGTTCCACATGTGTAGACTAGTCTCACACTTTCATTCCAGCATGTACCATGTGTAGACTAGTCTCACACTTTTAATCCAGCATGTTCCATATGAGTGGACTAGTCTCACACTTCCATCCCAGCATGTTCCACAAATGTAGACTAGTCTCACACTTTCAATCCAGCATGTTCCAAAAGTGGACTAGTCTCACACTTTCATTCCAGCATGTTCCACATGACTGGACTAGTCTCACACTTTCGTTCCAGCATGTTCCACATGGGTGGACTAGTCTCACACTTTCATCCCAGCATGTTCCACAAATGTAGACTAGTCTCACTCTTTCATTCCAGCATGTTCCACATATGTAGACTAGTCTCACTCTTTAATTCCAGCATGTTCCACATGAGTGGACTAGTCTCACGCTTTCATCCCTGCATGTAATACATGTGTAGACTAGTCTCACACTTTCATCCCAACATGTTCTACATGTGTAGACTAGTCTCACACTTTCAATCCAACATGTTCCATGAGTGGACTAATCTCACACTGTCATTCCAGCATGTTCCACAAGTGGACTAGTCTCACACTTTCATCCCAGCATGTTCCACATGTGTAGACTAGTCTCACACTTTCATCCCAGCATGTTCCACATGTGTAGACTAGTCTCACACTTTCATCCCAGTATGTTCCACATATGTAGACTAGTCTCACACTTTCATTCCAGCATGTCCCACATACGTAGACTAGTCTCACACTTTCATCCCAGCATGTTCCACATATGTAGACTAGACTCACTCTTTCATCCCAGCATGTTCTACATATGTGGACTAGACTCACTCTTTCATTCTAACATGTCCCACATATATAGACTAGTCTCACACTTTCATCCCAGCATGTTCCACATATGTAGACTAGACTCACTCTTTCATCCCAGCAAGTTCCACATATGTAGACTAGACTTACTCTTTCATTTCAGCATGTTCCACGTGTAGACTAGTCTCACACTTTCATCCCAGCATATTCCACATATGTAGACTAGTCTCACGTTTTAATTCCAGCATGTTCCACATGTCTAGACTAGTCTCAGACTTTCATCCCAGCATGTTCCACATGTATAGACTAGTCTCAAACTTTCATTCCAGCATGTTCCACGTGTGTAGACTAGTCTCACACTTTCAATCTGGCATGTTCTACATGAGTGGACTAGTCTTGCCTTTCGCTCCAGCATGTTCCATGTGTGTAGACTAGTCTCACACTTTCAATCCAGCGTGTTCCACATATGTAGACTAGTCTCACACTTTCATTCCAGCATGTTCCACATATGTAGACTAGTCTCACATTTTCATTCCAGCATGTTAAACATGAGTGGACTAGTCTCACACTTTTGTTCCAGCATGTTCCACATGAGTGGACTAGTCTCACACTTTCATCAAAGCATGTTCCACATGTGTAGACTAGTCTCACACTTTCATTCCAGCATGTACCACATGTGTAGACTAGTCTCACACTTTTAATCCAGCATGTTCCATATAAGTGGACTAGTCTCACACTTCCATCCCAGCATGTTCCACAAATGTAGACTAGTCTCACACTTTCAATCCAGCATGTTCCAAAAGTGGACTAGTCTCACACTTTCATTCCAGCATGTTCCACATGAGTGGACTAGTCTCACACTTTCGCTCCAGCATGTTCCACATGAGTGGACTAGTCTCACACTTTCATCCCAGCATGTTCCACAAATGTAGACTAGTCTCACTCTTTCATTCCAGCATGTTCCACATATGTAGACTAGTCTCACTCTTTAATTCCAGCATGTTCCACATGAGTGGACTAGTCTCACGCTTTCATCCCTGCATGTAATACATGTGTAGACTAGTCTCACACTTTCATCCCAACATGTTCTACATGTGTAGACTAGTCTCACACTTTCAATCCAACATGTTCCATGAGTGGACTAATCTCACACTGTCATTCCAGCATGTTCCACAAGTGGACTAGTCTCACACTTTCATCCGAGCATGTTCCACATGTGTAGACTAGTCTCACACTTTCATCCCAGCATGTTCCACATGTGTAGACTAGTCTCACACTTTCATCCCAGCATGTTCCACATATGTAGACTAGTCTCACACTTTCATTCCAGCATGTCCCACATACGTAGACTAGTCTCACACTTTCATCCCAGCATGTTCCACATATGTAGACTAGACTCACTCTTTCATCCCAGCATGTTCTACATATGTGGACTAGACTCACTCTTTCATTCTAACATGTCCCACATATATAGACTAGTCTCACACTTTCATCCCAGCATGTTCCACATATGTAGACTAGACTCACTCTTTCATCCCAGCATGTTCCACATATGTAGACTAGACTTACTCTTTCATTTCAGCATGTTCCACGTGTAGACTAGTCTCACACTTTCATCCCAGCATATTCCACATATGTAGACTAGTCTCACGTTTTAATTCCAGCATGTTCCACATGTCTAGACTAGTCTCAGACTTTCATCCCAGCATGTTCCACATGTATAGACTAGTCTCAAACTTTCATTCCAGCATGTTCCACGTGTGTAGACTAGTCTCACACTTTCAATCCGGCATGTTCTACATGAGTGGACTAGTCTTGCCTTTCGCTCCAGCATGTTCCATGTGTGTAGACTAGTCTCACACTTTCAATCCAGCGTGTTCCACATATGTAGACTAGTCTCACACTTTCATTCCAGCATGTTCCACATATGTAGACTAGTCTCACATTTTCATTCCAGCATGTTAAACATGAGTGGACTAGTCTCACACTTTTGTTCCAGCATGTTCCACATGAGTGGACTAGTCTCACACTTTCATCAAAGCATGTTCCACATGTGTAGACTAGTCTCACACTTTCATTCCAGCATGTACCACATGTGTAGACTAGTCTCACACTTTTAATCCAGCATGTTCCATATAAGTGGACTAGTCTCACACTTCCATCCCAGCATGTTCCACAAATGTAGACTAGTCTCACACTTTCAATCCAGCATGTTCCAAAAGTGGACTAGTCTCACAATTTCATTCCAGCATGTTCCACATGAGTGGACTAGTCTCACACTTTCGCTCCAGCATGTTCCACATGAGTGGACTAGTCTCACACTTTCATCCCAGCATGTTCCACAAATGTAGACTAGTCTCACTCTTTCATTCCAGCATGTTCCACATATGTAGACTAGTCTCACTCTTTAATTCCAGCATGTTCCACATGAGTGGACTAGTCTCACGCTTTCATCCCTGCATGTAATACATGTGTAGACTAGTCTCACACTTTCATCCCAACATGTTCTACATGTGTAGACTAGTCTCACACTTTCAATCCAACATGTTCCATGAGTGGACTAATCTCACACTGTCATTCCAGCATGTTCCACAAGTGGACTAGTCTCACACTTTCATCCGAGCATGTTCCACATGTGTAGACTAGTCTCACACTTTCATCCCAGCATGTTCCACATGTGTAGACTAGTCTCACACTTTCATCCCAGCATGTTCCACATATGTAGACTAGTCTCACACTTTCATTCCAGCATGTCCCACATACGTAGATTAGTCTCACACTTTCATCCCAGCATGTTCCACATATGTAGACTAGACTCACTCTTTCATCCCAGCATGTTCCACATATGTGGACTAGACTCACTCTTTCATTCTAACATGTGAGACCGGCCTCGCGGCGTGGGCCCTCCCGACCAGCAAGCTACCCTGCAACCACGCCGAACCTTGATGATAAAGCCTCCCGGCCCCCGTGGGCCAACATCCCGAGGGCCGGCCAGATCCCCAACACGCATGCCCGGCAGAGAGAGAGCGAAACCCCCCCAAACCAGACCGAGAGGCGCCGATCCTATCACACCTCTGGTCTCTTCCCCGAGGGAGGTTTCGATCGACCACCAGGCTCCCAGGGAGCAGGCGCCTCGCCCGCTGGGTGTCTGGAGTCCTTCCCGGACCCACCTGAACAGATCAAAGGGCCGAGCGACAGGAAACCCCGACACACCGCCCCCCAGGCACCAGACTCCTCTCCACGAGGACTCCGGACTTCAAAGAGGAGGGGGAGTATAACAAGGGGTGCTGAAGGGACGAGAGGAGAGAAGCGCTGGACTGACGAGAGCCTGCTGACTTGGTCGCGGCTCGATCGCTCCCCGAACCGAAGAACTCTGAACCATCTGAGCCCTGCTGACGCTGTCGCGGCTCCCCGAAATCTGAACCATCTGAGCCTGCTGACGCTGTCGTGGCTCCCCGAACTCTGAACCATCTGAGCCCTGCTGACGCCGTCGCGGCTCCCCGAACTCTGAACCATCTGGGCCCTGCTGACGCTGTCGCGGCTCCCCGAACTCTGAACCATCTGAGCCCTGCTGACGCTGTCGCGGCTCCCCGAACTCTGAACCATCTGAGCCCTGCTGACGCTGTCGCGGCTCCCCGAACTACGAACCTCCGGTGCCTGCTGAGTGACTCGCGGCCCGCTCCTCCAAGAGAAACGGCAGAGATTGCCGAGAGAAGTGACATCCCCTCAGCTCGAGGATTGAGAGCTGTGCGCCGGATACTTCGCAGAGACACTGATTCAAAGACTGTCCCGCTACCCCTTTCCCCTCATCACGAGATCGCTGCCGCTTGTGGCATCAATTCTGCACCTGCCTTCCGGATCATAAAGATCCCTGACCACTAACGATAAAAGTCTATTGTCTTGCAACGAATTACTGTGTGGTGTCCCTCTATCCGGAGAGAGTAAGCGCAGCGTGTGCGATCCTAGGTACGAGACCCTTCCAGGAAGGGCCTCCCTGCTCTTGCTCGGCCTAACTCTGGGAAAGGTGGGCCTCCGGGTGGTCAGGAACGCATTCCGTAGTCTCCCCGGGGAACGCTTTCCAACATTTGGTGGCAGGCGACGGGATCCGAGCCAACACCTAGAGATCGTACAGTAGACGGCTGACGCACTACCAAGAAGAAATGGAAGGAGAAACTTCCCTAGGTGCCGCAGGCACCAACCCGAGCACGACATTCCAAGAGGACCAGTTAGAATCTTATACGCACCGAGAACTGAAACAATTTTGCAAAGACCTTGGAATCGCTACCACGGACTAAGCACGAAAGAGGACTTCCAGGGAGCATTAAAAACCTGGGTCGAGGCGGGAACTCCCCGGACACAAACAGAAGGAGAGCCTCCTAACGAACCACGAAGCACCCCGGGGAGGAACGGTGCCCCCGAGGGGGGCCTATCCCCAGAGGAACTAGCGGATCGAGAAAGAGGTCGCAACCACGAACTAGAACTAGCAAAATTAAAAACCGAAGGAGAGCTAAAGCTGGCCGAAAAAAAGCTGGCGGTGGAACAGTTACGCCTACAAGGAGAACTCGAGGAAAAGAAACGACAAAGAGAACACGAAGAAAGAAAACTCCAACTGGAGCACGAACGTAGTCTGAAAGAGATCGAGCTCAAGGCTAAGAATGCGGAGGCCAGACCCTCAGAAACCCAACCCCTCTCATCCACCGTGGAACCAAATGTCCACATCCCCAAAGATGTGGTGAAAGAATACTATAAGAACGACGACATCCAGCAATGGTTCAAAGCATACGAAGTCGCCATGACCTCCCACCGAGTCCCGCAGAAAGACTGGGGGGCTGGGATGTGGGGCCAGTTCCTGAGCGAGGGGAGAGATACCCTGCTGGACCTGCCCTCCACGGTGATGAACTCCTACAGTCACATGAAAGAGGCCCTAGTAGCCAGATATGGGCTCACCCCTGAAATGTACCGGCAACGGTTTAGAGACTGCAAGAAGATACCCGGTACCACCTGGGTGGAGTACGTGAACTTTTACAGCCGGGCCTTGGACGGGTGGATCAAGGGCAGCAAGGTCTCCACCTTTGAGGAGCTGTTCGACCTAATCGCATGGGAACACTTGTCCGCTAATTGCTTTGTAGAGCTGCGCCAGCACCTCCTGGACAGCAAACTCACAGACCCTCGAAAACTGGCCATCGAGGCTGACCGGTGGGTAAACACCGGGCCTCCCAGGGCCCCGTGGGAGACTACGGTCGCCACAGTCAGGGACCCCCCCGCCAGAGGGGCGGAGGGAATCAAGGCCGGCCAAGGGAACTCCCGGGGGGATCCCTGCTCAGCCCCCCCAGAGGACAACCTCCGCCCTTTCCAGCTCCACCTCCGGCCAGCACCGGGCCACCGGGGAGGCCGGGGCCCCGAGTGAGGATCACCTGTTTCCGCTGCCAACAGACCGGACACTATGCCAGCGACCCTCAATGTCCCATGTACCAGCGAACCGCCACAACAACCCCGCCGGCTCGACAAATGGCCTCCGTAGCCCTAGGGGAAGAGATGGAAGACTCCGAAGAATGGGAACCAGCCGCCATGGCCTTGGTCTCCCTAGGGGACCGGGAGATGGTCCCCAGAACGTCCCTGCCCGCTAACACGAAGAAGTACCGACAGCAGGTAACGGTCAACGGCCACCGCGTCGAGGGCCTCCGGGACACGGGGGCGAGTGTCACGGCGGTTCATTGTCACCTGGTCTCCGAAGATCAGATCCTGCCCGGCGCCTTTTGTCCCGTCATATCATCAGACAATTCCGAGAGCCTCTGCCGGATGGCCCTAGTCCCCTTCGAATGGGGGGGAGTCACCGGCAAGTTAAAGGTGGCGTTCCGAACCTCCCAGCCCGTGGACTGCCTCCTGGGCAACGACCTTGAGAATTCCCCGTGGGGACAAGTGGAACGAAGAGCCCATCTCAAGGTGATGGGCCTACCCGAATGGGTATGCGCCACCACGCGCTCGATGACTCTCAGAGCGCCTTCCTCCGAGGGGGGAGAGGCCATGCCGCTAAGCACCGCCACCATCCCCGAGGTCCAGAATGCGCCACCAGGGGCCAACGACCCCCTTCCGGACGAAACGACCATTCCCGACGAGGGGTCCGTGCCTTCCGACCCCGAACCCCTGACCGAACTCGGGGACCTGCCAGAAATGGCCCAGTGGCACTGCGAAGGAGGCCCCTCCCGTGAAGAATTCTGCCAAGAACAATCCACCTGCCCGTCCCTCATTGGACCCCGACAACAGGCCGAGGCCCAAGCAGCAGGCGACCGGACCGGCACCCACTGGGTATACTGGGAAAACGGCCTCCTGTACAGCGAACAGAAGTCGGCCGAGTTGGGATCGGCCCGAGTACTAGTGGTACCCCTGCGCTTCCGAAGTCTCCTCCTGGGCCTGGCCCATGATGCACCCCTGGCCGGACACTTAGGCCAAGATAAGACCTACCAACGACTCGTCACCCACTTCTATTGGCCCAAGATGCGAGCAAATGTGGAGGCCCACTGCAAGTCCTGCCCCACGTGCCAGGCCAGCGGAAAGAGTGGGGGGAAGCGCAAGGCTCCGCTACAACCCTTCCAAGTCATCAGTACCCCTTTTGACCGGGTAGGAATCGACATCGTGGGACCACTGGACCCCAAGACCGCCCAGGGCCACCGGTTCATCCTCGTCCTGGTGGATCATGCCACCCGTTACCCCGAAGCCATCCCTCTCCGCACCGTGACGGCCCCCGTGGTAGGCCGGGCCTTGATGGGGATCTGCTCCCGCGTGGGGTTCCCCCGCGAAGTCGTGAGTGACCGGGGTACGAACTTTATCTCCAGATACATGAGGTCCCTCTGGCAGCAGTGCGGAGTATCGTACAAGTTCACCACCCCGTACCACCCCCAAGGGAACGGCCTAGTCGAGCGCTTTAACAAAACACTGAAGGGAATGATCATGGGCCTCGAGGAACCCCTACGCCGGAGGTGGGACGTCCTCCTCCCATGCCTCCTGTTCGCCTACCGGGAGGTTCCACAAAACTCCCTGGGGTTCAGCCCATTCGAACTACTATATGGACACCCCGTCCGGGGACCCCTGAGCCTGGTCAAGGAGGGTTGGGAAACAACTCCCCGGGGGACCCCTCCGGATGTGTTCCGATACATCTTGGCGCTCCGCAACCAGACCCGGAAATTCCGAGAACTCGCAGAGGCGAACCTTGAGGCTAGCCAAGAAGAGATGAAGCGCTGGTATGACCAGAATGCTACGCTGGTCGAGTTTCAGCCGGGCCAACAAGTCTGGGTCATGGCCCCGGTGAAACCCTGCGCCCTCCAAGATAAATGGACTGGACCATTCAAGGCGGTCGAGCGGAAGAGCCAAGTCACCTATCTCGTCGATGTGCAGTCCCCGCGGAACCCCCTCCGGGTTCTCCACGTGAACCGCCTCAAACCCCACTTTGTAAGGACGGAATTGAGTTTACTCCTGGCCACCGACGATGGGGCCGAAGAAGACACCGAGCCCCTTCCAGACCCCCTGGGGGCGAAAGAGACCGATGGTTCCGTGGAGGGGGTGAGACTATCAACCACCCTCACAGCCCAACAGTCCGACGACTGCCGCCAGCTACTACGGCAGTTCGCGGACCTCTTCTCCCTAACCCCTGGGGTCACCAACTGGTGTGTCCACGACGTGAACACCGGCGACAGCCCGCCAGTGAGACACCGGGCCTACCGGGTCCCTGATTGGGTCCAAACCTGCATCCAGACCGAGGTAGCGAAGATGCTGGACCTCGGGGTGATTGAACCCTCCGACAGCCCCTGGGCCAGCCCGGTAGTCCTGGTTCCGAAAGCGGCTACCCCGGGCGTCGCCCCCGAGCTGAGGTTTTGCGTGGACTACCGAGGACTCAATGCGGTCACCCAAGCGGACGCTCACCCTATCCCCCGTGCCGACGAGCTCATTGACCGCCTCGGGGCCGCTCGCTACCTCAGCACCTTCGACCTAACTAGTGGATACTGGCAGATTGCCCTCACCGAGGGAGCCAAGAAGCGCTCCGCCTTCTCCACCCCGGATGGGCACTACCGCTTTAGGGTGATGCCGTTTGGAATGAAGAATGCCCCGGCCACCTTCCAGCGGCTGGTGAACAGGGTCCTGTCCGGACTAGAGGGGTTCGGCGCAGCATACCTCGACGATATAGCGGTATTCAGCTCCCAATGGACCGAGCACCTCCAGCACCTCCGACAAGTCCTGCTGGCTCTGCGCCGGGCCGGCCTCACCATCAAAGCCAGCAAATGTCAAATTGGGCACGGCTCCGTAACCTATCTGGGGCACCAGGTGGGAAGCGGGCAGGTCGCCCCCCTCCAGCCGAAGATCGACGCCATCTTGTCCTGGGAACCCCCCACGACCCAAACGGAAGTCCGGGCCTTCCTGGGCCTCACCGGTTACTACCGGAGGTTTATTAAGAACTATGGCAGCATCGCAGGCCCCCTCACAGAACTAACCTCCAAGAAACACCCCAAGAAAGTACACTGGACTCCCTCCTGCCAGAAGGCGTTCGACACCCTAAAAGCCGCCATGTGTGCGGCTCCGGTGCTCAAAGCACCCGACTACGCCCAGGAGTTTGTGGTCCAGACGGACGCCTCGGAACACGGCATCGGGGCAGTCCTCTCCCAGTTCGATGACAAAGGCATAGATCGGCCCATAGCCTTCATCAGCCGAACGTTGCTGCCCCGAGAACAGCGGTGGAGCACAATTGAAAGAGAGACCTTCGCAGTAGTCTGGGCCCTCAAAAAGCTACGGCCCTACCTGTTCGGAACACACTTCCGAGTACAAACGGATCACCGACCCTTGCGGTGGTTGATGCAGATGCGAGGGGAAAACCCCAAGCTGCTACGATGGTCCATCTCCCTCCAGGGGATGGATTTCACGGTGGAACATCGCCCCGGGACGGACCACGCCAACGCGGACGGCCTGTCCCGATTCTTCCGCTTCAGCGAGGAGAACCCCCAAGTGGATGGGTAGCTCTCCCCGCCTTTCAGCTGGGGGGGGCACGTGTGAGACCGGCCTCGCGGCGTGGGCCCTCTCGACCAGCAAGCTACCCTGCAACCACGCCGAACCTTGATGATAAAGCCTCCCGGCCCCCGTGGGCCAACATCCCGAGGGCCGGCCAGATCCCCAACACGCATGCCCGGCCGAGAGAGAGCGAAACCCCCCCAAACCAGACCGAGAGGCGCCGATCCTGTCACACCTCTGGTCTCTTCCCCGAGGGAGGTTTCGATCGACCACCAGGCTCCCGGGGAGCAGGTGCCTCGCCCGCTGGGTGTCTGGAGTCCCTCCCGGACCCACCTGAACAGATCAAAGGGCCGAGCGACAGGAAACCCCGACACACCGCCCCCCAGGCACCAGACCCCTCTCCGCGAGGACTCCGGACTTCAAAGAGGAGGGGGAGTATAACAAGGGGTGCTGAAGGGACGAGAGGAGAGAAGAGCTGGACTGACGAGAGCCTGCTGACTTGGTCGCGGCTCGATCGCTCCCCGAACCGAAGAACTCTGAACCATCTGAGCCCTGCTGACGCTGTCGCGGCTCCCCGAACTCTGAACCATCTGAGCCCTGCTGACGCCGTCGCGGCTCCCCGAACTCTGAACCATCTGGGCCCTGCTGACGCTGTCGCGGCTCCCCGAACTCTGAACCATCTGAGCCCTGCTGACGCTGTCGCGGCTCCCCGAACTCTGAACCATCTGAGCCCTGCTGACGCTGTCGCGGCTCCCCGAACTACGAACCTCCGGTGCCTGCTGAGTGACTCGGAGCCCGCTCCCCCAAGAGAAACGGCAGAGATTGCCGAGAGAAGTGACATCCCCTCAGCTTCGCAGAGACACTGATTCAAATACTGTCCCGCTACCCCTTTCCCCTCATCACGAGATCGCTGCCGCTTGTGGCATCAATTCTGCACCTGCCTTCCGGATCATAAAGATCCCTGACCACTAACGATAAAAGTCTATTGTCTTGCAACGAATTACTGTGTGGTGTCCCTCTATCCGGAGACAGTAAGCGCAGCGTGTGCGATCCTAGGTACGAGACCCTTCCAGGAAGGGCCTCCCCGCTCTTGCTCGGTCTAACTCTGGGAAAGGTGGGCCTCCGGGTGGTCAGGAACGCATTCCGTAGCCTCCCCGGGGAACGCCTTCCAACATAACATGTCCCACATATGTAGACTAGTCTCACACTTTCATCCCAGCATGTTCCACATATGTAGACTAGACTCACTCTTTCATCCCAGCATGTTCCACATATGTAGACTAGACTTACTCTTTAATTTCAGCATGTTCCACGTGTAGACTAGTCTGTTCTACATGAGTGGACTAGTCTTGCCTTTCGCTCCAGCATGTTCCATGTGTGTAGACTAGTCTCACACTTTCAATGCAGCATGTTCCACATATGTAGACTAGTCTCACACTTTCATTCCAGCATGTTCCACATATGTAGACTAGTCTCACATTTTCATTCCAGCATGTTAAACATGAGTGGACTAGTCTCACACTTTTGTTCCAGCATGTTCCACATGAGTGGACTAGTCTCACACTTTCATCAAAGCATGTTCCACATGTGTAGACTATTCTCACACTTTCATTCCAGCATATACCATGTGTAGACTAGTCTCACACTTTTAATCCAGCATGTTCCATATGAGTGGACTAGTCTCACACTTCCATCCCAGCATGTTCCACAAATGTAGACTAGTCTCACACTTTCAATCCAGCATGTTCCAAAAGTGGACTAGTCTCACACTTTCATTCCAGCATGTTCCACATGAGTGGACTAGTCTCACACTTTCGTTCCAGCATGTTCCACATGAGTGGACTAGTCTCACACTTTCATCCCAGCATGTTCCACAAATGTAGACTAGTCTCACTCTTTCATTCCAGCATGTTCCACATGAGTGGACTAGTCTCATGCTTTCATCCCTGCATGTAATACATGTGTAGACTAGTCTCACACTTTCATCCCAACATGTTCTACATGTGTAGACTAGTCTCCCACTTTCAATGCAACATGTTCCATGAGTGGACTAATCTCACACTGTCATTCCAGCATGTTCCACAAGTGGACTAGTTTCACACTTTCATCCCAGCATGTTCCACATGTGTAGACTAGTCTCACACTTTCATCCCAGCATGTTCCACATGTGTAGACTAGTCTCACACTTTCATCCCAGCATGTTCCACATATGTAGACTAGTCTCACACTTTCATTCCAGCATGTCCCACATACGTAGACTAGTCTCACACTTTCATCCCAGCATGTTCCACATAGGTAGACTAGACTCACTCTTTTTTTATCCCAGCATGTTCCACATATGTGGACTAGACTCACTCTTTCATTCTAACATGTCCCACATATGTAGACTAGTCTCACACTTTCATCCCAGCATGTTACACATATGTAGACTAGACTCACTCTTTCATCCCAGCATGTTCCACATATGTAGACTAGACTTACTCTTTCATTTCAGCATGTTCCACATGTAGACTAGTCTCACACTTTCATCCCAGCATATTCCACATATTTAGACTAGTCTCACGTTTTAATTCCAGCATGTTCCACATGTCTAGACTAGTCTCAGACTTTCATCCCAGCATGGTCCACATGTGTAGACTAGTCTCACAGTTTTGTTCCAGCATGTTCAGCATGAGTGGACTAGTCTCACACTTTTATCCCAGCATGTTCCACATATGTAGACTAGTCTCACTTTTTAATTCCAGCATGTTCCACATGTCTAGACTAGTCTCAGACTTTCATCCCAGCATGGTCCACATGGGTAGACTAGTCTCACACTTTAATTCCAGCATGTTCCACATGTGTAAACTAGTCTCACACTTTCAATCCAGCATGTTCCACAAGTAGACTAGTCTCACACTTTCATCCCAGCATGTTCCACATATGTAGAATAGTCTCACTTTTTAATTCCAGCATGTTCCACATGTATAGACTAGTCTCAAACTTTCATTCCAGCATGTTCCACGTGTGTAGACTAGTCTCACACTTTCAATCCGGCATGTTCTACATGAGTGGACTAGTCTTGCCTTTCACTCCAGCATGTTCCATGAGTGTAGACTAGTCTCACAATTTCAATCCAGCGTGTTCCACATATGTAGACTAGTCTCACACTTTCATCCCAGCATGTTCCACATATGTAGACTAGTCTCACACTTTCATTCCAGCATGTCCCACATACGTAGACTAGTCTCACACTTTCATCCCAGCATGTTCCACATGTGTAGACTAGACTCATTCTTACATTCCAGCATGTTCCACATATGTGGACTAGACTCACTCTTTCATTCTAACATGTCCCACATATGTAGACTAGTCTCACACTTTCATCCCAGCATATTCCACATATGTAGACTAGACTCACTCTTTCATCCCAGCATGTGCCACATATGTAGACTAGACTTACTCTTTCATTTCAGCATGTTCCACATGTGTAGACTAGTCTCACACTTTCATTCCCGCAAGTTCCACGTGAGTGGACTAGTCTCACATTTTCGTTCCAGCATGTTGTACATGTTTGGACTAGTCTTAACTTTCATTCCAGCATGTTCCATGTGTGTAGAATAGTCTCACACTTTCATCCCAGCATTTTCCACATGAGTGGACTAATCTCAACTTTCATTTCAGCATGTTCCATATGAGTGGACTAGTCTCAAACTTTAATTCCAGCATTTTCCATGTGCGTGGACTAGTCTCATACGTCCATCCCAGCATGTTCCACGTGTGGGGACAAGTCTCACACTTTGATGCCAGCATTTTCCACATGAGTGGCCAGAACTAATTTCAGACTTTCGTTCCAGCATGTTCTAGACGTGTTGTCTACTTTCACACTTTCATTCCGGTATGTTCTAGACATGTTTCTAGTTTCACACTTTCATTCCAGTATGTTCCACAAGCATGGACAACAGAGGTGTAACGGAGGCCCGAGTGGGCCCCCACAGTGTCCATGTCAGAGGGGCCGCTATAGCTCTGATTTCTTTCTCTGTAGGAGCACAAACAGGTCTTTGGTGGGGCAGTAGCTGGGCTGTGAAATGCACCATACTGAGGGAAGAGGGCAGATTTCATACTCACAAAGCAGGACTCGACCACTCATGTTCAGCTAGATGGGCCCTTCCTTGCAACCTCTCAGGGGAAGGTTGGAGCCCCACCTGGGTAGGCATGTGCCAAAAGTCCAGCTGTACAGAGAGTGTGATGTGCAATAGAAAGCTAATGTAATTTTTCTCACTGGGGCACAGTACCAATGTTCCATCCACAGAACACATCCAGAGGTCAACATGGACCCCTGGGAACCCTGCCAACCTCTACATTGTGATTACTGCCAACTCCAGACTGTACAATTTTTTAATCTTTTATTTAAATGCCCTGGGGCAAAAGACCGTAATTTAACTGCTTTAAAATGATTTGGGGCACAAGACAATACGTGAAGCACTTTAAGAACTTTGCATAGGCAGTCCGTGATTGCACTGTGATATGAATCGCACACATCAGTAAAATAAAAAAGAACTTTAAAAAGCATGTTGGGTTGATCCTGCAGACACCCCTGAAGCCTGTAATATTATAGCTTTGGGCAGACCTTCCTTCGTCTCTCCTGCCGTTATCTCCCTCCTTCCACCTACACCCTTCCCCCTTGCCCCTATCCACCCTATTTATCCTTCCTCCATACTATTTAAATGTGTTTCGTACAACCGATGTAACCTGTAATTGTTTTTAACTGTGTAATAATGTGATTCCTAATGTAAAGCGCTCTAATACCCACGGGTCTAGCCAGCGCTTCTAGCAAACTTCTAGTAACTGATGTAACGTGTAACTGATGTAATTTTGTAATTTCTGTGGAACCTTATGTAAAGCGTTCTGATACCTCCGGGTCTAGCCAGCGCTATATAAAACTCTCAAAATAAAAAAAATAAAAATAAAAAATAGCTCTCAGATAACTGCTGTCAGAATCAAAACATGCTTCGTAAAGGGTATAATTCAACTGTACCTGATGTGTGAGGCCCATGAAATCAGCCTGGATTTTTGGCTTTCTGATCACCTGGTTTTGACCTTTTGCTGTGGGTGAGCCTCATAGCTGGTGACTCACGCATGGTAAATGCACACAAAATGGACTGTGCATGCTTCCAAGATAAGGCCGCTGGGACGCGGTAAGGGGCACTTGGCCGGTTATATGAGAACATCTGTGGACACATGTGAGTGCTGCATAGGTGAGACTCCTGACGTGCACACTCAAGTAAATGTGCATAGGTAGCCTAGTGCATAGGAGACTCTGTAGGATTAAATATTGACCTCGGGTTCGAGTTAGTGTACACTCATGTTGGTGTCGGTGATGGAATGAAGTATTACCATAACACGTGATTCCAATCATGAAATGGGACAACATTTGATCCAGCGGTTCAACATCAACAATACTCTACTACCATATTGTTAGACCTGGCACCATTGGCGTGGGTCACCCTTCCATTTTTGTCTGTGCCTCAATGTGTTTTTGTGTTGGTGTTAGCTGCTCAGGGCGCTGTGCCACTGCCATCCAGTGCCACAGTGCAAGTGCTCCCTATGGTAAAATGTATTATGTGAATTGACTTCCACGTTTGGGTTATTTGGTTTACTATCAGTCCCTAGTAGAGTGCACCAGGGGTGCCAAGGGCTTGTATATCCAAATGCTGCTAGTAGGCTTGCAGCACTGGTTGTGCCACCCACCGAAGCAGCGGGGTAAAATGTGTCTAGGGTCTGCCACTGCAGAACCTGCGCGCGGTCTGGTACCGTCGCGCTGGCTGAGCAAGTGTCCCCACTTACCAGTCCCTAAACCTTCCCTTAACTACATGTTAGTCACCCCTCGGGTAGGCCTGAGCGCAGGGTGCATTGTAGGTATAAGGTAGGACATGCCCTGATGTGTGTGGCATGTCTTAATAGTGAATTACAGCCATTTTCGTTTTTCACTATTGAAGGCTACCTGCTCTCCATAGGCCAGAATGGGCTGTTGGGATAGCTACACGCTGTGACCCCAGTGGACTCAGAGAGCATGGTAGAAAGTCATGTTTAGTATGCCTGAACTCGGGATAATAAAATACGTCTTTTAGTAAAGGTTATTTTAATATCCTGGGTTTGCAAATGCTACTTTTTAGAAAGTTAGCCTTTGCGTGCCTAACCATCTCAGTCCGCCTCTGCGGTGTGTGTGTCCTGCCTAGCAACAGTACAGGAGCAGGGCTGGGGGATTCCAGGAGACAGGTTGGCTGCCAGGTGGTGGGTAGAGAGATTACACCAGGATGGGTGGGAGGAGTGCACCCTGACTCTTGAATAGACCTGTGCTCTGCCACCACAAAGCCGGCGCCGCCCCCTGTGGAGCGGCTGATGTCTCTGCCCTGCTGCTGAAAGGAACAAGCCGAGTCACCACAACAGAGTGCTCCAAAACTGGACTGAGCCAGGCCCAGGCCCCCTGGCGCTAAAGAACAAAAGAATCCCTGTATAAAAGTAGGAGCCTGGCTCCTAAGAAATCAGATCCAGATTGAACCACGAAGGAACTCTGCCTGACTAGAAGGACCTGGAAGAAGCTGAAGGAGGAGTAACTTTCCCTGACCTGAGGGACTGGCCTGCAGTAGGTGCCTTGCTAAGGAAGGAGAGGAAAAAGACTGAAAGAGACTTTTGCACTTTGTTCTTCAACTATCTCCAAGGGCTTGGAAGAAGAGCTTGCCCCCTGAACTGAACCCCAGGGCCAGTGGGTTCACCGTGTCTCCGCTCGTCTGAGAATTCGAGCCGTGTGCTTTCTCCCGCCGGAGTGCCCTGCGCACCTTCGCATCCCTCCTAGGGCCGTGACACCCAGAAGCCTGGCCGCCTCCACTCGCCGAGAGCCCCGCTCTACCTGAGTCGCTCTGGACCCATCGAGTCTGGCCGTCCCGCTCCCCTGTCACCTGCCTGCTACTGGAGCGCGCTTGGTGCCCTTTCGCCCTCCCGCCGGATTTCTAGTGGGGAAGTGAAATCCAGCCTCGGACAGCCGCCCATACGTCGTAACGTATCCGGCCGCCCCGCTTCACCTCCCAGCCTGAGTCTGACCGTGCCGCCCTCTGCAGTGACCTCCCGCACAGTCCGTGTCGGAGGCCCTGGGCCGCACCTGTCTACCGAGAGCCGCCCGCTGAATTCTTGATCCGGAAGACCCACGAGGTGCAGAACCCGCACCTCTCCTGAAGACTCGTCCCAGCACATCGCACGTTCCCAGGTACAGTGAACTTCCTATCGGACTCGGGGTCCGCAACGTTCTGATTTCCCCGTATCACTGTATCCCGGGTACGCTGCGCCTCACCGTGACTGGACCGACTCAACCGAGCCCTGTGAAGCGCTCGTGATCGAATAAGTTACCAAAGACAAGAACAGTGCCTAATTATCATCTTGTGGCTTCCATTTCGTAACCGTTATTGATGGTCTTGTACATGCCTGCGTAACAAAGAACCTTTTATATAAAGCATCCGTATTTTTGATACAACTTACGCCTGGTGTCCGTTTGTGGGGGATCGTTGTGATTTACTGTGTGTTATCATAAATGCTTAACTGACTAGCGCCCTGAAGTTTAGCCCTGACTGCTCGCGCCACACTACCTATAGGGTGAGCAGGGGTTGTTCTGAAGGGGTAATTCCCTCGCCCTGAATAGAAGAAGGGACCGCTGCTTGTCACAAGTACCTACCTGTGCCAACCAGAGGTTCCCCATTCTAACACATATATTCACCTGGTCCCAAAAACACACAATTGAGTGAACCGCTGGTGTCGAGTTTATGAGTTTTCAATGTTTAGGATTAGTTTAAAAATTACCTCTATTCACCTTTAACTCACCCTTCACGGATCAAAACGTTCTTTCCTCTGGTCGATGGACCATTAGTAGAACTAGTTGATAGTGATATTAACGTTATTCTAACTTTTCTTTTACCTTGGAGTAAATAACCACGGACTCCTTTAGGATTCCAAAACTTTATCTAAATTTCAGAGCATGTGAACCATCTCAAATATACAATGCAGTCGCAATCAATCAATCAATCACAGGAGAGAAAACTCGATCAATAAACACCAAGCATATACTTCGGACTCATACAATGATCAATGCTCAGAAAGCGAGAGGACAGAGAGAAAAGTACATCTGCAAATAACGAAAAATAATAATTACCAAGGATGGTGTGAGAGACCAACCCCCTGGCCAAAGGGCTAGTAAGGGTCCCCTGAGATAGATTCAGGAAACAAAGACTTCAGGACAGGAATCGGGACAGGATAGTTACCTCTCTAGAAATCCGACGATTGCGCCGCACCCCTCTCTGACACTCCTTCCTCCTCAAGATTCTTCCGCAAGTCTTCATCTAACACAATTAAATTAGGATAGAAAGCTCTGCTTCGGATTCTGTAATCAGCTCCCTACACTCAACTCTGCACTTCTTCAATTCTTCATCAGCATCTCCGACAGCATCTCCCCCAGTATTCAGCTCGTTCCGCTCTCAGCTCTGCTACACCACCAGCATCTCGAACTCCCGAACTAACTAACTAACTAAAGCTTTCTTAATTATACATTCGGTTTCCATGTCCCACCCATTAACGTTTCAATATCAGGAAAATACGAAATATGATTGGCCAGGCAAGGGGGGAAGCTCCATCACACCATGCTTACATGTCATCAATATCAATTCAACTTTTGTTCGCAAACCCATCCCCTTAATTTTTATTCATAATTTGGGTTCTCCCACGCATTTATATATCACTTGTAACAGTATTATTAACATTTGCTTCTTCGCTGAACTTTTAACCATCCGGTCCCAGGGTATGGCACTCAAATTTGGCTTCCGTACAAATGTTCTTTCATTGACCTTCGTGGCTTCATTCAATAGACATGCGCAAAGCTCGCGTCACTCAGCCCATTAAGTTATACATGAGAGGCCCAAATGCACACTAGTGATAAAATCAGAAAAACAAATATTAATTTCACAAATAAAGTGGTTGCACTGTATACCACCCACCTCTACTCTATTCCATTTTATTTATTAACACTTTTCCCCGCATTAGCATTAGTAAAATAGCTAGTTTTTGTTTCAGCTAAGCAGGTGCCATGCATGTGAGTCTTCAAGCTTTCATTTTTAAAGCTTCTGCTCATGCGCAAGAAATTCCCTCCAAGCATTAAGACGTCATCCTACGTAGATGTAGTTGATGCATACGCAAATAGATTTCACGTTTAGAGCGGTATTAGTCCTTCGTTCATACTATCCACGTTATTAAACACATAAGCAAGTTTCTCTAACCCACGTATTCATGTGGTGCGCATTAGTTTTCCACAAAATGACATTAATAACGTGTTAGTTAAACGAGCGGATTGTGTTCGAGCAAGTCTCTTTTCAACGAGTCCTTGCTCCATCACATTGACCAAACGTAAACTGACACCCCCGTATATGTTTATGTGCTGTTTTGTGCGTGAAGGGGGTATACAGTGAATTTGGAGGTCATGATCCTTTGGGGTACAAATATAATGTCGCCAAAGGTATTTCCACCAGCCATATGTAGGTTTGTAAATTTCTGTGTAGTATTTAGTAGTGTGTGCCTAATAAATTTACTTTTCCATTTTCTACTAAAAAAAACTGACTGGGCAATCATTTATTGAGTGTTATGAGTGTGTGCTACCGAAAGGTGATTACTAGCCCACACCACCTCCCTCGAGTAGGCCTTGGACTGCTCTTCTCCGAAACCCTGAGAGAGTCAAACGCTACATGGGGTGTTTGGTTCCCAGTGGAGGGTGAATTTGGACCTGTTGCTTGTGCAGGCCACACAACTACTGGCCCATTTCCTCACATTGCTGTCTTGAAGTGGGATACATGGTGCACAGTTCCGGTATGCATATAGCAATTGAAAAGCTGAGTTTTGCCACTTATTACCTATGCATTGATGAGTAAATACCAGAGTGCAAGGATTCAAGTGTGATTCAAGGGTTTGGTTGTGTGAACTGAAGATATGGGAAAGAAAAACCCCGCACACATATATGTCATGTGAAGACATGGAGGTTTAATGTTTAAACTGTGTTGTTATGACTGGTGGGGTGGGGCTTTCACAGAAATGTTTCCATGAAATGGTTCCAGGCCTTAGTGTCCCTTTGAGCCCAACACTACACACACTAGGCCTATATGAGGAGGGTTCTTCTCTAGAGGTTGGGAAAGCAACTGGGACCCACACTAAAGATTACCGGTGTATGGCTGGGCCTTGCTTCTTGGACTGTGGGAGATGATTAGGGGGCTCTGCAAAATTCTTGTGCCTGTCAGGGGCAGGGCAAGATTCCAGAGAGGGAGCCCAAAGCTAGTCATTCTCGCCACAGAAATGCTTCCATCATTGGCACAGGCCAAAATCCGGGTGGTGCGGTAGGTTTCCTAGAAGGAGTGGCACTCCTGGGGTTTCTCTCAGGAGGGTGGGTTGGTTCCTGAGAAATTTCCCCATGGTGAGGAGGGGAAGTGCAAGAAAGTTGTGGTTCCCACGTTACCTATAGGTCATCTGATAGGGAGGGTGAGCTATCCAGCGGTGATGCATGGTGGTGGGTGGCCCCAGAGGAGGGTGGTTCCCGGGATGAGTGGTATAGTAATAGCCCCTAGGTTCTCTAGGTGGGTTAAGGAACTGATCCTGAGGAGATCTGAATAAGGGTGGTGGACTCCCTAGAATCCGGAGAAGGGTTAGTAGTGGACAGTGAGGTGTCAGGGTAGAGTAGGTGAGCGCCCATGGAAAGGAAAGGATGTCATCCTAGAGTAGTTGTTTGACCCTGAAGTGGTGTCTGGGATGGTGCGTGGCTGAGTGACCATTCAGGTGGGTCCTCTGGAGTCAGACCGTGGACAGGAAGGAGGGGGCAGGAAGCCACGTCTGTGAGGGATTGCCCTCTGAGCTGTCAAAGAGGGACAGGCTGTAGATGCTCTACCTCAGCGGGTGCACTTTAGGTTACACCAGCCTCGGGGTTCATTACTGGGGCCCCTTGAGGAGGCTTAGCTGGGGAGGGAGTGCATCCCTCAGCAAGGTGCAGAAGGTGGGTCTGCCCGCAGTGGCACAACCATGAGGCCAAGTGGGACCCTGTCCTTCAGACTGGGTTGGTGGAGTCCCTTCTGTCCAGGACTGCCATTCTGAGCTGCCAGTGGGGCAGGCTGTGGAGGCCTTTGTCGGGCAGACTTCTGAAGGATACACAATGGTGTACTGAGTATAGGGCAGATGTCCTAAGGTGGGAGGTGGCCGCGTGTGTCTACAGGGTCACCTGTCTAATTCCAAGGAAGGGATCTTGGGGTCCCTATATGGCTGCTGGGAGGCCGAGAGTTGGACTAAAGAGAGTGGTAAGGGGGAAGCTGACCCAGGACCCATGGGCTCTCCTTAGTAACCCAGAGGGATACAGCTAATTCCTATGGAAGGTAGGGCTTAGACTCCCAGAAGAGTGGGGTTGAGAGTTCCTAAGGAAGGGTGCACAGGGCCTGTTCTCACAGTGGTGAACAAAGGTAGGGTTCTAGGTTTTCGAGGTGGTTTCCTCAGGGAACTATCTAGGAGGAGTGTGCTGCGGGGTTACCTGACGAGGTGACCTCAGCCCTCCAGACACCGCCATGTGGTGGCGAGACATGAGCTGGATCCTGGTGTTCCATCTGGGGCCCAGACCAAGGGTACTTCTCTGTGAGGGGGTACCAAGTGTTGTGAGTGGACTGTTCTTACTTCAGGGAAGACAACCGTCCTGACAGGGTGGCGGCAGATAAAGACCCCGGCATAAATGCTGTAGGTGAAGGTCAAGGGAGAATGCATCTCCAGGATGTAGAGACCCGGATCAGAGAGGACACTGAGTTGAGTAATCTCCAGAGGGAGAACAGCCAGAGACCATGGGGATGGGTTCTAAACCTGCAAAGTGTGAAGAAATTTATGATGAGGCACAGAACCCTTGCCAAAGAGAACGCAGTGGGCTTAGTATTGCATGACCCAGTGCAAGCGTAGGCCTAGTTCTGACCAGTCCATGTAATTATTTACTTTCCTTGATGTATCCAACCTTGAGCCAAAAGGGTTCATATTGCAGTCTGTGTTCCATGTAGGGAGTGGAGGCTTCATGGTTGGGTGAGGTAGGTGGTCTTGGTGGCAGACGGCCAGTGTAAGATATCAGGGGTAGCGGACAATTGGCGAGAAGGGTATCTAGTCAGAACCCCACGTCACTGGGTATCGCTGAATAGGCAAAGATCACGCAAGCGTAGTGGCTAATTCTTCCCTTCGAGAATCAGCTGGGGGCAGCGTCTGTGAGGTGATGGGTTCTGCCCATCATATCCACCCAGATTTTTCACTTTTGGATCACCTGGCTTTTGACCTTTTACCCTTTTACTTTGGGTTAGCCTCATAACTTGTGACTCACCCAGAGTAAATACATGGTAAAAGGACTACGCGTGTTCAACGCCAGTGTCTGCCCCTTTAAGATATGACTCCTGCGATGAAGTAAGGGGCACTTGGCTAGTTACATGAGAACATATGTGCATACATGTGAGGGCTGCACATGTGAGACTCCTGATGTGCACACCTCAGTAAGTGCGCATTTGTAGCCTGGCGCAGAGGGGACACTCTGTAGGATTGAATTTTGACCTAGGTGTTAGTGGACACTCATGGAGAAGTCAGTGATCGAATGAAGTATTACCATATCGTGATTCCAATCTTAAGAAATGGGACATTGACCTAATGTAAACTGACACCCCCATATATGATTATGCACTGCGTTTTGCAGGAAGGGGGTGTGCTGTGACTTTGGAGGTCATGAGTCCTTGGGAGTCACATGTAATATCACCAAAGGTATCTCCGTCAGCCATATGTAGATTTGTAAATTACTGTGTACGATTGAGTAGTGTGTGTGTATGAAATGTACTTTTCCTTTTTTTTAAAGAAAAATCACTGACTGGAGAATCATTTATTGAGTGTTATTAGTGTGTGCTACCGAATGATGATTACTTGCCACGCCAGTTCCCTTGAGCAGGCCTTGGATGCTCTGCCTCGCTACCCTGAGAGAGTCAAGAACTACAATGGAGAGTTTGGTTCCCTGTGATGGGTGAATGTGGATCCATTACTTGGGCAGGCCACACAACGATTGGACCGTTTCCTCACACGATGCCACTCTATCAACTACTCATTGCAGCAGTTTACACAATTCCATTTCAAAATGCTTTCCTTGTACATTTGACAGAGTTGTATAAACAAACCATCCCACATGACACTGGTACAGACACACACAATCTCATGTGAGACACTTCAGTTCTAGCTTTTTTAGCCAACATCACTGTGCGTTCTGGTACTTTTTGTTTTTGTGTAGTTTTGTTTGCCTTTCTAAATGTGGAATAAGAAACTCCTGTTTGAACAGTGCTTTTAGATAAAACATTAACTGGTTGAAGGGGTCACAAGTGACATGGTGCCATTCTGGAGCTATGGACATCTTTCCTTTGAAACAGTGCATGCAGCACCTGTTTTGAGAGGTGGGCTTGCTCTGTGGAAATATGGATTTTTCTGATCAGTTATGTCCCCTATCTTGGACCCCAACGGTTCTATGTGCATGTCACAAGTACATGTATGTTCCCTCCAGTTCCAGTTATGAAGACGCAAATACATGTGCGTCCACTGCCAACATGTCCTCTGTCAGATCCGCCATGAATAGGCCGGATATTCCATTCCTAAATATGAAAGGCCACCGGCTTTATATGGTTCACTTATGCCATTTTACAGTCCAGGCAAGTAGGCCCTGATTCTGTCATCAAACTCCTCTTGCCTTCTGCCTCTGAAAACTCGAGTCTGAGCCTGCATCTGTGACCATGAACTTTGTCTCATTCTCTGCGCGGCTCACGAAGCCTGACATCAGCCTATTCTCTGCCAAGAACTGTATTTCACCTTCGAATTATCTGCTTCACTCCTTAGCCGATGCGTTCCTGTCTAGCAGTTTAAGTAAACATTCTTCCAGCTACTGAGCAAAGGCTCGGCTTCTCTGTCCTCATGCAAGTAATTCATAGCCCTGTTACCATGGAATATTCCTACCCCCTCGCATTCAGTGTAGACACTTAGACGCTTGTACACGCACGCACAGTCAGTATAGAATAGATTCTGTCCGAGAGTCCTTCTTTTGTGGATAACATAGTTCTTTAAACATAGGATGTTAGATATGATTTGGGATTAGGTTGACTTGACCCCCCAGACTTTTTGTCTCCACATGTAGAGCTAAATGTCAAGTCCCCTTCACCCCCTAGTTGCACGTCAATTACACGTCATGCTGCTGCGCGCGCATCTATGCCAAGTATTATCTTATAGATCCACCTATATGTGACATCATAACCAATTATGTTCCTTTTTACTCCTTATTACACCCATTTTCGGTTACGCATATGAATCGTCATTTTCCTTATCAATTGTTACGCCTACTGCATTTGCTTCATTGTAATGTATGTTCTATAAAAATCATTTCTTGTCAATAAAGTATGTACTTCACTTCCTGAACCCCCGTGGTGATGGAACTTGGAGCAACCGATTATAATCGATCATTGGAATAAAGCCCATTCCGAACCTCTAATATCACGGATTCTGCCTCTCATTTTACTGAGCTATTTTATTATGTTTCTGTATCAAATTAAGTCCCGGTAAAGGAATTTTATTTACCACATGAATGGCGCCCGAATAGGGACACTTTCTCATCTCACGCGCCGGCGGTGAGTTGCAGGCCCGGTCTCCTGCCACAGCTGGACGGACAATAACGCGTACCAGCAGGATTTCCTGTATCTCCCTCCGGTCAAGCGGGGGCGACTGAGGCTGCGATCAACACCCAGACGAGGCGGTGAGAAGTGCGAAGTATCCCGACCAGAGCCTAGCTGAGAGAGCAAGATCCGAGGTATACAGAGGCCCACCAGTTCGAAGTCGAGTCCAGTTTCCGACGAATCGAGTCGAGTCCAGTCCGGTTCAAGTTCAGTTGCCGAGGCCTTCCGTTTCCGAAGCTACCCGGTGAGTACCATTACTGGGGAGGCATTTCTGACGTGCACATAGGTTGTGCCGGTCAAGACGGGTTTGGGTACACAAATCCGGTCTGCACTGTTTTAGCAGTGTATATGTACTGTTTAGCAGTATATCAAGTATTCCGAAGTATCTAGTTATTGTCAAGAATTATGCTTGGTGATTAGTTATGCAGACGATCATCATTGTTGGTTATTTTAAAGGTTAGAAAAATGTTTAATGTTTAATGTTTAATGTGTTAAACGTCCTGCATATTGTGGTATGAATGGTTGTTCATTATTGTGCTTTTGTATTAAGTGTGTTCAAGATTAAGTATCGGATCAGTTGTCAATATGCCGCTCTTTTCGAAATTAAGACAGATCACTACTAGAAAAGGGGTACTCGAAGAAGCCGTCCCTATTCCTCCTAGGGACACTCCAGGGCACTTCATGTATCACAAACATGGCTTAGACGCTATATTATTCCTTGATTTATGGGTAGACTACACCAAGGAATTACCAGAAAGTCAGAGGTGGCCCGTAGCTGGGACCTGGGATGCAGAGTGCATCATGAAAGTCGAGGAAGAGTTATGGAAAAGGAAAGTCAGACAGTCACAGAAAGACGCCGTTGAATTTTGGCGTAAAGAATCTCATAGACGCACAGAAAAAGCACTCCGACAGGAAGAAAAGAATAAAGAGAGTTCAAATAAAGTTCGAGAAAATCTATTAATTGAGGAAGGTATCCGAGTGAAATCAGAACAAGTAGATAGACAAAGAAATGCCCTTATGAATGGTATGTATCCCCTTCTAGCCGAAGGATTACCTAAGGCTACTCCAGAGATACCGAAAGACTTGCCACCCCCATTATTCCCAATAAAGGTACATCCTAAGGGGCATCCTAGAACCGCAGAAGATGTTTTTCTTTCCTCATATTTAGATGACGCAGCTCCCGAGTATGCTAATTCCGCCCCACATAGACCGCATACCAGGGAGGTCCAACGCCAAGATCCAGCACCCGTATCCCTACAGCAACAGATCGAGTTACAAGTTCCGGCAAGCACATCTGTTTCTGCATCTGTTCCTACAGCTACTTCTATAGCTGTGTCCACACCTATAGTTGCTGTGTCACGTTCAACGAATCCTTTCACACCCGACACCCCAGATGGGGCTACGGGAGGTGCTACCAATATTTTTTCTACGCCACCCAGAATAAATAAACTTACTTTTCAAGAGTCAGCACATTCACGTACACCCAAACTCATAAATGCCCGTACGCTTAAGGAACTTCTTGTAGATTGTAGATATGACCCTGTGCCCGGCAAAGAGGACGAAATGACCCTGGCATCATTGCGTATCAGACGAGCCGCAGTGTATTTAGGGAAGTTACCAGGAATGACTGCGCATCTAGATAAAATATATCATTTTGTCCAAACAGGGCGAGATCCAGAATGTATTAACAGAGCTATGGAATACCAGAAAGTGGAGATACAGGGGGAACTGTTACGTTTCCTCATAAATTGTGTGATCAGAAATCAAGACCGACCGGGGGTAGACCCGGAAGCAATGCAAATTCTTACCAGATGGAGCCAGAATATATCAGAAGGTAGACATGATAAGAAAAATTGTATAATAGCCATGTGCCGAAAGATCCGTAAAGAAATAGAACGCCTACACGAAGAAAGATTAGAGGTAGACGAGTTCGAACAAAGCGAGGAAGAAGGGTCAGGACTGCCCGCGAGACAGTCGGACACCATAGCCTATGTAGGTAGAGGAAGATCTTGTAATAGTAATAGATGTCTTACTGACTCGATACGTCCGATATGTCCAGATAATAACAGGAATTTCCAAATACCTATAATTAATATAAGGTCTAACGAGCATTCGTTCCAAACCGCCGACAAACTACTCCGAGAACGAAGGGGTTATCATTTTCTCGATTCTATGGATGAACAAGATTTAGCCAGGGCAGCTGTCCATTGGGTGGACAGTCCCGGAAAATATAGTGATGATACAGTAGCACGCACATTTTTGAATCTCACCCCAGATGAACAGGGGTTAGCTGGGATTTATATGATTCAACAACTCATTATACTATATCGGAGTCAGCATTCGGACCCTGGTCCCTTACCTGACATATTGACTGAATTGCTTATGAATAAGTGGAGAGGTTCAGGTACTAAATTAATTAAAGAAATTCTAGAATCAAGAAAGCAGTATATTCTTTTTGTATGCTCAGAGCATGTCTCATTGCCCGTCAAGGAAAGAACCACGTATTACATGGATAAACAGAATCCCTTACGAGAAGTGCACCCAATAAAAGGCGAGGACAACGAGTTTAAGCGCGTATTTGTATATACGCCCATATCGAAAATAGAATTGTTACAAATGAAGAAAGTGGTACCCAGTCATGACAAAGATCCAGCGGGTTTTCACCGAGAAATTAAAGACATGTTACTCATGGGAGAGTATACCTATCCCGACATTATGACAATATTAAAGGTATTGATGCCTGCTGGCATTTATGAGAAACTCAAGGAAAAAGAGTGGGAGGTAGGAGACCAAAAGATAGAATGGTCAGTGTTAGAAGCGGAAGAAAAGGCCCGAACTGCAGGAGCGGGACTTGGGGATAAAACTAAAGCACTACCAGGTTTACTAGTACAGGTACTGCCACGTTTATTAACTACGAAAAAGGAAGATTGGGGTACAATTTCAGCCTGTAAGCAGAAGCAAGATGAAGACACTAGTGATTACTATGCCCGATTTGAAAAATGTTTTGGTATAAATAGTGGCCTAAAAGCAAGTAGCGAATCATACCCGCATCTGTTTGTAACAAAATTAGTAGAAAATGCCCTGCCCCAAGTAAAGAATAGAGTATTAAAATTCGAGAGTACCTGGCAAGGTAACACTCCATCACAAATGTTACAAATGTTACAGTACCATCACAATAGAATTAGAGAGGAACAAGAACATGAACACAGACGCATGAAAGACACGAAAATGAAAATGCTAGTTTCCCAGACAGTTCCAGCTGAAGGACATAAAAAGGGTATGACACATTCCGATTCAGCAGGACCTGCAAAAGGGACATGCAATTATTGTAAAAAGCCAGGTCATTACGTACACGATTGTCCAGTTTTAAAACATAATATCGCCATAGGTAAAACACAAGAAAGACCACGGCCACTCAGACAAGATCAGAATGAACAAGGAGCTCCGCAGCATGCACAGGCCATGCCAGCCGCACAACAGCCAATACAGTTTGTGCCAGCTGCACCACCGTTGCCTGTTGCTGCCACACAGACAACAACACGACAAATGTATCAGACCGCACAGTATGAATATCCTGAGTATCAGCGTTACGCATGAAAAAGCCTAGAGAGGGAAGTTGACTTACCCCTTATTGAAATCCCAGTAGATCAAGAAGGACCTTATGTACATAGTGAATTATTAGGCCAAGATAGAAAATTTTTACTCGATACAGGGGCAAGTCGAACAACTATAAAACGTAGTGAAGTTCCAGGGGCACCCCTCTCAGGCTCTCAGAATATTTCCCTTGGTTTTTCAGGAAAACCTATTGTTAATGAAGTATCACAGCCTCTTCCACTTACGATAGGACCTCTGACCCGAACTACAGATTTATTGCTTACTAAATCATGTCCAGAAAACTTGTTAGGAATAAAAACACTGAAAGCTCTAGGAGCCATAATATGTTGTTCTCCGGAAGGAGTAAGGTTGTTTTTACGTGATTTTAAAGGGCACTATGTGTCTAGAGACATGGATCCCCGACTGCAGACTTTACCTGTACATCTATGGGCACAAGGCCCTACTGATGTTGGTTGCATGAATATTACACCATATCGAGTCACATTAAAGGCAGGAGTGGTGCTACCACGAATGCGACAATACAAGTTACCACCAGATGCTGTAGTGGCTTTACTACAAATCATTGACGAGCTCATTGCCCAAGGAGTAGTTGTGGAAACAGACTCCAATGTATGTAATTCACCGATAATTCCGATTCTTAAACGAACAGATCCAACGGCCCCGCCAGTATATCGATTGGTTATTGATCTGCGCGAGTTAAACAAATGCATTGTGCCACAATTTCCTGTGGTCCCAGATATCTCGTCATTACTGACAGCTATTGATTCCGAAGCGACATTCTTTACTGTAATCGATCTCAAGAATGCCTTTTTCAGTGTCCCAATAGATCCGGAAAGCCAATATTTGTTCGGATTTAGTTTAAATGGACGTAGCTTTAAATTCTCACGCGCACCTCAAGGATTTACAGAAAGCCCCAGCATCTATAGCCAAGCATTGAAACGAGAACTAGATAGTATCCACATGCCAGTTAACACTGCTCTGCTTCAATATGTCGATGATCTGCTGATCACCGCGAGAAGCGAACCGGAATGTGAAAAAGCATCACTGACAGTTTTACAATTTCTAGCCGAAAAGGGGCACAAGGTGTCCCCTTCTAAGCTGCAATTCTGTGTCCAGCGAGTTATTTATCTTGGACACTCGCTGTCCAAGGAGGGAAGGCAGCTTACATCCGACCGCATTCAGTTAATAGCTAACATGCCAATACCCAAGACACAAAAGGAGGTGCGGGCTTTCATAGGCCTCACGTCATATTGCAGGCAGTGGATCCCTCAGTACGCATTTCTAGCAAAACCACTCATTCAGTTGACAACACAGGAGGCAGCCACATCGACTGTTCTCCCTTGGACTCAGGAACATACACAAGCTTTTGAAAGCCTAAAGAAAGCTTTATGTCAAGCACCTGTTTTAGCAACACCATGTTACAGAAAACAGTTTACACTTTTTGTTACAGAACGCGAAGGTACTGCCTTGTCAGTACTCACACAGGAACAAGCAGGAGCACACAAACCATGTGCTTATTTTTCTAGTACATTAGATCCCGTAGCCCAGGCTTTGCCTGCGTGCCTGAAATCAGTGGCAGCGACAGCTTTAGCAATCAGACAAAGCGATGCCATAGTGTTAGGACATCCATTGACAGTTCAAGTACCACACGCAGTAGAGGTTCTTGTAAATAGAACGCAAACACAACACTTGACTATAGCGCGACTTACAGGGTACGAACTTACATTGTTTCAGCCACATATAGAAATCAGACGCTGTAACACATTGAATCCTGCCACACTTTTACCAGTAACCGGAACAGACCCACTAACTCATGACTGTATTGAAGTTATTACTATAACGACAAAACCCAGACAAGACTTAACCGATGTCCCATTGTCAGATCCAGACCTGACGTTGTATGTAGATGGTTCATGTATGAGAACAAGTACAGGAGAGTTAGTGGCTGCTTACGCAGTCACAACAGATACTGAAGTCATTGAAACTAATCGTATAAATACTTTGTCAGCTCAAGCCGCAGAGCTCATCGCTCTGACACAAGCCTGTATTCAAGCCACGAATAAAAAAGTCAACATATACACTGATTCACGTTATGCATTCGGAGTTGTACATGACTTCGGCGTGCTGTGGCGAGAGAGAGGTTATTTAACTTCCCACGGTGCCCACATTCAGCACGGACCCCTCATTCATGCCTTATTAGATGCAATACATCTACCCACTGCAATATCAATTATGAAATGTAAGGCTCATACGAAGGTTACTGATATCATTTCCCAAGGCAATGATCTAGCCGACAGAACAGCTAAACAGACTGCTCAAACTCAAACCCCCGACATGACAAAGACAATAGTCCCGATACCGACACATTGTATGACAGTTAAAGATCCTACTCTTGACGTAATTGACATACAGACACATGCTACACCAGACGAAATAAAGAAATGGACTGAATTAGGAGGGATCCAAACGGACCAAGGATGGATGATGAAGGAAAAGTCTGTATGGTTCCTTCCTGATTCAATGGTCCAAGTTATAATTAACACTATACATAGTCCAGCACATCTAGGAGAAAAAGCTATGCTAGACAGCATTCAACACATTTGGTTCAATAAACATTTACGAGCAGCAGCCAAACAAAAGGTCCGTACCTGTATGATCTGTTGTCAGTTTAACCCAGGAAAAAGCGTTCCCGTAGAACAGGGTGGATTTCATCCTCCTAATCACCCTTTTGAAGCCCTCCAGATGGACTATATCCAGATGGAACGATGTCGAGGATTCAAATATGTTCTCGTAGTTGTCTGCGCTCTGTCCCGTTGGACAGAGGCATACCCGGTTTCAGATTACACTGCCCCGACTACTGCCAAACAGTTGGTTCGAGAATTCTTCCCACGATACGGTTTACCACGTGTTGTCCACTCAGATAACGGCCAGCCGTTCTCATCCGAATTAATGAAACATGTTTCACTTCTGTTAGGATATCAGTGGAAATTCCACTGTGTCCGACACCCCGAGGCAGCAGGTCTCGTAGAAAGACATAACCAGATACTGAAAATCAGATTGTCCAAAATATGCAGAGAGAAAGGTGTCGACTGGGTAGTAGCGTTACCCGTTGCACTCTTTTACATGAGAATGGTAGCACACTCTCGAACAGGGCTATCCCCGTATGAGGTGATCTTCGGCAGACCACCAAATATGTGGGGGACGCCCATACCACGCAAAATAACTGATGTTGACTGTAATATGCTGACAGATTACTTGGCTTCCTTGATGTCTGCACTACAATCTTGTCGTTCACAGGTAGCTGCAGCCTTTCCCGACAACACTGAGGTGAAACCCCATGACGTAGTTCCGGGGGACCTCGTACTTGTGAGGAATTTCGACCGAAAGACTCAGCTGGAGCCCAGGTGGAAGTCGCCCAAGTTGGTCCTGCTGACCACAAGAACAGCCGTGAAGATTGAAGGCAGGAAAGGCTGGATTCATTCAAGTCATATCAAGAAATTTCATGGACTTCCTGCAGATGTAAACAGCCCACCTCGTGTGACTTCACCCATTGACTCAAAACTTCCTTTTGTTGAACAGAGTAACTCTGAACACTATAAACTAAAGCTTAGGCCCAACCAGTCGAGCAATTTGATTGTTTAAGTCCTCTCCAAGGTGAAGCGGTTGAATTGTCTCTGACATGTATCCCTTGGACCTGAGTAGAGAAAACACCCGGAAAATGTTGAAACGACAGGCGTATTGTAAATCACTGCGTAGCCACTGCATAGTGACATTATTAATCTTGTTTTTCTTGAGTCTTTTAATAATTACTGCAAGTATTTTGTTGCACATATATTACCCTATTTCTAGACATGTTTACAATGTTACTGCTGAACATTCTTTTAGTGACTTACCTCCGCATGAATTGTCTTATAGACTTGCGCTGCGCAATAACACTTTCATTAGTATGTTACATCATTCCCATCAGACTAGTAATGCTACTAATTGTTGGGTGTGTGGCCGGCTCCCTCCCTATCAGAATTATGAAGGAGTCCTGCCTTTCTTTCCACATCCATTTACACATAATGGCTCCTGTGGAGCATGGTTTAGTTTAATCAATTCCATAGACTCAGACACAGCAGTTTACCAAGATCATTGGGTATGGGGAAACCTGAACCTAGTTTTACTCAAGGTCTGCTACCCTGACAAGGAGGGTCGCCCCAAAAGAACAGGAACTGATCTAGAAAATGAAGTATATGGATTAGGCAATTTTACACCTAATCTCATGATTCTAAATGTCGAATCCGAAGTTGAACTAGTCTTACCCACCATGTCAGTATTCCCAGCGAAGGGTGAATTGTGTGTAAGAAAGGTTGGTTCCATACATATGGGCCATAGTAAATGCACTACTATAGTAGAATTCGGTGATCAAGGCAAATCTTCATTTAGAGCTTATCGCCACTCCTACTTTATATGTGGTCAGACTGCATATATGCGTCTACCTCTAGATTGGGATGGTACCTGCTACATTGCATTCCTTTTGCCACCTGTTTTCCTAGCTCCTCCTGATTATTATAGAAATATTCATTTAGTACACAACAGAGAGCGGAGAGATCTCCCAATTGTCGATTATACTGAGACGGCATGGGACAAGTATGTAGATTTTAATAAAGGCATCTTTCCCTATATAGGTACTGTTACTAATAGTAAGCTGATACGTAGATTAACTAGAACCCTTGAAGCAGTAGTGAATGAGACTATTTCCGCCTTAGGCAATTTAACAGAAGAGCAGTCTGCTATGCGGATTGTTGTGCTTCAAAATCGTCTTGTCCTTGACGTTATCCTAGCTGATAGGGGCGGAGCTTGTAGGGTCATCGGATCAAGCTGCTGCGTATTCATACCAGAAAATTCGCCATCTGTATATAAAGCCATCACTCGCCTTCATAAGATTGTAAACCAGATACACCAGAACCCAGGCACTTGGACTTGGTCCAGTTGGTTTTGGAGTGTGATATCAGCCTGGGGATGGAGAGTTTTATCCTTCCTAGGTATTGGCCTTCTCATACTATTCTGTTGCTGTCTATGTCTACAATGTGGACCAGCGATTTGTGGTCTGTGTGCCACATCGTGTATTCCACCACCAAGATTTTATTCGTCACGGAAGAAGAAAGAAGAACAAATGATGTTATATGAACAGATCAATGGATTAATGAAGATTGATATCTCTTAACGGGCAAGTAGGGGACAAGGAGGGAATGTGGAAATATGGATTTTTCTGATCAGTTATGTCCCCTATCTTGGACCCCAACGGTTCTATGTGCATGTCACAAGTACATGTATGTTCCCTCCAGTTCCAGTTATGAAGACGCAAATACATGTGCGTCCACCGCCAACATGTCCTCTGTCAGATCCGCCATGAATAGGCCGGATATTCCATTCCTAAATATGAAAGGCCACCGGCTTTGTATGGTTCACTTATGCCATTTTACAGTCCAGGCAAGTAGGCCCTGATTCTGTCATCAAACTCCTCTTGCCTTCTGCCTCTGAAAACTCGAGTCTGAGCCTGCATCTGTGACCATGAACTTTGTCTCATTCTCTGCGCGGCTCACGAAGCCTGACATCAGCCTATTCTCTGCCAAGAACTGTATTTCACCTTCGAATTATCTGCTTCACTCCTTAGCCGATGCGTTCCTGTCTAGCAGTTTAAGTAAACATTCTTCCAGCTACTGAGCAAAGGCTCGGCTTCTCTGTCCTCATGCAAGTAATTCATAGCCCTGTTACCATGGAATATTCCTACCCCCTCGCATTCAGTGTAGACACTTAGACGCTTGTACACGCACGCACAGTCAGTATAGAATAGATTCTGTCCGAGAGTCCTTCTTTTGTGGATAACATAGTTCTTTAAACATAGGATGTTAGATATGATTTGGGATTAGGTTGACTTGACCCCCCAGACTTTTTGTCTCCACATGTAGAGCTAAATGTCAAGTCCCCTTCACCCCCTAGTTGCACGTCAATTACACGTCATGCTGCTGCGCGCGCATCTATGCCAAGTATTATCTTATAGATCCACCTATATGTGACATCATAACCAATTATGTTCCTTTTTACTCCTTATTACACCCATTTTCGGTTACGCATATGAATCGTCATTTTCCTTATCAATTGTTACGCCTACTGCATTTGCTTCATTGTAATGTATGTTCTATAAAAATCATTTCTTGTCAATAAAGTATGTACTTCACTTCCTGAACCCCCGTGGTGATGGAACTTGGAGCAACCGATTATAATCGATCATTGGAATAAAGCCCATTCCGAACCTCTAATATCACGGATTCTGCCTCTCATTTTACTGAGCTATTTTATTATGTTTCTGTATCAAATTAAGTCCCGGTAAAGGAATTTTATTTACCACAGCTCTGCAGCTGTTTTGGTGAGAGATGCTTGCATAGCCAATGCTGAATTTGAGCTGGCCAGTGGGCGCCACCGGAATGCATTTTTGCTGACCAGCACTTAGTTTTCCTTGTCAGATATTTACAGAGAACAAGAGAGGGAAACACACAAGGGGAAAGAATAAGGAAGAAAAAGATAGAAAAAACACCTTTCTCAAAGGGAGGTAAAGGAGAAGGCAGTGTCTGGCAGATGATTAAAGAGGCTGAGGTGGACTGAAGACTATGCAGCATTGGTATTGGCAGTGGTGGCTGGAGACTTTTGAAAATGGTAGGGCGTAAACTTTCTGTCAGAGTGCATCATGGCGAGCGAGCGGAGCGAGCGAGCCTGAACATCTTAAGGAGGGTTCGGGAAAATTTAGAAAAAAGAGTGGGTAAATGGTGCATTTTCAAGGAAATTTGACAAGCAAGAAGGTTAATAAAGCAATTGTGAAAGTGCAGTTATTACATTAATAAAGGGACGTCATATAACAACATGTAGATAGAAATGTTTCTGAAGCTAGACCCTGCCAGTACCACGCACCTCTGAGCAATATACATGCTGTGTACCAGCAGGGCCTAGCGTCAGAAACTTTTCTATTTTTATGTTTTTTAAGCTAGGCCCAGTGCTGGCACTCAGTGTGTATGCTTCTCAGAGGTGCATCACGCGTGGCAGGGTCTGTAGCTTCAGAGTATAAATGACTTGGATGCATCGCATATGACAGAAATGCATAATACTTTACTAGAAAGCGCTGTAAATGACTTGGATACAAATGTTATGACAGGGGTGCAGAATCCTTTAAGGGCAAATAAAGTTTTGTACGTGGTTTGAATGCACAGAATATAACTGGGATGCATAAAACATTACTGCGAATGACTAATGAACATTTAAATCATCAAATGCTGTAATATGCTTTCATTCTATAAATATTTTTATAATTCCTATCAAAAATACACTAGAGAGGAGAAATACATTGTCACTTAAAGGCCGGGGTAAATGACTTACTAATTATCGAGCATGCATCAAGAATCAGCCTCATGTAATACACAGTCCCTCATTTATTTACCACATCCTCGGTCATAAAGAAAACCTCCAGTTTACATTTCTGCTGCTCAACGGTGTGCCTTTTATGACGGACATACACACAACCAAGTACTTCGATGTTTACACAATACACAGCCTTCTTTATCCACATGACATGAGGTCTTTGAATGTGTAAACAACAAGGAGCTGCAGAGGGAAACAAACCCAAGTCGCCCTCAATAAATAATCATACACAAAAGACTGGGTCTATGAAGGTATAATCACCATGTGACACAGTTTTGGGCGATTTCCTCGAGGCAAACTCAGTCGCTTGGCACCAGTCGGGGACACCTCTTGGAGATAAGGAGCTCCGTGAGGCCTGGGGTGACTTGCATTACAGTTGAATGCGAATCCATTGCGAGGACTCACATATGGAGCCCGTGTTGTGACCTGTTAAAACGAGCTGGTACGAGGAACGATGGCTCAATAAGGTCCCCGAATGAAAGGTTAAGAGATGTCCCCAACTGGTGCCAAGCGACTGAGTTTGCCCTGAGGAGATCTCCCAAAAATATTTTGTATGGCGATGAAACATGTCGGCATAATACAACGGTATGCATATTAAGCAACCTTTTTAAAGTTTTGAATTGGGTGCACATATAAGGAGGAATAAAATTGGTTCTATTGAAAGTGCATCCTTTTCATTTTTACTTGCACATTTCAGTCGCATCTTGGTATGTGATTGTTTCACTACTTATTTTCACAATTTGGTTTTAATTGCGTGGACACTTTATTTATATTTTCTGAGCAAGATGACAACCGATGATGATAAAAGTGGGCACAGCTGGTGAGTACCAATCAGCAAGCTCAATTGGTGTTGCGCACGTGAGGTGTCATCTTGTCTTCTCACATTTTTTTCAAAACACTTTTTTTCAAAACACTTTTTCAAATATATTTGATTTCAAGAACACTTGGAGTAATTGATTTGGGACTTGATATTCTCTTTTTGTACTTTTACTGAGAGGATTATTAGTGGGGATTGCCACAAGTAAAACTTTCTGTAAAGTTTTTTTTAAAAACTGAAGGTGAAAGGCTGTTGGTGACTACCTCAACACCAAGAAAAGAGGAGAGTTCAAAATACCGAAAGATATAGGGATTTGGACCACAGCTTATTGCGTCACATGGTGATTATACCTTCATAGACCCAGTCTTTTGTGTATGATTTATGAGGTCTTTGAAACCTTACTTTGAAAATAAAGAATTTCCATGACCATCTATTTGTAGAAGATTAGGGAACAGAAAGAAAATCCAATAACATATTTAAAGTTTTGAGGCACCTATATTCGGTTGATGGTAGACATTACATTATGAAAAACATAATGGGTCATTTGCTGATATATGATGCAAAAAGCAGGAGATTGTTTTCCATTTTATGTATACGCCTACAAGTCACTGTATGCAAAGTGCGACTGAATAAAACGCAGTACAGACTGAATGTGACCCCTGTAATAGGAAGCCAGATGGCAACAATGCTATTCATTCATCTGCAGTTCAGCAGCCAACTCCTACAGTATGCTGCGCCAACATCCCAGACCAAAGTACAAGGATGTAGGATTTACGTCACTATTATTCCCTCAGGCAAGCACCAAACGATAATAATAAACTAATTTGAGGTTTCTATATCATTTATGGGAAACCAAGAAGCCGACTGTAACTCGTGCGAAGTTCTCGATGTGTGTGGTATTGGCCTCCAGGAACAAAACACTAACAAGCGCGTGAGTGGAAGTGCTTCCTTTTCATAGTTCGCACTCCCTCCGGCTGCTCTGACAGCAAGTTGAAAGGTGACAGGCATTACTCACTGTTCATTGCCAAGACTGATGAGAGCCAGCAGCTATGATAATCGCAGAATGCAGCTCGTGCTGTACAGGTCAGCCATTACACGGCATAGACAGCCATTCACACAAGCAGTGTCTCTATAAATACAGGGCAACAAACCCGCGGCACGCTCCATAATGGATTCTATTGCTATAATGCAGTAAATTACATGGTAAACATTCCAGCGTGTTCAATGGTCGCCATTTTCACATTACGGGTGGTAATGATTCTGTGCTGTTAGAGCAATCTAACCAGCAATTTAGTGGCACATTGTAGGCATTCGTCATTTTCATAAGGCTTAAGCATCTCATACAGGCGCGGCCGGCATGACTGGAGAGGGTACGGGGGGTTAATTTAATTAATAAAAGAACTTACCAGGCATCTTCTCCGGTCCCGCATCGCATCACGTCTGCTCTGCAACTTGGTGGAAGTAACTTCTCCCCGCTCTTTTCTTTTGCCAATTAGGAGACTGGGGGGCCGGGCGGCTGAACCTGGTTTACTCTGTCCTGGTATTTGATAGGGCATGGGGCGACTTTGCGCAAAACGCATCACCGCCCGAGCAGGAGCCTATCTTCAAACTCCTGCTCTACACAGGGCATGCGCAGCAAACCTAATGGTTTGTGAATGTGAGTGAGGGGCTTTGCTCCTCTCTCACATGCGCAGACCATCTTTTGAACTCCTGCTCGTCTCTGCCTGCGTGCGCTGTGCGTGACATGCGCACAGCGCACTTTCACCAATGAAGCGCACAGGCGGGCCCGGAAATGTGAACAGACGAATTGTAAGCTGTCAATTCGTCTGTTTACATTCCTGTTCACCTGTTGCCCGATTCTTTTGTGATGCGCTGCCCCAACGCCCCTAATGGACCAGCCGCCACTGGGTATTGGTGTGCCGACGTTTAATAGCGCCGGCCGTGGGCTTCTCATCGGAGCTTTGGGTACCGGCACTCATTCTTTTACAAACTGATCTCTGTGCACAGCTCCTGCTCATTCTACACCTCGCTTGTGAAGGAGGCTCTTGTTGCTCTTTGCTTCCCAGACTGTAACACTCCTGTGAAGGAAGCTTGCACTGTTCCTTGTTTCATGGGTTGTATCTTTTTCATGAAGGACATGTCTTCGGCTGCTGTCCATAGTTTTCATGTTTTGCTCTAGAAGCTTGGACACCTCCTTCTCATCCTGGACCGGATTTGTTAGGGAGGCTTGCACTGCTGCCTACTGTCAAGCGCCTGTTTGTTTGGGGATAATTTTCATAGCTGTGGCCCATGGGGCATTTTTTATGTGAGGAAAGGTTACACATCTGCTGCTCGTGGTGTGCCTGTTCTTTGTGTGAAGGATGCTTGCACTGCTGCTGCTCGTGGGGTGCCTGTTCTATGTGTGAAGGATGCTTGCACTGCTGTCGCTGGTGGTGTGCCTGCTCTTTTTGTGATGGATGATTGCACTGCTGTCGCTCGTGGTGTGCCTGTTCTTTGTATGAAATTTCTTGCACTGCTGTCGCTCGTGGTGTGCCTGTTCTTTATGTGAAGGATGCTTGCACTGCTGTCGCTGGTGATGTGCCTGATCTTTGTGTGATGGATGTTTGCACTGCTGTGGCTAGTGGTGTGCCTGTTCTTTGTGTGAAGGATGCTTGCACTAGTGCTGTTTGTGGTGTGCCTGTCCTTTGTGTGAAGTATGATTGCACTCCTGCTGCTCCTGGTATGCTTGTTCTTTGTGTGAAGGACACTTGCACTGCTGTCGCTGGTGGGGTGCATGTTCTATGTGTGAAGTATGCTTGCACTGCTATCGCTTGTGTTGTGCCTGTTCTTTATGTGAAGGATGCTTGTGCTGCTGCTGCTCGTGGTGTGCCTGTTTTTTGTGTAAAGGAGGCTTGCGCTGCTGCTGCTCGTGGTGTGCCTTTTCTTTGTGCGAAGGAGGCTTGCGCTGCTGCTGATCGTGGTGTGCCTGTCTGCGTGTGATGGAGGCTTGCGCAGCTGCTGCTCATGGTGTGCCTGTTCTTTGTGTGAAGGAGGCTTGTGCTGCTGCTGCTCGTGATGTGCCTGTTCTTTGTGTGAAGGAGGCTTGCGCTGCTCCTGCTCGTGGTGTGCCTGTTCTGTGTGTGATGGAGGCTTGCGTTGCTGCTGCTCATGGTGTGCCTGTTCTTTGTGTGAAGGATGCTTGCGCTGCTGCTGCTCGTGGTGTGCCTGTTCTGTGTATGATGGACGCTTGCGCTGCTGCTGCACGTGGTGTGCCTGTTCTTTGTGTGAAGGATGATTGCGCTGCTCGTGGTGTGCCTGTTCTTTGTGTGAAGGATGCTTGCGCTGCTGCTGCTTGTGGTGTGCCTGTTCTTTGTGTGAAGGAGGCTTGCGCTGCTGCTGCTCGTGGTGTGCCTGTTCTGTGTGTGATGGAGGCTTGCGCTGCTGCTGCTCGTGGTGTGTATGTTCTGTGTGACGGATGCTTGCACTGCTGCTGCTCGTGGTGTGCCTGTTCTTTGTGTGAAGGATGCTTGCACTGCTGCTGCTCGTGGTGTGCCTGTTCTGTGTGTGAAGGATGCTTGCGCTGCTGCTTGCTCGTGGTGTGCCTGTTCTTTGTGTGAAGGATGCTTGCCCTGCTGCTGCTCGTGGTGTGCCCTTTCTTTGGGTGAAGGATGCCTGCCCTGCTGCTGCTTGTGGTGTGCCTGTTCTTTGTGTGAAGGAGGCTTGCCCTGCTATGGCTCATGGTGTGCATGTTCTGTGTGTGATGGATGCTTGCACTCCTGCTGCTCGTGGTGTGCCTGTTCTATGTGTGAAGGATGCTTGCACTGCTGTCGCTGGTGGTGTGCCTGTTCTTTGTGTGATGGATGATTGCACTGCTGTCGCTCGTGGGGTGCCTGTTCTTTGTATGAAATTTCTTGCACTGCTGTCGCTCGTGGTGTGCCTGTTCTTTATGTGAAGGATGCTTGCACTGCTGTCGCTGGTGGTGTGCCTGATCTTTGTGTGATGGATGTTTGCACTGCTGTCGCTAGTGGTGTGCCTGTTCTTTGTGTGAAGGATGCTTGCACTAGTGCTGTTTGTGGTGTGCCTGTCCTTTGTGTGAAGTATGATTGCACTCCTGCTGCTCTTGGTATGCTTGTTCTTTGTGTGAAGGACACTTGCACTGCTGTCGCTGGTGGGGTGCATGTTCTATGTGTGAAGTATGCTTGCACTGCTATCGCTTGTGTTGTGCCTGTTCTTTATGTGAAGGATGCTTGTGCTGCTGCTGCTCGTGGTGTGCCTGTTCTTTGTGTAAAGGAGGCTTGCGCTGCTGCTGCTCGTGGTGTGCCTTTTCTTTGTGCGAAGGAGGCTTGCGGTGCTGCTGATCGTGGTGTGCCTATCTGTGTGTGATGGAGGCTTGCGCAGCTGCTGCTCATGGTGTGCCTGTTCTTTGTGTGAAGGAGGCTTGTGCTGCTGCTGCTCGTGATGCGCCTGTTCTTTGTGTGAAGGAGGCTTGCGCTGCTGCTGCTCGTAGTGTGCCTGTTCTGTGTGTGATGGAGGCTTGCGTTGCTGCTGCTCATGGTGTGCCTGTTCTTTGTGTGAAGGATGCTTGCGCTGCTGCTGCTCGTGGTGTGCCTGTTCTGTGTGTGATGGACGCTTGCGCTGCTGCTGCATGTGGTGTGCCTGTTCTTTGTGTGAAGGATAATTGCGCTGCTGCTGCTCGTGGTGTGCCTGTTCTTTGTGTGAAGGATGCTTGCGCTGCTGCTGCTCGTGGTGTGCCTGTTCTTTGTGTGAAGGATGCTTGCGCTGCTGCTGCTCATGGTGTGCCTGTTCTGTGTGTGATGGAGGCTTGCGCTGCTGCTGCTCGTGGTGTGTATGTTCTGTGTGACGGATGCTTGCACTGCTGCTGCTCGTGGTGTGCCTGTTCTTTGTGTGAAGGATGCTTGCGCTGCTGCTGCTCGTGGGGTGCCTGTTCTTTGTGTGAAGGATGCTTGTGCTGCTGCTGCTCGTGGGGTGCCTGTTCTTTGTGTGAAGGATGCTTGCGCTGCTGCTGCTCGTGGTGTGCCTGTTCTTTGTGTGAAGGATGCTTGCGCTGCTGCTGCTCGTGGTGTGCCTGTTCTTTGTGTGAAGGATGCTTGCGCTGCTGCTGCTCGTGGTGTGCCTGTTCTTTATGTGAAGTATGCTTGCACTGCTGTCGCTTGTGGTGTGCTTGTTCTATGTGTGAAGGATGCTTGCACTCCTGCTGCTCGTGGTGTGCCTGTTCTTTATGTGAAGTATGCTTGCACTGCTGTCGCTTGTGGTGTGCTTGTTCTATGTGTGAAGGATGCTTGCACTGCTGTTGCTCCTGGTGTGCCTGTTCTTTATGTGAAGTATGCTTGCACTGCTGTCGCTTGTGGTGTGCTTGTTCTATGTGTGAAGGATGCTTGCACTGCTGCTGCTCGTGGTGTGCCTGTTCTTTGTGTGAAGGATGCTTGCACTGCTGCTGCTCGTGGTGTGCCTGTTCTGTGTGTGAAGGATGCTTGCGCTGCTGCTGCTTGCTCGTGGTGTGCCTGTTCTGTGTATGAAGGATGCTTGCGCTGCTGCTTGTTCGTGGTGTGCCTGTTCTTTGTGTGAAGGATGCTTGCGCTGCTGCTTGCTCGTGGTGTGCCTGTTCTTTGTGTGAAGGATGCTTGCGCTGCTGCTTGCTCGTGGTGTGCCTGTTCTTTGTGTGAAGGATGCTTGCGCTGCTGCTTGCTCGTGGTGTGCTTGTTCTATGTGTGAAGGACGCTTGCACTGCTGTCGCTGGTGGGCTGCATGTTCTATGTGTGAAGGATGCTTGCACTGCTGTCGCTTGTGGTGTGCCTGTTCTTTGTGTGAAGGACGCTTGCACTGCTGTCGCTGGTGGGCTGCATGTTCTATGTGTGAAGGATGCTTGCACTGCTGCTGCGCGTGGTGTGCCTGTTCTTTGTGTGAAGGACGCTTGCACTGCTGTTGCTCGAGGTGTGCTTGTTCTATGTGTGAAGGATGCTTGCACTGCTGCTGCTCGTGGGGTGCCTGTTCTTTGTGTGAAGTATGCTTGCACTGCTGTCGCTTGTGGTGTGCCTGTTCTATGTGTGAAGGATGCTTGCACTGCTGTTGCTCGTGGTGTGCCTGTTCTTTGTGTAAAGGACGCTTGCACTGCTGTTGCTCGTGGTGTGCCTGTTCTTTGTGTGAAGGACGCTTGCACTGCTGTCGCTGGTGGGCTGCATGTTCTATGTGTGAAGGATGCTTGCACTGCTGCAGCTCGTGGTGTGCCTGTTCTTTGTATGAAGGACGCTTGCACTGCTGTCGCTGGTGGGCTGCATGTTCTATGTGTGAAGGATGCTTGCACTGCTGTCGCTTGTGGTGTGCATGTTCTCCGTGTGAGTGTTTCTTCCTCGGTTGCTAATGCATTCTGTTGCAAGTGTTGTAGTGAATTCTTTGTCCTCCATCTGTGACCTCAACACTTTGGCAGATGGTCATTAATAACTTAGTGAAATGAGGGCCCTGACAGGACTAGGAGTATTACAGCTGCAGGAGAGCTAGGACTCCTCGTGGTCAGACAGAAAACAAACAAAAAGTAAGGGAGAGTGAAGGAACAGCCAAGAAAAAGAACCGTGGAGGACAACGAAAGGTGGAGGATAAAAAAAGAGGAAGGAAAGAGTGAGAGGCAGATAGGAAGAAAAAGGAGAGAAAACACCCTAGAATGGTGAAACTAGAGGAATAAGAAAAACTAGAAGGGCAAAGAAAGGATGAAGGTGATAGAATGAAAAAGGAGATGTTACAGCAAGCGTGGAAGAGATTTATGACAGAGGGGAAAAGGAGTCAAGAAAAGCAAGATGGGAAAGAAACAGAAAAAAAGGATAACAAAAGGTACGGAGAAATACATAAATAGAAAGGAACTAACCAGAAAAGTACAAATGAGTTGAGAAAAAAAGAAGCAAGGGTCAGAAAGTAGAGAGAGTGTAAGAAAAAGGTCAAAGAATGGCAAAGAGAACACGAACAGGAGACCGTGAGCAAGACACCAAATTCGGAGCAGGAGGTAAACATAGAAAGGAAGAGGGCTGGAGCAAACAATTTCAAAGCAGGTAAGGAGTTGAGACAGGGTGAACAGGAACGTACCAGGATGAAAGGAGTGATGGTAAGATAATGAGATGACACTGGGTGAGTGTTATGTGTAAAACATGGCAATAAAGAGGAGTAAGGGAAGAAACAGGAAGTTTTGTGACCTAAAAGGAAAATTGGGAAAGACACAATTAAGAAGAAATTGTGTGAATATAACAGTGGCAGCCTGAAAGAAATACTGTGGCAGTCATAAAGTCAGGAAATGAGCGAGAGGGGTAAAGAAGGGGAAGGTGGATATCTGAGGGTGCAAAAGTAAGAAGATTACAGAGGGAGAGGTGAGAGTCGTGTTTAGTGATGGAAAGATGCTATGAATGCACCTGGAAGTAAGAGGTGAACTGAAGAGAAGTGGTCAAGGTAGTTTGAATGCGAAAGGGAGATTGGATAGTAAATAAATGAGAGAATGTGAGATGAGCAGGATAAAGGTAAATGGGAGGGGAGAACGAGAAGTGGACGTGAAAATTGTAGAGAGAGAGTATAGCGTGAGCTAGATACTGCTGGGCCTGAGAGTGGAGAGCTGCAGTCAGTACTGGTGATGACCGGTGCACACAACTTGGCACTTGTTTCCGGCGACCGGATCTCTTTGGCACCTTCCACACTGACCTTGTCTCAATCTGTAGATCAATACGAGAAAGGAAATGATCAGTCCCTATTTAATGTTTTACTAAGGTCATTGAAACAGAGGAAGGACTACCAATTCAGTGATCACTCGCCATTCATTGTATTGGCAGCTCTTGTTCTGTTTCTACAAACCATGGTGGAAGTAAAAGAAGGACTGCTTTTCCCACTCTAGGTCAGTGTCCTTGCCAAGCCGACAAGCGTGCGGGTATCAGTGATGGGCGGGGCTCCAGCCAGCAGAGATTCTGCAGCCGCTGATTACGGAAGGAGGAACCTGGGGGGCTGGCACTTACCTTTATTTAAATTAAGCACTGATTGGAGGTAAGCAGTACATTGGAAGTGATGGGGCGAACTAATAATGGAGAAGGAGATGCAAAGAAACTCAAGAGATTTAGAGGCAAGAGAAAAACTTGATAGTTACTGCTGTGAGTGAGCATGAAGGAGAGGTGTGAAGGAGGATGAAGGAGAGGTGTGAGTGAGCATGAAGAAGAGGTGTGAGGGACCATGAAGGAGAGGTGTGAGTGAGCACGAAGGAGAGATGTGAAGGAGGATGAAGGAGAGGTGTGAGTGAACACAGAGAAGAGGTATGAGCGAGCACAAAGGAGAGGTGTGAGGGAGCATGAAGGAGAGGTGTGAGGGAGCAAAAAGGAGAGATGTGAAGGAGGATGAAGGAGAGGTGTGAGTGAGCATGAAGAAGAGGTGTGAGGGACCATGAAGGAGAGGTGTGAGTGAGCACGAAGGAGAGGTGTGAAGGAGGATGAAGGAGAGGTGTGAGTGAACACAGAGAAGAGGTATGAGCGAGCACAAAGGAGAGGTGTGAGGGAGCATGAAGGAGAGGTGTGAGGGAGCAAAAAGGAGAGATGTGAAGGAGGATGAAGGAGAGGTGTGAGTGAACACAGAGAAGTGCGAGCGAACATGAAGGAGAGGTGTGAGGGAGCATGAAGGAGAGGTGTGAGGGGGCAAAAAGGAGAGATGTGAAGGAGGATGAATGAGAGGTGTGAGTGAGCACATAGGAGAGGTATGAGCGAGCACAAAGGAGAGGTGTGAGTGAGCACGAAGGAGAGGTGTGAGCGAACATAAGGGAGAGGTGCGAGCGAACATGAAGGAGAGGTGTTAGGGAGCATGAAGGAGAGGTGTGAGGGGGCAAAAAGGAGAGATGTGAAGGAGGATGAAGTAGAGGTGTGAGTGAGCACATAGGAGAGGTATGAGCGAGCACAAAGGAGAGGTGTGAGGGAGCATGAAGGAGAGGTGTGAGTGAACACGGAGAAGTGCGAGTGAACACGAAGGAGAGGTGTGAGGGAGCATGAAGGAGAGGTGTGAGGGAGCAAAAAGGAGAGATGTGAGGAAGGATGAAGGAGAGGTGTGAGTGAACACAGAGAAGTGCGAGCGAACATGAAGGAGAGGTGTTAGGGAGCATGAAGGAGAGGTGTGAGGGGGCAAAAAGGAGAGATGTGAAGGAGGATGAAGTAGAGGTGTGAGTGAGCACATAGGAGAGGTATGAGCGAGCACAAAGGAGAGGTGTGAGGGAGCATGAAGGAGAGGTGTGAGGGAGCAAAAAGGAGAGATGTGAGGGAGGTTGAAGGAGAGGTGTGAGTGAGCACATAGGAGAGGTATGAGCGAGCACAAAGGAGAGGTGTAAGTGAACACGAAGGAGAGGTGAGAGGGAGTTCGAAGGAGAGATGTGAGGGAGGATGAAGGAGAGGTGTGAGTGAGCATGAAGGAGAGGTGTGAGTGAGCCCAGAGAGGTGTGAGCGAGCGTGAAGGAGAGTTGTACGTCAACATGAAGGAGAGGTGTGAGCGAACACGGAGAGGTGAGAGGGAGTACGAAGGAGAGATGTGAGGGAGGATGAAGGAGAGGTGTGAGTGAGCATGAAGGAGAGGTGTGAGTGAGCCCAGAGAGGTGTGAGCGAACTCGAAGGAGAGGTGTAAGCGAACTCGAAGGAGAGGTGTGAGTGAGTATGAAGGAAAGGTGTGTGCAAGCTTGAAGGAGAGGTGTGAGCGAGCGCAAAGGAGAGGTGTGAGTGAGCATGAATGAGAGCTGTGGGGGAGCACGAAGGAGAGGTGTGAGGAAGCACAAAGGAGACGTGTGAGTGAACATAAAGGAGAGGTGTGAGTGAACACAAAGGAGAGGTGTGAGGGAGCACAGGTCCCTGCTCTCCAGCATGCAGATTCGTGAATCACCTGGGCAGTGCTCTGCCTCTGCAGCCCTTCAGACCACAGTTCTAGCCCCCCGACTGCCCTCGCGTCTGCCGTCAGTTTATTTTCCAGGTTTTGCCAGCTGACTTTGCTATTAGTTTATTAGTTGAATTTTGTTTTTAATGGGATAGCGATCTTATTTATTTCCTATTTCTGCTCTGGGATAGGGCTGTACGTCAGCCTACCCTGTACAGCCTTCAGCCCTTAGCCTCTCTCTGCTTCCCGCGGCTGCTGCCCCCGCGGCCCCTCCCGCTCTCTCTCTCCCGGTCACGCTTCCCGCCTCCAAGCTGTCCTGCCCTCCCGACCTCTACTTGATGGAGGCCACTGTGCAGCTGCGCCCAGTTGGCGCACCGCCCGCAAGCCTGTCTGCACCCATCCGCGACCCGACCGCGACCAGCGCCAGGGACCCTGGATCTCCGACTTCCCACTGCTACGACTCAGCTGCCCTCCTCACACTCAACCCCAGAAGGAACAACTGCCAGCTGCCCACGCCGAACACCACCCACGACCAGTTCTCCTGCCGCCACTGCCGCCAGACCTTCACCACCGCCCCCGCTGCTAACACCGCTGATGCCCTGATGTGCATCCTCCTCAACGTGTGCTCCCTGCACAGACACACCATTGAGATCTGGAACCTCCTCAACACCCTCTCACTAGACGTCGCCGTCTTTAGAGAAACCTGGACCAACGCCTCCTCCACCGCCGACATCACCATCCCAGACGGATACAAGAGCCAAAGGAAGGACCGCCCGACCACCCAGGGGGAGGATTCGCCATCGTATACAAAAGCTCTCTCCGCCTCTCCACCTCGAGCGACACCTTCTCCGCCACCGAACACCTGCAGTTCCAGGTCCAGACAAACCCCAGAATAACACTTCGCAGCACCCTCACCTACAGACCCCCCAACCCCCACATCCCATTCATGACCACCATCACTGACTTCATCGCACCCCACGCCATCGCTTCCATGGACTACATACTCATCGGAGACCTCAACTTCCACCTTGACAACCCCAGCGACTCCAACTCCACCTCCCTCCTGGGCAACCTCGCCAACATCGGAATGACACAGCTCATCACCACGCCTACCCACAAGGCGGAACAGACCCTCGACCCCATCTTCGCAGGAGGAAACAACATCCACTTCAGCCACACCACGCAACCCCCTTGGACGGACCACCACTGTGTGGACTTCCTCATCAACAAACCCAAACCGCCCAAACCTGCCCCGTGCACTCTGTGAAGGAACAGGAGCAAAGTCACTGAGGATCAGCTCAACTTCACCTTCAAACGCGACAACTCCTTCACCTCGACCGACGCAAACATCGCACCCAGGGAACTGCACAAATGGATCCTCAATGGCACAGACAAACTTACACCCCTATGCTGCTCCAACAGACAGCGCCCCATGAATGCCACCTGGTCACAACTGACCTCCAAGAAGCCAGACGCTTCTGTAGACGTCTCGAGAAGAGTTTGTGGAACAAAAGGCCTGAAGACCACACCACCAACAGGACCGCCATGACGGAATACCACCAACGCATAAGACCACTAAACATATTTGATCAAAAATAGAATCCTCGCCAACTCCAGCAACTCTAAGGAGTTTTTCAACGTCATCCAGGAATTCACCAAGCAGCCCAGTGAAACCACGGACATCACCCACTCCCAGGACCTCTGCGACAAGCTCGGATCTTACTTCCATCTGAAAATCAAAAGTCTCTACGACAACTTCAATGACCAGACACCGGACTCTGCAGCCACTCCCTCCACCGACAATGCAAGTCACCCCACCATCTCCACCTGGACGCTGGCCACGACCGAAGAGACCACCTCGACCATGAAAGGCATCCACTCGGGGGCCCCTACAAACTCCTGCCCACCACACATCTACCACCGCCATCGCGCCAGAACTACGACGCACTATCAACACCACCTTCAAGACCGGCACTTTCCCCCGATGAATTTCCCCGACGACTGGAAGCATGCACAAGTCAGACCCCTGCTCAAGAAGCCCTCAGCAGGTCCCACGGACCTCACAAACTTCTCCCTTTTGCAGCAAAAGTCACAGAGAAGACCATCAACGCACAACTAACAAGGTTCATCGAAGACAACTCTGTCCTCGACCCCTCCCGATCTGGATTCCGCAGCAACCACAGCACTGAAACCGCCCTACTCGCCGCTACAGATGTCATCTGCTCCGTCCTTGACCAAGGACACACCATTGCCCTGATCCTGCTCAACTTCTCAGCAGCATTCAACACTGTCTCCCACTGCACACTCGCCGCCAGACTCTGAGACGCCAGCATTCAAGGGACCAACCTCGACTGGATTCGCTAGTTCCTCACCGGCAGAACCCAAGAATCAGACTGCCACCCTTCCTCTCCGAGCCCACGGAAATTATCTGCGGAGTCCCCCAGGGATCATCGCTCAGCCCGACCCTCTTCAACATCTATGTGGCCCCCCTCACCGCCATCATCAGACAACACGGCCTCAGCATAGTATCCTACGCCGATGACACCCAGGTCATCCTCTCCCTCACCAAAGACCCCACCACCAGTCTCAACTTCCAGGAAGGAATGCAGGAACCTCCCCGTCACCTTGGAACAACACCTGTCAGCCCACCTCCCTCTGCAGCCCCCTGACCCCCACGGACCACGCTCAAAACCTCTGGCAGCGTACTCGACTCCTCCCTGTCCATGAACCGACAGGTCAACGCCGTCACCTCCAGCTGCTTCAACACCCTCCGCATCCTCTGGAAGACTTTCAAATGGATCCCCCCGAATCAAGGAAGACCATCACCCACACACTCAAAACCAGCAGACTGGACTACAGAAACGCCCTCTATGCCGGGATCAACAAGTCTCTACTCCACAAACTCCAGACAATACAGAACACCGCAGCCAGACTTGTCCTTGGCATCCCTCGACACGAACATATCACCCTACACCTCAGGGACCTCCACTGGCTCCCCGTCGAGAAGAGAGTCATTTTCAAGATACTCACCCATGCCTATAAATGCCTCCACAACATCGGACCCCAATACCTCAATTAGAGAATCTCCTTCCACATACCCAAAAGAAAACTCCGATCTGCCAACCTTGCCCTCGCCGAAACCCAACGCATCCACAGAGCCAGAACAGGAGGAAGAGCCTTCTCCTACATCGCAAGCAAAACCTGGAATGAGCTCCCAATCGACATAAGACGTGCCCCCTCCCTGAGCGTCTTCAGAAAGACACCCAAGGCCTGGCTTTTCTGCTGAACGGAGCGGCTCACCTCCCCCAGCACCTTGTGACCATCACACATGAGTAGTACGCTTACAATTCTAGCATAGACTAGTCTCACACTGTCATTCCAGCCTGTTCCATGTGCGTGGACTAGTCTCACACTTTCATCCCAACATGTTCCACATGTGTGAACTAGTCTCACACTGCCATTCCAGCATGTTCCATATACGTGGACTAGTCTCACACTTTCATCCCATCACGTTCCACATGCGTGTACTAGACTCACTCTGTCATTCCACCATGTTCCATGTGCGTGGACTAATTTCACACTTTCATCCCAACATGTTCCACATGTGTGGACCAGTCTCACACTTTCATCCCAACATGTTCCACATGTGTGGACCAGTCTCACACTGTCATTCCAGCATGTTCCATCTGAGTGGACCAATCTCACACTGTCATTCCAGCATGTTCCATCTGAGTGGACTAGTTTCACACTGTCATTCCAGCCTGTTCCATCTGAGTGGACTAGTCTCACACTGTCATTCCAGCATGTTCCATCTGAGTGGACTAGTCTCACACTGCCATTCCAGCATGTTCCATCTGAGTGGACCAGTCTCACACTGTCATTCCAGCATGTTCCGTGTGTGTGGACCAGTCTCACACGGTCATTCCAGCATGTTCCATCTGAGTGGACTAGTCTCACACTGCCATTCCAGCATGTTCCATCTGAGTGGACTAGTCTCACACTGCCATTCCAGCATGTTCCATCTGAGTGGACCAGTCTCACACTGTCATTCCAGCATGTTCCATCTGAGTGGACCAGTCTCACACTGCCATTCCAGCATGTTCCATCTGAGTGGACCAGTCTCACACTGTCATTCCAGCATGTTCCGTGTGTGTGGACCAGTCTCACACGGTCATTCCAGCATGTTCCATCTGAGTGGACCAGTCTCACACTGTCCTTCCAGCATGTTCCATCTGAGTGGACCAGTCTCACACTGCCATTCCAGCATGTTCCATCTGAGTGGACCAGTCTCACACTGTCATTCCAGCATTTCCATCTGAGTAGACCAGTCTCACACTGCCATTCCAGCATGTTCCATCTGAGTGGACCAGTCTCACACTGTCATTCCAGCATGTTCCGTGTGTGTGGACCAGTCTCACACGGTCATTCCAGCATGTTCCATCTGAGTGGACCAGTCTCACACTGTCCTTCCAGCATGTTCCATCTGAGTGGACCAGTCTCACACTGCCATTCCAGCATGTTCCATCTGAGTGGACCAGTCTCACACTGTCATTCCAGCATGTTCCATCTGAGTGGACCAGTCTCACACTGCCATTCCAGCATGTTCCATCTGAGTGGACCAGTCTCACACTGTCATTCCAGCATGTTCCGTGTGCGTGGACCAGTCTCACACGGTCATTCCAGCATGTTCCATCTGAGTGGACCAGTCTCACACTGTCCTTCCAGCATGTTCCATCTGAGTGGACCAGTCTCACACTGCCATTCCAGCATGTTCCATCTGAGTGGACCAGTCTCACACTGTCATTCCAGCATGTTCCATCTGAGTGGACCAGTCTCACACTGCCATTCCAGCATGTTCCATCTGAGTGGACCAGTCTCACACTGTCATTCCAGCATGTTCCGTGTGCGTGGACTAGTCTCTCACTTTCATCGCCGGAAGAGGCTGGCACGAGACTCCCAGGGCACAAAGCGCTCTTTGTGCACTTTCTGTCAGCCCAATAAAATATAGCACTTCCTAAAGGGAATTCTATTAATTCCGTGACGTATTAAAGGCCACAGGCTCAAGTCGTTAAGAAAGAAAGGCTGTGTAGTGTTTTTACAGAGTTACGGTTAGAAGAACGAGGGGACACTGTGTACATATTCAGCTTGCTTTGTTATATGAGATGGAAATCCCCCTTTCCGACCACTTCAGATCAGCGCTTCCTTTCTAGGACGCTGGCAGTATTCACTTTCAACAACCGTGGGCCGCAGGAACAGGAATTATTTGGCGCTGCTGCCCCCCAGTTACAGTAAAACGCACGCGCCTCTGGCACTACCAGCCTGTCTTTCTTTCTCAGGGTTCTGCAGTGTTTGAATAATTCATGCACCGCAGATGGAATGAAAGTTGCACCCCTAGAACAACTCAATGCCCTCTCTTTCTGCCAGTGCTGCTTCCTTGTGCACAGTGCCAGTGTGTTCGGGTGGGCTGTACCACCCAGGCAGAGGAGGACACTTTTATTGTTCTTAATTTGCAAATAGATTAAAATCAGCCAACGCGATTCATTCTTATCACATTAAGAACTTCATCAGGGCTGAAACAATCATATAAAAACACAGTATAATTTACCACACATGACAACATGTAAAAACATGTAAAAAAGACATGACATATTTACTTATACACCAGATAATTTTTTGTATCCTAATTTTTAACTCTGTTTAAGACATAGACATGACGCATTAAATGCTCCAAAAAGATTGCACCAAACGTAATTGAGTCGCTAGACAGCCCATAATACATATATATAAATATATATATATATACAATGTATACAGAAAAAAAAACAATTACAATAAGGCAATAGGAAAAAAAACAGTGACAAAAAAACATACATCATAACATAAATACAGCGTCTATACTGGACACTCCATCATGGTGCACGGGTGGATTACTTTTCACTGGCTACCATGCCTGGGCTGAAAACCCTTTGATATGAGGTGAGTGCATCGTGTATTGCCACCCTCTTATAATTTAGAGCAATACGTTTTGAGTGACATGGTGACTGAGGCTTTGGGGGTGAATTGAGGTTCTTGCGGGTACTGTCAATGGGTACAATCAGTCACATTTCGCTACGTCTTCTGGCAGGGTACTGCACGGTTGTCTGTTGCTCATGTAACGGCTGCGCCCCTACATTTTTGTTATTCTTGATTGTACTGAAACTACTGTTTGCGCGCCAGTGGGCATGCGCTGTTACATGTCGCCACGCCCGTAGCAGGGTGCTTACCAAGGGACCTGGTTTATTAGGTCTCGCCTGACCCAGCGCATGCGCTGGTCTGGCAAGACTTATTGAGAGGGCTCCAAAAAGTGCTACCAGGCCAGCCTAGAGCTACAGTGCATGTGCGCGGGCGCGCGCGCCGCGTTTGACCGTGATTACTTTCACTTTCGCGGCCGCACGGCGTAGCCAATAGGCTCGCTTTTGGGACCTTATAAGTATTTAGTTATGCAACTGTTGCATGGCTAAACACTTATAAGGTCCCAAAGGCGAGACCTATTGGCTATGCCAATGCTTGTGGTTAGGATGGATGGAGTACAGGCACTTTGGCTGGCCCACCAGCATCGCGACATGACATAGGTTTGCTGATTCACGGTAACAGCCACCAATCCCCTTAGACTTTTGGACCAGGGAATTTTGATATTATGAAACAGGACTTGAATTCATTTACTCGAGTGTGGGTATGGATGAGGAGTGAACTTATATTGACTATTGTATACAGAATGGCTATAGCTAATAGACCTATTCTTTGAACAGATCACTAATTGGCAATTGACTAAACCTGAAACCCTGACATCTGGGTGAATATCCGGGCGCAATACCACACCTGCTATCCCTATCTTTGTGAATACACTACCTGACAAAGGGGACACTTTAGTTATCAAAGGATGTGGGGAGAGTGAATAGATTTGTCCTTGTGCCTTAGGACACAACACTCTTTTCCCTTTGGGGTGGCTTATTAAGTAAATATTACACACCCATCCTTGAACCTACTACGTGCGCATAATTGTCATACATGTTCCAATATGTATGTTTTTAATGTTTATGTTTTTCCCCCTGTATTCATGTTATGTTGTATGGTTTTTTGTTGCTTCTTTTCGTCACCGTTTTTTCTTATTGCCTTATTGTCATTGTTTAATTTTTCAGTAAAAAAAAAAATATATATATATATATATACATTATCTACTGGCGGTCGCCAGTAGATAGCTATAGTTAGGACCTATTTTCCATAGGAAATCCGCAATATTCTATTGGGAATAACGTTGGCGCCGGTTGACGAATCTTCGCGAAATTTTCCAAACTTTTGGCCAGCTCAGCTCCGCTCCTACCCTGAAAGTTTCATGGTGATTCATCAAGCGGGGGCCGAGAAAAAAGGGGGTCCCAAAACGCGTTTTCCCCATGCAAATTTCCCATAGGATCTGTTGTCGCAGCTACAGCCCGAACCGCTGAACGGAATGACACCAAATTTGGCAAAGAGGTAGTCCTCAGATCAGACTTGTGCCTTTTGCATAAATGGTGTGAATCCGTTCAGTAGTTCCTGGGAAAATTAGAGTTAAATGTACATAAATATCTATGGCCGGGGAGGATCCGCGGACCCTACACGCACCGTAAGCGCACCCTCCCCGAACCGAGCGCGCACCCTTCCGATCGCGCGCTGAATGCTAATTGGCTGTCGAGTGTCTCTATACATTCGAAACCAGGAACTGTTGGTGGCCATTTTCTGCCTCGGTAGAAGCGAGGCTGAAGAAGCAAGGGGAATAAGTGTGTAAAACATATAAAGGGGGCAGAGTGGAAATACTCTGACCCTCTAGAGGTGCTTAGGGGGTCCCAGAAGGACCCCCTGGGGCCCCCTTTTAAAAAGAAAATGGCGAAATACGCGCCGGGTGCGCGCATCCTATCGCGTTGGGTGCACGGTTCCTCTTGTGTTGGGTGCGCGGATCCAAAAACATGGAAAAAAATATATAAAATAAAGTTTTGAACATATAGTTAAAAAAATATTTTGAAAAATATAAAAAAATATGTTTGAAAAACCCATTAAGTTCAAATAATAATTTTTAATTTTTAAAAGAATTAATTGAAAAAATAAGTTTAAAAAATGGTGATAAAAAAGTATTTAAAAAAAAAATGTAATTAATGAAATTGACACACTGAATTTGAAAAATATACAAATCCAATCAAAATCATTAATCATGATATCTTTAGAGATAAGTTATAGATAGGAATTAGCATTTAAAAAACCTTTGAAATTCACTGAAAAAACCATAGGTTTCATGCACGTTATAGTTAGGAATTGGCATTTAAAAAACCTTTGAAATTCACTGAAAAAACCAAAGGTTTCAGGGGCGTTATAGTTAGGAATAGGCATTTAAAAAACCTTAGAAATTCACTGAAAACATAGGTTTCAGGGGCGTTATAGTTAGCTGGACATTTCCCTCGTACAAAACCCTAGAAATTCCCCTGTTATAGTTAGTTCAGCGAACTATAACTCGTGCACCCGCAATGCACTGCTGATGACGTCACATATTACATCACTCATGACATGGTCAGTGACATCACTGATGACATCATCCAGTGAGTATGTGTTTCTGTACAGTTTTAATATGTTTAATATATATAGGGAGAGGTCTGTTGAAGAATGAGTGGGTGTACAAGTGTGTGAATGGATGATTTTCTAGGTGCGTAACTGACTCTATAAGTGAGTCATGAAATGTATCTAACTGCATACTAGTGACTAAACTGTGTGAATGTCTGTATGTGTCTGTGTGTAGGTGTATAAGTGGCTGCATGGTTTTGTGAATAGCTATATGAGTGTCTATATGGGTTATTGATTGGTTGTCTGAGTATCTGTATGGGTGCCTGAGTGTTTGTGTGGGTAGGGTGTGTGTGACTCTATGCATAGATGTGTGAGTGGGTGATTCTATGGGTGCATGGTTTTAAGAGTGCATCTGTGATGGACTGTATGGTTGGGTGAGTGTATGTATGGGTGTGTTAGGGATTGAATGTATATCTCAGTGGTACATGTGTGACTAACTACATACGTGAAAGGCAGTATATATGTGTGTAAGAGTATATAAGTGGGTATATGTGAGAGTGTGTGATTGTGAGAGTGGCTGTATGGATGAGTGTGTGCTTGTATCAATGATTCTATAAGAGCGTAAGAATGTGGTACTATTTTTATGAGTAAGTGAACTTGAGTGTGTTTAACTGTATAGGTGAGTAAATTGGACTGTGTTTAATTACTTGCACGACTGACTAGGTGTGTCAGTACCTCAATGGATGATTGGCGGTGTGTGAGTGTCTATATAGGTGTATAAATGCATATGATAGTCTTGTACGGAGTGACTGTAAGTATGAGTGACTGTACAGGTGAGTGAGTGGAGGTGTATGTCGACCTAAGTGTTAATGAGTGAGTATGTAGTTATTGGTATTGGAGTATCTATGGTTTTCAAAATGGCCGTCTGAAATTTTGAGTCGGTGTATCAAAGGTTATATTAGGGTGTGAGAAGATACACTAATTTATCACATGGATGATGTCATCAGTGATGTCATCAGTGATGTCATTTGAGATGTCATCAGTGATGTCATCAGTGATGTCACTGACCATGTCATGAGTGATGTAATGTGTGACGTCATCAGCAGTGCATTGCGGGGGCGCGAGTTATAGTTAGCTGAACTAACTATAACAGGGGAATTTCTAGGGTTTTGTATGAGGGAAATGTCCAGCTAACTATAACGCCCCTGAAACCTATGGTTTTTTCAGTGAATTTCGAAGGTTTTTTAAATGCCAATTTCTAACTATAACGCCCCTGAAACCTTTGGTTTTTTCAGTGAATATATATATATATTATCTACTGGCAGTCGCCAGTAGATAGTTATAGTTAGGATCGTGTTTGCATAGGAAATCCGCAACATTCTATTTGGAATAACTTTGGCGCCGATTGACGAATCCTCGCGAAATTTTCAAAATAGGTGGGGCACTCCGCTCCGCTCCTTCCCTGAAAGTCTCGGGGGGATTCGTCAAGCGGGGGCTGAGAAAAAGGGGGGATCCCAAAACGCATTTTCCCCATGCCTTTTTCCATAGGACCTTTAGTCCAAGCTACAGCCCGAACGGCTGAACAGAATTACTTGAAATTTGGCAGAGAGGTAGTCCTCAGAGCAGGGATGTGCCTTTTGCAGGTCTGGTGTAAATCTGTTCAGTATTTCCTGAGAAAATTGCATTTAAAAGCATATATATATATCTATAAGCGCACCGTGCGCGTACGGTAAAACTTACCGTACGCGCACGCTGCCGTGCGCGAGCGCGATTCTGATTGGTTGTTAGATCTTAGTAAACATTCGAATCGGTCGAAACCAGGAAGTGTCGGCCGCCATTTTGTCTTTTGCAGTCTGAGGGGGTGAAAAACAAAGGTGGAGAACGTGAAAAGGGGGCAGGGTGGACAGTTCCTGACCCCCTAGCCTTAGTCAGGGGGTCCCAGAAGGACCCCCAAGGGCCAAAATTTCCTTTAATTTTTTTGCGAAAAATCGTGGAGTACGCTTAGCGTGCGCGTACGGTGGAAACGGAAAAATTCCGCGAACTGCGTAATGTGGGCGCGCGGTGCGCGAAGCGCACCGTGCGCCCACATCGCGCGCACGTTGCGCGAAGCACACCGTGCGCATACGGTACGCGCACGGTGAAAAACCTTAAAAAAAAAAAATAAATAAATACATAACTTAGCATTTAAAAAAGTGTACAAATTCACTGAAAAAAACCATAGGTTTCACACACGTTATAGTTAGGAATTAGCATTTAAAAAACCTTGCAAATTCACTTAAAAAACCATAGGTTTCACACATGTTATAGTTAGCTGGACATTTCACTCGTGAAAAACCATTGAAATTCCCCCGTTATAGTTAGTGTAGGCAACTATAACTCACGCAACCGCAATCCTCTGCTGATGACGTCAGATATTACATCACTGATGACATATGTGTCTTTCTGAAAAAAAAATATTTGTAATATATGTATAGCTAAAAATTAATGGAAGAAGACATGGGTAAATAAGTGTCTAAATACAGTGATGTAATATCTGACGTCATCAGCAGAGGATTGCGGTCGCGTGAGTTATAGTTGCCTACACTAACTATAACGGGGGAATTTCAATGGTTTTTCACGAGTGAAATGTCCAGCTAACTATAAGATGTGTGAAACCTATGGTTTTTTAAGTGAATTTGCAAGGTTTTTTAAATGCTAATTTCTAACTATAACGTGAGTGAAACCTATGGTTTTTTCAGTGAATATATATATATATATATATATATTCACTGGAAAAAAACATAGGTTTCAGAGACGTTATAGTTAGAAATTAGCGTTTAAAAAACCTTAGAAATTCACAGAAAAAAAACATAGGTTTCAGGGGTGTTATAGTTAGCTGCCCATTTCACTCATACAAAACCATAGAAATTCCTCCGTTATAGTTAGTTCTGCTAACTATAACTCACGCGCCCGCAATGCACTGCTGATGATGTCACATAATGCATCATTCATGACATGGTCAGTGACATCACTGATGACATCACTGACGACATCTCAAATGACATCACTGATGACATCACTGATGACATCATCCACTGAATGTGGTTTAGTTTGAAATTTAAATATGTATTATATATATACCAATCTGTATTGAAGATTGAGTGGACATATAACTGTCTGGATGGAGGATTTAGTAGCTGTCTGACTGTCTTTTTAAGTGAGTAATTAAAAGTGTCTCACTTAATACATGGATTAGTAACTAAACTATGTGAATGTGTGCAGCACTGTCTCTGTTGTTGTATAACATGCTGCATTAGTTGGTCACTAACTATATGAGTGTGTATATTAGTTATTGATTAGTTGGGTGAGTATTTGTATGGGACACTGAGTTTGTGTGTGGTTGGATGGGGTGTGTGTAACTCTGCATAGATGTGTGAATGGTTGATTGACTAGGTGTATGGGTTTAAGAGTGCATGTGAACACAGTTGTTTGGGTGACTGAGTGTATTTATTTGTGTGTTGGTGAGCGAATATATGTTTTAGTTGTACATCTTCAACAAAGTAAAAAAAATAAAAGGCATTGTATGTGAGAGTTGGTGTATATAAATAAGTATGTGTAAGAGTCAGTGATTGTGAGAGTAACTATATGAATGAGTGTATAATTGTAAGGGTGCTTTTTTAACATATTAACGATGAGTTACTATGTGTTTGAATAAATGAGGTGGTGTTGGATAATTGTGTAAGTGAGTAAATTTAAGTGTGATACATTTTTTTAATGAGTGAGTAGGATGACTGCATAACCGACTAAGATGACTGCTGATGTGTCAATGTCTATATATGTGTATAAGTGCATTTGATAGTGTTCTATTAATTAATGACTGCAAGTATAGATGATTCTGTTGTTGAATGGGTAGTTGTGTGTGTAGACTTAGGAATCAGTGAGTGGGTATGTAGTAACTGGTATTGGTGTGTCAATGGTTTCAAATATGGTACTCTGTATTTTACAGTGAGTGAGGAAAGGTCATACTAGTGTATGATGAGGTGTATCAGATTGTCAAGTGGATGATGTCATCAGTGATGTCATTTGAGATGTCATCAGTGATGTCATCAGTGATGTCACTGACCATGTCATGAATGATGCAATATGTGACATCATCAGCAGTGCATTGTGGGCGCGTGAGTTATAGTTAGCAGAACTAACTATAACGGAGGAATTTCTATGGTTTTGTATGAGTGAAATGGGCAGCTAACTATAACACCCCTGAAACCTATGGTTTTTTCTGTGAAGTTCTAAGGTTTTTTAAATGCTAATTTCTAACTATAACGTCTCTGAAACCTATGTTTTTTTTCAGTGAATTTCAAAGGATTTTTAAATGCTAACTTTTAAGTGTGATAGTAGTTATATCTATTTTTTTGTACTGATTTTCTACAGTTTTTTAACTGTTTATTTATAAATATTTTATTCATTAAATAACATTATATATTTTTCTGAAAATTGCAACAAAATTTTTTTTTATTAAAACTGAAATATTGATTCATTTTCTTGTTTTCATTTTTTATTTTAATATATTTATATTATCTTCTTTTTAAAAAAATTCCAATTTTTTTCGGAGTCGCGCACTCAAAGTGTACACATCACGGTGGGTGCGCGCATTCTAGCCGCCATTTTAGAAAAGTCATGAAGGATCCGTGTATGGTGTGCGACGGCTGCGTGTTTTTCAGTTACATCATATACATTTAATATCACGTGATATGCGCGATTGGTATGCGACCAGTCTGCGACTCCTGCTCCCGCCCATTCACGACACATGCACATTACGGTACAAGATGTTTGCGCGGTTGCGGGTCCCGCGTGACATCATATACGTGCTGGGGCGCGCTGGGTGCGCGACTCCCGCAAAAAAAATATATGTTCCAAAATGATATGTATGTGTCTTTAATATACATATTAAGGCAAGAGATTATGTAAGATATTCATCAAAATAATATATTTGTACTTATAATAAACTTATATTATTTTTAAATATATTTTCGCGAAGTCGGGTGCGTGCATCGTGAGTGCAGAAAACCAGGTCAGCAGAGCTGCTGTAGAGCCAGAGAACCAGGTCAGCAGAGCTGCTCTAGAGCCTAAGAACTAGGTCAGCAGAGCTGCTCTAGAGCCAGAGAACCAGGTCAGCAGAGCTGCTGTAGAGCCAGAGAACCAGGCCAGCAGAGCTGCTTTAGAGCCAGAGAACCAGGTTAGCAGAGCTGCTTTAGAGCCAGAGAACCAGGTCAGCAGAGCTACTCTAGAGCCAGAGAACCAAATCAGCAGAGTTGCTTTAGAGCCATAGAACCAGGTCAGCAGAGCTGCTTTAGAGCCAGAGAACCAGGTCAGTAGAGCTGCTCTAGAGCTTAAGAACCAGGTCAACAGAGCTGCTCTAGAGCCAGAGAACCAGGTCTGCAGAGCTGCTGCAGAGCCAGAGAAACCTGGTCAGTAGAGCTGCTTTAGAGGGAGAGAACCAGGTCAGCAGAGCTGCTCTAGAGCCAGAGAACCATGTCAGCAGAACTGCTTCAGAGCCATAGAACTGGGTCAGCGGAGCTGCTTTAGAGCCAGAGAACCAGGTCAGCAGAGCTGCTGCAGAGCCAGAGAAACCAGGTCAGTAGAGCTGCTTTAGAGGGAGAGAACCAGGTCAGCAGAGCTGCTCTAGAGCCAGAGAACCATGTCAGCAAAACTGCTTCAGAGCCATAGAACTGGGTCAGCGGAGCTGCCTTAGAGCCAGAGAACCAGGTCAGCAGAGCTGTTGTAGAGCCAGAGAACTAGATCAGCAGAGCTGCTCTGTAGCATGAGAACTAGGTCAGCAGAGCTGCTCTAGCTGACACTGACTGACTGACACTGACTGACTGACACTGACTGATTGACACTGACTGACACAGATTGACTGACACTGACACTGACTGACACAGATTGATTGACACTCACACTGACTGACACTGATTGACTGACACTGACTGACTGACACTGACTGACTGACTGACACTGACTGACACTGATTGACACTGACTGACACTGATTGACTGACACTGACTGACTGACACTGATTGACTGACACTGACTGACACTGATTGACTGACACTGACTTACTGACTGACACTGACTGACTGACACTGACTGACTATTCTCTACTACTCTACTACTGACTCTCTGCTACTCTCTAATACTCTCTCTCTCTACTACTCACTCTCTACTACTCACTCTCTACTACTCTCTACTACTCACTCTCTACTTCTCTACTACTCTCTACTACTCATTCTCTACTACTCACTCTCAACTACTCACTCTCTACTACTCTACTACCCACTCTCTACTATTCACTCACTACTACTCTCTACTACTCACTCTCTACTACTCACTCTCTACTACTCACGCTCAACTACTCTCTACTACTCACTGTCTTCTACTACTCTCTCTACTACTCACTCTCTACTACTCTCTACTATTCACTCTCTACTGCTCACTCTATACTACTCACTCTACTACTTTCTACTACTCTCTACCACTCACTCTCTGCTACTCTACTACTCACTCTCTACTACTCTCTACTACTCACTCGCTACTACTCTCTACTACTCACTCTCTACTACACTCTCTACTACTCTCTCTCTCTACTACTCTCTACTACTACTCTCTACTATTCACTCTCTACTACTCACTCTCTACTACTCTCTACTACTCACTCTACTACTCTCTGCTGCTCTCTACCACTCACTTTCTACTACTCTACTACTCTCTCTCTACTACTCACTCTCTACTACTCTCTCTCTACTACTCTCTACTACTCACTCTCTACTACTCACTCTACTACTCTCTACTACTCACCCTCTACTACTCTCTCTCTACTACTCACTCTCTATGAGTCACTCTCTACTACTCACTCTCTACTACTCGCTCTCTACTACTCACTCTCCACTACTCACGCTCTACTACTCGCTCACTACTACTCTCTACTACTCACTCTCTACTACTCACTCTCTACTACTCTACTACTCTCTACTACTCGCTCTACTACTCACTCTCTACTATTCTCTACTACTCACTCTACTACTCTCTCCTACTCTCTACTACTCACTCTCTACTACTCACTCTCTACTACTCTCTCTCTACTACTCACTCTCTACTACTCACTCTACTACGCTCTACTACTCACTCTCTACTACTCACTCTGTACTACTCACTCTCTACTACTCACTCTCTACTACTTTCTACTGCTCCCTCTCCACTACTCATTCTCTACTACTCGCTCTCAACTACTCTCCACTACTCACTCTACTACTCACTCTCTACTACTCTCTACTTCTCACTCTCTACTACTCTCTCTCTACTACTCACTCTCTACTACTCTCTACTACTCACTCTCTACTACACACTCTCTACTACTTGCCCTCTGCTACTCGCTCTCTACTACTCTCTAGTACTCACTCTATTACTCACTCTCTACTACTCTCTACTACTCACTCTCTACTACTCCACTACTCTCTACTACTCACTCTCTACTACTCACTCTCTACTACTCTACTATTCTCTACTACTCACACTCTACTACTCACTCTCTACTACTCTCTACTACTCACTCTTTACTACTCTCTCTCTACTACTCTCTACTACTCACTCTCTACTACTCTCTACTACTCACTCTCTACTGCTCTCTCTCTACTACTCTCTACTACTCACTCTGCTACTCACTCTCTACTACTCCCTAATACTCTCTCTCTGCTTCTCACTCTCTACTACTCTCTACTACTCACTCTCTACTACTCACTCTCTACTACTCTCTACTACTCTCTCTCTACTACTCTCTACTACTCTCTACTACTCACTCTACTACTCACTCTCTACTACTCTCTACTACTCACTCTCTAATACTCACTCTCTACTACTCACTCTCTACTACTCACTCTACTACTAACTACTACTCACTCTCTGATACTTTCTCTACTACTCTCTACTACTCACTCTCTACTCTCTATTACTCGCTCTCTACTCTCTACCTCTCTACCTCTCTCTACCACTCTCTCTACTACTCTCTACCTCTACCTCTCTACCTCTTCACCTCTACCTATACACCTCTACCTCTCTACCTCTCTGTACATGCACACATATGCACATATATATATGCATATATATATGCATATCCATTTATATATATGTATGTGTATACTTGAAGATGAAGGATCACAAGAAAACAACAGCCAGCCAGGGCAAAAATCTGGATCCCAAAGGATACAATGAGTCACAAAGAAATAAAATATGCAAGAAAGAAGTGACTCAAACAGATAGATTCACCAAAGAACAAAAATATATTTCCAATACAACGTTTCAGCTTCCGCCTTCCTCAGGTAGTACAAGATGGTTTGCTCTGTGGCTGCACAGATGACAGCTGAATTTTCAAAAAGCATCATGAGTGAAGATTCCATTTGGAATGTGGAATCAATGCAGTCCTGAGAGCTCTTGAGATATGCAGTAATCAGGCTGTGTTGTCAGTAATGTTCAGTCCATCTGGATGCAGTGATTTTAAACGGTACATCCAGAAGTTTTCCCTGGAGTCCAGTAGTTCTTCCTTTGAAACATGTTCCACGGGGAAAATCTTCAAATCTGATAGTGAATGATCCACAAGGTTAAAATGATTGGCTACAGGCTGGTCAATTTTCTTATTAATTATTGCAGATTTGTGGTTCCTGAATCGTGTACGTAGGTCATTCACTGTTTGGCCTACATATTGCTTTTTACAGCTTTGCCGTTGGCACTGAATCACATAAATAATGCATGTTGAGCGACATGTAAGATGCTGCCTTATTGCATAGGTCCTTCTCGTAACAGAACTAGTTACAGATGATGTTTGTAAAAGATATTCACACGTGATGCACCTTTTAGAGTCACAGCAATGAACCCCTGCATTTGTTACAGCTTGCTTGAGTTCAGCTCTCACAATAAGAGATCGTAAATTTGGAGCTCTGCGGTAAACATTGACTGGTGGTTTTGGAAAAACCTTTTGCAATTTTTCAGAAGTGGACAGTAAGGGAAATGTTTTTTGCATTATATTTCTGTAGTTAGGAGCTGATGGATGATAGTCAACTACAAATGGAGTTCTGTCACTTTTGTTTCTGCCGTTGGTATTCCAAATAAGTGCTTCTCTGGGTAACTGCAAAGACTTGTCAATTTGTTGCTGTATGATATGCAGAGGATAGCCTCGCCTTTTAAATAATGTAGCAAGCTCCTGTAGATGGTCTTTACAGGTTTCCTCATTGCTGCAGATGCGTCTTATTCTGAGTGCTTGGCTGTAGATGATGCTCAGTTTAGTGTGGTGTGGGTGACATGAAGTCCAGTTTAGATACAAATGAGCATCTGTAGGCTTGTGGTACAGATCAGTTGTAATTTTGTGTTCATGAATGGTGAGTAGCACATCCGGAAAAGGGAGATGAGGCTTCTGTTTAGTATTGCTGCTGGTAAATTTGATGGTAGGATGGATATTGTTGATATAAGCTGTAAATTGTTCCAATGTTCTACTTCCTGAATTCCATATTATAAATATGTCATCAATGTATCGTAGCCATACCAGTGGTTTGATGCTAGAAGTAGCAAGTATACAGTTCTCTAGTTTGCCCACGAAGATATTTGCATAGGATGGAGCCATCCGAGTACCCATGGAAGCCCCTTGTATCTGCAGATAGTGTTTACCATTGAATGTAAAATTGTTGGATTTAAGGATAACTCTTGCAAAGTTGGTAAGCACATTTGTTGATGGCTTTTTCACAGTTCTTTTTTTTATTAAGAGCTTCAGATAATGCCATAAGCCCATCCTCATGTGGTATATTGGTGTATAATGATGTAACATCAAATGTAGCCAGAAGAGTATCATCATCAAATGTGTAGGTTTGGTTTAATTTTTCAATAATCTGAAGGAAGTGACTGGTATCTTTAACAAATGATGGAAGTTCCTGTACAATGGGCTGGAGGTGCAGGTCGACAAATAAAGATAGTCTCTCAGTGGCTGTGTCATTGCCAGAGATGATGGGACGGCCAGGATTGTTCATTTTGTGAATTTTGGGAAGCATATAAAATCTCCCAGGTCTTGGTTTGGGATGAACAAGTATATCTATATAAATATAATCTGCATATCTATATAAATATAAATGCATGCAAACATATACATATACATATATGCATACATATGCATGGTATGTACATGAAAGTTTGAAAAACTCTAATACGAGCAAAGCTAAAAAGCCACCTAATTACAAACAGAATTGCTTTAACTTAAACGAGGGCGAGACCTATTGCATTTTCAATGCTTGTTTACTTTGATTCCATCAAGAAGGCATTGAGATGTGTCACACATTTTCCATAAATTCTGAATGGTAGCACTCTAGTTGCTCATTAGATCACTGTAGTAAAGGTACTGCTCACCAGGGAAGACTGCTGCTGGTATTCAAAGTGCATGTTTCAGTCTGCATGTCAGAATTTATTAATGAAATGGAAGAGGATTTGAGAAGTCAAAATGTGCCCTAATCTTTCTTTCTGCAGCACTAATCATAATTTCTATGGCAAAATGAACCCCCTCATTTTGTTCCTTTGCAAATTAAATGTTTTAAGTGTTACCACTTTATTCCAATCAAGATGGCATCAGGTGTGCCATACTTTTGTCATAAGTAAGACTGTTAGCGCTCTAGTTGTTCTTTAAAACACTCTGGGACATTCTGTCATTGGGCTATACTTGGGCTACATCTCGGTGATATTTGTGCTACATTTGGGCTCTTTTGTCTCTGGTGGCCATCTTGGGAGACTTATTTGTTTTCAAGTTTCCTAATTTCCTCATTTACAACAGTCTCCTCAGTAGGAAATACTTTCAGGTTTTTTACTTTCATTCCATCAAGAAGGCATTCAGATGTGTCACACATTTGCCATAAATTCGGAATGTTAGCACTGTAGTTGCTTATTAGATCACTGTAGTGAAGCTACTGCTCACCAGGGAAGTCTGCTGCTGGTATTGAAAGTGCATGTTTCAGTCTGCATGTCAGAATTTTTTAATGAAATAGAAGAGGATTTGAGAAGTCACTCAAAATGTGCCCTAATTTTCTTTTTTCCGCACTAATCATAATTTCTATGGCAAAATGAACCTCCTCATTGTGTTCCTTTTAAATTAAACTACTCACTCTCTACTACTCACTACTCACTCGCTACTACTTTCTACTACTCACTCTCTACTACTCTCTCTCTACTACTCTCTACTACTCGCTACTACTACTCTCTACTACTCACTCTCTACTACTCTCTACTACTCACTCTGCTGCTCTCTACTACTCTCTACCACTCACTCTCTACTACTCTACTACTCACTCTCTACTACTCTCTACTACTCTCTCTCTACTACTCCCTCTCTACTACTCACTCTACTACTCTCTACTACTCACTCTCTACTACTCACTCTCTACTACTCTACTACTCTCTACTACTCTCTACTACTCACTCTCTTCTACTCACTCTCTACTACACACTCTCAACTACTCACTCTCAACTACTCACTCTCAACTACTCACTCTCTACTACTCTCTACTTACTCTACTACTCTCTACTACTCTCTACCACTCACTCTCTACCACTCTACGACTCACTCTCTACTACACTCTACTACTCTCTCTCTACTACTCACTCTCTACTACTCACTCTACTACTCTCTACTACTCTCTCTCTACTACTCACTCTCTACTACTCACTCTCTACTACTCTACTACTCACTCTCCACTACTCACTCTCTACTACTCGCTCTCTACTACTCTCTACTACTCACTCTACTGCTCACTCTCTACTACTCTACTACTCTCTACTACTCTCTGCTACTCACTCTCTACTACTCTCTACTACTCACTCTCTACTACTCACTCTCTACTACTCTACTACTCTCTACTACTCTCTCTACTACTCACTCTCTACTACTCTCTACTACTCTCTCTCTACTACACACTCTCTACTACTTGTTCTCTACTACTCACTCTACTACTCTCTCTACTACTCATGCTCTACTACTCCCCACTACTCACTCTACTACTCACTCTCTACTACTCTCTACTACTCACTCTCTACTACTCCACTACTCTCTACTAATCACTCTCTACTACTCTCTACTACTCGCTCTCTACTACTCTCTACTACTCACTCTCTACTACTCTCTCTCTTCTATTTACTCTCTACTACTCACTCTCGACTACTCTCTACTACTCACTCTCTACTACTCTCTACTACTCTCTACTACTCTCTACTACTCACTCTCTACTACTCTCTACTACCCACTCTCTACTACTCTCTCTCTACTACTCTCTACTACTCACTCTACTACTCATTCTCTACTACTCATTCTCTACTACTCTCTCTCTGCTACTCAGTCTCCACTACTCACTCTCTACTGCTCTCCACTACTCACTCTCTAATACTCACTCTCTACCACTCTCTACTACTCACTCTCTACTACTCTCTACTACTCTCTACTACTCACTCTACTACTCACTCTTTACTACTCTCTACTACTCTCTACTTCTCACTCTCTGCTACTCTCTACTACTCACTCTCTACTACTCACTCTACTACTCTCTCCTACTCACTGTCTGCTACTCTCTCTACTACTCTCTACTACTCTCTCTCTACTCTCTACTCTCTATTACTCATCCTCTACTCTCTACCTCTCCCTCTACTACTCTCTACCTCTACCTCTCTACCTCTACGTCTCTACCTCTACACCTCTACCTCTCTACCTCTCTCTACCTCTCTCTACACACACACATATGCACATATATGCATATGCATTTATATATTCACTGAAAAAATCATGGGTTTCACACACGTTATAGTTAGGACTTAGCATTTAAAAAACCTTAGAAATTCAGTGAAAAAACCATAGGTTTCACACACGTTATAGTTAGGAATTAGCATTTAAAAAACCTTAGAAATTCAGTGAAAAAAACCATAGGTTTCACACATGTTATAGTTAGCTGGACATTTTACTCGTAAAAAACCATTGAAATTGCCACGTTATAGTTAGTTCAGCTAACTATAACTCGCGCGCCCGCAATGCACTGCTGATGACGTCACATATTACATCACTCATGACATGGTCAGTGACATCACTCATGACATCACTGATGACATCTCAAATGACATCACTGATGACATCATCCAGTGAATGTGTGTTTTCCTGAAAATTAAATATGTTTTATTTATGTATATCTCAAGGTCGATGGAAGAATAAATGGGTATATAAGTGTCTAAATGGATGATTTGTTTTTGAAAAATTGATTGTGTAGCTGACTGATTAAGTGTATCATAGTGAATACATGGCTTAGTGAGTAATGTTTAAATATGGAAATATCTGTATCAGTCTCTTACTTTGTGTATATGTGGCTGCATGGGTTGGTGAGTAGCTACATGGGTGTCTATATGGGTTATTAGTTGGTTTTTTGAGTATCAGTCTGAGTGTCTTCATGGTTCGGTGGCGGGTATTACGTAGTGCATAGGTGCATGAATGAGTGGCTCACTCTTTGTATATGTTGAAGACAGCATGTGTACAGGACTGTATGGGTGGATGAGTGTGTGTATGGGTGTGTTAGTGAGTGAAAGACTGTCTCAATAGTGTCTTTATGAGTAACTACTTATGTTTTAAACTAGTATATGTGACTATTGGTGTAAATAAGTGAGTATATGTGAGAGTGAGACATTGGAAGAGTTCCTGTATGAATAAGTATGTGTTTCTATAAGTGATTGTTTAAAAGACTAAGTATGTGTAAGTTTCCGTAGAAGTAAGTGTGGTGGTGTGTGAATAACTGTATATGCAAGTAAATGTATGTTTTATTCTTTATTAGCATGGGTGACTATGTGTGTGAGTAGCTCTATGGATAAGTGGCATTGTGTAACAGGATGTATAGGTGTATGAGTACATATGATAAGTGAGTACATGTATGAGTGACTGTATTGAACTGTTGGTGAATGAATGGATGTGTATGTGGATCTTAGAATTACTGAAGAGGTTGTTGTAACTGTTATTGGTATGTCCATTCTTTTGTAAATTTTAGTCTCTTTTTTTGTATGTGTGTATCAAAGGTTATATTAGGGTGAGAGGAGGTCTACCACTCTATCACAAGGATGATGTCATCAGTGATGTCATTTGAGATGTCATCAGTGATGTCATGAGTGATGTCACTGACCATGTCATGAGTGATGTAATATGTGACGTCATCAGCAGTGCATTGCGGGCGCGCGAGTTATAGTTAGCTGAACTAACTATAACGTGGCAATTTCAATGGTTTTTTACGAGTAAAATGTCCAGCTAACTATAACATGTGTGAAACCTATGGTTTTTTTCACTGAATTTCTAAGGTTTTTTAAATGCTAATTCCTAACTATAACGTGTGTGAAACCTATGGTTTTTTCACTGAATTTCTAAGGTTTTTTAAATGCTAAGTCCTAACTATAACGTGTGTGAAACCCATGATTTTTTCAGTGAATTTGCAAGGTTTTTTAAATGCTAATTTTTTTTTTTCTTCTATTTTTTTAAACATATTTTTATTTTAATTGTCTTACCTTTTATTATGACTATGTTTAAATTTTTAAAATTCTTTAATATGTTTTTTTTATTTATTTTTTAAAATAAACATGTAAAATTTATTTGCAGAACTTTTTTTCTATTTTTTTTATTATTTTTTTAGTACGCGTACCGTAAGCTCACGGTAAGCGTACGGTTCACGTAACGTCCGTAATTTTTCTACGCTGCTTACGTATAGTTACGCAATTCGCGTAGCCGCGCGTACTCCGCGTGGGACGCGTACGCGCGTACGCTACACGCGCACGTTACGCGGAAGTGTCGGGGAGTGACTGTTATGCGCATGCGCGCAAGCGCGTGTCTTTTTTACGCGCATGCGCGCTTTTGCCGTAAGCGTACCGTAAGCGTACCGTAAGCGTACGGTAGGTCATGTGATCATGAAACACAACTTTTGATTGGTTGAAACTACTTTCAGTTCTAGAACTCTCCTACACCACACCCATTCCCCTCATTTCTGCTTGTGATCCCTTAGGAGAAGGAGCTGGGTTGTCTTTGGGATACGATGGCAGAACAGCAGAGCTCTTCTGAGAGTGAGGCTAGCACTAGCAGCACTGTCTTGAGGCAGAGAGCGAGGAAACAAAAGCCCTCTTATGTATTGGATTATTTTACTTTTCCTGAAGGCCAGCAAAAGGTGAATGCACCCTTAGTAACTTGCAGGCTGTGTCAGCGTGTTCTTTCTAGAGGTAATCCTGACAAGAAGTATTCCTTTGGGAATCACACCATGAAGAGACACCTCAAGGATGTACACAGAAGGACACATGGTCATCTTTTTGGAGGTAACTCTTCAGAAAGACAAGCAAGTACATCCACAGCAGCTCAGCCTGGACCATCATCTGCAGAGCTGACTCCTTCTTCTGCAGGTCAGGTGAGCCCTTCATCTGTGGGGGGAGAATCTCCTTTTGCTGGCCCTCTGGAAATAAACCCTCGATTTCGCAGGGTTGATATTCGATGCACCTTTTGTCAAGATCTAATTTGCCATAGGGAGACCAGTGTTTCCCTAGTTGACAACAAAATAGATCAGCACATTTGTCGCTTTGAATAATTTTCCCATGCTTTCTTTCCTCTGTCCCTGCATGAACACAACGGTTCTTTTAAGAGCCAACCTTATCTTTCATCTTTTTTTTTACATATGTTTTTAAAAACATTTTTTTTTTTTTTTTTTTACCGTACGCGTACGGTGCGCGTACTTTTTTTTTATTTTTTAAAAAAAACACTAAAAATCAATTATCACATTACAAGGTCCTTGAGAGACTACAATTAATATTATTGACTTACCATACTCACTCAAAAAAATATTTATTCATTTGTTTTTTTTAAAAATAGCTTTAAAAATGGTTCTAGTTTTCGAAAATTTTCTATATGAATCTGAAAAAAAAGTATTAATATTTTTAAAACATTTTATAATACAGTACACATATTGCACACAGAGTCATGTTTTCACATTAGTCACAAAACGAAATTTCTTTGCCAATTTAAAAGCACACTTACTGCTCTTTTTTTTTTGGCAAGTGAAAATCACTTTTACAGACTGACACATTATGAAACCACTTTTTTGATTTTCTTAAATGCACATGTCCAAACTTCTTTTTCAGACCACCACCATGTGTAACCTGGGTGGCTGCCTACACTCCAGCAAGGGCAACCAGCCTTAGTGATGCTGAATGTATTTGCATTACAGACTGAAACCTGAAAACCCCACTCGCTTGTAAATACTGTGCATGATTATACATGGCAAGCACATGGGTGTGTGCTAAGAGTCTGCTTCTTCCCCCAAAAAATCGCTCCCCCTTTCCATCTTATGCAACTGTGAAATCACCAGAAAAAAACGCAATAAATCTCTGCCTATAATTCCTCTTTGCACACAGAGTCATGTTTTCACATTGGTCCCAAAACGAAATTTCTTTGCCAATTTGAAAGCACACTTACTGCTCTTTTTTTTTTGGCAAGTGAAAATCACTTTTACAGACTGACACATTATGAAACCACTTTTTTTATTTTCTTAAATGCACATGTCCAAACTTCTTTTTCAGACTACCACCATGTGTAACCTGGGTGGCTGCCTACACTCCAGCAAGGGCAACCAGCCTTAGTGATGCTGAATGTATTTGCATTACAGACTGAAACCTGAAAACCCCACTCGCTTGTAAATACTGTGCATGATTATACATGGCAAGCACATGGGTGTGTGCTAAGAGTCTGCTTCTTCCCCCAAAAAATCGCTCCCCCTTTCCATCTAATGCAACTGTGAAATCACCAAATAAAAACGCAATAAATCTCTGCCTATAATTCCTCTTTGCACAGAGTCATGTTTTCACATTAGTCCCAAAACGAAATTTCTTTGCCAATTTGATAGCACACTTACTGCTCTTTTTTTTTGGCAAGTGAAAATCACTTTTACAGACTGACACATTATGAAACCACTTTTCAGATTTTTTAAAAAGCCCATGTCCAGACTGCTACACTCCAGCAAGGGCAACCAGTCTTAGTGATGCTGAATGTTTTTGCATTACAGACTGAAACCTGAAAACCCCACTCGCTTCACATTTTCCAACCTCAAACCCTTAAACTATTCTTTTATTATACCAGTACACCTTAATTTATTGTGAAAACATAGTCCATATTATTTTACATGTTCCTCACATTTAAATTTCTCCCAAAACAGAAAATAATAAACACAACTTCTACAAAAGGAATTCCAATTCTATTATTCATTTCTTAATTTACCATATACATCCCCTCTCAAACTGTAAACTCACCTTTTAAATTAGTTAGTTGTGAAAGAAATGTGGCACTCAAACAGCAGATTATCAGAGCTAGGATCTCTGTTGTGTTCACCTCTCTCCTCTCAGCAGAACCAGATAATGGCAAACTTTCCCTCTATTTTTCCACACATATACATGTAAGTTTCAAATCTCAGTGCTTCCCCCTTTTTTTTCACATGTAATCACACATTTCTATTGGTTGAAAACCAACCCTTTTCCAACAGTACCCTTCCCCCAACTTGACTTCTGCCTAGTACCCTTCCCCCAACTTGACTTCTGCCTGCTACCATAGCAACAGCTCATGGAACACTGCTGTGTGCAGTTAGGTCAGAAGTTCGACACACAATGTTTCAATTCCACAGAGCAAGAGTGCTTGACTTTTCAAACCTAACAGCAAATCCATAGTACTGTTCTTTGGTTACACATTTTCTTGAACCAATACAAAACATGCTTCTATTAATTTTCACATACAGCCTAGTTTTTATTCTGGAATGGTATGAAACAGCCAATCAGTTCTTTTTGTTTTAAAAAAATATGTATGCCTCCATTTCCAAACTGTCTTTCTTTTCATATTGCCATTCTACTGAAAGACACCGCCTGAGTGCATCCAGTTCTCCTTTGAAGATGTTCACAGTGTGGATTGTAGGGCACAGCTATGTCTTCTGGAGTGAAAAGTTTGCAGAGAAAACAGATATGGTGAGAGACCTTGCTTTGCCAAATGTAGACATTAAATGGATTGGTCAGAGAGGGTTAAAGTGGCACCAGTTGATGCCATTGGTGAAATCCTTCATGCAAATCCAACACCCTGACCTCATAATAGTGCACTGTGGTGGCAATGACCTAGGCACTTTGACTGGGGTAGGTCTGGAAATGCTTATGAAGGACACCTTTGCACAACTGTTTACACTTTTCCCTAAAACTGCCTTTGTGTTTTCCAACATATGCCAAAGGCAAAAATGGAACTGGTCCAATCATTTCTGTCCGCAGATTGACAAAGCAAGAAAGCACGTCAACAAATCTGTTTCTGCTTTCCTCCGTGACTATGGTATGGGTGCCATTTACCACAACAACTTGCGTTATGACATGCAAGACATTTATAGAGGAGATGGTGTGCACTTCAATGATGAAGGGAACAGAGTCTTCCTCTTGAACCTTAGACTCTGCATCGGTACTTACTTGTAGGTACCACTAAAAAAATGACTCCATAAACACAACAGCTCTTTTTAGAGCTCCCTAATTTCTAAACTCTTAAATCTGATTTTCTTTTATTTATTATTTTTTTTTTACCGTACGCTTACGGTCAGCTTACCGTACGCGTACCCCGTGATTTTTTTTTAAATCAATAAATATTTTTTTTGTACTTTTCTGTCCTTCTTTGACCCCCTTACAATTGTTAGGGGGTCTGTAACTCTCCTCATTGCCCCCTTTCCTTGTTTTCACTCTTTTTTTTCAGAGTGAAATACACAAAATGGCGGCCGCCGCTTCCTGGTTTCGGCCGATTCGAATGTTTACTAAGATCTAAGAGCCAATCAGAATCGCGCTCGCGCACGCCACCGTACGCTTACCGTAAGCGTACGGTAAGCGTACCGTAAGCTGGCTCAGATATATATATTGATTTAAAGGCTATTTTCTCAGAATCTACTGAACAGATTTACACCAAACCTACAAAAGGCACTTCCTTGACCTAGGGACTACCTCTCTGCCAAATTTTGAGTAATTCTGTTCAGCCATTCGGGCTGTAGCTCGTTCTAAAGGTCCTATGGAAAAATGCATGGGAAAAACGCGTTTTGGGACCCCCCTTTTATCTCAGCCCCCGCTTCACGGATCCCCCCGAGACTTTCAGGGTAGGAGCGGAGCGTAGCGCCCCACCTATTTTGAGAAATTCGCGAGGATTCGTCGACCGGCGCCAAAGTTATTCAAAATAGAATGTTGCGGATTTCCAATGGAAACGGGGTCCTAACTATAACTACCTACTGGCGACCGCCAGTAGGTAATGTATGTGTATATATATGCATACATATATAAACATATATATAATCTGCATATCTATATAAATACAAATATAAATGCATGCATACATATATATATATGCATGTTATGTACATGACATTTTGAAAAACACTACTAAAAGCAAAGCTAAAAAGCCACCTAATTACAAACAGAATTGCTTTAACTTAAACGAGGGTGAGACCTATTGCATTTTCAATGCTTGTTTATTTTGGTTCCATCAAGAATGCATTCAGATGTGACACATTTGCCATAAATTCTGAATGATAGCACTCTAGTTCCTCATTAGATCACTGTAGTAAAGCTACTGCTCACCAGGGAAGTCTGTTGCTAGTATTCAAAGTGCATGTTTCAGTCTGCATGTCAGAACTTTTTAATGAAATAGAAGAGGATTTGAGAAGTGAAAATGTGCCCTAATTTTTCTTTCTGCAGCCCTAATCATAATTTCTATGGCAAAATGAACCCCCTCATTTTGTTCCTTTGCAAATTAAATGATTTAAGTGTTGCCACTTTATTCCAATCAAGATAGCTTCAGGTGTGCCATACTTTTGTCATAAATTAGACTGTTAGTGCTCTAGTTGTTCTTTAAAACACTCTGGGATTTCTGTCATTGGGCTATACTCGGGCTACATCTCGGTGATATTTGTGATACATTTGGGCTCTTTTGTCTTTGGTGGCCATCTTGGGAGACTTGTTGTGAAGTCACCTAATTTCCTCATTTACTACAGTCTCCTCAGTAGGCATACTGTCAGTTTTTTACTTTGATTCAATGAAGAAGGCATTCAGATGTGTCACACATTTGCCATAAATTCAGAATGTTAGCATTCTAGTTGCTGATTAGATCACTGTAGTAAAGCTCCTGCTCACCAGGGAAGTCTCCTGCTGGTATTGAAAGTGCATGTTTCAGTCTGCATGTCAGAATTCTTTAATGAAATAGAAGAGGATTTGAGAAGTCACTCAAAATGTGCCCTAATTTTTCTTTCTGCAGCACTAATCATACATTTTATGGCAAAACGAACCCCCTAATTTTGTTCCTTTTTAAATTAAATGTGTTAAGAGTTACCACTTTATTCCAATCAAGATGGCTTCAGGTGTGCCATATGTTTATCATAAGTAGGAGTGTTAGCACTCTAGTTGTTCTTTGGAACACTCTGGGAAGCTGCAGTAGAACACAAAGGAATCAACTGACAGTCTCTGGCCTTGTTGGATGTACATGTTTTACTGAGAATGTCAGACTTCATTCTCACATGACTAAGAAAGATAATGTGAATTTACAGATAATATGCTCTCAGTTTAGCTTATAGATCACCTTCCAAACCTCTGTGGCAAAAGCATGTGAAAATAGTTTTTTCTCAAACATGATTCATGATATCCCAGCAGAAGGCTTTTTCACATGGTAAAATCACCTTAGAACATACCACAATTCCTAAAATGAGTATGGTACCATCAACAAATGATTTATAATGTATCTAAAGTCTTAAAACCTTCTATTAACTGCAATGCTTTTTAATGAGGTGCTATCATGTATATTGGTCCCAAGATGGCTGCCAACACTTCTTGGATGAAGTGCTGACAGCCAATCAGATTTCACGATGAGATGTGTGGTTAGGCTCCGCCCAGATATATATGTGATTTTACTTTTGATATTCTCAGGAACTACTGAACGGATTTACACCATTTAAGCAAAAGGCACGTCTCTGAACCAAGGTCTACCTTTCTGTCAAATTTGGTGTAATTCCGTTCAGCAGTTCGGGCTGTAGCTACGTCAACAGGTCCTATGGGAAATTGCATGGGGAAAACGCGTTTTGGGACCCCCCTTTTTTCTCAGCCCCCGCTTGACGAATCACCGCAAAACTTTCAGGATAGGAGCGGACCGGAGCTGGCCAAAAGTATGAAAAATTTCGCGAAGATTCGTCAACCGGCGCCAGACTTATTGGGAATAGAATGTTGCGGATTTCCTATGGAAAATAGGTCCTAACTATAACTACCTACTGGCGACCGCCAGTAGGTAATATATATCTCCATCCATCCAAAAATCCCCAAGCTTTTAGAGATGCACTCCACAAGAAACAACTCATCCGAACCTTTAATTCACAGGAGATAGCATTTCCAACCTGATAGATTCATGTCCCTGACGCGTTTCGTGTGTGTAGTATGGGCTGTCTAGCGACTCAATTATGTTTGGTGCAATATTTATTTAGCGTTTCATGCATCATATCTATGTCTTAAACAGAGTTAAAAATTAGGATACAAAAAATTATCCGGTGTATATGTATATATGGAAATATGTCATGTCTTTTTTACATGTTTTGACATGTTGTCATGTGTGGTATTTATACTGTGTTTTTATGTGATTGCTTCAGCCCTGATGAGGTTCTTATTGTGATAAGAACGAAACGCGTTGGCTGATTTTAATCTATTATCAAAAAAAGAATAATACATGGACTGAACTTGCGATTTTGACTTCGTTTCTGGTGCACCTTCGATTTAAAGCAATTTTTCTTCTCTGGATTCCAGTGGTGGTAAACATCTACGCTCTACAGGCCAATGCCTCGCTGTTGTACCTAGGTACCGCCTGACTAGATTGGGCGGCAGTTCCCTTTCTGTTAGAGCGGCCATGGCTTGGAAAGCTCTGCCCTTCGAACTACGAAATATCGATGCCCTCAGGTTGTTCAAATAACAGTTAAAAACCCTGCTATTTAAGTAATCTCGTAACCAGGTCAGCCGTCTTCCGTCTCAACCATTTGGCTTCCGCGCCGGGACACTTCCGAGGAGCCCTGCACGTTATAAATGGAGGTTAACATACCATAACATATACAACATACCACGACCGGGATTGAGGTGATGAACCTGTGGTCAGCCGTTAGAAGCTTTGTGTTTAACCGCTTGGGTAGAGCAGTTTGGCTGTCCAAATGTTAAGGTGGTATAATGTGAGAATCCACGATGACGCTTGTCGCCTTTCAGGTGTCAGATCTTCATTCATTGTGGTTGGTTGTGATGCTGTAGGGGTGTAAGTCTTAGGGTAGATATTATGTTAGGAGTAGATGCCAGGTTGGAAGGTTGTAGGGGGTTTGATGTTCTAAGAGTTAGAGAGAGGAGGTCAGCGGTTCAGGGTCTTTGGGATGCGCTCCATCTGTCTAGCTGAATAAAGTGGCATAGCATGCCTCTCTGAGGCTGGTCTCTGTGCAATCATTAGCTCCCTCGTGGTGGCAGACTAGCGGCTGGTCTCTTCTAGAAGTCTCCTCTACATATGCCAAGAGTAGTGTGCAAAGTGGGGAGGAGGGGAATGCAGGTGGTTTAAAATATTAGCCAGTTTGGGAGGTGCTATGAGTTTCTGATTTGCCTTGTATCGGCTGCTGTGTGCTGTTCACCAACCAGGGGTAGTCACAGTGCCGGAACATATCTGAGACAGAGTTTCTGATTGGCTTTCATCGGCTGCTGTGTGCTGTTCACCAACCAGGGGTAGTCACAGTGCCGAAACATATTTGAGACAGAGTTTCTGATTGGCTTTCATCGGCTGCTGTGTGCTGTTCACCAACCAGGGGTAGTCGCAGTGCCGGAACATATCTGAGACAGAGTTTCTGATTGGCTTTCATCGGCTGCTGTGTGCTGTTCACCAACCAGGGGTAGTCACAGTGCCGGAACATATTTGAGACAGAGTTCCTGATTGGCTTTCATCGGCTGCTGTGTGCTGTTCACCAACCAGGGGTAGTTGCAGTGCCGGAACATATCTGAGACAGAGTTTCTGATTGGCTTTCATCGGCTGCTGTGTGCTGTTCACCAACCAGGGGTAGTCGCAGTGCCGGAACATATCTGAGACAGAATTTCTGATTGGCTTTCATCGGCTGCTGTGTGCTGTTCACCAACCAGGGGTAGTCGCAGTGCCGGAACATATCTGAGACAGAGTTTCTGATTGGCTTTCATCGGCTGCTGTGTGCTGTTCACCAACCAGGGGTAGTCACAGTGCCGAAACATATTTGAGACAGAGTTTCTGATTGGCTTTCATCGGCTGCTGTGTGCTGTTCACCAACCAGGGGTAGTCGCAGTGCCGGAACATATCTGAGACAGAGTTTCTGATTGGCTTTCATCGGCTGCTGTGTGCTGTTCACCAACCAGGGGTAGTCACAGTGCCGGAACATATTTGAGACAGAGTTCCTGATTGGCTTTCATCGGCTGCTGTGTGCTGTTCACCAACCAGGGGTAGTTGCAGTGCCGGAACATATCTGAGACAGAGTTTCTGATTGGCTTTCATCGGCTGCTGTGTGCTGTTCACCAACCAGGGGTAGTCGCAGTGCCGGAACATATCTGAGACAGAGTTTCTGATTGGCTTTCATCGGCTGCTGTTTGTTGTTCACCAACCAGGGATAGTCGCAGTGCCGGAACATATCTGAGACAGAGTTTCTGATTGGTTTTCATCGGCTGCTGTGTGCTGTTCACCAACCAGGGGTAGTCACAGTGCCGGAGCATATCTGAGACAGAGTTTCTGATTGGTTTTCATTGGCTGCTGTGTGCTGTTCACCAACCAGGGGTAGTCGCAGTGCCGGAACATATCTAAGACAGAGTTTCTGATTGGCTTTCATTGGCTGCTGCGTGCTTGAGTTTTGAGGTTCCATGGGCCTTACCTTACCAGCTGCGGCCGGGAAATAGAGTTCTAGTCATGGCTGTTCCTTTAGTTGAGACCCAATGGCCTGTTTCAGTGCAACATAAATGTGTATTGTTCGTTTAACATTTTCAAAGCACTACCGTCCCAAAAGGGGATTTGAGCGATTTCCAGAAGAACAACCAGAAACTGTATTGACTCCATGTCAGAGCAGGGGTTCAGGAGGAAGGGGGTGAGGTTGCCTACAGCAACACGATGTTCCTAGTTTCAATCTCGCTTTTAGAGGTCACCTGAAGGACAATAGAGAAGGGCCGGACCTTAGATGACCAGGAAGCAAGTTCCAACAAGCATTTGCAATGCAATAGGTCTCGCATTTACGCGAGTTTGAGCGATTGACCTTGCAAATGACAATGCCTTTTATTTTTGTTTTCATTTTTAAAACATAAATAAAAGGCATTGTCATTTGCAATGTCAATAGCTCAACCTCGCATAAATGCGAGATCTATTGCATTGCAAATGCTTGGTCTCTCTCTTGCTGAGAGTCAAACTCTGAGGATGAGGAAAATATGCGCCGGGGCCCCAAAGTGCCACTGGTGCCAGAGAGGGGTCGGGGCATAGATCTGGGAGGAAAGGAAGAAACCTAGGGCAGCGTGAAGGTGAATATGACAGGAAGTGCGGGAGGCAGGGAGCACATGAAGGGACAGTGGACGATGAACCCCAAGGGTATAAAGGGTAGAGGCAGAGAGCCACGGGGCAGAGAGGAGAGGTAGAAGAGACCCCAAGGGTAGAACAGGCACGGAGGACAGGAGGAGGGCAGACAGGACAGGGACAGTGAGCAGAGGCAGAGAGCACATGAAGGGACAGTGAACCCCGAGGGTATAAAGGGTGGAGGCAGAGAGGAGAGGTGGAAGAAACCCCAAGGGTAGAACAGGCACGTAGGACAGGGGGAGGGCAGACAGGCCAGGGACAGTGAGCAGAGAGAGAAGATGCAAGAGACTCCGAGTGCAGAATAAACAAGGAGAACAGGGAGGAGCGGGCATTGAGCAGAGGACAGAGAGAGAAGGGGCAGCAGAGATCGAAGGAGACAGATGGCTTGAGGGTGAATGTGACAGTAGGCAAGGAGCAGAGGGCGCACAAAGATTAAAGAGCAGGTAGCAGAAGGGCAGAGAGCACGAGAGTACTGTCAGAAGTCAGGATAGGGGAGAGAGCACGAGAGTACAGTCAGAAGTCAGGATAGGGCAGAGAGCACAGAAAAGTGAGAGGTAGAAGTGAACATGGGTGGAGAGGTAGAGCACAAAGGACAGAAGACTGTGGGTAGACAGTGAGGCAAAGGTGACAACAGTAGGGGGCACAATAATTGGGGCAGAGAGCCCCTCAATTCTTACTCGCTCCTGCCCAGGGGTATCTACAGCCCCTTACTGCTCACCAGCTCCCGCCCTGGGGTATGTACAGCACCTCGCTGCTCACCAGCTCCTGTCCCGGGGCATCTACAGCGCCTCGGTGCTCACCAGCTCCTGCCTCCTGGGCTTCGCAGCGTTCGATGACTGAAGGGGAAACCCAAGGCGGGCAGAGCCCAGGAGGGAGGAGAGACATGCCTTCTCTTTCAGTTTCATTTTCCTGTCAGAGCTGGGACCGGAGCCAGGGGGGAGTCCGGTGAGGAGAGAGAGGTGGGAGTTCGGTGGGATGGGAGGTTTAGAAGAGAAAAAGAGGGGTAGGAGAGAGCGAGAGTAAAAGGGGCATGGACAGGGTCGGATTGGGATTAAAAATCTGCTTTAAGGAAGCGCAGCATGTTAATTATGTAGGTTAACGAGTTCCGTGAACTGGAGCCTACCGGGTGAGGGTAATCTTAAAGTTCCATTTTAAAGCTCCTGAAAAGTAAACGGGAGCTATAAAAAAGATTGAAAATGGACAAGTGCTAGATTAAGAACACGTAATGGTGCTCTAGCTCAGAATTCTTACCAGATAACCAAACACTTGAAAGTCCGTGAGATGACCCCTCGATAAAGCCGTCCAACAACGCCTGCTGGTAACCGAGGCAAAACATACTCGGGAAAACCGGAGGTTTAAATAGAACCGGAGGGACAGGCTACTTCGAAGGTATCCGGAAAGGGAATCTGGGAGCACGTCCTGCTGGTAACCGAGGCAAAACATACGCGGGAAAACCGGAAGTTTAAATAGAACCGGAGGGACAGGCTACTTCGAAGGTATCCGGAAAGGGAATCTGGGAGCACGTAATGGCAGCCAAAAATTAAATGAACAGGGACCCAAGTAAAGCACTAATGAAGCCGATAGATAGATGATATCGGTTTAAACAAGGCACACAGTCCGTACAAAGAATTCAAAATAGATGAAGCAAATAATACAGTCAACAAGTTGAAATGAAAATACTGAAAACGGAGATTCTAATAGATGTCCAAGATGAAACAAGCTTTGGCAAGTGAAAGTGATCGCGTGCTACGGAGGAAAGGCACATGGCGCTGCGCGCGTGCACGTTCACGTGCACTGTAGCTTTAGGCCAGGCAGCACTTTGAAAAAGCCTGTATACAAAATGTCTCGGCCAGATCAGCGCAAGCGCTGGATCAGGCGAGACCTAAAAAAGGATTGCTTTTGAGGTCCCAGCTCTGAGGCTTGGTGCTCCCCCAGACTGATGCTCTGGGGCAGGAGGTCTGTGGGATGACAGGCTCTTTGTTTACTCAGTTGTGGGTGGCCCTTTAAAGGGCATCGGTAGGTCCAGAATCAAACCTGCACGGACTCTGCTCCCTGCCTCAGACGGAGAGCACGCCTGGCCTGAGCTCCCATGCACCGCTGCCAAGCTCAGGGTTTCACTACGTGTGACGCGTGCACGTTTCGGTGTGCGCTATCCGTGACACTTCAATCTCACATGTGCTACACATGGAGTGACACGTCATTGTAAGCAGGACATGGGGGTTGTGTCCTCGTAATGAGGTAAATATCAGAAAGACCCCCTCTGTGCAATGTAATGGTCCACAAACACCTATAAACTTCCAGGATGTAAGGTGACCCTGGGGACAATGCTTGGACTGGGCGAAGACATTGGTCTCGCGGGTCACTGAGCATCTAACAGCTCTGCAAAAGGCTTATCATGTCCCTTTCATCCTCACCACCCACACATATGTTCATTTTAAATGTGTTAATTTTAAATATGTTAATTTTAAATGTGCTATTTATTTTACTCAGCTTGCTTATGTGAAATGTAGATCCTGCAAACATCATTTTTTCAGCAGCTAAATTACTGTGATCTGGTTCTTTTGTGCAAACGAAGTGACTCAAGACTAAGTTCACAGAACACAGCACATTGCTAAATGATTCCTGAAGTCAGGTCCTCCTTGTACCAGTGACGTCACCTGGGAGTGCACAATCAAAAGCAATGTTCTGCTTGTTCTCGGATGAAAGGCAGAGTAGGCCCTGCCAAGATTCTAACTTGTGTCCTCGAAGTTCAAGACAACTTTTCGCATCAAGGGATCAAAGTACTGGAATACCTTTTCATAAATGCGTATTGTGTCATCAGATCTGTCAAACATAATACCAGCTCCCCAAACGTGGCTCAAGTGCCCAGCGTCACCCCAGATCGATGTGAAACAGTCACACACAGATGGAGCAGGACCTCTTGCAGTAAAAGCATGAAGAGAGCTATGTGACAACCCTGCTCTCCCTGGAGCCAGCTTTGAACCCGCGTCTGCCAGACTTATTACTGAAGCACAGTCCTTCTTGCTAGCGTGGCCTTGCCAGCAGCGCGTTGAATTCTGGAACTCGTAGTTTTCTTTTCCCTTTAAACGCAAGGCTTCCGGGTCCACTATGCGAGTGGTGGGGGCTTCAAACTTCAGATCTGCAAGTCTGAGGCCTGCATCCAGACTTTGAAAACGACAAAACATCCTTGGAGTTTAATCACAAAGTGAGTTATTTCTAAAGTGCAGACTTCACAGTGAACACAGCACCTTTGGCAATGCCAGTCTGCACGGGCAGCAGGCAGATGTCCCAGATGTGCATCACTACAGCGAGGCCTTTCATTCTGATGAAAACTCTAACACAATAGCACTGCCGTGTCTAGGACATGAGGAGTCAATTCGTGCATAGGCCTCACTCAACTGTTCCCTAACATCTAAAGAAGAAGTGTTTGTAAAGGTTTTCAAATTCATAATTTACCTTTTTTTATTTTGGGATCAACGACTTGAATTCTGCCAAGGAGGCGGTACTTGCCCCAACCCTGCTGGCCAGCTCGCGCCTACTACTCTATCTCTAACAGAGGCAGGGCTGGCAACTGTGGCCACTGCAGAAGGTGGGCTGTGAGCCGAGCTGGAGGGACGGAGGTGGACAGCAGCTCCTCGAATAGGACTGGAGGCTGCAGACCCTCAATCAGGGCCAAGGGTGGCCCGACGGATCTTTGTGCCAGCCTCTGAGGTCTTTCAAAGCCTGCTTATACATCCCTTGTGTCAGGGCTGTGTGCTGCCTGGTTCTCCCAGTTCATCATGGTCGCCCTGAAGTAAGACCATTAAAACTGGATCTATCTGCTGCGTGGTTCGCCCACTTCCAACATAGTTGCCCTGAAGTAAGTATTTTAAAACTGGGGCTGTGTGCTGCGTGGTTTTCCCAGTTCCAACATGGATGCCCTGAGGCCTGTACTAAGTGTCTTCTGTGGCAGCCGCCACAAACAAAGGGTGGTGGGGCAGGTGGAGGGAATGCAGTAGGGGGAGCGCAAGGGGTGTTAGAAATAATAGATTAAAAAAACGTACTTTTAGCCACTTGCTGCCTCCAGCATCGCGTCGCACCACTTCACCTCCTACTGGGTCCCAGCAGCCCCTGGAACAGACTCCCATCCAATCCCATGCTGCCGAGCAGTGCAGGGATTGGCCGGAGCGGGTAAGAAAGACGCTCCGCTCAGGTCAGGGAGTCTGTGGGGGGTTCTGCTCAATCCAGCCAGGCTGGAGAAACCTAAGTGCGCATGTGTGTTTTGGTCAGCCTGAGACGGCCGGCCAAACACACATGAGCACTTAGGGAGTGCACGTAGCACTCCTCCTCCCCTCTCATGCCTCAGCCCTGCCCCTCCCTACAGCGCTGGCTAAGAGCCAGCAATGAAATACAAAACGATGCAAGCACATCGTTTGATTTTTCATTTGCTGGCTCTGAGCCAAGCAGTGGGGCGACGCTCCTCCGCCATTGTGAAGAAGCTGCCGCTGAGTGTCTTAAAACTTCCCACTGGAAAAGATAGCCAGGTGGGAGTGGCTCACATGTAGGGAGCAGATCTAGCCACCCAGAGCCAAGGTCAAGTATAACTATGACAATACTGGCCACTCCAGAGACTTGGACTCAATTTCAGACCTACAACTAAAGAAACAAGCATTTGCAATGCAATAGGTCTCGCATTTACGCGAGTTTGAGCTATTGACATTGCAAATAACAATGCCTTTTATTTTTGTTTTTGTTTTAAAAACATACATAAAAGGCATTGTCATTTAAAATGCCAATAGCTTAAACTCGTGTAACTGCGAGACCTATTGCATTGCAAATGCTTGTTTTTTAACTGAGAAGTAAAACATGAAGCATTTATGTGGATGTGACATTTGGCACTCAACACCTGTTTTGTAGCTGTTGCGATACCTGTCCTGACAGATAAACATATCTCCGCCGTTCTGATTCATGCACCAGCATGAGCAGCATGCTCACCCTGCACGACGCTACCTCAAACACTGTTTATAATGCCGACGTCATCACGTAAACATATCGTTGCCCTATTTTCATATTCTTAAAATCTAAGTCGCATTTATAAAACAACAAAATGTCCGCTTCAGCTACCTCTACAGGCCGATTTCTTTTTTTAAGTTTCCTAACAGCTCGTAATCTTTAATTTGCACTTTGTTGTGTATGGGTGCTGTACATGCCTTGACAGGTTCATCGTGACTAGGAAGCTGTGGAAGCACAACATTGGCATCCTAGATCACATTTACAATAAAGTCCCTCATGCGCGTGATGTCTTACTGACGCAAACATCGAAGTTGATAGTGAAACAATATGAAATAAACTGCACAATGAGCGCCCCTTCGTGTAGCGATTTGGCAGAACACTGTCTGTGGAAAAGTATGGCAGATAAAAGAAAATCCACAGAGAGATAATTCAATAGACATCAGACGTGGGAAAAGAGCTATTCGTGAAGGGGGTGGGAGTCTGCACGACACACATGGTAGTCTCAAGCAAATATTTTTACCTCAAATAATTTTGGTTCTATTGTGTTTCAGACAGGCTAATGCAGGGTGAGCTTTTTGCTAAGAACAAATACCCTCTATCCAGTCGTTCTTTGCCGGAGGCACTCTCTGCATACCTTCTCTGAGCATGAGGAAACCTTGCATAACTGCTGAACCTCCTGCAAGTGAGGGAATTTTTTTTCTTGTGTGTGATGTGGGAAGATAGCAGTTTTGATGCACGTCATAGCTGCTCTTTTTCTGTGACGAAAGCTGCACTGCTGCTTTCCAAACCACATCTGACAGGCGTGTTAGGAAAGTTAACACTGCTGCTGTCAGGCTGCAATTTTTTGGCACGTGTGTGTTTTGCTGACTATGCTGCACCCGTTTTGTGTCTGTTGAGAATACTACATTGATGCCGTCTACATTGCATATGTTCACTGGGTAGCGGTGCTTGCCCAGGTCGTTTTAAGTGAGAGCAGCAAAACCTTTGGCTCTGTCAATGTTTGTTTTAAGCTGAGTGCTTGAAAAAACTGTACAGAACGCATTCTAGCAAGTCCAAACCCTGGAGTGCAAACGACATTTGCACTCAACATGTTTCAGGTTACAGTTCACAACTAGACAAAACTGAAGCATTTCACCCTTTAGTCAGAATAATGTTTGCACATGCTTTCGTACAACTGACAAAAACATAACATTTTGCAATTATTTTAAATATATTTCATTCAGCAGTTCAACATGTTCATTGCCAACTGGAAGGATTACACAGCGATAAATAAGGCTGTATGAGCTGTCTAAATCAGAAACAGTGGGTCCCTCCAACATGAACAAGGAATGACAAGCTGAAAGAGACGCCGTGATCGTGCCAGCGTGCACATTGGCTGTCCAGACGCAAGCTGAAAGACACGCCGTGCACGTGCCCATGTGCTGTCCGGGCCCAAGCTGATGCAGACTCCGTGAGCGTGCACATCGGCTGTCCGGGCGTGCACATCTTTTGTCTCCCTTCGCACACCAAACCGACAACAATAGCCTCGCCAAGGCGAAACAGCGCATGCGCTACGTTCGCTAGGCGAGACCTAAAAATGAACTGACACACACACATAAGCCACCTCCACACCCCGTGCAACGCTGGAAAACAATTAGTATGGGCGCAGAACTTTGAGTAACTGGCGAAGCTCTGATTTTCATCTCAAAATATTTTATTTCAGGAACTGTACTGTATTTGCGTTAGTTTAACCCCTGACGAGTGACACTGGGCAGGACTCCTAATGCCACTGTGGTTCTCATGTTTCAATTTTAGTTGGAAGATCAAGTAGTAATTGCTGATCCACCCAAGGAATGAGAACATTGCCATGGCAAACAGCACGCCCTTTATGCAATGATAAAATATATTTTCGAGTCTTTTGTATTCGGTGTAGATGCACTAGGACCGCTGCCCTATGTCATCTTACAGACCCTGCTGATCTGAGGTCAATGGAAGGGATTCTGTGCTTCAGCGCCACTTTTCCGAGATACACTGGATTTTTTTATATTTAATACATTTATTGGTTTTTGGTTAACCTAATAATGAAACCATCGACACAGAGCAATACCCGAAACCCCACAAGGGCACCCTCCAAATAAGACAATTTGTCCCCATTAGATGATTCACTTGTGAGATTGTAATATTCTCCCCAATTCCCCGCCGGATTTTTTATTTGACTGTCGATTCCACTGGGGACCAATCAGGGCTTTGAGGGTCAGTCTGCGGTGGGTCTGTCTGGTAAGGCTGAGAGTGAGTCTGGCTGCTGGACTCCACCCTTGCTGGAACCTGTTTTGAGGAGCTTTGGTAAGGCTTCTCTGCGGTGTCCATCAGGGTAACACTCTTGCAAGCTCTGCCCTCAGTCTGGATTCCAACTGACCCTCTTACCTTGAGCAATGATGGATAAAACTTGCCATATTTGATGATTTCTTGAATTCATTATCCAAACGAAGGCCTGAGTCAAAGGTGACACCCCGAGTTTTACCCTTTTGAATTAGGTAGGGCAATTAAAGAGTGGGAATCAACATTGTTTTTTATTTCTTATTTCTATCAAACGGTATTCAAAACATAAGACATTAAGGGGTATTTACAAGAACATATATATTAAAATACATGTATGCCCTTCTCCGGCCTTCACCTCCAGGAGAAAATCTTTGTTATAAATAGCTTTATTTATTTTTCATACAAAAATATTCCCATGATGTCCATCCTCCCCTATAGGCAGACGTCGCTGTCCTTCATCCAGATGTGTATGCAATCTATACATTGAAAGTTCCGACGTCACTGAATGATTAACCAAAGTGGAGTACTTGTAAGTTTAACAGAAACTGCATACTGTCTTGCAGAAAAAGTGCTGTCTTTACAAAAATAAATGCTGCCTTTTCTTTAAATAGCTCTCAGTTTAAAAACATTGGTTGCTCCATACCCACATGGCCACACGATTTGCAAGTAACACGGGAAGTTGCAGGTCCACTTTTCAGCCTCCTCAAGCCTGTTTCTTTGGGTTTGGTTCAAGTCCCACACACGTACTTTCCCGTCAGTCTGTTAAATGTACATATTTTTACAAATGTTTTGATGAACCGGGAACACACAACAAACACAAGTGTAGTCACAGTTACTGGATCCAGACAGTTTGTCATATTTCATCAAGCCCTCATCTGCCCAGGTTTCACTCAAGGCATTTGATTTCTCAACGGCCTCCTATACATTAAAGTAGAGCTACGCCTAGGAGTCATGATGTATCTGCAATAGAGTAACCTTCTGCCCTGAACCATCCATCCTCACTCTTGTGGACTCTTGAACCTTCAAAGTTATGTGGATTCTGTTCCCCTTCTCACACCTTTGGCATCTGTTCCATGAGAGAGATGCAGGTCTCATTTCTGGACTTCAGCCGTCTTGTCCTCACACACAAACAGAGAGTTCTCCACATTTGGTGTTGCCTCCAACATGCTATGTTGGACCGACTTCTTGAACGAGACAGACTTGCTGTTGCGGAAGGACTTTTTGAGGGCGCGCCGGAAACTGGTGCCAGCAAAATAGTACAGAAGAGGGTTGAAGCAGCTGTTGGAGGCTGCCATACAGAGGCTCAGGACCACAATTTTCTGCAGGCGGGTGGTCTCCGTACAGTCGCTCTGGTAGGTGGATGCAAAGTGGAGGTGAACTGTCCTAACCACATGGTACGGGAAGAAGCAGAAGAGGAAGACGGTGAGGACCACGCTCACCAAGGCCACCGAACGTCGCCGGCGGGGCCCACTCTCCCCCAGTTCCTTTGTGACCCCTCGAAGTTTGTGAATGATGCGGATGTAGCACACTGTGATGGCTATAAATGGCAGGAGGAACCCAATCACCAAGCCAGAGTAGTTCATGATTAGCACACGCCCCAGGTATGTTGGGTTCCGGGGCTCGAAACATTTAATGGTTTCATTCACATAGTACGACCTGGAAACTAGGAATGGGGACGTCAACAATGAGACAAGAGCCCAGATAGCGATAGAAATAACCACACACCGCCTGCAGTTGAAAATCCGCCTAGTCTTCATAGGGTAAACCACAGCCACATAGCGGGAGATGCTAACCGCGGTGAGGAAGAGAATGCTAGTATACATGTTGACGTAAAAAGCATATATGCTGATGCCACACATGGGGTCCCCAAAGATCCAGCCCTCCTTCCTCTGATAATAGTCAATGCGCAACGGCAGGGTCAAGGTGAAGAGCAGATCTGAGATGGCCAGATTGGTCATGAAGATGGAGCTGGGGGCCTTGCTGGGGAGGAGGCGTAGAAAGACGTAGAGCGCCACTATGTTGGAAGTGAAGCCAATGATGAAGGTGACCACGTAGCAGGTCGTGTAGATGGGGATCTTGAAGTCCTCACTGTCACAGTAATGGAAGGATGAGTTGTTGGCCATGCTTGACACCATCAGACCCATCACCGGGCATCAGACTGAGACCTGGAGGGACAAGAGGAGCAGAGGTCAGACCAACCAACAGGATGTATATTCACTTTCACCAGTTTCTAAGCTTTCTCATATATTTTGAAAGTATGTTTACAACTGGATTTACAGGTGGTGCAAAGTTTCTCAAATGTCTTTCATTCCCTAAGCATTAGTCTCATAGGTGTGTGTACATAACCAGGAGCCTTCAACATCTCTCGCCTTCAAAGATAACTTCAATAGCGAACTGGGCGTATGAGTAAAGTTGCTGCTCTTTCACTGCCATACACCAACTGCCCCCCAGGGGTCACTGCTGTACAACATCCGTTTTGTAATCCAGTAACACAGACCATTCCATACTGTGACCTGCCACCAGGTGTCACTCCTGTGGAAAGACCCATCTGCTCCCTTCCTTTATGGTTGAAATCACCTCTGCTACTTCAACCAGGTCCTGTAGACAGTGCAAACCTACTCCCATGCATACTGCATGGACACCGGACACGCTGTCAAGACGCAACATATATTGTAGTTTGAGAACCCAAAACAACACATTTATATCATAACACATATTGATCAATGTCAAACTTTCACACAAAAATTGTTGCAGACTCTTCAAACTGCCACTTACACTTGAAACTGGACCCGATTACAGTTGAAACTGGTCCCGGGTACCAGTTTATATAATTGTATGTTTCCTGACACCAAAACCCCTGTGGAATCATTAATAGACCATATTACATGGCTATCCATGTTGTATGCAAATCAATGTCAAGCATTCCTTCTGCAATCAATTAAAGAAGTGTGAGTCGTCTTCTGTGGAAAAATAATTAACTAGAGTCATACATTACTGTATCCCACAGTATGAAATGTATGTTATGGCGACGAGGTTCTAAAGTAGGCTAAATAAATGTTTGGGCGAGGTAGATAGGAAATAGCAATTTTTTTTAAAGCGACGGAGAAGGCTTGGGCCTACCATTGAGGAAACTAACCTCTGAGACAATATTGACTCTTGGATCTGCAGGGTCTCCATCCTGGGGCTGATAAGAGAGTTCATTGGAAACCTGACGAGTTACTGGAGTCGAAAGGGCTTCCACTGTTTGCTCTTTAATTAAAAGGGCTTTTGACTCAACTCTCATTTCCCACTAACGTCCAGTGTTTGGTAGCTTCATCGCTCGCACATCAAAGAGAGATTGGACGTCAAAGAGAGATTGGACCTACTGCATCTGTCGCATTTACCCTGCTCCCTCCTGGCCAGCAAGATGTTTGGGTTCCACCATCTAAACATGAAGATTCCATGGTCTTATGCATTACCCTTCACTGCCCTCCCGCTCTCCTGCCCTGGTCTCAGTCTCTGCTGCACTCACAGCCATTGTCATGCAGGAATCCTTACCATGGCCAGGACTAGGACCCCAGGGGCAGATCAGCTCTGCTGGTGCAGTGGGCAGGATAGTAACAGGCTCCAAGCTGTACGGCCAGTAGACCTCAAGCCCCAGCCATTATTCCAGTTGGGAGGCTCAAGGGGCAGGCCAGGCCTAACAAAGTGGCGGATCCCCTTTCACTTTGTTAACCCTTACCTGGCTTCCTGAGGGATGAACGTGGAGGATGAAGAGATGGTCCATGTCCTATGAGCCAAGGAGGATGGGTGGGGCAGCTGAAGAAGAAACAAAGAAAGGCCCCTTTCCTCTCCAGCTGAATGGACTATTCCCAGGCTGTGGGCTTTCAGAAAGATCAAATAAAGGTGTTAACTAGGGGCACTAACAAAGGTCAGCGCTGCTGAAGAGCCACAAAGGACACTTATGACCCTTATATTGGACGTCATCTCTGCCGAGGGCCAGTACCAAAGTAAAATCCCACAGAGACCATACACTGGGGCCATTTAATGCACTCATTGGAGACAGAACCAGCCCCGCTAGCGCCCTTTGTTATATGAAAACTCCCTCACTTTGAGTCCTTTATCATCTCAGTTATCTCTTAGACGCTGAAAGATAGATGTGCTCTACAAAGGGAACATTCATGTTTAAAGGTTCTCATCCCATTTCTGAGTTTGCTGATAATTCTTTTACTTGTTTTTGTATAGCGCTCATGCAGAAAGGAGTCCGCTTCAGAGCACTATTATACCCATAGCAAGATCGCCTGGCTGGAATCCTCACTCGTGTCCTGCAGCACACTTTCTTCAATCTACCACAAAGAATTTATGTTTTTTAATATTCACCTAATGAGTTCGAAATATTCCCGATGAGAGCAGAGGAGCACTGAGACTTGAAAACACAATTTGAATTCCTTAATTTCAGTTTTATTCTATGGATGAATTTTATGAAAGAATGGATTGTTTTTTTTTTAAATGTCGGGAATATAAACTGCACCTCGTCTTTGATTAAAAGAAACAGTTCCATATGTATTAAAGTGAAGAGTATTTCTGGGGATGTGGCACCAATTAATTTGACATCACTAAATTACATAACTGACATTATGTATGCGTTAAACCCCTCCCCCCGCTTAAAGTCTACTTAAAGCTTTCAGACTGACAACCCTCGCCCACATTTAGGGATCACCGCTGGCCCCGCCCCCCTCTGTGCCTGGACAGGAACTGCTGCCGTGGAGCTTCCTGTGGGCGGCCACCAAACTTTTACAAAGCTTTGTTTTTCAAAAACAAACTCCCAAAGTTGGAATGTGTTATTTTAAAACAAGAAACTAATTACCCTCACACCCAGGTAGTTTTTTCATTGCATGGGAGGGGGATTCAGTTGTGTTTTTTTTTTGTCGGTCGTCGCCTACCGGGCGGTGCGGGGCAGAAAAATGGACACCAGGCCTTTCACCCTGATTAGGGCAGGGGGCGTAATGTCCTTCCTCCTAGAGCCCCTACTCTGTTTGGCTATTGGAGGAAGCGTTCCGTTGTTGGATCCAATGGGGGCTGCTTCAACAGAAAGCAGACGTCCTCCTGACCCTGAATAGGGTGGGTGGCCCATCTGCTTGACATACAGGTGCTCTGTCGCGTTTGCGGTAGAGTATCATGTCTGCGAAACTATAACTCATGGTTTCATCCTATATCGCTTTGCAACATGGACTCATCGTTTCTGACGAGAAGGTCTTTCTTGATTCCAAAGTCCTCTTGATTTCCTCCTTTCTGCACTCTTCTCAGTTGTGACCATCATTAGAGGCTTGGTTGACCTCCATCTTGCCTCAGCCCTCAGGATAGATTCACTCCAGATTTCTGAGTTGCAGGTTTTTATCTTCTTGGTCCTAGAGAAATATGTCTGCTGTTTGTCCTTTCTCAGAGGCCTGGTTAGCAATGCTTTAGGATGTCTCTTACAGGAAGAGTCTCTGAAAGCTTCTGGTTTCCAGAGCTAAAGAAGAGTTACTTTACAAGTCTTGAAAGTTTCTAGCCGGAGACACTTTCCTTACAAGTCTTGTAAGTCTCTAGCAGAAGGCACTTTCCTTGCAAGTCTTGTAAGTCTCTAGCGGAAAGCACTTTCCTTGCAAGTCTTGTAAGTCTCTAGTGGGAGGCACTTTCCTTACAAGTCTTGTAAGTCTCTAGCCGGAGCCACTTTCCTTACAAGTCTTGTAGGTCTCTAGCGTGAGGCACTTTCCTTACAAGTCTTGTAAATCTCTAGCATGAGGCACTTTCCTTACAAGTCTTGTAAGTCTCTAGCAGGAGGCACTTTCCTTACAGGTCTTGTAAGTCTCTAGCATGAGGCACTTTCCTTACAAGTCTTGTGAGTCTCTAGTGGGAGGCACTTTCCTTACAAGTCTTGTAAGTCTCTAGCGGGACGCACTTTCCGTACAAGTCTTTTAAGTCTCTAGCGGGAAGCACTTTCCTTACAAGTCTTTTAAGTCTCTAGCCGGAGGCTCTTTCCTTACAAGGCTTGTAGCAGGAGGCACTTTCATTACAAGTCTTGTAAGTCTCTAGTGGGAGGCACTTTCCTTACAAGTCTTGTAAGTCTCTACCAGGAGGCACTTTCCTTACAAGTCTTTTAAGTCTCTAGCGGGAAGCACTTTCCTTGCAAGTCTTTTAAGTCTCTAGCCGGAGGCACTTTCCTTACAAGGCTTGTAGTGGGAGGCACTTTCATTGCAAGTCTTGTAAGTCTCTAGTGGGAGGCACCTTCCTTACAAGTCTTGTACGTCTCTACCAGGAGGCACTTTCATTACAAGTCTTGTAAGTCTCTAGCCGGAGGCACTTTCCAAACAAGGCTAGTAGCGGGAGGCACTTTCATTACAATTCTTGCAAGTCTCTAGCGGGAGGCACTTTCCTTACAAGTCTTGTAAGTCTCTAGCAGAAGGCACTTTCCTTGCAAGTCTTGTAAGTCTCTAGCGGGAGGCACTTTCCTTCCAAGTCTTGTACGTCTCTAGCATGAGGCACTTTCCTTACAAGTCTTGTAAGTCTCTAGCGGGAGGCACTTTCCTTACAAGGCTTGTAAGTCTCTAGCGAGAGGCACTTTCCTTACAAGGCTTGTAAGTCTCTAGCGGGAGGCACCGGCTGCTCTGTTGGCTTTATTGTCACTTTTTACGTGACTAAGTTAGTCCCAATGGGCACTGTTATGAAGCCTCCCCTAGGAGGGAAACAAATGAACCCCTCAGTCATATGTGATGAGGGAACTCTGTACAGCTGTGGGGGGGGGGGTAATTTTCAGGTACAGAACCTTATTGATCCCCCAAAGACAGTATGCCCTTAATGTGTCACAAAGAGCTCCCGTTGTTAATAAAAGGAACAGGCAGATCCAACGTGTAGTAAGTGCTAAAACTGAATATAGTGGTTGGTGCACTTAAGCTGAATCAGACGGATCATTGGCAATTCTCAGATTGTATTTCAGTCCAGTGACATCAAGCATTTATGCTTCTTTTGGAGAAATGACAGGTAGCAAATAAAAAGAAAACAAACCACAGGACATGCCAGAGGCTTTGGCGTCAATAAATATACCTTTAATACTTATTCTAAACATGGCCTAATATATTAATTCCTAAAAAGATTTCATTTAAAAGGGAACAGCCATCAGTGCACGCTGCCTAGCAATGCAGGTACATTCTCTGCTGGTCTGGCCCTTAATATTGGTGGATTCTTTCCTGCTGCGGGTCCTTCTCAAGGTCTGGAGTATCTGCTCTTGATTGGTAGAGCTATCCTACTAGACTGTAGGACAACTCATGGGCTTCCTTGTTTGACATCTGACAATCATCTTGATTGATTTCTCAGTGTCCTGGTCCTCAACACAGCAAGAGGACCACACAGCCTCTGCCTCAAGATACTGAATAAATACAGAAAAGCCCTCTAGGAGCTTACATATGAGGATACGTCTCCTTGACGAATGATAAATTAGATGGATAGAATATCTATGAGGACTATGCCTTTTCCTTGACTAGTAATGCGTAGAGATGCGGACACTGACATCTGTGGAAGCCGCTGCAGCAAGGGCGCATTATGGACTTTAGGTGGAAGAGGTTCAACGATATGCGACACTTGTACGGATTCGTGAATCCATGTGAGTTTGATTACAGCGATCTATTGAATACCGTGAAATAGATGAAAATGCTTGACATATAAGCAGTCGTATTCTGACTCTGACATCTTTGCTTAAGGTACAATATATTCAGAAGTGTTTTGTGATAAGATACAAGTATTGTCTGTATATTGTTAGAGACCACGTTTGTTATTGTTAGTTTTGTATCTTACAGCAGGTGCACAAGGAGGTGATCTGGGCTCCAGCATGCTAGGATTGCTTCCCTACAGCCAGCGTAAGTTTCCTGTGGGTGGCTCTTGCTGGCTTGTCAGATGCACCACCACTGTCTGTTCAGCTATGACCTGAGCAGTTTGCAAAGTCTCAAATAAACATTCAGAACAAAGCTGATAAGCCCGGAGGTGGTGAACACCGTGGCGGCTGGTGGATTTTGAAAGTGGCGAGGTGAAAAATGTTGTACCCTAATGTAATAAGCAAGTGAGCAAAGCAAGCGAGCCCGAACTGCAAAAGGAGGGTGCGGGGGGGTTTCTCCCCGCAAGAACATTTTGAAAAAAATTGATTCAAATGGTGGATTTTACACCACATAGTTACTGCAAATTGTTGAAAAAAGGGGGATCCAAATATAGCATTTTGAAGTACAAGTGTGAAGAAAACATTAGAATCAAATCAAAAATGGGCCCAATCCTCAAACTGGTCTGCCTCAAAATGACCCCCAAGCCAAGCACATCCAACCATCGGAAACAGGCCCTCTAAGTGTTTCCCACCTGTAACACATCTCTGAACCACCTATGTTTTCATTGTATAAAATAATGAAAATGCTGCAGTTTGTTCTTATTTATCTTATGCACCTTACAACCATTGACAAAGCCTATAGTCCTGGCTGGTTGTAGGTTTAATGTCACTCGTATTATACATCTGGAGGCAATGACAGCAGAAGCACAATACCAGTGGGGCAGCAAACTATGCTAAGTACAGATTTTTAGCTTAACAGTTTTAAGCCACCCTCATAATTACATCGGCTGTCCCTACGAGAGACCCCCCAGTTTTTTCATCCCACTTAAAGCCCTGCACACACAGACGGGTGTGTGTGTTTCTTTTGTATATGGAGGGAGGCATGGAAGGAACAAAACGAAAGGCTGCGCATGGTTTGAGATGGGCAGGGGTTGCTAGTCTTTAGGACATTACACTGCTTTGTTTGGCAAATGCTTCTTGCGAGGGCAAACATAGCAATATGTTATTGGGAGTAAGACCTTAGAAAAGAAGAGGGTCATAAAATGCTAAATGTTCCACTGATTGGTTTTCCTGTAATAATCCATAACTTTGAAAGATAAAATGTGCTCTGCTTGCCAGTGCTTATCATTGCTTACCTTCATTGTTTCTTTTTTAAGATTAATATTTTTGTTAAATTTCCATAAGGTGGAAAGACATAAGTGCAACAAGAAAGTGTCCATAATGAAAGAAAAAGTGTAAACCGTAGTGTTGGGGAAAATACCAGTTGCTGATGGGTACGCAAAACTCTACTCTGCCATTGATATTGTATGGATTATTAAATTGTATGGACTATTAAATAACTTGGCTGGAAAGTCACTGTAAAGAAGGTGAAAAAATTTTGTTATTTGCTAAGAATAGCCTTTACAACCATTGCAAGTGCATTCTCTGAACATGGTAGGATACATTTAAAGCATAGTTAAAATAATTCCCAATAATTCATCTTGCCAAAATATAAATGACTCAGTTAACTTTTATTCAAAACAAATGAAGAAATATTCAAGAAATCTTTCCTTTTTTACAAATTTCATGGAACATCGAGTAATGCTTTTATCTGCTTGTTGCCAGTGATTCTTTTATAAAAAAAAAAAAAAAAAAGATGGAGAAGAAGAGAAAAGAAAGGAAAAACGGCAGAGGGTAAAAGGCTTGTTACAAGCCTAATGCCAGGGCTGCAGAATGGCGTATTGCTGAATGCCAGGGCTGCCTAATCTTGATTCCACCTCATTCCTCTTTCTTCGACCACCATACCCTTCCAGTTCCTTTACCTCATTCTTGCAGGTTCTCTTTCATCACAGCTTTCCCCTTGTCACTGGTTTTCTACCTTTCTCTTCCTTCTTCTTTCTGTTTTTCTTTATTTTGCTCTGAGTCAAAGTCTGATAAAAAAAAGTCCCAATCACTTAAATGTAGCCAGTGCCCACCAACTGGCACCACCTACACAAATTAAGGACTGCTTGTCATAGCAAAGCTCATGCACTAAGCAAAGATTGTGGTGCACAATATTTGAATTTTCTGCAATCTTGCTGCTGCCAAGACCTTAAAATCAAAAGGTCAAAGACTTTCATTTTAGTCTACACTCTACGTTTTTCTGAGGCTGGTAGAATAGAGAATGCAATACAGATGAGCAAAAATAATGCCCGGCAAGTTGTCATTTATACATCACAAGGAAACAACAACATGGCGGTTACAAGTCCTATATAAAAAAGAAACTATAATGATCTTATTATTCAAACTATAACTATTTATTTTGTGCTATATTGTCATTATTAGGGGCCAGTTCAGGCAATCTGAAGCCCGAGGTGACATACACAACACACAGTGTTGTGTGTAACGGATTTTCATAAATGATTACCTATTTTAAGCGGGATCCATACAGCTCGACTGCAATGCACACGTCACGTTACAAAAGGTGGTCGCTCCAATCAAGCAGACTTGAACCAGAGTGCCACTGCCACCTGCGGTGCATATGCGAATAACTGACACAGGACGATTGTTTTGTTGGGTAATTATGAAAGGGCACCCGCAACGCCCCCCAGGACCAGTGAAGAAGCATTCATCATCGACCTTCATTCTTGGAAGAAGGCGCATGACTGCAGGTGCTGTTCAGAAGCCATTCACTGGACAATGTTCAAACTCTGGGCGCCAAAGTTCATTTAATAGGGACTTTTCATGGTGGGAGCTAGTTCACAGTTATGCTACCCTTTTAGCAGGGCTTTAAGTGGACCGGGTCTCACCGGTGCTGAGCACCTGCAGTGTTTTTTAAGGGGGCCTCGAAACGGGTCTCCATGTCTGTTTTGTGCCCTGGCACAGGCGGTCCGTTTTTTTTTCCGGACTGCAGTGACAGCAGGCACATCGATGTGCGCGTGGTGAGCGTTGTAGAGGAAGGGAAATCCTTTAAAGAGAGTCATTTTTTTAGGTCTCGCTGAGCCCAGCGCATGCGTTGGCTCGGAGAAACATTTTGGAGGTGAGTTTTCAAAGTCCTGCTGGCTGGCCTAGCGCTTGCATTCACACGAGCGTGCACGCGCGAACCGCTAGCCTTCAGCAGCACTTTGAAAACTCGTGCTTTAGCGCGTCATCGCAATCACTTTCGCTTTCAGAGTGATCGCGATGACTTTCGCTTTTACGGCCGCGCGGCATTACTTTTACTGCCGCGCGGCCAATGCTTGTTTCTTTATCTTATACTGTATTGCTGTTAACAGTCTACAATAAAAAACAATTAATAAAAGGTCGTAGAGAACGAATACACAAGTATATTGCAGTTTCTTCATCTTCTTTTAAATCGTCTGATTTTGCCACACATCATCCAAGCTGCTCATGAAAAACGCTGCAAGTTTAATGTAAAAGATTATTCTATATGTCTCTTGAAAAAAAATAAGACAAATGTGGGAGCTATCTTTGGCTTAACAATTGTAATTTCAATTCCCGGCAGCTGTTCCTAAAATGTAAATACACTTCAGAAGCAAGGCACTGCATACTGTCACCGGTGAGGCGCAGATTTTGCTTTCGCTTGAAAACCGTCGAGTGGTGAAAGTCCAATCAAGAACAGCTGAAAATGACCTGTTTCCTGCTGCTGATTCACATTACATCCTCTGCACATGGCATTTGGCAAATGTACTAAGCAGAACACGTAGTACTTCGTGAACTGTGCAGAATATTTTGCAAACACTTTTTATCACATAAGTCAAGGCTAAAGTAAATACAAACGGGATTTCGCCCTGGAGATGGTTTGTTTATCCCCTAAATTTTGAAATGCTGTTTTTTTAAATTTATTTAGCGGCAACGTTTAACTCACGCTCAGAAATGTACTTAGACAAGAGTAAATAGATACCTTTTATTAACAAAGGCGTTATCTGGGGTGTCAGGGTTGTTGAGTGCGATTCTGAAATTACTGATAAATATACTGATAAATATAACAGCTACATTAGCACTCACCCAGAAAACAAGCGTTTGCATAGCCAATAGGTCTTGCTTTTGGGACCTTATAAGTGTTTATCCATGTAACAGTTGATGTTGTTGGACCAAGGATATTGTGCTGCATAACTAAATACTTATAAGGTCCCAAAAGCGAGACCTATTGGCTATGCCAATGCTTGTCTCTGGATTTCCCTTCTCTTTTTGAAACTCAGGAGCAGGAACATTGCCGTGGTGTCACCAGGACTTTAAGTGGAATTTTTTTCAATATTATATACAAGCCATAGTTGATGTGTATTTATCTTATGCAGCTAACAACCACTGACAAAGCCAATAGTCTTGACTTGTAGGTATAATGTGACTTATTGTATCATATATCTGGACGCAATGACAGGAACAGCAAAATACAAGTCTGGAGGCACACTGTGCTAAACACAGATTTTTAGCTTATGTGTTTTTAAGCCACAGCCTTAATAACATTGACCAGGCCCCTTTGAGAGACCCCCCAGTTTTTTCATCCCACTTAAAGCCCTGCCTTTTAGTTAAAAACGACGTAGATTGGTAATGAGGCATTTTAAACTAACTGGTGTGTATCTTTGATAGATCACTGCAGCGCCGCTCTAAAATTTTTGATGCTCATATGCTCACAAATCACTTTTAAGCAGTACAGTTTTCATGTAATTAGAACCACACGTGTCTTAATAATACACATCTAACGATCACAAGACAAGCGTAGGCAGTGTGAGAGGAAAGTAAACCAAGGTCTTTACATTCTGCATCCAAATGCATGATACTTACTCACTTTGTATCCTTTCTAATGCTACCCCTTATTTATCGAATCAAAACATGCTGATGTGTGCTCCACATGCAGCAGGGGCGTAGAAAGGGAGTTCTACACGTACTGATGTAGTTGGCATAGCGTAATATAGGACACAGAGCCAAAGAGTTATGTATGTTATAAGGAGAGAGCTCAATTTTCAAATGCGATTTAGCTCCCAATTAGGAATTTTTGCATTCAGTGCGCAGACACCACCGTTTCCAGCACTTACTTTCCATCACAACGCACGTGCGCCACGGTGCGTCCGACAATAAACTGCTCTTGTGTCCTACTTCATCCATCCATCTCCCTCTCTCCTTGTTTTGATCCCGCATTCCCCGGCAGCCAGGACCTGCTGCTGACTGTTAGCATCCAAAATCACACTCTGGTGCAACTTATTACCAATGACGGGGCTAAAAACTGAGCTCCCACTTCTCCTGTCAGGGAGCAGATGCAGGGGGCTAAAAACTGAGCTCCCACTTCTCCTGTCAGGGAGCAGAGGCAGGGGGCTAAAAACCGAGCTCCCACTTCTCCTGTCAGGGAGCAGAGGCAGGGGGCTAAAAACTGAGCACCCACTTCTCCTGTCAGGGAGCAGAGGCAGGGGGCTAAAAACTGAGCTCCCACTTCTCCTGTCAGGGAGCAGAGGCAGGGGGCTAAAAACTGAGCTCCCACTTCTCCTGTCAGGGAGCAGAGGCAGGGGGCTGAAAACTGCGCTCCCACTACTCCTGTCAGGGAGCAGAGGCAGGGGGCAAAAAACTGAGCTCCCACTTCTCCTGTCAGGGGGCTAAAAACTGAGCTCCCACTTCTCCTGTCAGGGAGCAGAGGCAGGGGACTAAAAACTGAGCTCCCACTTCTCCTGTCAGGGAGCAGAGGCAGGGGGCTGAAAACTGAGCTCCCACTTCTCCTGTCAGGGAGCAGAGGCAGGGGGCTAAAAACTGAGCTCCCACTTCTCCTGTCAGGGAGCAGAGGCAGGGGGCTGAAAACTGCGCTCCCACTACTCCTGTCAGGGAGCAGAGGCAGGGGGCAAAAAACTGAGCTCCCACTTCTCCTGTCAGGGGGCTAAAAACTGAGCTCCCACTTCTCCTGTCAGGGAGCAGAGGCAGGGGACTAAAAACTGAGCTCCCACTTCTCCTGTCAGGGAGCAGACGCAGGGGGCTAAAAACTGAGCTCCGACTTCTCCTGTCAGGGGGCAGGGGGCTAAAAACTGAGCTCCCACTTCTCCTGTCAGGGAGCAGAGGCAGGGGACTAAAAACTGAGCTCCCACTTCTCCTGTCAGGGAGCAGAGGCAGGGGACTAAAAACTGAGCTCCCACTTCTCCTGTCAGGGAGCAGACGCAGGGGGCTAAAAACTGAGCTCCGACTTCTCCTGTCAGGGGGCAGGGGGCTAAAAACTGAGCTCCCACTTCTCCTGTCAGGGAGCAGAGGCAGGGGACTAAAAACTGAGCTCCCACTTCTCCTGTCAGGGAGCAGAGGCAGAGGGCTAAAAACTAAGCTCCCACTTCTCCTGTCAGGGAGCAGAGACAGGGGGCACTCCCGCCGTCTCCTATAAATGGAGTGATCGCAAAAATGGATCCGATACAGCTGGCTGCACTGCTTGGGGGAACAATGCTTCAGCAATCACACTATTAGTTACACCTCGTCGAGGTATGTCTTCTTCATTCCGTTCTCCATCTATGAACAACTGTGTCATTTGTAAAGTGCCACACCTCCACCTGAGGTATATTTACGAACATGTGTGTACATTCAGGCAAGAGCACATTCCAGAAAGCCACACGATCTTAGATGAATAAACTCGAAGAACCAAAAACACAAAACTTGAACATGAGTTGTGAGCAACCGCTTGGAGCTGTACACGGTTCATTCCGAGCGCTGACTCTAAGCACATATTCCCGCATAAAAAAGACACACTTAAGCCATTCTCAAATGTTGCCCTGTCAGCAACACAACCCAGTTTTACAGGCTCTTCGAAGCTATGGACAACATTTTACATAACCAACGAGTGGTGTCATACCTCCGCAGTCGGGGCTCGCAATTCAGGGAGTGGGGGGTTGGGGGGACTGAGAACAAAAAACAAAAAATATAATAAAACTTACCTGACCGGGTCCCCCGCACGCCGCCTCTGCTCCTGGGCCGGGTCCCACGCCTCTGCTCCTGGACAGGAACAGGCATGCTCCCTCCCCTCCTGTAACCAATCACAACACTGCAGTGGCAGCGTTGTGATTGGTGGGGAGTCCTGGGCGGTGCCCAGACGGGCACCAGTAGGGAGGCCATTTTCTCTATGCAGCCTACATAGAGAAAATCTAGAGTGTGCATGACTGCTTTGGTCGGCCCCAGGGCCACTGATGCAAGACACTCCTTCTTGACCTGACCACCCTCCCGCCCCCAACCAGGCATTCGGTCATGCCCACCCCCAACCAGGCATACCCCTGCTGTCCGCTTTCTCGCAGCGCGGGCAGCAGAAATTAAAATGGTATTTTAAATACACTTTTATTTTCTGCTTCTCGCACTGCGAGAAAGCAGTGGGGCGGCGCCCAGACGCCCTAATGGAGCGGCGGCCACTGGATAAACAGACAAACAATGGATAATTTCAATGCAAATTTAAATATAGTGAAAAACATGTAGCAAAAGATTGTAGTATATGGCTTCCCTTGCAAGCATCTATCATAAACAACTGGATCATAATCTGGCTACTACTGCTGTAATGCAGCGTCGGTGGGTAATAAAAGTAATTTGAGCGGAGGAGCATCGCCCCACAAGCCCCAGACGTGAAAAATAAAATAGTAATAATGTTTATTTATTACGTTTTATTTTTCAGCAACCCGCCCTGAACTAAGTGTCAGGATGGGGCGGGGTCAGCGCTGCCGAGTGGCAGCAGCAGGTAGCTGTGCACTTTAAAATGTGCGTGTCTCTTTGGCCGGCCGCCTTGTGACAGCCAGCCAGACATGCGCATTTTAAAGTTCTCTAGCCTAGATGTATTAGATAACTGGGTTCGAGAAAGCACAGGGAGACATCGTTTACCACGCATCCATTTCAACGTGGTACTATTACATCGTAGTTTTCACTACGCAAGTTGTTATATCGACTTGCACTGGAGGGCGCTGTAGACTAAGGAATAGTGTAAATTACTGTTTCCAACACCTTCCCTACTGTATGTAGACTGGAGTTGGAATAGTAATTCACACTATTCCGAAGTCCAGCGCCCCTCCAGCGCAAGTCGATGTAACAACCTGCGTAGTGAAAACCGCGATCTAACAGACCGCATTGAAATGGTCGTCGATGTATCGTCATACATCAAGCACAGGCCTCCAGTGCTCTTAGGAGTGCTGAGAGAGCCTACTCTATCCAATCATGGAGCTGCTTTTATGCTGTGAAAGCAGTGCCAGGATTGGGCAGTGCCGTTTCCTGCATTGGGAGCTTCTAGAAGACACCCGTGGGAGGACAACGTAGCCCAGTGAAGGTAAGTGAATTATTTATTTTACTTTTTTGTGTCACCTGCCCCACCTGCCCCATTACCCTTGGTACAAGCTAGGCACCACTGTGCTTCCCCTTAGATCCACCCTCTTGTATGGGCTCAAGATTCACTAGCACAGTAGCAGAATGGCAGTTGGGGATCTCAGCTGCCTTCTTCCAACACTCAACAGACCAGATAGAGGCAGGAGAACATTGGAGGTGCTGTACGAGCTGCCGTCCTTTCAGACCTCTGCAGACCAGCAGTGGCAAGACGAAGCAACCCTTACTGAGCGGCGGCTGTCACAGGACTAATGTCAGCATGTAACTGGCTCCTTTGGCCAGGGAGGTGGCAGGAAGATACCCAGTGTGATATCGGTATATGGCAGAAGACCACGGATTTCTTTTTATATTTGGATTTGGGTGAAGAGTGTTACTTTCAGAAGGTGGTGGGGGTGTGATACAGTCAGAAGGTATGCAACCATTATCAAACATACGGACTTCTGACAGATAGCCCCTTGGGCGCACTGCTTGTTTGCTGTATTCTGAAACAAGCTAACTGTTGAGTGACAGGTAGCCCCTTGGGCGCCCTGCTTGTTTGCTGTATTGTTAAACAAGCTAACTGACTTCCGACATATAGTCCTCTGGGTGCACTGCTAGTTTGATGTATTTTGAAACTAGCTAACTGTTGAGTGACAGATAGTCCCTTGGGCGCACTGCTTGTTTGCTATAGTCTGAAAAAAAGGAAACTGTTGAGTGACAGATAGTCCCTTGGGCGCACTGCTTGTTTGCTATAGTCTGAAACAAGGAAACTGTTGAGTGACAGATAGTCCCTTGGGCGCACTGCTTGTTTGATATAGTCTGAAACAAGGAAACTGTTGAGTGACAGATAGTCCCTTGGGCGCACTGCTTGTTTGCTGCATTCTGAAACAAGCTAACTGACTTCTGACATATAGTCCTGTGGGCGCATTGAGTGGTTGCTGTATTATGAAACAAGCTAACTGTTGAGAGAGAGATAGTGCCTTGGGCGTCCTGCTTGTTTGATGTATTCTGAAACAACCTAACTGTCAAGAGACGGATAGTCTCTTGGGCGCACTGCTTGTATGCTGTATTGTTAAACAAACTAGCTGTTGAGAGACAGATAGTCCCCTTGGGCGCACTGATTGTTTGATGTATTCTGAAACAAGCTAACTGACTTCTGACAGATAGTCCCTTGGGCGCCCTGCTTGTTTGCTGTATTCTGAAACAAGCTAACTGTCGAGAGACGGATAGTCCCTTGGGCGCCCTGCATGTTTGCTGTATTATGAAACAATGAAATTGGGGGTGGGGAGATGCACTCCTTCCTTCTTGCTTTTTTTGTCCATTTTGAAACTGATTTAACTTTATCGGCGTGCAGACGTGTTCTGCGCTTCGCCTCTTTGCGCTGCATTCAAAACAAATCAAGAGGGGGGCCATCACTGGTTCCAGCAAGCTAAACAGCCGTGTCGAAGTATGAATCCAATGAATTAAATTCAACCATATTTTTAACTGCCTTCTATCCATATATTTATCCACTAGTTTCTCATCCATTTTTCACTGTTCATTCAATTTGTTTTATCCATACCATTGCTTTTACAAAGATATTAGAAAAGTCTTCAGGGCACAGGTTGATTCCGCATGTCATGATGTTTATTAAAAAGAACCCAATGCATTTCGGGAAAAAATCCCTTCGTCAGGAGCATCTAAAATATAATATAAACAAAATTGTATTTAATCCATCATCATTCTTAATATCATTATAATATACGTTTAGAACCAACAACATACGTTTGTTATTACTCTAAAATGCGTAAGAGGAACTCCAGTGCATACAACTATGCTTATTCACATGTCAAAATATAATTAATTGCACTTAAAAAATACCCGATTGAACTCCCGTGTCAGCATCCGCATTTCAACTCTTTGTAAAAGCAATGCTATGGATAAAATGAATTGAATGTACAGTGAAAAATGGATGAGAAACAAGTGGATAAATATATGGATAAAAGGCAGTTAAAAATATGGTTGAATTTAATTCATTGGATTCATACTGCGACACTGCTGTGCAGTATTATGAAACAAGCCAACTGTCGAGAGACAGTTAGTCCCTTGAGTGCCGCCTGTTTGCTGTATTCTGAAACAAGCAAACTGTTGAGTAAAAAATAGTCCTTTGGGCGCACTGCTTGTTTGATGTATTCTGAAATAAGCAAACAGTTGAGTAACAGATAGTCCCCTTGGGCGCCATGCTTGTTTGCTGTATTCAGAAACAAGCTAACTGATTTCTGACATAAAGTCCTGTGTGCGTATTGAGTGGTTGCTGTATTGTGAAACAAGCTAACTGTTGAGTAACATGTCATTACTAAACCAAGGAAGATTGGCAGCTTGTATATATGCATTAATACAATCGTTACATTTGGTTCCTGCCATGTTGTGCTTATCGGTGAACAAGGCTGGCAGCTTCTCACACCGTTCTGATCTAAAGTGCCACCTGTCTTGAAGTGCTGGGCAGCATGGGCCACGTGCACAGCTAAGTGCGACCATAAAGTCCTCTTTCCATCACAGCCCGCTACTGCTTAGTATAACTGGCTGGGACCGCAGTGACCTTGGAATTTATAGTTTCTTTTCTGTGACCTTGGCTGAGGGAGTTCTAAGGGATCCCACAGGGGACTGTTTCAAGCGTAGTGAGGTGTTTTCTCCCCTCTGCACCTACACATACACAATCTGGAGACTAAATCCCCTGTCCCTCTGATTCCTACGTCCCTGGTGGGGAATGTGGGCTAAGCAAGTGGTAAGAATTTACCAGCATCTTAAGTCATGCCTGTAAGTTCCTAGGATTCACAGAGGAAATCTGTTGGAGCTTGGCATTGGAATGCACATGATGTACCACTAAGTGGTCGAATCATGGGAGTAGATTCATAAGAGACGTGAAAATGTGCTTAACGCTTGTAAGACAAAGGAAACCTTTACATATGTCAACCAATAAAGAGAGGATACGTTCGGAAATGGGAGCTAAATTGTTCTAGAGCAGATCATCATGGAAGATTTTGACAACTGTATGGTTTTGGTGACCTGCATGGAGTAAAATATGTAAACATTCACATGTTGTAAGCATGAGGGAAAAGCCTTCCCCTGAATAGACAAGTGCGTTATTGATACCTTTACGGACAGCCCCAGCAAAAGTATCACTTCTCCATCAGTCACAAACAAAGCACTCTTCTGTCAGCAGCAGATATGATTCGATAGAAGGCCGGTTTAATGTCAGTATCAGGTTTACCAACAGAATTGCCATTGGGGCTGGTGTTTTGTGAAGGATGGGAATTCTGCTAGGATGTGTGAGTGAGTGAGTGAGTGAGTGAGTGAGTGAGTGAGTGAGTGAGTGAGTGAGTGAGTGAGTGAGTGAGTGAGTGAGTGAGTGAGTGAGCGGTCAACATCTGAACTTTGCAAAGCTGCAAAACCTTCACGTTAAGAATCACCATTTGGAGGAGGTAGTCTACAGTAGGAAATCTGCCTTATGATATCAGGATACTGCAAAAAATAAGACGTACTCGCCCCATCGGGGTCCCTGAAAAATGTTGTACAACAAATACATGCACACAAGAGGAAATAAAATATGTGGGATTAAGGACATGAATCATTGAGCTGCATCATCAAAAGAAATCATGACTAAAACAACTTAACGCAATTAACAATAGAAAAGGCAAATACATCTTTAGCTATTGCAAGAAGATTGTATGTGAGAGGATTGAGTACAAAAATATTGTGCTACAACATGATCGCAGCCAGAATATTGACTATTTCTAGTGAAGGTAGTATTGGTAGGTAAGTATAGATCTACTATTCTTAACTCCAAAGCTAAATACTGAGAGGATCTACGTATTGACAAGGTACATACACGTGGAAATAAGACAGTATAGCTTTACTTACCATATATATTAAAAAACTATATATATATATATATATATATATATATATATATATATATATATATATATATATATATATATATATATATATATATATATATATATATATATTACCTACTGGCGGTCGCCAGTAGGTAGTTATAGTTAGGACCCTGTTTCCATAGGAAATCCGCAACATTCTATTTTGAATAACTTTGGCGCCGGTCGACGAATCCTCGCGAATTTCTCAAAATAGGTGGGGCGCTACGCTCCGCTCCTACCCTGAAAGTCTCGGGGGGATTCGTCAAGCGGGGGCTGAGATAAAAGGGGGGTCCCAAAACGCGTTTTTCCCATGCATTTTTCCATAGGACCTTTAGACAGGGCTACAGCCCGAACGGCTGAACAGAATTACTAGAAATTTGGCAGAGAGGTAGTCCTCAGGTCAAGGAAGTGCCTTTTGTAGGTTTGGTGTAAATCTGTTCAGTAGATTCTGAGAAAATAGCCTTTAAATCAATATATATATCTGAGCCAGCTTACGGTACGCTTACCGTACGCGTACGGTGGCGTGCGCGAGCGCGATTCTGATTGGCTCTTAGATCTTAGTAAACATTCGAATCGGTCGAAACCAGGAAGCGGTGGCCGCCATTTCGTGTGTTTCACTCAGGAAAAAAAGAGTGATATCTTGAAAAGGGGGCAAGGAGGAGAGTTACAGACCCCCTAACATTTGTAAGGGGGTTAAAGAAGGACAGAAAAGTACAAAGAAAACATTTATTGATTTTAAAAAAATCGCGAGGTACGCGTACGGTAAGCTTACCGTACGCGTACGGTAGAAAAAAAATAAAAAAAATGAAATGAAATGCAGATTTAAGAGTTTAGATATTAGGGGGCTCTAAAAAGAGCCGTTGTGTTTATGAAGTTATTTTTTAGTGGTACCTACAAGTAAGTACCGATGCAGAGTCTAAGGTTCAAAAGGAAGACTCTGTTCCCTTCATCATTGAAGTGCACACCATCTCCTCTATAAATGTCTTGCATGTCGTAACGCAAGTTGTTGTGGTAAATGGAACCCATACCATAGTCACGGAGGAAAGCAGAAACAGATTTGTTGACGTGCTTTCTTGCTTTGTCAATCTGCGGACAGAAATGATTGGACCAGTTCCATTTTTGCCTTTGGCATATGTTGGAAAACACAAAGGCAGTTATAGGGAAAAGTGAAAACAGTTGTGCAAAGGTGTCCTTCATAAGCATTTCCAGACCTACCCCAGTCAAAGTGCCTAGGTCATTGCCACCACAGTGCACTATTATGAGGTCAGGGTGTTGGATTTGCATGAAGGATTTCACCAATGGCATCAATTGGTGCCACTTTAACCCTCTCTGACCAATCCATTTAATGTCTACATTTGGCAAAGCAAGGTCTCTCACAATACCTGTTTTCTCTGCAAACTTTTCACTCCAGAAGACATAGCTGTGCCCTACAATCCACACTGTGAACATCTTCAAAGGAGATCTGGATGCACTCAGGAGGTGTAATTCAGTAGAATGGTAAAAAGAAATGAAAGACAGTTTGGAAATGGAGGCATACATATTTTTTTATAAAAAAAAAAGAACTGATTGGCTGTTTCATACCATTCTACACTAAAAACTAGGCTGTATGTGTAAATTTATAGAAGCATGTTTTGTATTGGTACAGAAAAATGTGTTACCAAAGAACAGTACTATGGATTTGCTGTAAGGTTTGAAAAGTCAAGCACTCTTGCTCTGTGGAATTGAAACATTGTTTGGCGAACTTCTGACCTAACTCCACACAGCAGTGTTCCATGAGCTGTTGCTATGGTAGCAGGCAGAAGTCAAGTTGGGGGAAGGGTACTAGGCAGAAGTCAAGTTGGGGGAAGGGTACGTTTGGAAAAGGGTTGGTTTTCAACCAATAGAAATGTGTGATTACATTTGAAAAAAAGGGGGAAGCACTGAGATTTGAAACTTACATGTATATGTGTGGAAAAATAGAGGGAAACTTTGCCATTATCTGGTTCTGCTGAGAGGAGAGAGGTGTAGAGAACAGAGATCCTGGCTCTGATAATCTGCTGTTTGAGTGCCACATTTCTTTCACAACTAACTAATTTTAAAGGTGAGGTTAGAGTTTGAGAGGAGATGTATATGGTAAATTAAGAAATGAATAATAGAAATGTAATTCTTTTTGTTGAAGTTGCGTTTATTATTTTCTGTTTTGGGAGAAATTTAAATGTGAGGAACATGTAAAATAATATGGACTATGTTTTCACGATAAATTAAGGTGTATTGGTATAAAAAAAGAATAGTTTAAGGGTTTGAGGTTGGACTCAGTAATGCAAATACATTCAGCATCACTAAGGCTGGTTGCCCTTGGTGGAATGTAGGCAGTCACCCAGGTTACACATGTTGGGAAATATAGGCAGAGATTTATTGCGTTTTGCTCTGGTGATTTCACAGTTGCATTAGTAGGAAAAAGGGGGAGCGATTTTTTGGTGCAGAAGCAGACTCTTAGCACACACCCAGCTCCTTTCCATGTATAATCATGCACAGTATTTACAAGCGAGTGGGGTTTGAGGTTTCAGTCTGTAATGCAAATACATTCAGCATCACTAAGGCTGGTTGCCCTTGCTGGAGTGTAGGCAGTCACCCAGGATACACATGGTGGTGGTCTGAAAAAGCAGTCTGGACATGGGCTTTTTTTAAAATCTGAAAAGTGGATTCATAATGTGTCAGTCTGTAAAAGTGATTATCACTTGCCAAAAAAAAAACAGTAAGTGTGCATTCAAATTGGCAAAGAAATTTCGTTTTGTGACTAATGTGAAAACATGACTCTGTGTGCAAATAGGAATTACATGCAGAGATTTATTGCGTTTTGCTCTGGTGATTTCACAGTTGCATTAGTAGGAAAAAGGGGGAGCGATTTTTTGGTGCAGAAGCAGACTCTTAGCACACACCCAGCTCCTTTCCATGTATAATCATGCACAGTATTTACAAGCGAGTGGGGTTTGAGGTTTCAGTCTGTAATGCAAATACATTCAGCATCACTAAGGCTGGTTGCCCTTGCTGGAGTGTAGGCAGTCACCCAGGATACACATGGTGGTGGTCTGAAAAAGCAGTCTGGACATGTGCTTTTAAAAAAATCTGAAAACTGGATTTATAATGTGTCAGTCTGTAAAAGTGATTATCACTTGCCAAAAAAAAGAGTAATAAGTGTGTTTTCAAATTGGCAAAGAAATTACGTTTTTTGACTATTGTGAAAAGAAATGTAGTAATATATTTAAATAAAATAAAGGATTTTTTTTTAGTTTTTTTCAGGTATTGCTGAAGAGCAGTGAACAAAATTTAAGATGCCTACAAAATCCAGAGTTCAAAAAACTCACAAAAAAAACCTATATTTGAAGACAACTGGAGGACCAAATGCTCATGTTGGGAAAAAGAAAAAATCTTCTGGTAAGCAGAAAAAACAATTTCTAAAAAATATATTCAAAAGAATGAAAAATGTACAAAATGTCTGTACTGGAAAGAATGTTAAGAAAAGAAAAGGACAGGAAAAAATTGAGAATTTAGTTAATGCAAATATACCTTCTGCAACTGAAAAGATTTACATAAATAGAAAAACAGCGTTTAAAGAGATACGTAGAAAAATGTTTCAGAGAAGAGTTATGTCCAATTTGATAAAGGATGTGAAGAAATATAAGCAAAAGACTAAGTTTTATAAAAGAAAAAAAGAAATTGAAGCCATTGCAGCAAAGGCATTAGAATTAAAAAGGAAACTATTCATTTTAATTTTGAATAGGATGCGTACATTAGACAAAATGGTTAATGTACTGAAATCACATAGCAAAAGGAAAAGAGTAGTGAACAGAACAAACTTTTGTAAAGTGTTTTTAGGAAAGTGGATGCATAGTTCAAGTAGTGAACCTTTTTTTAATGAAGAGAGCTATTTTCAAAGTAATAGTTTGCTGCATGCAGTTGACACCAGAGGTCGTGCTTACGAAGTAAAAAATGGTTGCATAATGGAGAAGGAGATAATGGTTCCAAGAGATGAGGTACAAGTGATGGCGGATGAGGCTATGGGGAGACGTCCTAAAGCCCCAGTGTACACTTGGAATTGTAGTAGTATTTGCACTGTGCGTCAGGAATCTATTGACAAATTTCGTGAGTTTCTAAGAGAATATAGTAAAAAAAGTATAAAACAGAAGATTAAGGTGCTTCAAAGTCTGGATCCATGCAGAGTGAGAGAGAATACTGGTTTGCAGGGTCATTCTCTGGCTTGTCTATCTAGAAAAGTGTGTAATAGTGTTTTCCATCATTTTAGGATGCTGGCTGTTCATCATACTGAAATGAGAAAGTGTGTGAGACGGTTGTATTTTGCCAAAAGTCCAGCAATAAAGTTAAATGAATTGAATAGGGCTCTGTTCCGAGGAACGGTATCAGATGTAGAGAAGGTTGTTGATGAAATTCAGTTTTGTTACTTTGGTCCTGAACAAAACAGTGCAGAGAAGGACACAGTAAATGAGGAAGAAGTGGAAGAGAATGTAGAACCCTCTGTAAGTAACACATTTAATGATCACATAACAAAATTTGCAATAATCTCTAATGAAAGACCACATTTTACTTGTATTTGTTGCCGCAGAACTCATTATAGAAAACAAACTAGGAATGTTGATCTCTACAGAAAGAGTGAAAATGAAGATAATAATAAGTGGAAGGATTTTGCCACATATATATTTCTTGAAAATTGTTTTGATTTGGGTGAAGATCAGCGTATTTGTAAATACTGTTACAACAAGTTAGAGGAAAATAGAATGCCGACCAGAGCTGTACATAATAATTTAGAATTGGATGCTATTCCTGCTGAACTTTCTGAATTAAATACATATGAGTCTATACTCATTCAATGTGTTCATCCGTTCCAGACCATAGTACGTATGGAGCCCAAAACGGGTAAATTACCTCCTTCAGATTTACTGAGAGGTTTAAAAGGTAGAGTGGTGTATTTGCCCTTGGATTTGAAAAAAAATATGGAAACTATTGATGCGGATACTTTGGAAACTGAACCATTAATTATTCTGGTTAATGGTGTACCTACAAAGAATAAGAAGATTTGGCAGGAGCTGGTAGATGTGCGGAAAGTACAAAGAGCAAATTTGTATTTGAAAAGGAATAACAAATGGTATGAATCAATTTATATAGAAGAAGAAGAAGAAGAAGATTTACAAGAAGACACAGAAACACCAACTGGACAAATTGAAAAAGTGGACAAGTCAAAGGAAGAAGAAATTTATGAACATTTTAGCATACATCCTCTTCATTCAAAAGAAGTTATGGGAGACAATATTGATCTCTTTCAGATGAAGAAAGCAAAAGGAACTCCCGTGAGTGTATGGGAGGAGAGCTTGGAAGCTCGATGTTTTCCCCAGCTGTTTCCTAAAGGAAAAGGAGGACGATACGATGAACGTCCGGAACAGATTCCAGCTTCTGAGTATCGGACTACAAGACTATATGCTGAAGATCCCAGATTTCGACAAAGTATTCCTTATTTGTTCCATCTTTTATTTGAAAGCGACTTGTCTGCACTGTCTTATGCAGTAAATCACATTTTAAAAAGTGGAGTACATTTACAAAATGTGTCTGCTAAGGATTTTATGGAGAAAGTGCAGCACCGAGATGATCATTTAGAAACACAACTGATCAATCTGATGGCTTGTCAGCGTGGGACAAATGAATATTGGTACCGACGCCATGGTGAATTAAAATGCATGTTACAGAATTTAGGAACACCAACATGGTTCGTTACACTAAGCTGTGCCGAGTACGCTTGGGATGATTTACTGGATTTTCTACGAGAGGCAAATTCAAACATTAAAAACATCGAATACAAGACAGCAGGAGAACTGTGCTCATTGGATCCGGTTAATGTTTGCAGATATTTCAATCATAGATTTGAGGCTATGATGTCCTTCATCTGCAATAAAAAAAATCCACCTCTAGGAGAAGTAGTAGATTTCTTTTGGAGAAAAGAGTACCAGGCAAGAGGTGCTCCTCATATTCATATGCTGTTGTGGATCAAGGATGCCCCAAAGTTTGGAACAGATACTGATGAAGCAGTGTTATCTTACATTGAAGAATATGCAACATGTGCTATACCAAAAAGCACAGAAGAGAAAAAGTTAAAGGAGCAAGTTTTACGTTTCCAAAGTCATCGGTGTGGAAAATACTGTCGACGGAAATACAAGAGCAAAGATAAATACTACACTAAATGTCGATTTGGATTTCCTAGACCTGTTCTTTCAAATGGAAGAGTAAACAGTTTTATGTCAGCTGTGAGACATACTATCACAAGAAAATCACCTAAGAATACCTACAACCTTAAAAGAAAAGAAGAATCAAAAAATATAAATGACTACAACCCAGTCATTTTATCCATGTGGAACGCTAACATGGATATACAGTATGTAGCTGACAATTCTATTGCTGTTGCTCGATATGTAACGTCTTACATTACGAAATCAGAAAAAACAGAATTGAAGGAAATGTGGGAAGAGATTTCTCACGAGAAGACTGTCAGTAAGAAGCTGTACAGTTTCAGTTTGAAGATGTTATCGCATCGAGAAATTGGATCCTACGAATGTTCAGATAGGTTATCTTCTGCAAGTCTCTACTCGAAGTCAAGAAGAATAATTTGGGCAAGTTTAGGCCTTGCAGCAATAATAATCGGGTACTAAAATCTGTTGGAGAAATTGAATATTTGGCCAAGAATGACCCAGAAAGTACAGATATTTTGAAATCAAACATGTTGGACACATATTATCCCAAGAGAAGTCAACATCTGGAGAACATGTGTCTCTATGAAGTGCTGCAGAACTACATTTATTCACGGAAAGCCGCAGAAGACATCAACAATGGAAAATATAAAGTCATTGGTGAGGAAGGATGTTTGGTGAAGCAAACAAAAGGAAGTTTGATAAATCACAGGAAGCTGAGTTGCGACACTACTGACAAGAAGGAATTTTACTACTTGGCTCTTTTACAGTTGTTTAAACCATGGCGTACAGAGGATGAACTACTGGGAGAATTTCAAAGCTATGAAGATTCTTTTAATGCTTGCAAAGACAGCATACAATGCAGTACATTCTCAAGTTATCTGCAAATGTTAAATGAAGAAATTGAACAGGAAACTACAATTGAAACAGAAATAGCTAGAGACAGTTCTCAGGACAGCCAAAGTTCAGAAACACTCAGTCAAGATCCCCTAGGACAACCAATCGTTGAAAATGAAGCATCAATAGCCATGAATGAAGTGGAAACGGCTATGAATCAAGCTCAAGAAGAATTTATAGACTTACAAAATTTGGAAAGACAACTGAACGAAGAGCAGCAACAAATTTATGAAGAGATCAGAAACAAAATTGATCACGGATTTCTACATGAAAAAAAATAGTGCTCATGCACATCATTTCATCCAATCAGGATGTATGTAAGCGGACAAGCTGGAACTGGAAAAAGTTTCCTAATTAAAGTCATCAGAAGCTACCTACAGCAAAAAACGGATTCTACTTTGTCTTGTGTGGTTACTGCTCCAACTGGGTTAGCAGCATATAACATAAAAGGAATCACTTTACATCGTTTGCTAATGTTACCAGTGGAGCATGAGAACAAAATACAATACAACAAGCTAACTGGAGAAGCATCCTTGGAAGTTTCAAGAGTATTGAAGAAGATGCAAGTTCTCATTATTGATGAGGTGAGCATGGTTTCAAACTTAATGCTTGCCTTTGTGCATTTAAGAATGCAGCAAATTCTGAAGACAGACTATGACATGTTATTTGGTGGAAAACACGTCATAGTTTTTGGAGATCTTTTGCAACTTACTCCAGTTAAAGGACAACCAGTGTTTAATACTGTCACACATGAAGACACGAAGAAGTCATTGGGAAGCATCGGAAATACAAATATTTGGTCCTTCTTTGAGTACAAGGAACTTACTACTAATATGAGGCAAGCAAGCGATGAAGAATATGGAAGTATTCTGAAAGATATCAGAATTGGACTACTCACAGAAGTTGGCAAAAAAGCATTACAGAGTCGGCTGCTACATAATTTATTTCCAAAGGAAGAAATAGTTGCAGAGAAGATATACAAGAACATTGCAGAAAACAAAAGTGTCATCTGCTTAATGCCAACTCTACGTGAATGCTCAATATTCAATGAGGAGCTTTTGAAATTGGAAAAGGAAGAGATCAGGAAATTAGAAGCAGTGGACAAAATTGAGGATGGAAGAATTACTGTCACAGTAACAGGCACACTGAAAAATAAATTGGATTCACTAGAGAAGAACATTTCCAAAACAGCTGGATTAGAAAAAAATCTATATGTTTGCTTGAACTGTAGAGTATTTTTAAGGAGAAATTTGGATGTTGAAAAAGGTTTAGTTAATGGAGCTATGGGAAGAGTTGTGGGTTTTATTAATTATCAGAAAAAAGATGGAATTGAATGTTTAAAAATTAAATTTGATCAGATAGAAGAAGTTAAAGACATTTGTCGTTGTACAGTTCGTTTCATGCTTGTGAAAGACTTATATGTACGTAGGAAGCAGTTTCCGTTTTCGCTAGCATATGCTGTAACTATTCACAAGTCTCAAGGATTGACTGTAGATTGTGCATTTGTGAACATTGGTTCAACTGTGTTCAAAGAAGGTATGGCATATGTTGCTTTGTCACGAGTGAAAACATTATCAGGTTTATTCATGATAGACTTTGATGACTCAAAAGTTAGTGCAGATACAAATTGTGTAAAGGAGTATAATAGATTAAGAAGAAGCTATGCTCCTCATTTAGGTCAGTATCCTGTGTTGGAGAAACGTGTAGTTTCTCGTAAAAGGAGAAATGAGAATATCTGTGATGAAGATGTAGAGAGGAGGAAAAAAAGAGGAGTGATGTAATTGCAAGCAAAAAGAATAAGGAAAATGAAGAACAGGTTGTAGGATGTCATTTTGAAAATAGCTCTGGTGTCAACTGCTACGCAAATGTAGTGCTGAATGTTGCATTTTATCTGGAAAGTTTGCAAGAGCAGATAATAGTAAATCAGGGAAAAAGATTCTGTTCTGAGTTGAGTCTCCTTTTTCAAAAGCTGAGTAATGATAAAACTCAAATAGAAAGTGCTACTGAAATTAGAAAACTTTTAGATGTATGTTCAGGACGAACACAGTTTTCTCAAAATGAACAGCAAGATGCACACACATTTTTGATGTTTTTTCTTCAGGTACTGGAAGAAGAAGAAGCTGCAATTGATAATTTATTTGGTCTCTCTTATAAATGGGAACATAGTTGTGAAAACTGTTATAATATATGTGGCTCTAATGTTGATAATGAAAGGTTTATTTTTTTGACATTGCCAGAGACTAAAACAGTGACTTTTGCTAAATTAGTTAAAGATGCTAATCATAGCATGCAATGCGGTGAGTGTCAATCTGACATGTTTTCAACATTAATTTTAAAGGAATACGGACAGTATGTAATTTTAATGATGCAACGATGTAGAGCTGATGGTTCAAAATTGGATACTTTAATAAAGAAGTTTACAGGACAGCAATTATCAATTTCAGGAAAAACTTTTGTAACTGTTGCAATAATTTTCCATGAAGGACCTACTGTTACTTCTGGACATTACACAGTTTATCTTAAATGTGAAAAAGGCTGGACACTGTGTAATGATTCCCAATTGGTTTTTAAGCAACGTTTGCCTTTTGATTTAGCAAATTCCTATCTAATCTTCCTGAAACCTAAATTTTAGAGAGACTTGGCAAGATCTGGACAAAACAATTTTACCATTTTATTGGATTACCATTGGAATTTTCAAAAATAAAGATTTTTTAAATTATCATTTGGCATAATGGAAAGATAACCAATTGTAATGTGGACTTTTTTAATTTTTAATGAAACTTTCGAAAACCAAAAATTTAGAGAAAATCGGTAACATCTACACAATTTAAATTTTGGAATGTTATTGGATTGCCATTGGAAATTTTTTCAAAAAAGATTTTTTAAATTACTATTTGGCCATGTGGAAAGGTAAACAATTCTATTGTGGACTTAATAAATTATTAATAAATATTTCGGGAACCAATATGTTACAGAGAATCGGTGAGATCTGTACAAATAAAACTTTAGAATTTTATTGGATTACCATTGGAAATTTAATCAAAAAAGAATTTTAAAATTACTATTTGGCCTAAAGGAAATGGAACCAGGTGTAATGTGGAGTTATTTGAGATATAATATTGTGATTATACTTCTGAAACAAATATATCAGACGGTATTTTAAAGAAATAAGTATTGATATTAGATGATATTTTTTTAGAATATTATGCATTTCTATAATGTTAAGTTTAAGTAAAAAGAGATTGTGGGCTTTTTTAATACAATCTTTGAGATTGTTATTTTTTTTTGCCCGCTGTAAAATGATGAATGCAATTGCTTTCACAATTTATAGTGAAATGCAATATATTCTGAAAACAGCAAAAATAAGGCAAAAATATTTTTTGATAAATATGTAAATATGTGTACTGTTTTATAAAATGTTTTAAAAATATTAATACTTTTTTCTTTTTTTTCAGATTGATATAGAAAATTTACGAAAACTAGAACCATTTTAAAAGCAATTTTTTTAAAAAACAAATGAATAAATATTTTTTTGAGTGGGTATGGTAAGTCAATAATAATAATTGTAGTCTCTCAAGGACCTTGTAATGTGATAATTGATTTTTAGTGTTTTAAAAAAAAAAAAAAAAAATTACGCGCACCGTACGCGTACGGTAAAAAAAAAAAAAAAAAAAGTTTTTAAAAACACATATAAAAAAAAGATAAAAGATAAGGTTGGCTCTTAAAAGAGCCGTTGTGTTCATGCAGGGACAGAGGAAAGAAAGATTGGGAATATTAGACGGTACGACAAGTGTGCTGATCTATTTTACTGTTCACCAGGGAAACACTGGTCTCCCTATAAGTAATTAGATCATGACAATGGGCGCACCGTACTTCAACCCTCGCAAACCGAGGGTTAATTTCCAGAGGGCCAGAAAAAGGAGATGCTCCCCCCACAGATGAAGGGCTCACCTGACCTGCAGAAGAAGGACTCGGCACTGCAGATGATGGTCCAGGCTGAGCTGCTGTGGATGTGCTTGGTTGACTTACTGAAGGGTTACCTCCAGTAAGTCGAGCATGTGTCCTTCTGTGTACATCCTTGAGGTGCCTCATCATGGTATGATTCCCAAAGGAATACTTCCTGTCAGGATTACCTCTTGAAAGTACACGCTTACACAGCTTACAAGTTACTAAGGGTGCATTTACCTTTTGCTGGCCTTCAGGAAAAGTAAAATAATCCCATACATAAGAGGTCTTTTGTTTCCTCGCTCTCTGCCTCAAGGTAGTGCTGCTAGTGCTAGCCTCACTCTCAGAAGGGCTCTGCTGTTCTGCCATCGTATCACAAAGACAACCCAGCTCCTTCTCCTAAGGGATCACAAGCAGAAATGAGGGGAATGGGTGTGGTGTAGGAGAGTTCTAGAACTGAAAGTAGTTTCAACCAATCAAAAGTTGTGTTTCATGTTCACATGACCTACCGTACGCTTACGGTACGCTTACGGTACGCTTACGGCAAAAGTATGCATGCGCGTTAAAAAGACACGCGCTTGCGCGCATGCGCTTAACAGTCACTCCCCGACACTTCCGCGTAACGTGCGCGTGTAGCGTACACGCGTACACGTCCCACGCAGAGTACGCGCGGCTACGCAAATTGCGTAAATATACGCAAACAGCGTAGATAAATTACGGACGTTGCGTAAACCGTACGCTTACCGTAAGCTTACGGTACGCGTACTAAAAAAAAAAAAAAAAAAGGAAAAAATGTACTGCAAATAAATTTTACATGTTTAATTTAAAAAATATATTAAAAAAAACATATTAAAGAATTTTAAAAATTTAACCATAGTCTTTATAAAAGGATAGAAAATTAAAATAAAAATATGTTTAAAAAAATAGAAGAAAAAAAAAAAATTAGCATTTAAAAAACCTTGCAAATTCACTGAAAAAACCATGGGTTTCACACACGTTATAGTTAGGAATTAGCATTTAAAAAACCTTGCAAATTCACTGAAAAAACCATGGGTTTCACACACGTTATAGTTAGGAATTAGCATTTAAAAAACCTTAGAAATTCAATGAAAAAACCAAAGGTTTCACACATGTTATAGTTAGCTGGACATTTCACTCGTAAAAAAACAATGAAATTCCCCCGTTATAGTTAGTTCAGCTAACTATAACTCGCGCGCCCGCAATGCACTGCTGATGACGTCACATATTACATCACTCATGACATGGTCAATGACATCACTCATGACATCACTGATGTCATCTCAAATGACATCACTGATGACATCACTGATGACATCATCCAGAGAATGTGTGTTTTTCTGAAAATTACATATGTTTTATATATGTATATCTCAAGGTCGATGGAAGAATAAATGGGTATATAAGTGTCTAAATGGATGAATTGTTTTTGAAAAATTGATTCTATAACTGACGGATTAAGTGTATCTTAGTGAATACATGGCTTAGTGAGTAATGTTTAAATATGTAAATATCTGTATCAGTCTCTCACTTTGTGTATAAGTGGCTGCATGGGTTGGTGAGTAGCTACATGAGTGTCTACATAGGTTATTAGTTGGTTTTTTGAGTATCAGTGTCTGATGTCTGTATGGTTCGGTGGGGGGTATTACGTAGTGCATAGGTGCATGAATGAATGACTCACTCTTTGTATGTGTTGAAGACAGCATGTGTGCAGGACTGTATGGGTGGATGAGTGTGTGTATGGGTGTGTTAGTGAGTGAATGACTGTCTCAATAGTGTCTCTATGAGTAACTACATATGTTTTAAACTAGTATATGTCACTATTGGTGTATATAAGCGAGTATATGTGAGAGTGAGAGATTGGAAGAGTTCCTGTATGAATAAGTATGTGTTTCTATAAGTGATTGTTTAAAAGACTAAGTATGTGTAAGTTTCTGTAGAAGTAAGTGTGGCGGTGTGTGTATAACTGTATATGCAAGTAAATGTATGTTTGATTCTTTATTAGCATGAGTGTCTATGTGTGTGAGTAACTCTATGGATGAGTGGCGTTGTGTAACAGGATGTATACGTGTATGAGTACATATGATGAGTGAGTAGATGTATGAGTGACTGTATAGGACTGTTGGTGAATGAGTGGATGTGTATTTGGATCTTAGAATTACTGTATAGGTTGTTGTAACTGGTATTGGTATGTCCATTGTTTTTAAAATTTTAATTTCTATTTTTGAATGTGTGTATCAAAGGTTATATTAGGGGAAGAGGAGGTCTGCCACTCTATCACAAGGATGATGTCATCAGTGATGTCATCAGTGATGTCATTAGAGATGTCATGAGTGATGTCATGAGTGATGTCACTGACCATGTCATGAGTGATGTAATATGTGACGTCATCAGCAGTGCATTGCGGGCGCGCGAGTTATAGTTAGCTGAACTAACTATAACGGGGGAATTTCATTGGTTTTTTACGAGTGAAATGTCCAGCTAACTATAACATGTGTGAAACCTTTGGTTTTTTCATTGAATTTCTAAGGTTTTTTAAATGCTAATTCCTAACTATAACGTGTGTGAAACCCATGGTTTTTTCAGTGAATATATATATATATATATATATATATATATATATATATATATATATATATATATATATAAATATATTTTTTTTTAACCAATGGCCTGAAAGCAATGAGAGGGCACTCGACGGTGCTTCCGACCATCTGGTCTGTACGCCTCGCTGCAGCTCGCCTTGTGTTGCCAGCATTGGTTCCATGCCGACGCGTTTCGAGGCTGACACGCCTCTTCTTCATGGGCTGTTGAATCAAGATTTGCATTGATTTGCTCACTTCCTTTAATTATTTCCAAATTGGTGAAACACGCCCCCAGTGGGCTTAGCTTGGTGCAGAGTCTTTGCGGTATCATAAGCGAGGCGTACAGACCAGATGGTCGGGAGCACCGTCGAGTGCCCTCTCATTGCTTTCAGGCCATTGGTTAAAAAAAAAATATATATATATATATATATATACACACACACACACACACACACACACACAAACACACAAAAAATACATATATATTTTCAAATAGCTTTTGCCACTCGGCCCCTATACATAGGATCACATTTGCATAGGAAATTGATTTTTTGGTTTGCTAATAACTTTGGCGCCATTTGACAAATATTCACGAAACTTTTCCCCAAAACTTTTATCCACCTCAGCTCTTTCCTGGAAGTTTTGGGAAGAACCATCAACATGGTGCTGAGAAAAGGGGGCGGGTCCCAAAACATGTTTTCAAATTAGACACACAGACAGCCAAAATGGATGAACGCAATGACACCAAATCTGTCAGACAGCTAGATCTTTACCCAGAAAGTGTGTGCTTCTGGTGCAAATCTGTTGAGACGTTTTGGAGAAATTAAGGTTTAAAATGTATGTATATTTTATGGTACAGCAGAGCAGCGGACTCACCAGATCCAATCTGATTGGCTGCCACAACATCAACAAAGATGTCATGTCAGCCAAAGCATTTTTGGCTTTGGAGGGGCAGATGTCCCTCTAGGACTCTGCTCCCCCACTAGGCCTAGGGGGTCAAGTTATACCTCCCCTGCCCCCATATGTACTTTTTTATCTTTTAACAAGACAAGGGACTGAGTGTTTAAAATGGCTGCCGCAGCATCTTTGTGGAAGTCATTTGTTTGCATTTTGAAGCAGCCAAGCGGACCAATATTACCAGGAAGAGTTAAAGAGTTAAAAGACTGGTTGCAAACATTGAGGTGAGCTTATGTCTGGTTGGCTGATTTGTAGAATGTGGCCTAACGGCTAGGGTGGTCTACTTCAGAGCTGGGGAACCGGGTTCGTGTCTCGGCAGGGATGCTCAACATTCTGTGATTCTGGGCAAATCACTTTATCTCCCCGTGCCTACAAAAAATGAATGTGTCTGTCTGTAACGCTACTGGTGCTCATGCAAAGAGCTCTGATACCCGATTCAGGTCAAGTTCCCGCTATATAAAACTCCACACAAAAAAAACATTGATGGTGATTGGAAGGTAGGATGGTGGACTGGCATCTGATTGGTGGGCGGAGTGACTCCTGATGAGACTATTACTGTGTACGGGTCAACATAGTCTGGAAAGAGACAGACTGACAGACGGAGCTGAGGATTCAGTCAGGATCAAGTGCTGACGTTGCCCTGACCCGGAAGCGATCCTAAGATGGGTATATATGAAGATTATCAAACCAGTGCCAAGGCGGAGGGGATCCCACTGGAGAAAGGGACATAGGGAAGTTATTCTTTATATACGAGTCAATGGAAGGTTGAGGGCTGTCTTATTTAATTGAACACATTGTTGTATTTTAACATGGCACAGGTATGTTGATGAGCAAAATTATGGAAGTCAGCAAAAAAACAACATAGAATTAAAGTAGTTGATGAGGGCTTGGGGGTGTGAAATGCAACCGTATGTGGCCTGCTTACAAAGGTACAGAAGGATAGCGATATACTTTGCGGAGCCGAAGGAGGGGGGTAAAGAAACCAGCAACAAATATCAGGCACCAGCTCTGAAATGTTACAATAAAACCTAGAAAGGGTCCCTCAGGAGAAAGGCTCTTAGAAGAGTCTCTGATACAATGAATGGGCAGCAATGCAGGGAAATCATGGACTGGTCAATGTTCAGAGGTTCCACAATATCTGCCAAGAAGAGATGTCTAAGGGTACAGGCTGTATATAAGTTGTTTTCAATCCACACTACATCTGTGGCTCATCTGTGTCAGGTGCCAGAGATGTTGAGCTCTGGATGCAAAAGGTGAAACAAGTTTTTCACCTTATCTTCCCCATAGGATTCTGTGTGGAAAGCACTAACCTTGTACTCTGTAAAAAACGTCAGCAGGGTCTATTCAAAAGGAATCCTCGCCAGCAAGTGGTCATCCTCACTCTGGGACGTCCGGTCCTTAAAGGTGCCCATGCCAGTTTGATACTGGGGTAAAGCTGTTTACATCATAACATCTGGCTGAGATAAAGCGGGCTAGAGAAGAGCGGGCGAATAATGCCTGTGTGAGCAGATAGCTGTATCTCAGTATCTAAGACGGTAATGCTGTTAATGTCTTTTGTTCAGTCCCATCCTTTCTAAGATTGGTTCAAAGGTTAAACAAGTATTGGTAAGAGGGCCATCCCTGATGGGTGTCTCTACAGAATACAAAATAAAGAAAACCCTTGACCAGGGTTCCTGCTGTAAGGTAAACATAAAGCAGATTGAGAATAAGTAGCTACCACCCAGTTTTACTGCTCTAACTATGGTTGAATGAGAGCATTGTTTATTTTTTTTGGGGGGGGGGTTCATTCTTTGTTGTTTGGGTTGGCATTGACAGCTGGGGTAAGCTCTCTTGAGACTCCTATTCTTCAAAATATAGAGCTTGAGTGCATGCACAGTGAGGGTGCAATGGTTGGGACCACACCGCTGTTCCAGTGGTGTAACATAAGCCCCCACAGTGGAGGGGGCCCCTGAGCTCCAGGGGCCCCCTCGGCAAAAGTGCTAGGTGGTGGGCCTGGGAGGAGGGCCCCCTCTGTGTACTCTGAAGCCCCCCCCCCAAGTTTCGTTATGCCACTGCTCCATTCTTACAGTCACCATTATTGATGGCGCTCATTTAGATTTGCACAATCTGTTCAAGGGGGATGGATGGTAGACATGTTGTTTGGCCAATGAGAGGGCTCAGACATTAGTGTGCTACCCCCACCTGGAGCCATTTTTGGGGCTGCCAGCAGTTCCAGTAATTCACAGTGACTATGTGACCATGCACGGTGTGCCTGGGGCACGCGAGACGCGAATGGAAATATGGCAACAGGCTTGGTCAGTAGCTTGAACATGCAAAAAAAATCACTCTGTTCTTTGCGACATGGCTAGAATTGTTGTATCGGTTATTCATTGATTAAGACAATTGTTCACCTTTCAATGGCACAGGCCATTCATGAGCAAGAACTGTGTGAGAACCAAAGGATATGGAACACTAAGTAGAAAGGATTGTGCCGCTTGGCCAGTTGGTCACAGTAAATCCCTGGTGCGCAGTTGCAAGGAAAATCCAACACACGATACCTTTCAATACAATACAGTGATATGCAAGTCACATTTTGAATTCTGGCATGACCTGCAGAAACAGCCGACCTATACCCATCAATGGTGCCACAGGATATGTTGAGCAGCCAGAGAGGAGATGCTAGGAAATTAAGAATTGAGGTGACGTCCGCCGAGACTGGAGTGATGCTCCTCTCTAGGGACCAGCTTGAAGAAGCTCCCCAAGCTGATTTATATGCTTTGGTTTTTCATGGAGTCCAGGAAGCTTGGGTAGGTTTCAAAGTCCCTTCTGAAAGTTGTAAGTTTTGCCGGGGAGCCTGTTTTCAGCTCTAAGAGAGAATGCTACAGAGTCGGAGCTTCCCAGAGAGGTGCTACCAACACCACCTGAGCTTTCTGCCTGTGGGTCTGTGCTAGTCACCTAGAAATCATACCAGAAGGAGGAAAAGTGTAGAGGGCCCAGCATGACAAATCCTGTAGAAAAGCATCCATCGCCAGAGAACCTGGCTCAGCCTCTAACTGAAATAATATGTTCACCAAGTAGTACTACATCCTAAAAGTAGGCTTCTGGCTGTTTTTAGCACACCTTATGGATGTTTTCAGTTCAGGCGCATGTCGTTTGGGTTGGCACCGGCGACCGCAGTGTTTCTGCGGTGAATGTATCAATTGTTTAAGGATTTTGATGGCGTCATTTTCTTTCTACATGACATTCTTAAAATGGGCAAAGACAGCTTGTAACACAAGGGTGTTGGAAGTCTAAAGTGAGACAGGTCTTACTGTAGATGTAAAAACATGTAAATCTGCACTGAATTCCAACACGTATTTGACTCAAGAAAATTCTGAAAAGGGGATCAGCGCCTTGAGACCCTCACGGGCGAGTAGCCGAGCTATACAAACTCCTGATTGATTGATTTTGCCTAAAATGGAGTCGGTGGAAGCCATCAAGAATGTGTCTGCTCCTAGTGCCAAGGATGATGTTAGATCTTTTCTAGGACTGGTAGAAGTTTTTGCAAAATTTGTTAAGAGATTTTGCTACAAAAACATTTGAATTGAGGCAGCTATTAAAGAGTTCCAACAGGTTTGAAGGGAATAGTGCCTAACAAAAATGAATGCCTCCTCTTGTAACGCAACTGGTGCTATGTAAAGCACTTTGATACCCGATACGGGTCAAGTTCACGCTATATAAAACTCCGTAAAATAAAAAAAATAAAAATAGTGTACATCAAAATAGTTTTGAGAGTACTGAAGAAGAAACGTCTGATGCCGTTCCGTTAAATGCGTTTGATTTCTCTGCCTAAACTATTGTCACTACTGATGCTAGTGGGAAAGGTCTGGGTGTAGTACTTTTACAGATCGAGAAGAATGGTCAGGAGATCACAAATTCTTGTGCCTCGTGATCTCCTTTTCCAGATGCAGAAAAATTATTTACAATTGAAAGCGAAAGTAAAGCATGCGTATGGGTCATTGAGTTGCTCAGGCAGTATGTTTGGAGGTCAGAATTTGTGATCTGGACTGATCACAAGCCACCAACAAAAATATTAACTACGTCTGAATAGGGAAAAGATAAGCCTCACCTGTCTAGGTTATCCCTTTGTTGACTGGGTTTTAATTACAAAGTGCAGCATTTGCCAGGTGCAAAGAATAAAATGGCAGAATTGTTTAAGTAGATCACCATTAATGGGATGGGATAACACATGACCAGTGGTGCAATTTTTGTGTTGCTGTTTTGGACGAAGTGACTTCTGGGGGAATTTTGACAGAAGACTGGAGTTGTGGATCTGAAAATTATGTGATATTATGCAGAGTTAAGGAACACATAGAGAAGGGTTGTCCAGAAAAGAAACTACTTACTGTGTCGGTTAAACCATTTTGGGCAGTCAAGGATGAGCTCTTACTGGGAGATGGGGGATTCCTTTTGAGGGGGTTTAGAGTCATTCCTCCTTCAGCACTCAGGAACAATATTCTAGGAATACATAATGAGGGGCATTTAGGAATTATCATGTGCAAGAGAAGAGTGAAATCTCAATATTGGGGCCCAGAGGCAGATATTGAAATGAAATGAAATGAAAATTAAATTTATAACGCGTCCTAATACCCTGGGGTGTCTAGGCGCTGTGCTCTGGTACATAATGAAAAGCCATGTTTTGAGAGCTTTACAAAATGCCAGGATTTCCGTTTTTTGTTTCAGTTCAAGGGATACTGAATCCAAAGTTTGGTGGGGCAAGTGATGAAGCTCCTGCCACCCCATTTGAGTTTTTTAAATTTTGGAATCACTCATTTTCAGGCGGAGGATGAGCTGAGAGGTGTATTGGGCAGGTACCGTTCATATCGGTGTGTGAGATATCATGGTCCTGTCCCATGGATTGCCTTAAAGGCGATGCAAAGAGCCTTGAATTCAAATATTTTCTTGGCTGTAAGTCAATGTAGCTGGTCAAGCCCTTGGGACACCGATTTAAATTTGGGAATGTCCAGAAGGAGGTGCGCTTCCGCATGCTAGAGTATTTGCATTTTTTGAAGGTCTCTTTTCTTGACATTGAGGAAGAGTGTGTTGCAATAATCTAGTTTTGACGTGAAGAGAGTGGAGAATACACCTTTCCTTATATCTGCTGGAATGAACGGCAGAATTTTCTTTATCATTTTGATCACATAAAAAGCTTCTGAATTGATGGTGTTGATGTGACCCTGAAATGAGAGGTTAGTGTCAAAAACCACTCCCAGATTTCTTGCTTCAGGTACTGGGATAGGGGGTTTACCAAATACCTTCAGCCACCATCTCGAGGATCAAAACGATAAGTCTCTGCCAAATAGTATCACCTCCGTTTTGTTGGTGTTTAGTTTAAGGAACTCTTCAGACATCCATTTACCTACCTGTAGAGGTAAACGGCCATTACAACGCGGCTTTAACACCGCATACCATTACATCGCAAGCGCTACAACGCATGCGATGTAACAACGTGTACCATTACTACGCATACCATTACATCGCATGTGCTTTTACAACGCATGCAATGTAATGGCTATCCACATCGTTGTGAGGAAACTGAGGCTCTTCCGTTTCCTCACAACGACGTGCACTGCCCCTCAGACGACGCTGGAACCAGGAGAGAGGAACCACGAGGAGAGAGAGGTAAGGTGGATTGGGGGTTGGGGGGGTCGTGCTGGGGGTTGTGTTTCAGTGTAGGAATCGGACTGGGGCGAGGGAGGGTCATGCTGGAAGTAGTGTTTTAGGGTTTAGGGTAGTGTTGTGGTGTGTGTGTAGTGCAAGGTAGTGTTGTAGGGTTTAGGGTAGTGTCGGGGGGTTGTGCAGGGTAGTGTTTAAGTGTAGGGAGCGGACTGGGGGATGGGGGAGGGTCGTGCTGGAGGTAGTGTTTTAGGGTTTAGGGGAGTGCTGTGGTGTGTGTGTAGTAAAGGGTAGTGTTGTAGGGTTTAGGGTAGTGTCGGGGGTCGTGCAGGGTACTCTTTTAGTGTAGGGAGCAGACTGGGGGTCGGGGGAGGGTTGTGCTGGAGGTAGTGTTATAGGGTTTAGGGTAGTGCTGTGGCGTGTGCGTAGTGCAGGGTAGTGTTTTAGGGTTTAGGGTAGTGTCAGGGGTCGTGCAGGGTACTCTTTTAGTGTAGGAAGCAGACTGGGGGTCGGGGGAGGGTTGTGCTGGAGGTAGTGTTATAGGGTTTAGGGTAGTGCCGTGGTGTGTGTGTAGTGCAGGGTAGTGTTGTTGGGTTTAGGGTAGTGTTGGGGGTCGTGCAGGGTAGTGTTTGAGTGTAGGGACCGGACTGGGGGTTAGGGGAGGGTCGTGCTGGGGGTAGTGTTTTAGGGTTTAGGGTAGTGCCGTGGTGTGTGTGTGGTGCAGGGTAGTGTTTTAGGGTTTAGGGCAGTATCGGGGGGTTGTGCAGGGTAGTGTTTAAGTGTAGGGAGCAGACTGGGGGTCTGGGAAGGGTTGTGCTGGAGGTAGTGTTTAAGGGTTTAGGGTAGTGCCGTGGTGTGTGTGTAGTGCAGGGTAGTGTTGTTGGGTTTAGGGTATTCTCAGGGGGTTGTGCTGGGGAGTCTTAATGTAGGGAGAGTACTGGGGGTCAGGGAGGGTCGTGCAGGGGTACTAAATTAGGGTTTAGGGCAGGGTAGTGTCACTTACATTGCATACTTTTACCATGAGTATAGCTTTACCACACATGCCTTTGCGTTGTAATGGTATGCATGGTAAAAGCATAAGCGCGGTAAAAGTATCCGATGTAATGGCATGTCGTTGTAATTGCAACGCATAGTAATACCCGCGTGGTATTAGGACGTGTTGTAATTAGTCACATTCACCTGTAACATACAATCATGAAAATTGGCGGCAGTGTCTCCTGGATTTCTTGCTACAGGCACTATGATCTGGGTGTCATCTGCATATGACACTACCCCAAACCCCAATTGATTAATAAGTTCTGCCAAGGGGGTCATATATATATTAAAAAGTGTGGTGGATCTCAGCGATGATCCCTACAGAACTCCACAAAGCAGGGTGAAGATAGATTAGCAGAACTGATCCATAGCGACCAGCTGTTTGCGGTCAGCGACAAATGACTTTATTATCTGAAGGGCCTTCTCTTTGATACCCAGGGAAGACAGACGGTCTAGCAGAAGGCCATGATTTACCGTGTCGAATGCTGCTGAAAGATCCAACAGGACCAAGGCAGCACTTCCCCCTGCGTCTAACGTCTGCCTAGGTTCTTCCGATGCTGTCAGTAGGGCGGATTCTGTGCTATGTTGGCTCCTAAATCTGAACTGGGTGTCTTCTAAGAGACCGTTGTTTCCTAATGACTTCAGATGTTTACGGCCTTCTCTACTACTTTGGCCAGAAAGGGAAGACGCAAAATGGGGTGATAGTTGTTAGGATCTTTGGCCTCAAGGGTGGGTTTTTTGTAAGGGAAGTAAGGATGCTTTCTTCCAATCCTTGGGAAAGGTGCCCGTCTCGAACATCATATTGAATATGTTCATCAGGTATTTGGCTACTTTTCTGGGGCAAGTTGTATAATTCTAAGGGGACAGGGGTCCAGTGGAGATCTTGATGTGACCTGAATGAGTATATTTAGAATAAGTATGGAAAAGGCGGGTGGGGTTTTATTATCCCCTTCTTGCTAGTCTGGTAATTCTCCTTGATGGTGTGAAAAGATGAATTGGGTGGAAATGAGTTATAAATGATCTCCAGCTTAGATTCAAAAAGGCCGCTGGTTCACCGCAGAAAGTTTGGCCTACGTGATTACTTTTGGGGCCAGGAGCCTTGTTGAGTTGTTCTTTTGCTACACAGAATTCTTTGGATTGATTGACTGAGGATTGTATTTCTTAGTTAGATGGAAAGGTTTGTACGCGAGTGTGTTGAAAGCATCAATGCTGACGAGAGCCTAAGTACTTTTAGACTGCCTTTGAATCCTTCAGCATGTCCAGATAGACCAAGAGAGGTTTTAGCCACTGACATTTTAGGATCTATCCTGGATAAGTATTTTGTGAATAAATATAAAATTGTGTTGTATGACTTATTCTCGAAATGGCCTGAAGTTTGTGTTGTGGAAAAGGCTGATTCTGAGTGGCAGTGAAGTTCCAGGATGAGGTGTTTCAGCAGGAAGGGATTCCCAAATCACTGGTGAGTGAGAAGGATCCAAGGTTTGTTTTCAAGGGTACTTCAAGATTACTGAATGGGGAACAGCATTTCATGGAAGCATGCCCCTAAATCTCATCCTTCTGGCCGCAGTGCTGTGAAGCACTTTAATGAAGTACTGATGGAGAATACACAATTGGCTTTTAAAAGTTGTATAAACCGGGACGTAGAGGTTCAAAACCAGTGTGGGCTTATAGCGCCTCACCCACTGTTACTAGGTATTTACATTTCAACATTTGAAAAGGCAGAGATCCTTTCATGAAAGACAACCAGGCATGGATAAGGCAAGAGAGACAGCACAGTGTGTCTGTGAATGAGGTAAAAAACAATTTGAATAAATCTAAGTCACATTAGAAAATGTGTTTTGATCAAAAACATTGTGAAAGGAGGTGATGCTGAGTGTTGATGATTATGTCAAAGTAAAGGACCCCAAGAAAAGGGAAAAGGGCTCTTGTAAGTTTATAGGGCATTTTAAAGTGTTAAAGTAGTTTAACAACTCATCTAAATTGTGGGATGTAGAGTTTGGCATTTTAGCAAGCTTGCCATCTGTCAGAAGTTTGCAAGTACAAGGATGGCTGGTCTTGATGGGCCGGGTAGTAAAGCACACATTCAAAGGTTGATGGATATGCGTGTTGGTAATGGAGAAGCGAATGAATGTGGCGTGACTTAGAATGGGCCTAATGGTGGAATGGGAAGTGCTCCGTGCTCACGATTCGGGCATGAGGGGGGACACTCTGAGGGTTTTAATTGAGATGGGCGTCCTGTACACATCCCCAAAAAATGGAAGGACTAGATTGTGGGGTCCAATCTTATACCTTCTCACTGTACAAACTATTTTAACTGTGTATGCTTCTATTTCATTCAGTATTGGGCGTTGCATGATTTCATTTAGGGCCAGGTGTCCGGCCCACCAATTTGCGACTAGCAAACTGGGCTGTATACTAGTTGTCTCAGACGCTGTTTGCGATTCCTAATGGGGTCGCAAATTCCATGCCTCACGAATATTAATGAGGCAGGCGCAATATGTGACCTTATTAGGAATGACTAGCACTCCCAGGGATGGTGGCCTGCTGGGGTCATCAGACCACCATGTCTGTGACTGCTTTTAAATAAAGCAGTCTTTTGTTTTTTAAATGCAGCCCGTTTTCCTTAAAGTTTAATCAGTTTCATTCTTTTTAAGGGCAGGCAGTGGTCTCACATACTCACAAAGGGTAAGGTGTCCGCTGGGGACCCCTTTCAGTTTGTGAGTGGTTTACCACCTACTTGAAGTAGGTGGCAATCTGTGAGTGTTTTGCGGCTGCAAATGCGGTCGCAAAACAATTGTACATGACATTGTGATTCTCTATTAGGAAGGGACGCCCTTCCTAATAGCGGGAGTCACAAATGCTATTTTCCGAGTCAGTGACTCGCAAAATATCATTTGTACATGCCATTGCCCTTTTTTGCGGCAGCAAATGGGAGGATCTCCCGTTTGCGGCCGCAAAAAAGGATCTTACATCTGGCCCTTTGTGTTTTATCATCTATTCTTTATCCACATTATGTTCGGTAGTATAACATGTCATTTTGTTATTCTGTGTTTATATTTCTAATGTTGAAGTTATAGTTATATACTGTGTTGAATTTTATTTTGTTGTTAAGGAGGGAGGTGTGTTGTGTTGTGTACATTATTTTACGTCATCGCATTCTGGATATGGAATATGATGACGCCGAGGCGAGAATGACAGTTTGATGGAAGAAGCAGGCGAGAGTAGAGAAGTTGCTGGTTGTGCGTTGCTGGGGTCTTCATGCCAATAAAATACAACTTCTAAAGAACACATTTTGCGAAGGTCATTTCCTACAGATTCCCCACCACACTGGGCACCACCAATCTTTACAATCAAAATCACCACCACATTATGTAATACACCAGACAATGCCAAGTTTTCTGATCTACACCTTAGTAATGCACTTTGCATCCAGAAGTTGAGCTACCAGGACTGAACACTGAAATTGGAACCACCCCTCCCCCCTCTCGCCCCCCCCACGGCAGAGTCATAATATTTGAAATAGCTTCAGCACCTATATCAGAGGTGACAGACTTGAAAGATGAAGAAATTGCCTTATGAACCAACTAGGCGATTGATCGATCAGTACAATGACAGAGGATATAACAACTATTTCACCCTCACTTAACTGAGCTCTCCAACTACTGGAGTCTTCAAAATTATTCTCCATAATTACTGATAGAAAATATAGAAACAACCGATAGTTCGAAAATTAATACCTTCCTAAATTAGTAAGGAAATTTATAAGAACTTTTACAAGCTCTGAGCTTCTAATCCAAAAGCAAACAAGGCAGGCCAGAAACAAGGCCACAGAATGTTTTCAAACAAGATAAAGAAACCATGAAACCAGTGGCGGCTGGTAGGGAATGGTGGCGGGGGCGATGGTTGAAAAAAAATAAAACTTACCTGCTGGTCGTCGTCGCCAGCCACCGTTTCTCCTCCAGCAGAAACCAGGAAGCACACAGGCTCCCAGACTCCCCTGACCAATCACGACGCTGCATTACAGAAGCGTTGTGATTTGTCTGAGCACCATGGTTCGGCGCTCAGAGAGGGACTGGGAAGCTGTGCATGTTCTCCACCCAGGCTGTGCAATATAGCTGGTGGAGAACATGCTAAGTGCGCATGACAGTTTGGCCAGCCCGAGTCTTAAGGAGCACTTAAGGTGCAGCAGCTACCACTTCTCTTCCTACTGGGTCACTGGAGCCAAAGCCACGCCCACCTTAACCTGGCTACTTTAGCAGCACTAAAAATAAAATGACAATAACATTCTGTTATCATCATTTTAGTTTTCCTTTGCAGTGCTTTAAAGCGGTGGGGCGTCGCTCCTCCACCTTAGCGGAGGAGCCGCAGCTGCATGAAACAGTGGCACATAAATGTATCTTAGATTTCCGCAACAAAGAAAAGATGCAATGCTGGTTTGTTGGCCTCTTATTTATGTATTATGGGAGCCTTTCTATGTGTTGCTTTTCCTGTTCAGATAAGGAGCATTATGGGACTTTTTGTTTTTTCTTTCACAGTAACTGCTAAATAAAAATAAAGAAGAACAAACGCAAAGTGCGATCTCTGGTCTTGTGATAAAATGATCTTGCAATGCAGTGAAAACTATCTCACACTGTGCAGAAACACTTTGCATGGGCAAAGTCATTTTTGCAAACTTTATAAATTGTGAAAAACTGAACTTTGCAAAACTTTGCTGGTGTAAAAAAACTTAAACTGTTTAGGATCTATCTCGATTCTACACAATCAAACAAAAAAGCGGAGAAACAAAAGACAAGCATTACAAATGCAATTGGTCTCACATTTTTCTGAGTTAGAGCTATTGGTGTTGTAAATGGCAATGACTTTTACCCTTGTGTTATGGAGTTGATGTTTGTGGTTTGAGTAGAGTTATGTGGGTTGGATTGGAATTGTTAGTTGTTAGTTGTGTAATTTTGTGGAGTGGATTTGTGTAGTGTAAATATCTGGCAGGGTGTGCAGTGGAATTACGCATACAGTAATTATGTGATGTAGAGTGCATTAGTTTAGAGTAAAGTTGTGTATAGTAGCATAGAGTGGTGCTGCGTATATCGCAGTGGAATAGAGTGCAGTGGAGTGGAGTGGCACAGATTGTAAAAGAGTGGCTTAGAGGGGTGTAGTATGCTGTGTAATGGCGTAGAGTAGATTGTGTTATAGTAGAGTGAAGTGGTTTGGAGTGGAGTAGTAAAGAGAAGAGTGGCTTGGCATAGAGTGCAGTGCCATAGAGTGCAGTTTTGTAAGGTAGATAGCATGGATTGGCATAGAGTGGAATGGTGCAAAGTACAGTGGAGTGGCATTTCCTGGAGTTGTATAGAGTGCAGTTGTGTATAGTAGAGTGGGGTAGAGTGCATTAGCATAGAGTAGAGTGGATCATAGAAGAGTAGAGAGGCGTACAGTGTAGTGGTACGTGTTGGAGTGCAGAGGTATAGAATAGAGTGGCACAGAGTGCAGTGTAATAGTGTGAAGTGGTGCAAAGTAGATTAGAGTAGTGTGGATTGTATCGGCATAGAGTTTAGTTGTATAGATTGCAGTGGCATAATGGGTAGTGGTGTAGAGTGTAGTGGCATTGGGTGCTTTGGCATAGAGTGAATTGGCATAGAATGCAGTAGAGTGGGGAAGAGTGGAGTGGTTCAGAGTAGAGTGCAGTGTTATAGCATGTAGTGGTGCAGAGTAGAGTGGAGAAGGGTTCAGTGGTGTCAAGCAGACTGGTTAGAGTGCAGTGACCTAGAGTGCAGTGGTATAGACTGTTGCTGTGTAGAGTATAGCGGTGTACAGTTCAGTGGTTCAGAATAGATTGGGCTAGAGTGCTGTGGCGTAGTGTATTGTTTGCGAGTATAGTGGTGTTGAGAGAATTGGTGAAGAGTGCAGTGTTGTTGATTGCAACATGAATTGTAATGGCTTAGAGTGCATTGGCGAAGAGTAGTGTGGCGCATATAGTAGTGTTGAGTGAGTGGCACAGGGAAGATTGTAGTAGTGTAGAGTGGAGTGAAGTTGAGTGGAATAGTGCAGACTGGATTTGAGTGGGGTAGAGTGCAGTGGGGTAAAGTGTAGTATGCATGTGTGTTAGCACACTGCTATTACAGAGAACATATTTTCATTTGAAATGAGCATTACATTTGCACAGACATACAGTTTTACTGATAAAAGTGTACAGTCTGAACTGGGGCGGCGAAGTGAGCTAAAGAATTATGATGGATTCAACCCAAATCTGTGACTGGGATGAGTGTCTGAAAGGTTTCAGTGCTCCGTCCATCATCTCCTTGTGTTTGCTTTGTTCGCCCTAAGCTGGCAGGGTATGCCCAGACGTGGGTCCCTTACTCACTGTGTCACTGGATTCAAGCTAGCTTGGCTGATGAGGGCTGTTAGTCCAAAACCGGTCCCAGGATGCCTGTTTCCCGTCCAGGGAAGACATAGCTTGGTAGTTTGGGTTGGACTGTTCCCATGAGGCACAGGGTCAAGACTAATTTGCATATGGCTCAGTCTGAACTAGGGTGAAGTGAGCTAAAGAACGATGATGGATTCAACCCAGATCTGTGACTGGGGGTGAGTGTCTGAAAAGTTTCAGCACTCCGTCCATCATCTCCATGAAAATGATTTCTTTTGTTCATATAAAAATATTTATTTCCACCACACTATAGAGTTACCCAAAAAACTGTTTCATTTGCGCTTTCCAATTTCTGATATATATACTTATTTACAGACATGTACATTTTGCTGTTGTTAGATTTGGGGGTCTCTTGTTGGCATAGGCAGGTACCTGTGACAAATAGGGACCCTTGAGTCTAGTCAGGGTAAAGAGGTACACTCTTAAAATAACCCCTGCTCACCCCTTTGGTAGCTTGGCACAAGCAGACAGGCTTATCTCAGAGGCAGTGTGTAAAGCATTTGTGAACACATACAGTAATCAAGTGACAACACTACAGATGGACACCACACAAGTTTTATATCAAAAATAAGTATTCTTTATATAGATTTACCACAAGACCATAAACAACAAAAATCCACAATACTGTTACTTTAAAATGGTCGAATTTAGCTTAGTTCTCATAAGATGGTAAATGCGACACTCAGAGTTCAATGTACCTTAGATGCGACACGCAGGGCAACGAAAGTGTTGCAAAGACGGTGATGCGTTGAAGATCCGGTGCAAATAAACAAAGATGGCGCTTTCTTCTTGATGCGACACGCTTCTCGGTGATGCTACGGCGCCTGATGCGACGTCGGTCCTCTTTTCTGGTGATGCGAGATGTTTCCTCACGATGCTAGCCGCGACAGGCCCTGCAACACGCTTCCCAGTGATGCGGCAGCATCTGCGGTGACGTCGATCCTCTCCCCTGGTGATGCGAGTTTCTCTCACAACGATGCGAGCCGCGTCAGGCCCTGCGACACTCTTCTCGGTGATGCGGCGGAGTCTGCGGCGACATCGATCCTCTTCTCCGGTGAAGTGCCGCGACAGGCCCTGCGATATGTTTCCCAAGGATGCGGCGGCATCTGCGGCGACGTCGATCCTCTCTCCTGGCGATGTGAGGCGCTTCGGTGGACCTGTGTTGACTCAACGATTCTTCTGCGACACGCTTCCCGGAGATGCGGCAGCATCTGCGGCGATGTCGATCCTCTTCTCCGGCGATGCGAGGCGCTTCGTGTTGTGAAGCGGCAGCGGCAGTTCGGCGACACGCTTCTGGTTCTTGAGTCACGCTTCCAGCTCCTTGCAACACGCAATTCCTCAAAAAGTCCAGCACAGCTGCAGGCACTTCAAGAGAACTCTTGGGGAGCTGGTGGGTGAAGTCTGTTGTCCCTGAGACTTCAGCAGGAGGCAAGATCTGTTCCAAGCCCTTGGAGATCCTTCACAAGATGAATGAAAATGCACACAAAGTCCTTTCTCCTGTCTTTGGCAGTCAGGAAACCACTGCAGGCCAATCCCCCAAACATCACTTCAGCTTAGGGATAGTCTCTCCTCAGTTTCTTCTGGTTCCACTCCTCAGCAAAGGTTTCTTCTTGTTCCCAAAGTGATCTAAAGTTCTTGGGTTTGGGTCCCAATATTTATACCAAGTTTCTCTTTGTTCTCTGAAGACAGAGAGGCCTTTGCCTAGTCCAAACCAGTTCTGGTCAGTTCTGGAGCACTTTGTTTACATGACTCCTTCTTTCCTTTCAGAGTGCAGAGCAGAGACATCAGACGCACCACAGGAGGTGGAGCCAGCATTGTGGAGGGAAGACACAGCCCTATTCAGGTCCCAGGTGCAACTCCTCCCACCCATCTAGATGCAGAACTCTCTATTCAGCCCTGTGCTGACTCACCCTGTCTCCTGGAATCCCCCAGCCCCTGTCACTCAAACTCCAGACAAGGAATACACAGCCTAGCAGAGGCAGGTTTGGATGGTTAGACAAGAAAATACCTACTTTCTAAAAGTGGTATTTTCAAACACAGAAGCTGTAAGGGGCCTATTTTTCTTTATCTATAGAGGTCTGAGGGCATAAAGGCGCGTTCTATTTAGTCGACCATCAATATACATACACATCCAAAAAGAGTACACCACATAGTGCCTCGACGAGCACAGCATGTCTAGAAGCAGCTAGACTACCCATGCAGAAATCTACGGGCGTTGTCGAAATTGGATGCTTGCTGGAAGGAAAAACGTATAAAAAATTCACTTCACAACAAGACTACAACTGAATATTAAGACTCATTTAGCCTTGTGAGAAAGAAAGTGGGAGGGGCGGAAAAATTTAGGCTACACCTCTATCCTTGTGCAAGTTGAAAGCTTTACAAACTCAACAAAGTAATAACAAAATGAACTACGTATCAGGGGGGAAACACATACCTCCTGATAAACTGAACAGCCAAACAACTGAATGTGAACAGAACGTTTTATACACAATGAAAAAATAAACACATAGCTGGACTGGGCAGAGTAAATCAGAATAAAACCTCTGTACATGACAAACAAACCCAATACAGTTGAACTAGAAAGCATACACTCAAAACAAACAGTATCTGCACACAATGAACATACTCAACGCACATGAGCTAAACTAGACACCATACGCCCAAACAGACCGTCTGCACACAATGAACACACCCAATGCAGGTAGCTGGCTAGTCTAGACAGCTCACAAGGGAGCAGAGAATCTGCCCATGATAAAGAAACTAAGCACAGGTAAACTAGACAGCAGACACTCGAGTAGATGATCTGCACACTACGAAGAAACCAAACGCCTGCAGCTAAAATATCCAACATACATCCAAGCACAGCATCTGCACACAATTAAGAAACGAAGCACAGGAAACAGAAATAGACAGCACAGCATCTGCACAGAATGACATATGCAAATATAATCAGTTGGTACAGGCAAATCTACACCCAAGCATTGGTACACAATGGAGAAAACTAAACGCAAGAGGCTGAACTAGATGGCGTTCACCGGAATAGCATCTACGAACAAAACCAACACAGGTAGACAAAGCAAACAGCAGACGCTCGAGCATACCATCTGTACACAATGACGAAAACAAACACAGGTATGGAAATTAGACAGGATACACCCGAGCAGTGCTTCAGTACGCAGCGAAGAAACCAAACACAGGGGGCTGTAACTGTACAGCAAAAGAGCCTCTGTCATGAACAAACCAACACACATAGCCAAACAAACAGCATACACGCCGGCATAACATCTGTACACAATGAAGAAAAACCACACATAGGCAGCTGAACTAAACATGTTACACATGATCACCGCATCTGCACACAGCGAAGAAACCGTACACACAAGCATCTGGGTATGATGAATAGGCCAAACAAAGGCAAATAAGCCATGCAGAATATATATATCCGAACAGAACACCTGCACGCAGCGAGGAAACTGAACAAAGGGAACTAAATGAAGAGGTACCAGGTCAGAGGATGGAGAGCGGAAACATGTCTAAGCAGCGGAGCAGAGCTGCCAGCAACGTACCCTGCACCACAGAAAGTGACATTACTTCCCCTCGCATAGTTTTTTATTTTTTTATTTAGTGCATTTTTATAAAGCGCGGACATTACCCAAAGGTGTCAGAGTGCTGTACAATAGAGCTAGTTACGTTACAAGAGAAAAGTGGTACAGAATATAACATTACACAGACTAAAAATGAAGGGTACACAAACACGAAATCCAACACAGCACACAGGGGGGAGGAATGTACAGGAAAAAATACAAATTTACAATGAAGAGCGAACTTCCAAGAGGGGCCTGAGCATGAAGGGTACACAAACACAAAATCCAACACAGCACGCAGGGGTGAGGGTTGCACAGGAAAAAATACAAATTTACAATGAAGAGCGAACTTCCAAGAGGGGCCGGAGTATGAAAGTATTAGTTCTGAAAGTGTCTTTGGAAGAGAAGAGTTTTGAGTTCAGCTTTGAAGATCCGGGTAGAGGAGGTGGCACGGAGCAATGGGGGAAGTGAGTTCCATATTCTCACCGCATTGCCTGAGAAGGATTGCGCCATCGATCTTTCCCTTTTGAAAACGGGGGGCTCAAGCAGAAGCTTTTCCGCATTACGAGAGGGTCGAGAGCCTCCGGACAATTTCAATTTATTTGCCAGGTAACGAGGGGAGGACGTGTGCAAGGCTTTGTGTGTGATGCAGGCAGTTTTGTAAATAGATCTTGCCTCAATCGGAAGCCATTGAAGAGAGGACAGGATATGAGTGATGTGGTTGCTTCATTTAGACCCTGAAATGAAGCGAGCTGCTGAATGGAGGATGGATTTGAGAGGGGAGAGGTGGGATTTGGCCCGTCGGAAGAGAATTGCAATAATCCAGTCTTGAGAGAACCAGCGATTGTACCAAGGTTTTTAAGTCTTTCTCCGGGAAGAACAAACGGATCCCCCATAGAAGGCGCAACTGGTAACGTGCGTTCTTGGCAATAGAGTTGATGTGGGAGATTAAGTTGAGTCTTTTGTCAAGAACGACACCTAGAGATTTAGCGCTGTCGACAATGATGGGTTTGTTGTTGAGCAGGTTCAGCTGATCCATCCACGATTGAACAGGAGGAGGTGAGAGAGAGGTCGAAAGGAGGAGGAATTCAGTTTTGGCGGGATTTAGAATGAGTTGGTGAGCTAACATCCAGTTGTGGATGGAGTTGAGAGTAGAGTCGAGTAAAGAGAGATCGTGTGCGGAAGACACCTTGAGGTAGATTTGAGTGTCATCCGCATAAAGATGGTAATGGATCCCAGATTTGCTTAGGAGGTTCCCTAATGGTTCCAGGTAGAGATTAAACAGAGTGGGTGCCAGGATAGAACCTTGAGGGACACCTTGACCTACAGCCAATGGAGATGAAAGACTGTTCGCTATCTTAATCATTTGGGATCTGTCTGAGAGGAAAGAGGCAAACCATTTAAGCACTGTGCCATCCAATCCCATTCTCTGTTGAAGAGTGTTGAGGAGGGTGTTATGATTAACAGTGTCAAAGGCTGCAGAGAGGTCTAGAAGAATCAGAAGACACGATTACCCGGAGTCGAGTATATGCAACGCATCATCAATCACTTGCAGCATGGCTGTTTCAGTGCTGCAATTTTGGATGAAGCCAGATTGGAAAACATCGAGGAGATTATTTTCCATAATATGTAGGGAAAGTTGTTTCGCAACACATTTTTCAGTGATTTTCGAAAGAAAAGGGAGGTTGGGGATAGGGCGTAAGTTGTTGAGGTTGGTTGCATCAGCGGAGGTTTTTTTTAGAAGAGGGGTAACCTGTCCTGATTTAAAGGCAACAGGGAGGGAGCCTTGACTGAGGAAGAGATTAACTAGCCCGGTCCAGTAAGAGAGAGTATGGGTGTAGAAATCGATGGCGATGATGCTAGGGATGGGGTCAGAAGAGTGGTTGGATGGTTTGGTTTCAAGGATGCATTTGAGGAGGTCATCTTCCGAGATAACGTCAAAGTATTGCCAGGTGACTAAGGATTTCTGCTCCTCAAAGGGGGTGGGGTGGGCGACTTGATCCACCAGTGCTTTGACCTTTTCATCAAAGAAAATAGTGCCCCAAGTAAAAGACAACCAATCACTGCTGGGGTGAGCTTGACAAGCACGACCTGCAAGATGGCGGTTTCACAAAGCCTGACGTTTGTGAAATGGTGTAATATTAGGAAATCTCCCTTCACAAGCCTAAGGCACATTTCCTGAAATACATGAATCTCGCAGGTGTAATTTATAAGCGCGAGCTGCCTGGAGCGCCGATCCACGTGAGGCTGGCTATTGATTTGCCTCTTGGGGGTTGGGGGGTATCGGGGGAGGATATTTATTTTAACCAATCGCAGGATAGGTGAGGCGGTACACCTCCTAAGCCCCTCCCCATGCCGTAGCATAGCTTGTCAATCACTATGAAGTAGCTTTCCCACTGCCTCTCGCTGCTCCATATGTTGAAGTCAGATACTCTGGAAACCAAAGTTGAGGCAATGGGATTTTTAAGATCTTCTGTCGGGAGGCGGGAGGTAAGCTCCACTTTAGGAAACCCTCCCCCCTCCGCTTGATGCGGGAGTTTTGGCATAGATTGCATTTTACGTTCCTAAGTGCATGCAACCTAGGCATGATTTTAGCCACGCTTTTCTGACCATTACAGTATTTGCGATCCTGTGTCCCAAAACAAAAGCATGTTTCTGGTGTGTTCCTGTGGTGCATGTAACAATCAGCAGGTAACTTCTGCTCTTTGTCCTCATGCGGTATAGCAAATAACGGGTCTTCCTCAATAAATGTTGTTTGTTCTAAAGTTCATACTCTTTGAGATGAGTTTTGTGCAAATTATGGACGAACCTTTGTACAAGCGGCCAGTAAGCGCCTTGGACATTCACTCTAAGACCCGAAGTAGGCAAATCCAAGCGATCGTGCCAAGAAAGCAACCCTTGCATTTATTTTGTTTAGGATTCCAACCGGGGGGACTAGGATGGTTCAAGCAGCCCGGTCGGGACGCAGCTACAGCTCGATAAAACAAACTGGTGGCAAAGCTGGCAGCGTTGTGTGGAAAACATAGTGCGTCCCAGCTAATTAAGGCTAGTGTGTGAGGCCGCGAGTGCGAGTTCCAATCCTGGTGGGTGGGCGAGTCTAAAAGGAGACAAGGCGGCAACAAGGAGAGACTAAGAAGCCTCCTTTTCAATGGTGAGCCTGCGTTTTGCATGCAGGATGACGCCAGCGAATGAGAAAGATGGGCGGGGCTTCAACTCCGCCTCCGAGACCTTCAGAATCTGAATTGATTCCAAGAAGCTCACGATGCCGAGAGCAGCGCATGAACTGCTTTCGACACGAGACCTCAAAATGTGCTCTACTTCAAACACTTATATGAGTTACAAGAAAAATGTTAGTTAGCATGTCAATAAAAAAATAATGTATTGCTTTATTGTAGTTGCCTCAGCATGCAGAGGCACTGTTTTCTTTTCTGCTATGCTAAATAAGAGATCCCTCGCATGAGCAGCAGGAGGAGCCGGAAAGACGGGGCTCCAGTGGACACGAAAAACAAATGGATGGCCAAACAAAAATCATCACTAGACCAATTCTCCAGAGGAGCAGCAAGACACTAGAAGGTGGGACATAGAAGCAAAATAACCCACTAAAAAGCAAGCTTTTGAGAATGACACTCTCCCTGACTAATCAGCAGCAATGCAAGGAGTCAAACCCCACAAAGTACATACAACAGATCATCCTGCAGCGCAAGCGCTGTAGGCTCGACCAAAAAAAGCAACCGATAAAGAGAGGGAGACGTGGACGGATACAGTGAAAAGAGGAGGCTGAGGGAGATAAAATAAAATCCCATGACTTTCACACTTGGGTCTCTACCAGATTCTATAGCACTGTTTGTATTTTTAAATTTTAAACAGATTAAATTAAACTCTCAAAGGGTGCCCTGCTGTATTTGTTTTGATGAGTACTCTCAAGTCACACAATGACTGAAATATTCCTTATTAACATTGTCACACAACAGTACTTCACAAAAGTTTTCTATCTGTTGCTAGCCTTCAGTTAAATTAACTCAAGAATGGGCGTGGGTGAAGGATTCCATTTGTAGTGGACAGTGAAGGAAGTGCGTGAGAGAATGTCTCATACATAGCACAGCAATGACTCCGATGTGCTGGTTTATAGTGGCAGACACTCGCCATAAGGGGGTACTATTTAATCACTATGGCCTTCCAGCCCACAAAGTCAGCTTTCCATGGCAGCATGGCGCATTGATATGAAATGCTAAACTCTGCATCCCCTCACTACACACTCATGAAGCTGGCTAGACTGGCATCTCTGCAGCCCACGTCATGCTTCACAGTATCGCTCTACATACATGTGCCATAATACTACTTATGTTTGTAAAGCTCAGCAGAACAATCAACTCACACCGTGCAACCGTGTGACTCACGATATTGGCTTCCATCACACGGTCACCCGGTGAGGTACCAATATCACATGGGGGCAGAGAAAACGAGCTGAAAACCACTGTAAATAGTGGCTTCACAGCTCGTTTTGGAGGCTTTGAACTGCCATCGTCCATTATAGAGTGTGAAAACACCCCAGGACTTCGGCACCAGCCTCAGCAAGCTTTTTAGGTCGAGTCTAGCCAGCACGCATGCTCTGCTCTGTGAGGTATGCTGTATCAACGTCTCCGGGCTCTGGCCAGGCCCTCGCTGCCGATTGGTTAAAGTGTGTGTTGTTCTGAAAAGGTTTCTTCTCCATGGTTTCTTGTGGGTATATGCCCCACTTTCTCGTGTCTTACTCCTCCCCTGGAGTATTGGCCTATTATGACATCCTTTCTCAGACGGCTTTGTACTTTGTGTTTGCACACTCTTTGCAGCTTGTACGTCGGCTTTTTAAACATGGTGGCCGCATGCCTCTCTTTTCTATTTATTTACTTTTGTAGCATTTGTGGCATGCCGCGCTTTAGCTTCACACAAAGCAGTGGCTGCCTTTACATCATTGCCAGCATGGCAGCTTGTACGCCGGCTTTTAGCATTAAACTTGAGGCCAGCCCACCTTTATTTTCTATTTATTTACATTTGTAGCATTCGTGGCATGCCGCGCTTTAGCTTCACACAAAGGCAGCTGGCTGCCTTTACACCATTGCCAGCATGGCAGCTTGTACGCCGGCTTTTAGCATTAAACTTGAGGCCAGCCCACCTTTATTTTCTATTTATTTACATTTGTAGCATTCGTGGCATGCCGCGCTTTAGCTTCACACAAAGGCAAGTGGCTGCCTTTACATCATTGCCAGCATGGCAGCTTGTACGCCGGCTTTTAGCATTAAACTTGAGGCCAGCCCACCTTTATTTTCTATTTATTTACTTTTGTAGCATTCGCGGCACGCCACGCTTTAGCTTTAACCATGTGACTTTAAAGCAAGGCGTGCCGCTAATGTTACAAAAGTAAATAAATAGAAAAGAAAGGCGGGCGGCCCCCATGTTTGAAGCTAAAGCCGACGTACCAGCTGCCAACATTGCCAACTTTGCAGCTTATACGTTGGCTTTAGCTTTGAACATGGCAGCCGCCCGCCTTTCTTTGCTATTTATTTTTTTTCTTGCCTGCTCATCTTTAGTTTCCTCCCACTTGGAGCATTGACTACACTGCGTGCTGTCTTACTAAAATGGCGGCTTGGTATAAGCTAGTGATATCCCGAGTGCCCCATAGCCCCATTTCTAGGCCTGTGTTCCAGCCACCTGTGTTGGCTAGTGTATTTTCAGTAGGCCTGGGCAAAAATTTCGTTCCGTTCGCGGAAATTGCGATAATTTGACATTTTTGCGTTCCGCGGAGAGCGCGAAAATGTCAAAAATTCCGGTTTCCGCAGCTTGGCGATAATTTGTTTCTTGCTCGCGCTGTAAAATGATACATTCTCGCGCGCGCGCGATCGCCTTACCTGAATCCCTGCGTTCGCCGACGAGTTTTCTTGATCCGGTCGCGTTCTCCATGAGATGTTGTATTGTTTTTAGCCATTTGCGCTGTCTCGCGACAGTTCGCGCCCGCAGTGACGTCATGCGTCGCGCGATCACGTCTTTCTTCTCGCGATCATGCACCGCGAGAACAACTCAAAACAAGATGGCCGCGCCCGCAAGCAACCACATGGGTAAGTTGGCGACCCGCAACCATGCAGAAAATCTCGCGAACATGCCGGAAAAAAACTTCCGCATCTTCGCGATATTTCTGCTTGTTTGCGATAATTTTAAACATTCTCGCGATAATTTGCGAAGGTTAATTCCGCAAATTCCGCCCACCCCTAATTTTCAGGTCTACTCCTGTTTACACATGGGGTTACATTGAATTAATTATGTGTGCCCAGAGACATCGCAACGGCGGAACTCCGAAATTAGTTTTGTGACGTTAGCCTAAAGCTTCTAAATGAATATTGGAGCGGTTGCTTGTTTTTTAATGCACTTCCACCACTCGCTGTATTGAACTATCTATCTATTGCTCTGCTCCATTTTCAGAAGCACCCCCCAGAACAGTGGACAAACCACACAGTTCACCGAATAAAACACATTTTACTATGTAAAAACCGAAAGCCTGCCCTGTGTGCTTGAATGGGCAGATAGACCCCCGTTCACATTTGCAGCCGCCTCAAGTCAGACATGGCGACTGTCATCACAAGTAAGTTACTATGCGCTTCCCTGCACCTTCTGCTTAAACCTCGGCCTGCTCTTCTGTCGGGGTTGGGATTAGGAGCATGCGGAATCTGTGATTTTAGTTTGCACCTCTGAAAACGCAGGTAAGTGCCAGTGGGAGCAGGAATTGGGCTGTTGCACAGGCACAGTAAAAGCCAGCAAACAATAGCACTGCTTTGTGAGCCAGTAAAGTCAGCCCATCTCTGCTGTCCGCAGCCGGAGATAGTGAGATTTGTGAGTACCTCCTACCACAGTTGTGCCGTTTTGTAGAGTGGTAAAGGGCACGTGCCCCTATCACTCCTGGTCTGCATCCGACCTGTAATGTGCATGATGCACACCCAGCTCTCGAGAGCAAGTGTTTAATAACCCTGGGTGTAGTTCGCGAAGTAGCGCTACGCGTAGCTATGCAAAGTGCACTTCGCACTACGCGAGCTACGCGTAGCACTTCGCGAACTGCGTAGTACCCTGTTCGCACTGTGCAAGATGCCGTTTTCAATGATTGCACAGTGCAGACAAGCATCCGGCACTGTGCAATCATTGAAAACGGCATCTTGCACAGTGCGAGCTGTAGTTTTCTGCCGCTCGAGTAGATTTTTACTCGAGCGGCAGCTTTCTCAACGCGGACTAGTAGTTTCTCATCGCGAGCGGTCGCGAGCATACGCGACCACTCGCAATGAGAAACCTGACCTCCCCGTGTTGAGAATCTCGCCGGGAGGTTTATTTTCCACGCTCGCGATCGGCAACTTGATGTTGCTGATTGCGAACGAGGAAAAAGTCTCGCCGGGATGTCATTTTGCTTGCTCGCGGTCGCCAACTTGACGTTGAGGACCGCGAACAAGCAAAAAATGACCGCTGCACTACGCTACTCTACGCTACGCATGTTTGCTCTGTGCTACGTGCAATTCGTGAAGTGCGAAGTAGCGCAAACTTCGCAAACTACGCGAGCGTAGCGTAGTGCTTTGCCCAGGCTTAGTGTTTAACCCACTCAGCTACCTTATCCACTAGCATCATGGTTGCTTAATTTAATACGGTGTGGCTCCGTGTTAGACTTTTGCCTCCCTTTGCCTCTGCACTCCTACCCAGGCTGTACCCTCTCATTTATAATAGAGCCCCTCTAATGCCCCACCCTCCCAAACTGATTTCCATCTCCTCACGTTCTTCTCCCTCGCTTTTAGCATATTGGACCCCGCTATACCGGTGGAACCGCCAATGGTCCCCAGCTGCAGATAATGTGCTGCTTGGCTAAATACTTATAGGGCCCTAAAGCTGATACCGATTGCATTGCAAATGCTTGTTTGTTTTGTTTTTTGGAGGAGGGAGATTGGGGGCAGGGTGGGGAAAAAGTGCCTGTTTGGTACTTCTCAGGACGAGGCCCTGGCCTCTCCAAGACCCCGCCCCCTCCTAACACTGTGAGGTTTTTGTTCATGTTGCCAGGTATGAAGCTGGACTAAGCCCCCTTCCTTGCAGCCCTTCGACAGGCACCCCTCCCCCAAATGGACACACTTCTTAGGGCGCTCCCACCCTCCCAGAGCTACTGCATTGACCAAGTCACCAAATATAATGCAATGTCTGCCTCACTAGCGAAGCCATTCCTCCTACGCTCGCCTCTTTCTTCTCAAGGCTTTAATGTCCCTCCACAACTGCAACTATTTCCTTTCCATCCCTCTCCAACTGCATTGGAGATGTCCTTCTCCCATCACCTCCTCATCCAGCTTCCTTGTCCCAATCTTTACATAATGAGCTTCTCCTCAGCACTGGTACAGCTTCCGCATTTAAAGTATTAAAAAAAAACAAGCATTGGCAATGCCAAAAGGTCAGGGGTTTTAAGGAATGTTGTCTGGTAGAGTGAACAGTAACAGTTACAAGTACATAGCATGGGAAATGAATATGTATTCATGTGGAAGCACGGAATTGTAGAATAATATTGGTGTAGGATAAAAGGTCAAGTGACAGCTGCACTGTCAAGCCAGATATAAAAATCCATTTAGGTTAATGACTGACCTACCCCCCCATACTGCTGCCAAAGAAAAACACCATAAATTATCTAGTTACGTAAGACACTTTAATACCATTACAATGTCATGGGTGTGTCCCTAAAATAAACAAAATGATCACAGCTGTTTGATGGCAAGAACATTTTTGTGGAAGCACACAACTTCAGCCCAATCAAAACATGTACTCCTGACTCCCAACATTCGGTCAAGCCAAAGCCCCTCCCCTTGTGTTCTCACATAATTGTCGGGCAACAGCTGCGCTGTCAAGCCAGACCATAAATACCTTAAAAACTTGCTCCAATCTGGCTGAACTTCTGTAACTCCCCCTCATCCTCTTGCCATAAAGGTGGGATTGATCTTTACCTCTTTCTGTTTTTTCTCTGTGGCGACCTGGTCAATGACTTATGCCGTGTGGTGAGGTCCAGTTTTTTTATTGTAATTGTATTTTCAAGGTGCATTACTGAGAACAAAAGGAGCAGCTGGGCTTGCTCTGGTGGCCTTCCTTCGCCACTCTGGTGTACTGTGCAGCTGGTCATTTGAGTGTGTGTCATTATTTCAACCTGTCTCGCTTTCTGTAATCGCAAAGTTTTAAGGGGGATATTTAGGTTGCAACAACTCCTGTAAGGTAATTGGGGGACAGCAATCAATCTCAATCATTTTTGGTCATTTTAATGGAAATATTTTGATTATGGGACCAAGCACCTGAATTCAATATGGTGGTGGTGGTAATAAACAGCCCAAATGTTTGATTACCTAATTAACAGGGACACAGGAAGCATTCTCTGTTTCTAGATGATGATGAAGAACAGGGAAGATGCCACAGAGCCCAGGAAATTCTTGAGTAAGCGCAAGCATGTGGGGTCTGCCTCCTCAGGAGTGAAAGCCCCTGCCCTCCCCTAATGAGGGACAATAGAACACGCTTCATGTGGAACCAGGGGCGACGATTCACTAAAAAGCTAGGGTTAGCAGAAGTGACAGCACATACCCATTGTCCTTAATGACGTCTCAGGAAGTGGCATCATATGACCCTTGACCCTGATTTTTTTCCAGGAAGACATGTCACATTACCCTAACATCACAACATTTGACATTGCTGAGGTACCATAATAACTGCATGATTGGTATAACAGCATCACACAGACAGTGGCGGCTTGCCGAAGAAGTGCTGTGGGACGGTGGGGCAGGGGAGGGGCAGGGTGGGGGTTAGTGGAGTCTGACATACAACGGACAGGTATAAGGTAAGTAATTAAATAAATAAAACTCTTTGCCTTGCGCTCACTGCATCGCCAACTGGGCGATGTAGAGCGCGCCAGGTAAATTGTTTTATTCATTTTAATTACTTACCTTACTCCTGTCCGTCGTATGTCAGACTCCACTACCCCTACTCTGCCCCTTCCCCGCCCCACCCCACCGCCCCGCTGCAATCTCTCAGCAAGCCGCCACTGCGCACAGACAAATGTCTATTTTACAAACCACGGATATCATGGTGCTGACTTGATCTTGAAGGTTCTGGGGTATACAACATGCCCTGAATTATAGCAAGAAACAAAGCAAGTAAGCCAGGCCTCTTCTAGGGGCATTCTCTTCCTCCCCTGAACAAAATTTGAAAAATCTGGGTGAAATCATGCATTTTAAAGTGACATTTTCATATAAATTTGCTAAAATGCCATAGATGCTGAAAGCGCCCCAATTAAATATTTAAACCCTTTCATGGTATGCCAAGCCAGTGACCCCTGACATTTCCCAGGAGTTTACCCCAGTTTTTTCAAACCGTGGTATGGGTGCCCCAATATGTCGAAAACGACTTCAATTGTGCCTGGCAAACGCTTTGCCACGGGGGCGCCCATATTTCAAGGGGTGCCAGTGACCGAAGTTTGCAATGTTATGCTGTCCATATAACATTAGTGAAACATTCGTCATCAATTACCTCAGTGTGTGAGGGCCAGCATTTTGTCATGGTTGCTTCTCTCCCATATGCCAGGTCATCGACCTTTATGTCAAAAATCGCCTCCATTGTGCAAGTCCCAGCATTCTGCACTGGTGTCCATATACCAAGAATGTCCTCAGTATGCCAGTATTTCTCAATGTATGTTCCATATGCCATGAATTATCTCCAGTATGCCAGGCATTAAGGGCACTAATGCCAATAATTACCCCCGGTGTACTGGTGCCAGTATTTTGTCACAGGTGTCTGCCATTGTAAGACTAGCTGCAAGTTTGCCAGGACCAGTATTGTGCTCTGGGTGCCTTTATAAGACAATAATTACCTTCAGTATGCGAAGGACACCAACAAACGCACAAGCATCACATCACATTGTCAATCACATACTCACTCACACTCATTCTCTCTCACTCGCACTCACTCATTCCTTGTCACTCTCACTCTCTTACACCCATTCCTATTCAATCTCTCTCACTTGCATTCACTCTTAATCTCGCTCATTCTCCCTCATCCATACTTACTGTCACTCACCGAGGTTTTCTAAAGCTTTGTGCAAGAGTTGCGTCACTTTTGTTATGCAAACCAAGCACAAACTGCTAGGGGGATTTACTATCCAACGCAAATCAGGATTTGCGTGGGGTAGTATCCCAAAGTAATGCAATGTTGTGCTATACTCTGATTTGCGTTATTTTGCATTAAAGGGGTGTTCCATAGGTGGTAGATGGGTGTTTTTTCACAAATCCTTATCTACAAACATTGGTAGACAGGAATTTGCAGCAAAACTTACACCTCCTCAAGGTAGGTATAATGAGGAGACATGTTTTCATTTCATCTCATTTTTACAAAGTGGGAAAAGTCTTAAAGCATACTTTTTGTATTGGAAGGGACTCCTACCAGTAAAGTCTCTATGCGTCAGTGAACGCACACACCCTTGCACTATGGCGCAAGGTTGTGTGCATTGGCGCATGGCTGCCAAGAATGCACCACCGCAGGAGGAGAGAAAAAGGCACCATATTGAATAAGATATTATGCCTTTTTCTCTCTTCCTTTGACGCAAGGCAGCGTAGCAACTTTGGTGCAGAGTCGCCTTGCATAAAAAGATAGCAAATCTGGGCAACAATCTCGCTTTACTACCAATTACTGACTCTCACTCATTTACATACACACACACACACACACGCACTTACACATACACACTCGTTCTCACTTAAACACACTGGCACTAGCAAGCAAACACACAACATACATTTAAAACCATTTTTACTTACAACAGCTGCTACCAAAGGTCCTAAGTGTGCTCCATTTTGTACTAGACAAATGGTGAATAATAAAATATTATTCACTTTTAGAGTAATAAAAATGTCAGTCACAATTAGAATAATGACAATAAGGAATGGAGAACCGCTCCTGTGTTCTTGGCACTGACTTTGCCACCCATAAGGCCAGTGGTCACAAAGGCAGTGCCAGGGGTCGCAAAGGGCAAGTCCTAAATGATGTTCAACTGTAGACCTCTTACAATGCATGATAAATAAAGCAGCGGAGGCTACTTTCCAGGCAACCGAGGTTCCTCATCCACCAACAAAGAGGGTATTAGGTAAAACTCCCTGACCAGGGTATAGACACCATTTATGAGGAGGTAAAGTATGGGCATATGTGCAGGGGACTGAGTTGGCAGAAGTGATCCAGCATCTGCGTGCCATATTTGGCACCCCCGCTTCTTCAGTAGAAGAGGAGAATGACTTCTTCCTGCACTATCTGAGGAATGAACCTGAATCTCTTCCTGTGCATAAGTCATTAAGGAAAGTTCTGTCTAGGGACTGGGCAGATCTGGAAAAGACTAGCCTTGTGACAGAAAATATCCCTAAGATTGATTTCCAAGAAATTCCTAGCCGCAGTTAAAGTGAATTCTTTATTGGCAAGCATGTTTTCTCAGGGGACTATTAGTTCGGAAGGTGCAGCTTGATCTTATGAAGTTGGCAAAGAGATCAAAGGTGCTATAAAAAAGACCTTATAAAGCATCTGACTTTGGTTTATGAGGAGGCCCTTATGCACAACACGGTGCAGTCCACCTATACGGTGCAGTCCTTCTTCAGTGATTTCCAACCATTAGCTGAGGAGTTAAAACAAGGACTAGACTGCATCTCTTGTCTGTGTAGGATGGACCAGCAGGTCAGAGGTTCATCTAGACCAGTCCTGGGATCTAAGATTACCCCTTCTAGTAGAACTAACAGGGATTTGGAAAGGAGAGAATCTCCCATCTCTATCGGTGGTCTATCTTCCAGGGATGGAGAATTTTCTCCATCACTGACCCTATGTCTGTGATTTGTTTGTTTCTAGCGTTCCAGAAGAGGTTCAGAACACCATGGACAGACCTCTTCACCTCATCCCAGAGCTCTCTTCTGTCGAGTTTCTGCTCCCTACTTCCATTTTCAGAAACATAGGGGGTAGCGGCGATGAGTATTCAGTGGCTCAAGTAGCTTCTATGTACTTTCTCCCAGTTCCTCTATTGAACAAAAATCTTCAAAAGATATGGGACAATCAGGACTTTGCTCTTTGCTCCTACATGGTGCCGGAGACCGTCGCTTCCTCTTCCTCCTAAGTTGCCCGTTCACCCTCCTTGGATCTTTCCTCTTTGTCTGTCTTCTCTCAGGTCCCCTCACCTGTCAGATGACTAGTTCTGGAGTTCTGCATATGGAAAGGGTGAGGTTAACATTTTTAAGTTGTTCTGTTTAAGTTGCTCTTTCTATTCAAAATTCTAGAAGACAGAAAACTCTCAATCTGTTTTGGGAACATTGGAAACATTTTGATTCCTGGTTTGTTTCTGGAGGTTTTCAGACCTTTTCTTGCCATAGGAGTAAGATATAAGATGGGGTTTATTTTGAGTCCTTTCTTAGCCAGTGGCTGGCCGTCAGAGCTATTAGAGGTTCTAGTCTTGCCCCTTCCGAAACGATGGTCTCCCATTTTCTGAAGAGATTATCTTTGAGAAGTCACGCAGTGCATCCCATGGTTCCATTTTGAGACCTTTCTATGGTGCTTAACATCCTTCAGGGAGATCCTTTTTAACGATTAAGTCTGTTTGTCTGAAATTTTTTACCTTAAAAGTTCTCTTCGTGGTCGCCGTCTCCTCTGTGTTTCCTGCAATAGTGTTTTTGAGATTAGGAGCCTTTCTTTGTGGCTAAGGTCCCTTCTTCTTTTCATCTTTTTTAGGATCTTTTCATTTCTGTGTTTTTCCTTCTCCTTCTTCGAAGTAGGAGGCATTTTATTGATCTCTATAAAGAATTTTCTTCTGTCTAGACAGGACTTCTCAATTTCTGCAGTTAGACTAGGACTCTGAGTAATAAAGATTGCTGGGAAGTAATCAGTTCTAAAGTTTCTGAGTTCATCTTTTACACCAAGTCTCTTCTACAGCACCTGTGGCCTCTCCACCAACTAACCTGTTCCTCTGTACCATTATCCCGAAACTCTCATACCTTATCCTCCTTTGTCTGCAAACCCCCTGCTTTACATGTCCCCCTTCTGCCGGCATGCCTCAGTGTATGTGAACCCAAAAATAACTTTTCACTAGACAACACCAAAACTCTTGTCTTTAACAATGTTAGTTTTACTTCTTTTCTGCTGGTGTTAGTGTCCTGCCATGATATCTGTTCCTCATTTGCATAAAATGACTGAAGGGCACTGGAGGGGATCACACAAGGGATGGCTGCTGGACTACCCTGACCAATAACTATATTATTTGTAGATAGCATGTCACTTGTAAAGTAACCCACGTGTTATTCCACAATACCCTCCCCTTCTCTAGCTCCTAGGATGCAGGCCTCACTCTCCTTCGCACCAGTACATTTTGCCTCCTTCCACCTGCATCCGCTGCCTCTATGGTTCCATGTGTTTTATCTACGGTCACTCACGGACTGGCATGGTCCAATCGGGAGTGTTTGTCCACTACATGGATGACAGTGACTAGTTTCTCGCACAGTCTGGCTGACTCGCCCGTCTAAGGTGGCCAGATGGCTCCATGTCACCAGGACATCAGTTTTCCATTCATAAACTTTGCTTTGTATATCATTTCATCAGGTGTGTTGTTGCAATTGCCTCAATTAATATGAACCAGGAATACAGCACCCAGAACACACTAAGTGTAGCAAAGTTCAGGATTGGAAAAGTGGCGTCCTGGTGACATGCAGTCATCTGGTCTGCCGCCTACTCCCGTTAATCAGAGTCTCGGAACACGGCAGTTCTTCCCACAAGGAGGCATTCACCAATGCTCATTCAGAGGCTCGTAGATCCCTGGCATGCAAACCCACCCCTCCCCCCATAGGTGCTACGTTTCCCAGATCCATGCGTGATGTGCTGCTCCAGTCCCGGTTTTTGCCTTTGACCTCATGGGCTTGTAGCCCAGCTTTATAATGGAATAAACATGATTACAAGTTCCCTGGCTTTTCGTGCGGGACTAACTTCTGTCGTTCACCTCTCAACCTATGCTTTTCATGCCGGGACACTCCATGGGGTGGCTGAGCGCGCTATAAATTGCTTTCATCATCATCAGAATAAGAAGAAAAAACTTGGACTGGAGCAACACCTCACCCATGGACCTGGGACCTTCACCCCTGAATCCCCTCTCGCCCCCTCCTCAAACCCCCTCAGGAAGCCTTTATGGTAATGTTACACGTTTTACGGGGGCTGTCCCGCCAACACAGGGAGACAATTGTCTGGGAAAAATAACAGACACGGGATTGAATGGCGGACACAATCCACCCAGTGTTACCAAACCCCCACAGCGCTGCCCCCTTCATTCACTGGGCACTGCCTCTGGCGGGGAAGCAAGCACAGAGGACAAGCTGAAGAGAGGTCGAGAGAACGAGAAGGAAAGAGGGAGAGAGTGGGGGCCTGCCTTGTTCACATGGTGTAATCAGCTGAAATGAACAGTCTTTTTTCTAATCTCCGCGTATTTTATTTCTTGTTTGCATGTGAGTATGTCTAAACTATTTAGAAGATGGAATTTTACGAGTTTCATGTTTGGCTTCTTTTCCTGTGCACAGTCATCTTTTAATGTGTTTGTCCTGGTCTGGTGCAGGAGGGTAGCAGCGCTCTCACGTTCTCAGGAGTGAGAATAATTAGCATGTTTGATGACATCATAGGAAGTGATGTGACACAACCACTACCATCAATGACAGCAGAGGAGGTGACATCAGTGAACTAATAAAAACAATCGTAAAATGAATAAAACAGCACAGAATCTTCACCAAAGTAGGCTTTCGGCCAGCAAACGTGGGGGATGTTTCCAAACCAGCTCCTGGTGTTTGCTGAAGGGGTCTGCTGGAGGGCTGCCCCTTTAGTGGGATGGCTTTCTGCACCCTCCAAAGCTCTGCGCTCAGTAGAGCACTGAACAGTTTCATTTATGGTTCTGCCCTTCTCATCAAGTGTGACTGTCAGCGACTCTGGCAAAGACTAATGCAAGCGTAGACAAAGTAAACAGAAAACTGGGTGCAGAGCTGCCCAAGGACACACAGGCAGTCAGAGGAGGAAAGGGATCCAATGGGAACACTCTGCCCATGGGAACAAGAAAGTCAAAGCTCAGAAAGAACAGGAACTCAAGAGGCAGTTCTGCATTCAGAATAACAAACTCCCAGGATGTGAAGACAGGTATATAGGAACACGAACAATAGAGGGGAGGTGAGGCGAAGCACCCGGGAGCGCCGCACAGTAAGACTGACGCTCAGTACGTTCCTTTACCACTATTGCTGTTACCGATACTGACTGCAAATACCCACATACAGGATACACATGCAAAGGGATGTTATAAAAGTAACATAAGGAAAATACTCACAGTGGAGAAGAAACACCACCTAGTTTGTCAACTGTTCACACGGATACTGGCACTGAAACAGAAACATGCAAGGCGGGAACAGCAAGGGCGGAGGAGTAAATACACAGCCGCGATAGACATGGAGCTAGCGAGCAGGCCCGGACTGGTATGTCCGGGCACCGGGCAATCCCCCGGTAGGCTGGAGGGGGTGGGGGCCGGTTTTGTGACAGGGGGCCGGTTCTATTGCTGGGGCCGATTTGGCCATGTGGAACCGACCCCTGCGCGTGTCAGAGAGAGACGAACAGCCAGGCATTATCTTTTCTTTGCTCCGTTCGTTTTTTTTGCTTCTCTGTGAAATGGATCCAAAAAAGGAAAAACAGTCCTGGTAAGTATCATGCATCAGGCGTATGCGTATTTCACCACGCATGCACACTTGCAAGTTGAAAACAAATAAACCTTTCGAAATCGCATGTCTTTTTGCGCTCCCCCGGCACAGCCGTGGCGCTGTAACAGATTTACCCGACGAGGGCACCAGCTTGATTAATCATGGCTGTTGGTTCCGGATGCTGCTGCAGCACACGTGGTGAACAGTCTGACTGCAATCTCAATAAACTAGTGGCAGGCTGCAGGGGTGGTAATGGGAGCGGCGCCGTGACAGAGTTCTGTGCCGACTTGAGGGTCCTGACCGGCGGCGGCCTCTGGAGTTGCTCCTCAGCAGCCTAGAAGCACACCAGCCCCTCCTGTGCAGCTGCTTCGAGCCACACAATTATGCCGATGTTTATTGCAGAGGTAGTCATTGCGGCGAGGTCCGGCCCGTACAATTACCGCTCCTCGAGCCAACTCACATAGTAAGTTGCGCCTCAGTGAGGTATGAGTTTTCTACAAAGTGTACTTTACATTTTATTAATAGTGCTAGCGCGCTGCTAGTGGTTCCGGTTCTAATAATTTCAGCGCCAGTTTGTGACCTGAGTTTTTTGGACTAAATAGTAACGTTTGTGCTGCTTATTCACAGCGAAACCCTCTGCGGTGCAGTCCCAGCTATGTTTGTGGCATCGTTCAATAAGAATGCAAAATGTCTTCAATTTGTAGCATTCCTTAAAAAGTAAAAATGTATTTAATTGCAAATTGTCCTTGATTTATGTGTGGTACGACGTTCCCGTTGTGCGCTCTCTATCAACATGTAACTAGCGTGTGTGGCAGAGTTGTGTTTTTTTTTACAAGACATGCGAATACAGTGTAGGTGTCTTATTCCATTGTTGTAAAGACAGAGGCCTAATTTGTCACAATTGTCTACTCTAAGCTATTAACCTAAGTTGTGCCAATGTAGCTTTGTTTTTAGACTGAATTAATCTATTTAGTAAACGGGTTCTCTTGGTTTCTTCTAGCGAACTTAATTCAGCACAGCTCACGTGTTCAGTATCTATATAGTAGCTCTCCGTGACAGCAAATTCTGAAAACAAATGTGTGCAGGGGCCATTCTGTTCATCTGGGCACTGGGCAGTGTGCGGGCTCTGCATTCACCTTATAATGTTATGCAATTATTTCATAACCTGTTGCAGAGGCATGCTTGGGAATTGCTTAGCAGTGACACAAGTGTATTTTAAACCGAACCCCTCTTGTTTTGCACATACTCCGGTTCTTATCTACATGACTGTGTTTTTGTCTTAACAATTGCATTTTATTTCCCATGGGTTGTTTCTTTAGTACATTGTGGCGTCTTGAGGTCACCTAAAAGCGATCTTGGGAGTTCTGTACTTTGTTTTCATGTTACACCTGACCTAGTGTTGTCCTCCGTACCGGAGTGTGCATGTGCCCTGCTCTCCACATGCGGCCTAAGCAGAATATTGCTTGTAAGACCTGAACGCTTCTGTTTTTATAAATGACAAAACAAAAACCTTTTTTGAAAAGCAGTATGAAGACGGAAAAGGGAGAAATGGTCCCTTAAAAATAAAAACATTCTTGGACTAGTTAAAGTTCACATTTAATGGCTCTAAAAATAATTTTTTAATTACCATGATTGATCATTTGTGTGCAATTTATATCCCATGAAGTTTTAAAACACAAGCCTTTTGCAAGCAGGTCCCCTTCCTGTAACATTCATCTTAGAAAGGGGCAGTAGGTTAGTAAGTTTGCAATTCAGGGGCTATGCAGCAGCTTGAAAGTCTTTCCAAAGCTTATTACTGTTTTTAAGGGCGTAAGTTCTGATATTTAGCTTATTCCATGGACGTATGTGTTTGGTTTTATTTCAGGGGAAAATGTCTCTGTCACTGAGAACTGCAGTCATGCAGTCTGTCTCCGGTTAGTGCCCTTCCATTTCTGGTGCTTTGCTGCAGTTTTAAGACCTTGTTAGAGTTTCTTGTTGCTCAAATGGGTGTAATTTCTGACATTTATCTGTTTCCCTAATCTTCATTACTTGATTTTGCCCGCCGTGAAACAGTGTCACTCATAGTCATTGAAATGTCGCTCATAATTTCACTGAAATTATGAAAATGTCACACATAGCAATCTGAAACCTTGGCAGCTATGAAAACATGTTTGCTGGAAACGTCTCTTTTTCTGATATTTTTCAATTTCTAAGTGTGCAGCCTCGGGGTGGAGAGAAATAAAACATTCAGAATATGAAAAATAACTAACTAACTAAAGCAAGACAGGGTGGTTGCAAGGTGGCCAGATTGATTTATTCATATCTAAACCCATTAGCGTCACTTTACAGAGTTTGCTAGTGAAGCCCTACTTTTGTTTTCTCATCTCTCAACATTGCTTACCCTGGGTGGGAAAGTGCACAATTTCTGGAGGTACCGCAATACCTGCTTGAACGGTGAATTGGAAAACAAAATATGTACAGCGGCTTTGTGTTCACAAACGTGGTCTTTTTAAACCATACTGCTTATGTTTTGTAAGGATATAAGCATGGGCACTGAAACGGGTCCCTTCTGGCCCTGTAGTCTGGCCTTAACTTTTCAGGCAAAATCACTCACTAATTTCTGAATAATGGGTGTAAAAAGAAAAAGGTAACCATGTTGTTCCTAGTTACATTTCACATACTTTACTAAATCTTGCATTCCCTATGAGAGTTTGCTTTTTTTTATGTTGTTAACTTTTTTTTAGGCAGCATATTGCTCTTGTCTAGTGCATGATTTGAATTGAGTCACATCCAGGTGTTTATAGCGGGTCAGTGCAGTGCAAGTTTCTCTCAGTGGGGCAGTATGGTGTTCAGTGGGTGAGAGAAAGGGGGAACTATGGTCAGAGCTGCTGAATTTGGAACTGGAGAACCAGGTTCAGCCTTCATGACCAGTCCACCAGACCACTCTCCTGCGGGAGTACATTCCCATGCTAGGCCTTAGAAGGCCCCACAAGACCTTAGAAGCCCTGGTGTCTTAGCACCAGCAGGGGGATCCTAGCAGTGGCAAGTGTGGATTAACCTAGAAGGCCTGTCCGCCACAATTTATTCTGAAGTTCACCTTCAGTCTTGCAGGCAGGCCTATGAAGCAGCACACCATAGAGTGGCAGTAACTCTGTCACTGAGGTCACAGGAACTTTGAGCAGGGTGGCTCTAGGGCAGTGCGACCGCACCAGGCGCTGACCAGCCACGGTCCGTGCAGGTAACAGCAGTGGGGCAGAGGGGCCGGGTAAGGGGGGATTTCGAGGGATGATGCAGAGGGAAAATTAAATAAATTATTAATTTTCCCTCTGCATTGTCCCTCAAAAGCCCCCTTTATCCGGCCCCACCACCCACCGCTCTTACCTGCACGGACCGCGGCTGGCGCTGACTTCAGGTGGGGGCGTTTTGCAAGTATAATATGGTTTTAAAAGCACTTTTAAAAGCACTTGCTGCCTCCTTCCTGGCCTCCAACAATTTTCGGCAACAATAAAAATGTCATGATAACTCCAGTGATTCATGTTCTTAGTAGAGACAGAAGGTGTTTGGTCTAGTGGACGTTTTGACTCATGGAAAGAGGGTTAATGTGCCTGCTACTAAGAACATGTACTATACAGATCACAAAGTGCACATAATGTAAATAGTGTAACTGCAACAAATGAAACCGGTCCCAGGATGCTTGTTTCCAGTCCAGGGAGGACCTGGCTTGGCAGTTCGGGCTGGACTGTTCCCATTGGGCACAGGGTCAAGACTAATTTGCATATGGCTGGGTTCAAACTGGAATGGCATGGTGAGCAAAAAAACAATGGATTTAGGCCCAGATCTCTGTACTGGGGTGAATGCATGACCTTGTTCTGCATTCTGTTCATCAATTGTTGTTTTTGCATAATGTAAATAGGTCAGTGGGTTCCTGCTTTTGCCAGAGAGGCCCTATTGTTACTTGCAGTTAATAAGTTTAAATCCTAACATAGAACAGTGAGCTATTAACTGTCATGTAAGAGCTGCATGCAAACTGCAAGGTATAAATTAGATTGTTATGTTTTTTTCCCCAGTCTTTGATTATCCTAATGTTAGAAAAAATGTTTCATTTGGGTAGAAATCAATTCTGATTATTAAAGAGAACCCCCAACCATGGTATTACGTTTTAAATTCTGAGTTTGTGTTTCTCCAGACCAGTCACTATTAAGCTATGCTGTTTACAAGTATGGTTGTCATGTGACTCCTTCACCTTTTAGTCCTTTTTCTTATGTAACTTTTCCTATACAGTGATTTACACACGTATGATTGATTGTCTCTGTGTAATATGTGTGATGTAAAGCGCTCTCACACCTACATGGGTATAAGTGGTGCTGTAAATTTTCTGATACTTTATTATTTTGACATTTTTACACATGTTAACAGCCTCTGCAAAGATTTTTACCTATTAGTACCAGCGGAACATACAACTGCAGCAGTGAGAAAAGTGACCAGTCAATCTTTTCATGGGGCCCTCCACTTCACAGCAGCACAAGTCACATTTCTTAGTAACTTCTGATACGTTTGAGGTATAAACAATTTATTTGTTAAAATTGTCCAATTATGCAGCAGATGATGTATTATGTGGCAAATATGACAGAGCCATAATTATGTGGAAAACATTTGCAAACTAGGATATTTTGCCATTCATGTTTGATCTGCTCTTGTGGAAAAGGGAGAAGTGCTGATGACAGAAACTCCATGGCTGGGAGACCAAAGGCTTGCAATTCCACTTTTAAGGATATTTGGGACATTCTATGATTGGAAACGTATCCCGCTTTGTAAATGTATTTTAATGTCAATAACTAATATTAAACCTTAAATAAACATTTGTATCCATTGGTTAAATTAAATAACGTAATAAGCTGTAAGCGGTTAGTGAAATGGGAAACAAATACTAAAAATTGGGATATTTTGCTCTTTCTGCCACACCTCTGACTCCTCCTACTGACCCAATCCATGGGTTATTCCCGCCCTCAGATTCTCTGTCCACAGTTCCCCTACTTTTTTTCCCCCACTTCGACCACTGGGTGGTGGGCGCTGGGCGGCACTGTATGGGGGCGTTGCGATCAGGCCAGAGAAATGAATTAAAAGCAAAAGGGAGCAAAAGGCTCCTAAAGGGTCTAGGGGCAGCAGGGCTAGGCCCCGGCCCGGTTCCGCAGCGTAGTGTTTTTGTTTCTTGTGAGCAGGGGCGGAGCGAGGTGGTGGCTGGCCTCAGGCTCTAGGCCAGGCAGGCTCTGTTTAATGACTCGGGGAGCGGCTATACCGGACCCCGATCTTCCATGTAACTTAGCCAGCCGTGAGCCATCACCACCCCTCAGAGGTCGAAACATGCTACATGCATCAACCTGGAATCCTGGAGGACCTCGAGGGCATGTGGTGAGCAGGGGGCAGGAGGAGACTGAGAGCCTTCGTTATATTTCGGCTAAAGCATCACTCAGGCCTTTTCAAGAACTCATTAGAGAATACATACACAGCAAAACTAATTGGCAAAAAGTACATTGCCTCACTCAAGGGAAACCTAACTGGTCTTATGTTGCTTTTTAAAAAAAATTATTATTATTATGGGCCTTTTTTTCCTCAATGAACTGAGAACTTCAGACACTTCCCTTTTCAAGAACTATTCAGTGAGTGCACCCTTATGGCAGAACAACTCACCCCAAAGGGCACCCAAATCTTGCAGTTGCACCAGACCGCTACAAATATCAGTCATTCTTTATAAAAAGCAAACCAAAAATGTCTCAGCCCACACACAGCATTGCTGCAAACAGGTTACCAAATATTTAAAATAAATAAAGTGGGTGCTCACTGTCCCATATTGCTGCATTCACCTCAGAAGTGCAGTCACTGACCTATCACTGTTATTACACCCTGGCAGTGACGTGCTGCACCAAGAAAGAAAATCAGTCATCTTTAGAGGTGTTACTTCCGGTCGCACTAAAGAGTAGCAGCTCTTTGCAAAAGTGTTGGTACCACAAGGGTTGAAGTACACATTGTCTTGTACACCTTTTACTATGAACCTTTGCACAATTGTTTGAAGTTAAGTGCGTTTTTAAATGACTTTATGCTATTTTATATGAAGAATAAATTGGTTATATTTAAATTCATGTTTCGTGCTCGACATTTCATTTTTTAGTGTTCTCTGTAGGAATGTCTGTGATTAATGACTGGGTATCCTGGTGTTCCATAAGGTAATCATTTACTATGCTTTAAAAGTTAATACAATCTAAAATGTAATGAAAAATGTGCTGAAAAATGCTTTGTTTTGGCCTTTCTGTCTCAAATTTTCTTTGTGGGACAACCCCCTTAACTCCCCCTAGTAGTGGTTGCTCACGGCGCTTGCTCGCTACACACCATGTGGGAGCTGGTCTCACTTTTACTTGATTCACTACTTGTGTCTATTTTTGGTGCTCTCTGAAAGAATGTCTATGGGTACATATGACTGGGTGGGTAACCTGATGTTCTTTAAGGTCATCATCTACTATTTACTGTGCTTTGAAAGTTGATACAAGTGAATATGTAATGAAAAATGTGCTGTAAAATGTACCATTGTGGTCTGTCTTTTTCCAAAATTTTCTTAGGGGACAACCCCCCCAAACCTCACTAATAGCGGTCGGGCGCGCTCGCTGCGCTCGGTCGCTACGGGCCGGATGGGGGCTGGTCTGGAAAATTTTGCCAGGGCTGCTTTCAGTTCCCAGTCCGGCCCTGCTAGCGAGGAGAAGTGCTTAGCAGGAAAGAAGGGAACACAAAGAACAAACTTGGCAGAAAACAAGCAACAAACCACATGAGGGGAATGGAAGCTAAGACAGCTGGAATAGGAAGATAGCAAACTAGAAACTAGAACGAAGGGAAATGGAAAGAATGGCAGGGACGGGGAAAAGAGTAACGATAGAAAGAGAGCCTGTCCAAGGAGGCACTCAATGGTGCGGGCTCAGGGATCCCGCACTTCAGGAATGAGAAATCTTCAGGAAACAAAGATTGACAATAGCTCAGGAACTCTGGGAACGAGGGGCCGGTCAAACAGGAACACTGCTACAATGACCAACGCTGGACTCAAGGAAACGGGAGCTTGAAAGAGCTCACTGTGATCACATGCCTCAGGCGTGAGCAGGCTAGCACATGTCACCCATAGGTGGGTGGAATACCTCTACACATCCTTGGGTTGCAGATGTGGAGATGAAGCACGGAGTAGGGAATTGTAGGTTTCGGAGTTTTTAGCAACTGCAGACTGACTCCCACAAAACCCCTCATGGATCCAGAATGAATTAGGATTTCAGAATTGTGTCCAAAAGACTGGATTCAAGGTATGCATAGATTGGGAGGTCCGAAAGCTTATTTGATTACTGGAAAGTACCACAGGCAGCCCCCCCTAGTGGTGAGCACAAGAGCAAATCATGGCAGTGACATGTATTACCGCCTTGTCCGACTTCCCAGTCCGTCATTATACCCTGAGCTTCAGCTCCACACACCAGAATGACCATCAAGCATAACAAAGTGTTTCCCATCCCTCCAATATGGTGTTCAATTACTTCCTGTTAAGTTGCTATAAACAGTAATTATACTGACTTCACTTCCTGTTATTTTCTTTCTGCTAGCAGGTTCACTTTTTGTCGGGCTTGTACTTTGATTCTGCTTTAGAGGCGGCAGCGTCTTCAGTGGCCGCGCGGAGACAGTGCTGGATGAGACACCCTGGGAAGGAGAAGCACCCCAAAAGAACCTGCTGACGGAAATGCCCTTCTCTGGATGCAGGGTATTTGGGTCCCAACTGGAGGCCATGAGATGAAGAATCCTGCAGAGGATAAAAAGCTTCTCGTTCCCAATCATCAGTCTTCAATGGGAAAGTTCTTTGGTGCGCGAAGAGCATTTGGAACGGGCTTTCAGGCAAGAATGGGATGAGGGGTGTGGAATTTAATAAAATATCTACTTGTCCATGGGGCAGGTTGCTTCATAAATCTACTTGTCCTGTAACAAAATCCACTTGCCCCCTTGCTGCCTAGTAGTGCAGCGACAAATTATGGCAACAATCTCATCATATAAGCGCTCTGATATAGCCTCTCTGATTATGCGAAGGCTCGTACCATAGTAGTGTTTAAGCACTTGCAATCCCCTTATGTTGCCACATGTCTGCAGATCTACATACTGGGGCTGAAGGTAGTGGTAAGGAATAGTTCCAGGGTTAGAATGCCCTTTTGAGTTTGCTCATGCTAAAATGCAGTTCATTCATATTTTCTAGGAGTACTATTTCTTTTCCTACTTCTCTTAATTCTTGGGAATTCACAAAAGCCTTATAGCTTCACGTAATGCAAGGACATATACCAGGGGTTCCCTTTTGAGACTTTCTGTAATAATTGTGCCCCTAATTTGGTCTGACGTTTACTGTGACCTTTGTGTTTATTAAAATGCTGTCTCTCTCTCTGTATCGGCTGGCTTCACTGTGAGTGACAGCATTCTGCTCTTTCACAAGGAGCATATCTGCACACAAAGTAGTTTTGTTCAGTACCAGTAACTACTGTGGCAGTGTGTGCTTTTTGGGACAAAAAAACAATTTTTGCTTTTGCAAATGTTTGTTATAATGGTGAGGACCCAGCAGCTCCCACACCAATAAGGTTTTAAAAAAAACAATGCCAAATCAAGTCACACTGACAAAACTAAAAAGCTGGCCACCAATTTCAGACCTACTGGCTTTACCAATGCTTGTTTGTTTCCCATAATCGTATTGCAACTGGTTGCACTGACTTTCCATTATGAATTTTTTTTTGAAATACTAGCATGCATCAACACATGTTACTCAATGATGCTGCAAAGAAATGGTACCTGAAATTACCGAAATGTTTTTTCCCCCGATTTCATTTATTTAATGAACTTTTTATTTTAAAAAGCAAACAATCCTCAATCTTGCTTTCAAGCTTCTGGAAATATTTGCATCAAATCAGAGAGCATTCTGGGAGCATTATAAATAGCCTTATATTGCTAAACTTTGAAAACGTGTGTACACATTTTTATACTGGAACCACTGTCGGTAGTGCAGTCGGAGCTTACAACATTTACTTAGAGCGCTCACCCTAATAATAAAGGCTTTCAATTAATGAACCATAAATGCAAGTTTGGACAGCATTACACATACGGGCAAAAATATTATATTAACTGCAGACGATGCCCTTCCCTGATCCATAATGGTGTACTTCAAACTGGCAGCCAAAGGGTTTGTGCTGCAGGGGGTTGGGCCTACTTGTCCCAAGGACAAAATACACATGAAAACTTGTAGCCCTTGACCCCAAACAATATGCTCTGGGCGTCAGGCAATAGGAATTCCACATCCCTGTGTGGATGCGGTCGGGGTGTCCCCACCTCAGAATTGAAAAGTCCTGGTGTAGCAACCAAATATTACATCTCACAATCGAGCACCAGCCAAGTCCTGACTGTGCCGTGACATTGCCATCATTACCATTCGAGAGGTCTATTAAGGTACCCCTCGAAGACTTGGAAAGAGTCAATCAAAGATAATGGGTGCCACAGATAATTCAAGAAGGCTATTGTAGTAAATTAGAATATAGCTCATTCAGTCAGAGCTTGGATTGTCAGGTGTTCTGTTATGAGCTGGTGTGTGAGTGCCGCAGTCAGACTAACCTGCTGTTGTATTCATTTGATCTTATTGGTCTCATTGTGTTTTTACATTCTGAATTCCGAGGAGTGTTCCAATGTGAGTTGTGCTTCTCCTATCCTAATGTATGGATGCTCCAACAACGCTTTTTACATAATACTACTTGTGGGTTCTTTAGACCAACACATTTGGCGACGATTTGAATATAGAACCCAAAGCGAGCATCCATGCAGGAATATATATGTATCTAGACCTTCAAGCAAACGAGCTTACCTGCACCAGTGCGAAGACAAGGAGCCTGCGGAAGTGACATCAGCCGTCTGCGTTTCTGCACCCAGCTGTCATTGGAGGCATCCTTGGAACTTATGGTGGAGCAAGGACTGTGCGCTCTACATCCTATTTCTGAGGAGATTGTGTTGCGCTGGAGGGGGTGCCTGTGTCCGTTCTGAGGCACACGGGTGTAGTTTGCCGCGGTGCAGTTGAAGGATTGTGGCGTCGTTTTGTGTCCTCAGGGCCAAGGAGGAACAAACATCGATGTGAGGAGGAGTACAATAAGGAGTTCCTGTATTGGGCGAGCGAGCATCGGCACGAGGAGAGGTGCGGCGCGAGCACTGGCGCGAGGTTCTAACCTAGAACGTATTGGTAACCATGCAGGCTCGCGCAGGCAGTGACGGAAGACTCGTGCACACAGTGCGATTGCAGCGTGCACCAACGTGAGCCACAGACGGGAACCGGCTATGGCACGACCTCCCGTGATGCACACACTTTGTTCACCGGGGCTCCCAATGACGCGCAGACTATTGGGGAACTAGTCGGCAGATTGGAGCACTCTTGTGTGACACTTTCATGTCACCGTCACCTCATCTGTGAGAACTGCTTGACAACCCTTCCCGAGGTTCTCGGAAGGCTTGCAGAAAGGATTGTATTTTAAATACCGACACTGACAAGACTCGGCAATCAGCAGTTCTCATATCTTTTAATCGCTAAATTATTACTATGGGTGAGCTTGCATTATTTTTTTCCTCTCTTTCTTTCACCATGAGTAATGGTTGTGGGAATCCACCACCACCATTTTTTAAGGGGCCAAATCAACCTGGTAACAGGTGTTAAAAATGTTTAAGATATTTTAAAAACTATTTGTTGGCTATTAATGGGGATCCATTTACTTCACAAAGAAAGAAGCTCTACTTTTAAATCTAATGGGCGCAGACGCAGGGGATATTTTTGAACATCTACCTCCTCTACCGACCCCACAAGGAATGGAAGCAGGGGATTATGACTGCTTTACAGAGATGCTGGATAAAATAAAAGAGAGATTTATAGAAGAGCTACACATTTCCTTCGAAAGATTTCATTTTTACACGCGGCATCAATTAATCGATGAACCAGTTGATTCTTATGTATCTACTTTAAGAACACTTGCTGCTGATTGTGAGTTTGGAGCACAAGTAGATACCTATATTAGGGATCAATTGATAAAAATTTGTCCCAACAAGAAAATCCAGGACCAGCTTCTGCAGCAGCGTAATACAACCTTGCAGGAAACATTTAACACAATTGATGTGAAGGGTTTGTCTGCTGGAGTGGCTGCATTGGCAGTTAAAAATGTACAACAATTATCACTGTCTAAAGAGAAAACGTTTAAGTCAAATGTACCTGATGTGACAGAAAATAGGTTGCTGTGTACCCATTGCAGTTCAAAATCAGACTTGTATCAATTTAAAAATTGTCCAGCTTGAAGTAAAGAATGTTTTAAATAGAAAAAGATAGGCCATTGTGGTGTAATGTGCCAGAGTGCAAGCAAGTGAGTGTCTAGTGTACTAAAAAACAGTATGGAAAATGTGGTGGAGGATGAAACAGTTTTTGAGAACACTGTGCTGTGTGTGAAAGAACAAGGAAAAACTCAAGAGTGATATATGAACGGAAATATAGATGTTGAAGAAGTGTGCAACACTATAGCAACAAATAATGTTGATAATGAGCCATATGTACCACCATTGTATGTGATCAATATTGATGTGAAAAATTAAGAGATTATTGCGGATTCTGGATCTCTATATACAATTATTTCTGACTCTTTCTTTAACAAAAGTTTGGAAAACAAAATTTTGGAATGAAATGATGTTTGAATGTATGGTTTTGGAGGGAAAATATTAATATGTTAGGGTATTTTATTGCTGAAATATCTTTCAAACACAAAACCATTATTGGTAAAGTGTATGTTATTGTAGATGGTCTACGGGTACTGGGCTGGAGACATGAAGGAACTTTTGACATCTCTTTAAATCACAATGAAAAAGTACAAGTGTGCATGGCAGAAGAAATGTTATTGGTACAAAGTGTTACAGAGATTGATAGTACAGACTCAGAGAGTATTCCTAATAAATATAAGAGTGTGTTTAGAAAAGAACTAGGGAAAGTGAAATAGTTTTCCCATCAAATTCAATTGAAGAACAATGCTCTACCAACTAAACACAAACTGAGACATGTTTCATTATCGGGGACACATGAATTGTCTGAAATGATCGAAAAAGTATGGGAAGAAGGAGTAATCGAACCGGTTGATGTGTCTGATTGGGTTTCTCCCATAGTTTTAGTTTTTATAAAATGGGGCGCTCAGGACGTGTGTTGACCTGAGATCTGTTAACAAACAGATTTTGGTAGAGTGTCACCCTTTGCCCAAGGTTTAAAAATTGCTTGTGAGGTTAGACGGTGCCAGGTACTTTACCACCATTGATCTAAAAGCAGCATACCATCAGACTGAACTGACAGATGACTCCAGGCACATTACCGCATTCATAACTCCTGAAGGAACATTTAGATATGTCAGAATGCCATTTGGACTGTCATCCCCAACAGTGATGTTTCAGAAATTGATGAATTGTCTCTTTGGGAAGACTGATGGGGTGATAACGTTCCAGGATGACATTTTTATATGCTCTGCAACTGCTGACAAACACTGTGAGACAGTAAGTTGTAAGTTGATACTTGTATAGCGCACTACTCACCCGCTAGGGTCTCAAGGCGCTTGTACGAATACCGCTGTGGAACCCATCCTGGCTTTCCCTGTGAGGCGTCCACTCCTGGGCACCCCCAAGGTGGAGGCCAGGCATCCTTAGCGTTGTGGGGGCCGTTGTGGAGATTAAGCAAGCTATTGCCCAGAGTTGCAGAGTGGGACTCCATGATTGGAATGGCACCATGGCGAGAATTATCAGGTCCGTGGAATTTTTTAGCCCAAGACCCGCCGAGGCGGGGAATTGAACCCTGGTCCCGGGCTAGACCTCTGCATCAGGGTCTGCCGCTCCAATCATTGAGCCACACTTCTCCAGACAGTGAGTAAAGTTTTAACGGTCCTGAAAGAAAAGGGAATGACAATTCGATGAGACAAGTGCAAATTATTTGCATCAGGAGTAGAGAATTTAGGACATTAAATTAGTGATACAGGCATTTCTCCAAAAAAAGAACTTCTTGACTCCATTAGAAACATGCTTGAAACTCAAAACAAGGATCATCTTAAATCGTTTTTGGGTCTACGTGAGTGTCATTCCAGAATTGTGTGTAATTTTGCTGACTTAGTTCTTTCATTACAGCTATTACTGAAGAAAGGAGTTAAGTTTAATGGACCAATATACATATGTCTGCAGCTAAACTAGTCAAGAATACTATAACTGAATGCAAACCACTATCATCATTTTCACAAAGCGTTCAACACCATCTCCCACAACACCCTCATCAACAGACTCTACAACATAGGCATACAGCAAGATGCCCTCAAGTGGATCGCCTCCTTCCTTACAGGGTGCACACACAGCATCCGACTGCCTCCCTTCACCTCTGCACCCAAAGACATCATATGCTGTGTTCCATAAGGATCATTTCTTAGCCTCTCTCTATTCAACATTTATATGACCCCCTCGCAGACGTCATCAGATCCCACAGACTCAACATAATCTCCTGCACAGATGACATTCAATTGATTCTCTTGCTCACCGAAGACCCCTCCAACGCCAAAACCAACTTCTGCAACGCCATGACCAGCATAGCCAAATGGATGAGAGACAACTGCCTTCAACTCAACTCCGACAAACTGAAGTATTGATCTTCGGAAAGAACATCTCTGCATTGAACCTCTGCTGGTGGCTTTAAGAACTTGGTACCACACCAACCAACCATGCATGCAACCTTGGCATCATCCTCGACAGCCGACTGACCATGAAACAACAAGTCAATACAGTTGCTGCCTGCTTCCATACACTTCGAATGCTTCGCCGAATCTGCAGATGGATCCCAACCAACACCAGAAAAACCCTCACTTATGCCCTTGTCACCAGCCGCTTCGAATACAGCAATGTCCTCTACACCGGCATCTCAACCCAGCACCAGAGAAGACTCCAGACCATACAGAACACTGCAGCCAGACTTATCCTGGACCTTCCCAAAGAACCCACATCTCCCCCCCACCTGAGGGACCTCCACTGGCTCCCCATCCAGAAGTGATGCCAGTTATATATTCACAAGCACGCCCACAAAGTCCACCTCGACCTCGGACCCGCCTACATCAACCATCAACTGAACTTCCACCAACCCTCCAGACACATGCACTCCGCTTTCCTCACCCACGCACACACACCCCACATTCGCCTCAGCCACAGCAGTGGCTGCCCCTTCTCCTACATCTCTGCCATGACCCAGAGCAACCTGCACCTCCAGCGCCGTACAGCCTCCTCACCGGCAGATTTCAGAAAGAGACTCAAGACCTGGCTCTTCGACGGAGGCACAGCGCCCAGATACGCCTTGGAGTGACAGTGATGTGCTTTACAAATACTGTTTGATTTGATTTGACAATCTGCTGCCAATATAGTTGCAGCTGATGCCAGCACCACAGGTTTAAGTGTGGTATTGGGCCAAATTAAAGGAGGTATTGAGAACAGCATTGCTGAGCCGCTCACATTAACAGAAACTAGATCTTCCACAATAGAATGGAAGGCTCTAGGATGTACATGGGCGGTTGAACACTTGTGCGGTAAACCTTTTAAATTGAAGACGGACCACAAACCTTTGATGTCATTGTTGTCTAAAAATGGAGTGGGAAAAATGTCATCTAGACTAGTCAGATTGCTTGCAAAGTTCTATGAGTATAATTGTACTGTAGTGTATATTCCTGGAATACAAAATGTAAGAGCAGACCATTTGTCTAGACAGTCAGGTGATTTGCAACCTAGGAGTAATTTATTTCCTCAGGAAGATTGTGTTGTAGCAACTGGATGAATGCCACCTCTGAAATTGAAACGAGGAATACTTTGAAAGAATATATTGTCAAGGGTTTTGCGGTTGGAAAAACAATAGTCTAAATAGCTGAGTGTGTACTGGAAAGTCAGAAGTGAGTTAATGAACTAATTGTAAAGGGTGAATCATGTGTACCACCAGTAGGCATTAGAAGAAAATGTATTTCAATTGCCCATCTGGGGCACTTAGGTCAAACCAATACCATAATGAAAGTGAGAGGTCTGTTTTGGTGGCCTTACAAGGACAATAATGTTATAAATTTTGTAAAGAATTGTTTGTTGATTCAGACAAAGTTCTTAAAACGCAGCGTGCTAACCTGCGACATTCTTCTGTGCCTGAGGAGCCATGGAAAAAACTTGCCATTGATGTGTTAGGCCCATATGAAGGTATCTCAAGTGTAAATGTTTACATCTTAGATTAATAGATTACTTTTCCAAATGGGTAGAGGCGAAATTGGTTTCTCAAATTGATTATGAAGCGGTAATTGCATTTTTGCAGGATATATTCAGAAGAGAAGGATTTCCTGATTATATTGTATCCGACAATGGCACACAGTTTACGTCAAGTGCATTTACCACCTTCCTTAAGAATGCTAATATTTGGCACATAAGAACGGCAATATACTCAACAAATAGGATTGGTTTCATTGAAAGGTTTAACGAAACATTAGTGGAAGGGATTCAGTTGGCTCTCAAAGCACATATTGATGTCAAGAAACACATAGCAAATCTCATATGGTCATATCATTGTACCCCACATTGCAACACCAAGTTTCCACCTTTTGTATTACTTAAAGGAAAGAAACTGAGACACGTGTTGAACCCTAGCTGGTTTTGTTCTAATGATGAAACGGTTGATCTAAGAAAAGATGTATAAAATGGCAAATAACACTGAAACCAAAGGAAAATATTTAACAAATTTGAAAGTTTGAAAACCAATATCCTTGAGATTGGGTGAGAATGTGAAAATCAAATTACCTAAGCATGTGAAGAAAGGGAAGGGTGCTCCAAGTTCTCTGAAGTTTTTAAAACAATGAAACTAGGAAAGACATCTGCTTTATTAAGCAACGGGTCTTGGTGCATTATTTATAGGTTGGCTGACATAAATGCTCCAGCTCACAACGATTCCTGCAGTAGCAATGACCCTGATTTTCTTGGTGATGCCATAATATTGAAGAATGTTGAAGTGCCTGAACATTGTTTAAATATGTCATGTGTTCTTAATGAAATAAAAAGAAATAGAGTTTTACCTAAAAGATTTGAAAATGTTGTAATGCATTAACTATGTAATGGAAATTATCTTTCAGTTTTAAATTCTTTTCTCTCCCTTTTACTTTCATTTTTGTTTGTTTTAATGTAAGGAAGGAAGGTATGTAGTAAGTTATAGATCGTTAAGTTAGAACTTAGATTGTCAGGTGTTCTATTATAAGCTAGTGTGTAAGTACAGCAGTCAGACTAACCTGATATTGTATTCATTTGATGTTATTGGTCTCAGTGTGTTTATCCTTGATGTACACTCTTAATTCTGAGGAGTGTTCCAGTGTCAATTGTGCTGCTCCTCTCCGGATATATGGATGCTCTAATAAATCTCTTTCACAACACTCCTTGTGGGTTGCTTGGACTACCAATGCTATCAAATAGTTTCGCGAACTTCCTTCAGAAACTCTCTATGTGACTCCTCTGCTGTTATCGCTGTAAAAGAGAGAAGCACTCCTCAATGGGATCCAGAAACTCCTGGAGAAGAGAGCCATTGCAAGGGAAAAGAGGAATGCATTCAGTTCTCTTCCTTGTGAAGAAAGCAAATAATGAATACAGACTGGTTTTGGATCTAAAGGAAGGGATTGCTTTCTTTCCGCACAAAGGATTCACAATTGAATCTCTACAGATGATACATCCCTTTTTATCCAAGGGGAATTTCCTGATACCGTTGGACTTCTGTGACTTATATCTAAACATTCCAGTAGAGTTAGCCTCCCAAACATTCCTGTGGTTTTGTGTGAATGGATAACATTATCAATTCCAGGTACTACCATTTGGTCTGTCTTCTTCCCCTAGAGTCTTCCCTAAAGTACTACATGCTCTGGTGGGGTATTACACTCTTGAGGAATTCAGGTCTTTCCATATCTGGAGGACTGGTTGAGCTATTCTTCTTCTTTTTCAAGGCACAGATGCAGACCAAAGAGGTGAGTATGTTGTTGGAGTAGCACAGGTTCCTTCTTAATCCCAGAAATCACATCCAGGGCTGTCACACTTCATTGACGGTCATTTTGGAATGTACTTTGGAAAAGTGTTCCTTCCCCAGTCAAGAAAAATGACATTAAGATCAAAATTTACTTTGTTTCTTTAAAACTAGTTCTCATTAGCATGGGGATGGTTACGTGTATAGGGGTCGATGGCCTCCACAACAATGATTGCTCCATGAGCCAAGCTTCAAATGTACCCGTTGGTAAACTCCCTCTTAAGTCTCTTGAATCCCAGCTCAGACAATTACGATCAGCTTAATCCAGTGGATTTGGAGTCAGCACAGCAGATTCAGTGGTGGTTGGGGGAGAATTCCATCCATCTTCCGACCATGATGGTGTTAATCACAGGCGCCAGCAACATGCGTTGAGTGGCAATCCTAAATCGGGAGACATTGAACTGCCCAGGAGGCGGAGGGTCCTTTCAAATGGATTGAGCTCAAAGCAGTTCAGTTGCTTTGAAACATTTTCCTTTCCACATTTTTTCAGCAGCAAGTTCAAGTGAGTATCTCCACTAGTGGTATACTCGCTGAATAATCAGGGGAGTTGTCGGGTACCATCCTCCAATCTGTTAGCACAGGAGATGTGTCTGTGGGCAGAATTGAATGTCTTATCTCCCAGAGCAAGTCATCTCCCAGGGAAGCAGAACAGGATGGACAAGGCAATGGTACTGTTGGTAGTCCCAGATTGGATACGTCGCTAATGGTTCCCATTACTGCTACAATTATCAGTGGGTCCTCGGTGGAACATTCCGTTACATCCCTATCCTCTGATCTATCGGCAATTGTCGGAAGCTGCATTGAGATGTCTTCGGTTGGGGGTTTGGCTGCTGAGAGGTTAAACCTTGTAGCTAGAGGTTGTTCTCTAGGAATTGTTCTTATCATTCGGCAATCCAGAAGTGCTGCAACATTATGATCTTACGCTCGGCATTGGCAATCGTTTGAGAAAGGAATGACAAGAACAGGTATGGATTGCTTATAGATGCAATCAAGATTCTTGATTTTCTGAAGGATGGATTTGAGTAGGGTTTGGTCATAGCTACCATGAGAGCTCAGTGGGCAGCAGTGAGAGCCTTCTGGGGTACAGATTTGGAGTATTTGAGCCCTTTGGTGACAAGATTTTTAAAGAGCTTCTTATGAAAGAAACCTGTGTTTTGCTAACTGTTTGAGATTTACCATTGATCTTGCACGCTTTACAATTTCTACCATTCAAGCTTTTATACCAAGTTGATTAGAAATTCATAAGTATTAAAGTGATATTATGGTGCTACAGTCGAGCCCGACACCGGCAGGCTCAGGCGGGCACGGTGCACATCCCTTCTCCCGCAGAAGCGGTGCGTGGGTTCTTGGGGGCTGCCTCACTCTCAGTGTTCACTTACTTTGGTGCCTTCACATTGGCCCTGGACGCGGCTTGCTGCTAGAAGGTACCTTGCATACCTCCATGCTCCCAGTGTTTCTTCCTTCCAGAATCCCTAGGGAGGGATGTTCAATTGCTTAATCCAATATGGCAGATATTCATAGTCTTCCAATAGCATCTTCCCAATCAATCATGGTTTCTTCTTTTCTGATGTCATTTCCTGGGATTTTTGTGTTTATGGAGCTCTGAACTGCCTTGTTTTTACATCACAATGCTTCGTCAATCCTGTCCAGGGTTTCTGTGCTTCCTAGCTGTTTCCTGAGTCCTAGTTCCTCTCCTGCAGTTTCTGCTTAGTTCCTGTCCTGCTCCTGTTTCTACTTCCCCCTGTATTCCAGTTTTCTTTCTCCATCAGTTACCATCATCAGGAGATTTTTTGCCAACTTGACATTTTCCTCCAAACAGGAACTTTGTTTCGAAGGCACCATCCGCTCAGGCACTTTCTAGCGTCCACATCGTGGCTACTGAAGGGGTCACCCATACTTCTGGCAGACCATGACCGTGAAGACCTGAGGCGTCTGCTCACACCCAACTCAAGGATCCATAGCCAGGCGTGGCTCTCCTGAGCCTGACAGATATTTTTGGTGGCCATCACATCTCCTAGGAGTGCAGGAGAGTTATGAGCTCTTTTATGCTCTGAGCCTTTTCTAAGGTTTGTACAGATAAGTCATTCTTAGGCCAGGCCCTAATTTTATTCTTAAGGTACCATCAACTTTTCATTGTTTAGAGGATCTAGTTTCGCCAGTGTTATGTCCAAATCCTGTTCCTCAAGAAGAACAGGATTTACAGGACTGAGATGTGAATATTTGGCACAAACAACAACTTTTGGAAAACAGATGCTGTGTTACTTTTGGATTAAAAGGTCAAGGTCTGAAACCATCTAAAGGCGACTGTGAGTAGATGTCTCACGCGGGCCATCATCAGAGCATATGAAGCACAGGAAGAGGGACCACCTGATAGAGCCCAGGGGGCCTACCAGAGGTATTGCAGCTTCCTGGGCGGCATTTAAAGGTGCTTCAGTGACGGAGAGCTGTAATGCTGCTACAATGGGACTACTCTCACACACGGGACTACCCTCACACACTTATGAATGATCACTGATTGGCAGTGAGGGCAAACGCCCGGAAACTTACTGATAACACTAACTACTTCGAGTTCAAGACTTTCACGTCACATGCCAGTTTCCCATCCCTTCCACTGATAGGTTTATCGGCTTCAGACAACATTTAGGATCATGAAGTGATGTCAGTATAATGACTGTTTATAGAAACCTAACAGGAGGTAATTGAACGCCATGTTGGAGGAATGGGAACCACTTTGGGGCATGTGTACAAGCCCCTATTACCACCACTATGTCACTTTTTACGACGTTGTGGTGGCGATAGGGGCATTGCCTTATGTACAAGGCAGCATGAAGCCACTTAACGTGGCTTAAAGCTGCCCTGTAAATAAGGCCCCCTTTCACGCTAAACTTAGCGTGAAAAGGGAGGGCAGTGGGTGTTGCGGTGGGCGTTCCACCGCAACACCCATTGACTTTATTTTACCCCCTATTTGCAAGGGCAGCATAAATAGGAGGCAGTGCCACAATTAAGACCAGGAAAAACCTGGTCTTAAGTTGGCAAAACGAGGAGAAATGCATTATTTCTCCTCAATTTTGCTTTTTCCATGTGTGCTGCCTTTTGCAGCACACATGGAAAAAGCAAAATGCCTTGGGTTATTTATGTACAGGAAGGTCCCTCTTCCTGTACATAAACAATATTTTTTTTAAATTCCGTTTTGTGACTTCCATGTGTGTTGCATTAAGCAGCACACGTAGAAGTGACACAATGGCATTTAAAGATTGTTTATGTACAGGAAGGAGAACCTTCTTGTACATAAACAATCTTTCCGCTGCACGCAGACATTCTTGCACTATGGTGCAAGGGTGCTTGCGTTGTCGCTACACTGCTAAGTGTAGTGCCAGTGCGGGGGGAAACAGAAGGCTGCACCATATCGTTGTAAATATGGTGCAGCCTTGTGTTTCTGAAGTGGCGGAGTGACACGTTATGCCATGACGGCTAACGCCTCACTCCGTCACTTCCTTGAAAATATGATCCATTGTTTTGCTTGGTGATCATTCTGGAAGGAGGCGCCGAAGCTCAGGGTGTAATGACTGTGATGGGGAAGTCTTGAACTCAGAGTAATGCACCGTATTCTTTAAAATACAGTACATTCCTGCCTTTTCCCTGTCATGCAGCGCAGCAAGATGACTTTCTGCGCTCCGCGTCTTTCTAACAAATATGCCCTGCAGTATTTAACTCATATACCAAGGTAACCATAGAAATAAATTACCCACTACCTGAGATCAGAACTTTCCAGACTTAATGAAAGATGCTCTGTGTACATGTAAATTTAGGTAACAATGAACCTCCCAGCAGACCGGGTAGTGAGGAGACATCAGTGTGAAACTGTAAAAGGCCCTGGGGACACTGGAGAAAATCAAGTGTACTGACTGGGACAAAGTAAACCATGAGACTGTGAAAGGCATAATGTGAAAATGTGTATCATGAAAAGGTATGCTGCTTCTGTTTCTGTGCTATGAGCAACTTTTCAAGTGAGGCGCATTATGGAAATATCCGTATACACATCAAGGCTGGACTTCACCAGCCACCAAAATGTGAAATCCAGTTTGAATTTTAGAATGACCAACAAGTATGCAAATAAGGTATACGGAAATTGATTACACCTAAATTGTTCTCATACATATTTAGCGTGAACGTTCTGAAAATTTGGCTAGATTTTGACCTTTCACTGGCTCAGTGTACCCATACCTAAACAAATATGTATTCAGGAAGTTTGCTCTGAAAACAAATGGTGTCCAGGTTACACATATCGTTAGGAAGAAGAACATATTTACAGTTGTGTGAGCTTAGAAGAGTCATGAATGCATCAGGCCAGACTGACAGTGCTGAAAAGATGCCACCACATGATCTGACACACAATTGATGAACGGAATGGGCATACCTGGTGCACTTAGGGCGAGAAAGCAAAAGACAGACAATTGATGGAAGGAATGCAGAAAACATCAAAACATCCACCTCCAGTCAAGCGATATGGGTGAAATCCATCATTCTTTTGCTCACCATGCCACCCCAGTTTAGACCTAGCCATACGCAAATTAGCCTTGATCCTGTGCCCCATGGGAACAGTCCAGCCCGAACTGGCAAGCCAGGTCCTCCCTGGACCAGAAACAAACATCCTGGGACCGGTTTCAGGTTTTCACCCCTCATCAGCCAGGAAAGCTTGAATCCAGTGACACAGTGAGCCCGGGACCCACGTCTGGGCATACCCAGCGCACTTAGGGCGAGAAAGCAAAAGACACACAATTGATGGACCATGTCATCTGTGGCAGTCTCTGACAGTACTTGCTTTGCAACCAACAGAACATTAATTTTTCGGAGCTGTAATTACTTTTTTCCCAGCATTCAATCTGCTGCTGACTAAACACATGACATAGAGCTACTTGGCAGAGAGGGACTGTGTGCCAGTTACAATGTTAGATTTTATACCAGAACATTAGGTTTGGTCCCGGATTTTGTAACACACATAGATGTGAAATGGGGCCCTTATCAACTAAGCGAAGAAAAGCACCCTAAACTGAAAACAAATGACAGCGAAACATAGAAAATGTGGGGGTTTCCATGAGATGTTTATATGTGTGTGTAATTCAAAAAACACTTTTTGTTTGTGCCACTGTTTCTCCTTAACGGCCACCAATGGAATTGTACACTATGGAGATAAGTGTTCTATTTAATGTGTGGCTTGGCGAAAAAAGGCTTTAACTGGTGGAAAATACTTTAATAAAATACCCCTTGGCGTTGGTGCTTGTAGAATGGGAATTATTTTGGGTGCAGTCAAAAGAATTGCACCACGTACACCCAAGTGCATAAAATGTCCTTTGTTGCCTGTAGCTTTTGGTACTAATGACTTGATGCATCAAAGGGGGTTCTCCTTCTATGTCTAGGGGAAAATGCATTTTAATATGCGGGCCAATGTTATGTAAGAATGCTCTATTGTCCTGATGAAGGTCTCGTACATGTTTGAGAAATTGAGGCTGAAACGTCGATAATGGTTTTCCTATTGATTTTCTGTAAAGGTTGTACATCTCCTACTGGATATTACCACCCAGAGAGAGTAGGATGAACGTGTTTACATAGCAGATCTTTCATGACACACAATTGTATGTCCTGTCTGTTTTCTCAATATTTATTTTATGTTGTTTGTTCTCTTATGGGCTTGCATCCTCTTTATTGTCTTACCTTTGTTGTAATTTATAACTGGCTTTTCACTATATTTAAGGATAAGGTATTACTACATTGTATACTCTTCACTGCAGGCTACTAATTCAATTATAGTTCTAGTTTATTGCGTAACATTAATTTTGGGTGGATAATTATATACAAAGATTCCTCTGGAAGCAACTTTCTGCAGGTATATTGTTTGTCCCAGCTTTCTGGGGTTTACTGGGCTGCCCTATATTTGTATATCTCACGCCATGTGGGACACTTTCACTAATTCTGGATTTCTAGCCAAGACCACGTTGCATTCTGGGACTTGTAGTTTCATTTTTCACACGGCAAGAGCAGGTTCAGAAAGTCCATCATGCAAAGTGACCTTGGTTAAGCATCCTCAATGGTTGAAGGTCCCATATATGGCCATAAGTCACTTGGCAGCATGTTGAGTTGCTCATAGGGGCATTCAACCAATGTCTGCATAACACCAGCAATGGTCTGGTCGGTGGGTCTAGCTTTTCCCGACCAGTATCTACAATATAAATCGACCGGAAAGCACATTTATTGATTTTCAGAGATGGGCACACAGACCGAAACTGACCCGCACCACACCCAGGGAGACACAGCCTTAGAGGCTACTTGTAACCAACAGGCAACCCAATGTCATGCAGAGAAGGACCACCATTTGCAACGCTTGGCCTTGATCCAACTAAGCTGTTCTGCATTCTCCTGCACAGAAAGAAAGCCTTCCAGCTCCACAAGCCAACTGGCCTTTCTGTGGCCCGAGCCGGGGTTTTACTTTGGTTGGACCATTCCCTCCTTGGGTGGTCCACGGCAGGATGTGAGAACAAGCTGTTGAGGTCAGAGCCCTGCGGAATCTCTGTAACACAATGACATTTGCCCTTTTCTCCCAATTTAGCATGGCCGCCAGCCCAGAATTGCAGCAGTGTAAGCAGTGATCAGCACGAGAGGAGTGGACCCTCTTTCTAATCCCTGACCTTGAACAACCACAAGAAACAACTTGTCAGTTTTATTTGGGATAATTAAGTATGCTGGCTGGGCCTGTGAGGGTTCAGATGGACTGCGCGTCTTTGGCCAAAGAGACATTGCCACAACTCACAAGGCTTCTGAGAGCAGAGACACAAAACCTTCTACTTCCTCAAACCTCTCAGCACTCTACAAGTCTCCTGCATGTGCAGTACGTATGATGTAGAGGATCTAATAGTGTTCACTTGCACACCTGGAGCACCGCGGAGGCAGCAGTCGGCCTTAGATAGCTATTACACACAAAAAGCTCGTTAGTAATACTAACTAGACACGAGCAATGCACATAGGGAGAAAATGTTCCCTAGCTGCACGGCTATAAAGAGTGTAAAGCTGGTAATTCGTACCTCTTACAAATATTTAGATGTGGTTTTTAATCATAAAATGCATTTTAATGAACAGCCACAGCAGGCATTTGCCCGGGGCCTGAGCATCATGTCAGAATTGTGTTGATTTCATAAACAATACGGATGGTCCTCCGTGAGTCCACCTTTAAAGGCCTATTGGGCTACGATTGTCCTCCTTTTTAGGTCTTGCTGAAGACCGCACATGCTCTGTGTTCTGGAGACCACTTGTTACGTTACAATGTGCTTAGAGGACGCCCATTGTTTACCATTGCTTGGCTTCCTTGTCACCCTCTTTTGCTTGCTTCTTATTCATCATCTTCCATAGGCTTCCTTCCTCTTAGTGTGTTTGTCCCTCCCCTGGAGCACGGACACATTACTTGTGTCCTTCCATTTTTCAGGCTCTACTTTTTTCTCTTTGTTTAAGCACTCTACAAGTGTGTGTGTGTGTTTTTCAGCTGTCTCCTTCTCCTCAGTTCCTTCCTCCCACCCTCCTTCTGTTGTCTATGTGCTAGCTCCTCCTGTGCACACACTGTTGTCCATGTGCATTGCCCTAGCCCCCGAAGACCTCCTCCATTGTTTGTGTCTTGCCTAACCCCTCCTGCTCACTCTTTGTAGTTCGTGTGCTTCCCCCCCCCCCCCTTTCACCTGTGCTCTTCCCCACCCACGTCCTTTTCTCTTGCTGTCCCTCCTTCCTTGTTGCCTCGGGGAGTACACAGCTACAAATTAAAAAAAGAAAGCTGGCTACGTCATAACGTTTGTGGGCGAGACCTAATGGCTTTGCTAATGCTCCCTGGATAAGGCTTCCTGGCCCTCATCATGGAGTCCCCTTCGGTTTTTGGTAAACTTGACAGATGCGTGGTCTGCAGAGCACGTAGTTTAGCTGCAGGTTTCTGGAATGGAGGCAGCGCAATGGGGCTGACCTCACTGGGGGTGCTGCACGAGGCTGTAGGTATAAATGAGTAACTGGTGCAGACAACTCCTGAACGGCTCCCATCTGCATGAAGGATCTCAGTGGGAGCCCCTGGAGATGTGTCTGCTGATGAGACATAAGGTCGAGATGCTGCTGGGAAACATGGCATACGCCCTGCAGGGCTATGGGGTGAAGCTTTCAGGACTGAAGGGTTTACGGTTTAATGGGCGAAGGCAGCTTGGCGAGGGTTGGTTAAAGAAACACTGTTAAAAATTAAATAAAGGAATTAACAATAACTTGTAAAAAAAAAAAAAAGGAGCGGTAAGGCAAAAGTCAAAAGGTGAGTATACAAACCATGAGGTGGCGGTGGCGAACAATGACTATCAAAGTGGTGAATGGTGAATGGCAAAGGGTTGGCATGGGAATTTTTGGTTTACACCTCATGTTTTTAAATGATCTAAATGAGGTTTTTGTTGGTTTATAAGAGCACTGAGGTCTAAATAAGGAACTTTCAACCGCAGATATCATGTATTGTACGCCTGCACGAATATTTTTATTTTATATATTTTTTTAAATTTATTTAGAGAGTTTTATATAGCGCTAGCTAGACCCGGAGGCATCAGAGCGCTTTACATAAGGAAACAGCGTGGTTTCACAATTAATCCATGCACGTTAAGTGCATAACCCACTGAGTTATTGTACCAGCACTGGGCGTGTAACCTCTGGGTCAAGCCTGGGTGGCTGCAACAAGTGCATGAACCCACTGTGCTCTCTTACAAGGATTGAAGCCTGAGAGCCACACGTTATAAAGAGTCTTGCAGCTGGGGCATTAATCACATGAGCTGCTTTACCAGTAATGAGAAATGAGAAGTGCTCAATGCGCACAGATCTCTACAGCGGGTGCCTTATCCCACTGAGGTGTCTCACTAGCTGATATATTTGACCAGCTGATACAGGAAGTAACATATAATAATCCTAGTATAGAAAGCTGAGTGCCAAATTGTAGGACACAGGTGCAAAAGATGTTGTGTCCATTTCATGTTTCATCCTTGTAAGGTTGATTGAATTGAGTGCTGTTGAGTTGGGCAGTACCACTCATTACTCACAGTGTTACATAGGAGGATTAGTTATCAGTGGTGCAGCCAGTGCAGTGGCACCGGGTCCCTCAAGTAGGAATGAGCCAGCCTGCCTCGCTCCGGCAGCAGGTGGGATACAGGTTACCCAACAATGATTTAAACATGGAGTCTGATTGTTCCTTGTTTACTTTTGGGGTGCACGAGGGGTGGTGCAGGGAAAAGGGATGTGAGAAGAGGATAAGGGGGAAATGGAGGAGAAAGTGGAAATGAATGAAAGAAAAGGTTTGAGCCAAAGATAGAAAACAGGGGAAAGTGCGACATAGAAGGGGGTGGAAATAAGGGCAGGTAACTAGAATAGAGAAGAGGAAAGGTAAGGGGACGGAAATTAAGATTTGAGGAAAAAAGCAGATGGAAGGGAAAGAGAGAAGGGTGGGTAGAGGGAAAGGAACGTAGAATGAGGAATTTGGGGACCTGTAGCTGGCATTAGTGCAGCAGGTGCATTGACACCCTGGTCCAGGGGCATGAGGGGCCCGCGACACCCCAATTATGGCAGTTTTTTATTTGATCTGTGGAGGGAACCATTTTCCTAGTGGGAGCAATCCAGTCAATGATGGTCTGAATTTTGTTCTCCGGTGGTTAAACTTGTCCCCCACCTACAAGGTGGCCCAACTACACAACCTTACTCTGCCTTATGTGGCACTTTGTAGCCTTGATAGTAAGGCCTGCCTACTGCAGGGCCTCAAGTACATTTCTGAGGAAGAAGCAGGTGGTTCTTCCAGGTGGAGCTAAAAAAACAACTATATTGTGTAGATATGCTGAACTATAGGCTTCCAGACCTGTTAGGACTTTGTTCACCAGTCATTGAAATGCGGCAAGTGCATTCTTCAAACCAAAAGGCATCACAATAAATTGATAGTGCCCAGAAGTGGTTGGAAATGAGTTTTTTGGTTCGGCATCCTCAGATAGTCTGGTTTGCCAATAACCAGCAGTCAGGTCAAATGTACTCAGATACTTGGCAGAGGCCAAAGTATCAATCAGCTCACCTGCCCTTGGAATTGGATGGGCATCCGCCCTAGTGACTGCATTGTCGCCTCTATAGTCTACACAAAACCTCATCTCTCTCTTATCCTGGGTGTGAGATTTTGATACAAGGACTACAGGACTAGCCCAAGGGCTATCCGAAGGCTCAATGACTACAACTGTAGCATCCTTGGACTTTAGTGACTCTACCGTTTGTTCCCTTCTGAGCATGCTATGTAATAGTTATCGTATTTATCTCCTCTGAGCCCTTTGTCATGTAACTGTTTTGTTTTGTTATTCTTATCTAATGCCGATATTACATTTATTACCTGCCTCCATCCTTTTGTAAAGCGCTCTGATATTCTTCGGGTTCTGGTTCGCGCTACATAAAACTGTATAAATAAATAAATGCATCAGGGCCTGTGGTACCCTAGCTGCTCTACTGGCTGTGTCACTGTAAGCCTGTGGTCACAAGTGCCAGTGCATGTTTGTATGTCTCTGCATATGTATGTCTTGTTTGTGAGCACAGGGGGTGCCAAGGGGCGGCACATTACACTGTATCACTTGGACAAGCCTTGTAGTCCAGAGGATGCTTTAACTGGAGGTGAAAGCCCCCCACAAGCCCATCCCAGACCCCCTGTCTCTGCCTGCCAGGGCAGGGGGGCCTGTCTCCCACTCTGGTGCACCCCAGTGGCTGCAGGCCGGGGGTCTGCTGTCGGAGCAGGGTGGGCGCCATCAGCAAACATGATGTGATCTCCCTTGTATATGGTGAATACAGGCCCCTCTAATGCAGTGTTTCCCCAATCATGGGTGGGACCAGTGGGAGGCTGTGGACAGGTCTCAAAGTTCAAGCAATACATTGCCTTTATATTCTGCATTTATCTTTTCACTTTTGCCGGGCTTCAAAGACAGAGGTCGCATGTCAGGTTATGTCTTCTGGCTAATTACTGCTTGAATTTTTTAACATGGGGATTGGTGTTTACAAACTCCTCTCACTTTGCAGTCAGAGAAATGAAAGTAAAGTGAATTCTGTGACATTCTTGCTGGGGTGCACCGTGTGAAAGGAAGGACTGTAGGGTATCCTTATTTTTGCAACACACAGCAAAATGTAAATACCTCAAATGAACGGTACACATTCAGCAGTTAGGAAAGCAAAAATAAAGCAATTTTTTGTAATCCTCCAGTGTGCTGGAAACAGAGATTGCAATAGGATCAAAACAAATCCAGACTCTTACTTGGTGATACAAAAATGATGAATATTCCCTGCAATGTAGATTCAGCAGTAAAAGTGTGTGTCTGTGCAAATGTAGTCGCCATTTCAATGGAAAATGTGTTGTGTATAAATTGGTCTGACGGGGTAATGTTTGGTGCTATAGATCAAGAACCATTTTTGTTAATTGAGTACAAAATGCTGGCCCTCACCAATTGTTTACACTAATTTTTAATATTAAAAGAATTACCATTTGTTGTAATAATTCCTTGAATCCGAAGCATTTGAATGGAAAGTGTGAGTAGGGCTGGCCCTTTCACGTCAGAGGAAAGGACCCTTGTTATGACTTTTCAGAGACGGGGCCAGTGAGATAAGTAGTGTAGTGTAGGAATGGTGATGACACAATACTGGTCACACAACTTCTCCTACGACTAATTCAAGCTAATTCAGATATAAAATGGCCACTGTGATATGTGCATGGAGTTAAGGAAAGGAGTCTAGACATATTTTGGGTAACTGCAGGAGAGTTACACGTAATGCACGACTGCAATGTATACATTATAAATGCATACCTAGGGATTACATCACGCCTCGGTGACTGCACAGACTAGAGTCCCCCGGATCAGAACAGTGCCCCTCATGCAGAATAACAGTGGGAACCTATATTCAAATGTGGGGGACATGCCCAGGTGTGAGTGCCCTTTGGGATGAAGTAATTCAGACTTTAGGAACACCAACCGAACTGGAAATACAGCCAACGATACAGATGTGCTTATGGAATTCATCACATGTAATAAACACACTACATATGTGGCGATGGTAATGGAACTAGGTCCCACTGTGGCAAAGAAGTGCATGGCACTAAGATATATGGCCAAACGACTGCCCACATGAAAGAGTGGTTATGGGAATTTGTGTGGTGGGTACGAGCTGAATGCGGGGTGCGCCACAGGTTGGTTTACAACGGAGTGGAACAGGGAGGAAGGATGGAATGGGGCTTAGCAGAAGTCCGGATACAACAGGAAATGGGAGACCCTGAACGGGGACCAGCTGTGAAGGGGACAGTTGATGAATGCCCTTTAGACATGTCTGTGATGCTTATCAGCTGTCCTTTGATGCAATAGGACCAATAATGGTGTTTAAGTGATCCTATGTCATGTATGGATTTGTGCACGGTGTGTCTCCCATCTATCTCCTTGTTTAAAAGGGGGGAGGGGATGGTACAAGTTAATCAATTGTAATGTTATTTTGCTTTTTAAATCAATTAAAAAAAAATTAAATGGCCACTGTTCAACATACGCCATTCTTGGGGGTTTCAGTACAGGGTCATGATTGATTTGCATATGGCCATGTCTGAAGTGGGGTGGCATGGTGTGCAAAATAACAATGGATTAAACCCAGATCTGTGACTGGGGTTGAATGTTTTGCCAATGTGCAACATTCTGACCATCATCTTGTGTGTTTTGCTCCCAATTTATTAAGCCATAAATGCCTTTATTTCTCGTGTCTTCCTCCCAAAATCGCCTTTTATTTTATTTTTTAGCAGAGTTTTATATAGCAGCAAACTTGACCTGAATGCAATCAGTTACGTTACATGAGGACACACATTTTATTATTTTTATTTGGCACGGGGAGATTAAGTGATTTGCCCAGAATCACAGGATGTTCAGCGTCATTGCTGAGACTCGAACCCAGTTCCCCCAGGTCCGAGGTCGAGCGCCCTAACCGTTAGGCCAACTCCTCTCCCCTTTGCTGCAGTACAACCCGATATATATTCCCTCGATTTGTTTTCAAAGTCTCCCTTTTTCTAGTCTGAACATGTTGGCATGTGTGATACGGGCACTCATCAGTCGTCGAGTTAGCAGGTGGGGCCCTTCGGCTCGGTGCCCCATATGAGAGAAGGGGGTAATCTTCCTCCTACACATTCCTGTAGAAGGATGGTTTGCTATGATTGGTTCCTCAGATTCTGGTCCCTCAACACATATATTAAATGTGAAATGGCAGTGCACAGCGGTTTCTCTTAGGAAAATAGAAGCATTGATATGTTTATAATTTACAACTGATGTACATATGTGAGACAAGACTAGTTTTCTTATTATATGCTCAGAGGAAGAATGGTTTCCCGGTTGCCTTATTCCAAGAGTAAGATACACCCTCTTCACATGCTCACTCATTCTCACATCCTGACACACTGTCTCACTCATATGCTCACACAGATGCTTACACTGTTTTACTCACTGTCTTACTCACATGTTACACACACTAACTTACATGCTCACTCACTGTCTCACCCACATGCTCGAACATTGTCTCACTCTCACTGTTTCGATCATGGACTGTCTTACTCACACACTCACAGTGTCTCCCTCATACTGTATCACTCACACTCTCATTGACACACCCACAAGCTGTCTCGCTTACTGTCTCACTCACACACTGTTTCACTTATGATGTCTCACTCAAACAATCACAGGCTCTCTCACAAACTCAGATTCACTCACATAGTAATTGTCTCACTCACACAATGCCTCATCATACACTTACTGACCTGCTCACAATTTTTCACATGCTCACACGCATATTCACTCACATTCTCGCTTACAACACTGAAACACATGCTCATTCCCATGCTCACTGAAATGGTCACTCTATCACTCACATACTCTCACACTCTCACTGTCTCACTCACATGCTCACTCACACACTGAGAATAACTCACATGCTCGCCCACTCTCACTCACTTCCTGTCTCATTCACATGCTCACCCACTCACTCACTCACTCACTCACTCACTCATTCACTCACTCATTGACATTCACTCACTCACCAGTATGCACACCGTCTGTCACATCCATTCAATCAAGCCTTTGAGAGGCATTTGTTACTCACCTCTCAGCTGCCTGTGTGGGTCCTGCTTCAGCTCCTCGGCATTAGGGGCTCCATTTGGATCCCACCTCAGGGACTCAGGCTGGGGGCTGAGTGCTGGAATGCGTGCAGTCCATCATAATGGAGCTGGCATTGCCAAGTCCATGCTGATGCGCCGGGCAGGGTCCAGCTCTCAGTCTCTCGCCTTTTCACCTCCAGCTTTCTAAGCTCTGAAATGAACCAGGAAAGGGTAGGGTGACAGGCTGACTGACATGTAGTCCAGGGAACTGGCAGACTGAAAGCCCAAAGCACCCAGGGTTACGCTGCAGTGAGTCACTCGCATGGGGAGGCACTGAGGTGCGGCATCCTTCTGAGGCCAGGGCTGGGACACTGCCAGCCCTTGAGTATCTGCCTGATCGGTGTTGCAATCACGGTCATATGCTTTCGAACGTACAAAAGGTGATGGGAGGAATGCTTACAATAAGTCTAACCACTGACAATCACTCGCCGTAGCATTCCAACACATCATTCATTGACCCACCATGCCACTGCGGTTGGACCCAGCCATATGCAAATCAGTCTTGGCCCTGCCCCAATAGGAACAGTCCAGCCCGAACTGCCTAGCGAGGTCCTCCCTGAGCTGAGCCCCACGCAAGCCAGGTACGGTTTCGTCCTGATTGGGGCTGTTCAGTCGGGTGTAGCTCGGTTCCAGTGGCACCGTGGGCACGGTACCCACGTCTGGACCCACTCTGCCATGCTGAGCAATTGCCAGCGGTGAGACATATTGCAAGCATTCCTCCAATCACCTTTTATGTGTTTGATGCATGTGTATACGGGCGATCACAAAGACCTCACGATCTGCCTTGGGCTACCTGGGGGGGAGGCGGGATCACTATTTCATTCGACTTTACTAACATCGAATAGTAGTTTATAGTTCACCAGTTATATAACGGGAAAAAAGACAGAAAACAGGGCGGGCAGAGCGCTGGCACCCATGAGGGCGAGCCGCCACCGCTACTAGTGATTCTTAATTATAGCAAAAGGCCTAAAATATATTTTCCCAGTGGAAAGGGAGTAAACCAGGAGGCAAAATTCTGTTTGTGTGGGAGTGCTGAAAATGCTTGTCCACACAATGGACGTCAATAAAAATTGCTAGGCAAACACCACAAAATGATAAACTCAGTTATACACTTTGCGCCTTAAGCATACTGGCCTGTTGTGGTACTGCGGGGGCGTTGAGGCTGGGGGTGCGACTGACTCATGCCCCTTTATATCTTTGCTTATCTCTATCTGCCCCTTGTGTCCCAGCATGGTGAACTGATGCAGTGTGATAAGGAGAGGGATGGGGATGCTTAACCACCTGTTTACAAAGTTAAGGAAGTTACTTTGTAGAAACAGCAGCTTACCTTGAGAACTACTGGACGGTGAAAGCATTTCAAGTATTGAGGCCTCTCCTAGAAGATGATGTTGTGTGTGTTCATCTGCTCTGTCTTCTCTAGCTTCTGGCATCACTCTGGATAAACACCACAGCCAAGGATGTCTCTCTGCTGGAGTGAGAGAGGGAATCTTGAAGCACCCACCTGCCCAGCTGTCAGGGCCTCTCAGCATTAGTTTACAGCAAGAGCTGCAGAGACATGCCAGGCAAGCGGGGCCAGGGAAGGGCCAGCAGGGTGCCAAAGGAGAGAGCTCGTTTGGGAGTCACACTTTTACAGACAAACCTATTTTGGGAGTATCGACACAGGGCGCTGAAGGAGGGCAGCCAAAGATGGGAAAGAGGTTCGGACCTAGGGTCACATGTATCAAATCATCATTTTGCGATTACCAAATAGCGTTTTTTACAGAATTGCTATTTGGTAATCGCAAAATGCTATGTAAGGATTCACCAAAGATTTTGTGGTTTCTTAACAGCGATTCAGTAAATAGCAAATTGCTATTAGGCAATATTACTCCACTTGTTCCTAATGTCTGAAATGCCCTAAGGGTGCGAATGGTTTTGCATTGGCTAATTTGCGATTACCTAATTGGTAACCGCAAAGTAGATACTGTAAAGTCAGGGGGTGCCCAGGGACCTGAGTCCCCCCTGAAGCACCCCCAAAAATGTAAAGCGCACACATGGTCCATGGTGTGCTATTTGGCACTTTGAAAAATGCAGTTTTGTGCATTTCTCAAAGTTTGCATATGGTTACCATTGACTTAAAGTTGATGGTAATTGCATTTTCCTAAACGCACAGATTGCATTTGGAAAATGCTCCATACGAGTGTTAACAGAATCGTAATTTGAGTATCCCTATTTGTAGTCGCAATTTTAGGTAATTGCAATGTTTGCGATTACCTGAAATTGTGACAACAAAACCTTTCATACATCATGAAAGGCTATTTTGCACTCGGAAACTGCTGATTTTACTGAATCGCACCATTTGCGAATGCAAAAAAATTTCATACATGTGGTCCCCAGTGCATGCGCACCATCTGTGAGAAAAAGGATGGATGCCGCAAAGGATTTTCAGAGTGAGGATTGCTTATCAAAAACATATGCTGATAAGTGCTGTGTCTTTGTTTAAAAATGCTTTATTAAATATAAACTTCCGCATTCGGCTAAACAAAAAGATATTTGTATTTAATACATATATTGCACCATTAGGAATGCCTATTAGCATTTACTCTTGGAAGATAGTTACAGACCGCTTGGCTTCTTAAAGGTAAACATATCTAAACCAATGGGGTTTTGGGGGGGGCGGCCGACCAACCGGAGGCCTGCCACCCCCGGGGAGTTTTGGGCCGAGGGGGCAGCCGTAGACACATACGGCATGCCTTGGGCTCCTTTTGGGTTCGTTGGGCTGGGGTTGGGCGTTTTTTGGGCGGGAGGGTTTAAAACCGGCCATTTCGTATCGCGAGCCCCCATTTCGGTGGCCGTGACACGACAGCCGGTTCTAGGGAGGCGGGCAGTGGTGTCGGTTTTTGTTTGTCTAGGCCTCTGGAAACGTAGTCAGGGCGTTTTGCGGGCAGAGTTTTGCTGCAGGGCATTGGCGGCAAAAGTTGGTTGTCATCGCCACGTGAGAAGCCTGAGTGCGGGGACCGGCGGTTTTCTGAGGAGTGCGATGGCCACGTGGGACGATCCGCGAGTGGCAGAAGCGCTTCGCTTGCTGGAGGTCATGGATCTGGTGCGGCCCGGCGTGCGGGTAAGGCCCCACAGGCGCGCCGCGAGTGGAGTGGCGGCTGCGGTGCTCGTGTGCGACCCGCCGCGGGCGCCCTAGCGTGCACCGGCGGATGCAGCGGGGCGCGGCCGCATGGCGCACGCGGCCGCCCCAGTGAAACGTTTGAGGGCAGGGAGGCGGGCGGGGTCGAAGCCAGCATTGAGGTTTAGGGGGGGGGCGGGGGGGCGGTGGTGACGCAGGGCTCGAGGGGTGGGTCCGAAAACACTGCCACAGCTACCAATGCCTCTTCAGGGGCCAAGGGGGCAAAGGGGACAGGCGTTAGGCGTGGTGCGGGGGCTAGGGGCAGGGGGGCTGTGGCAGGGTGCAAGGCCGTCGGGCCCCAGCGGGGCAGTTTCCCCGTTGCTGATCGAGAGTGAAGGTGAGGGGGCGGCGGAAGGAGGAGGCATGATGGGGACTTCAGTAGTAGGGAGGTCGCCGGTGTGGGAGTGTGGGGGGTTGGGGGGAGGGGGCAGGAGTGGGGGTTCGTGGGGGGGGCATCTGGGGGGGACGGGCCCGGTAGTCAGAGGGAGGAGGGCGGACTCACTGGGGCCGGGGGGCGCGGAGAGCTGAGAGCGGGGTGGGGGGAGCTCCGGGGGGGGTGGGGAGCTGGCATGGGGGGGTCCTCGTTCCGTGTTGGGGGTTGGGGGAGGGCGGGGAGGGGGGTGGGGGGCGAGAAGGGGACGGACATGGGAGTGCGGAGGGGGGTGAGGGGTGGCGTGGGGGCAGCGTCGGGGGCCGGCACGGTTCAGTGGGAGGTGGAGTCCCCGGAGTGGAGCAACGGGGGGGAGAGTGGAGGGGGATGGGGGGATGTGGGGTGGAGCGGATGGGGAGGGGTGGCACGGGGGGGCTACTCCATCGCGGCTGGGGGGTCATTCCTCGGGGGCAGGGGGCGGGAGGGGCTGGGGGGTCGCCGGGGGGTGCGGCGGGTCGGGGGATAGGTTTACCACCAGCATGTCGGACGCCACTTTTTTCTTTCGACAGGTAGGCATGGAGAGGGGCTCGGGAGAGCTTCATGCGGCTCCAATCCACCGAGGGGATGGGCCAGCTCTGCCTCATGCGGGCGGTCACGCTCCCACGAGGGACCTGTCAAGGGTGCCATCCAGGAGTCGGGGCGGTTGGTCCCCGCCAGCCTCACCTCGAAGGGTTGATGCGGCCTCCGGGGGCGGGGGCCGGAGTTGCTACAGTCCAGGCAGGGCACGCGGGCAGGACACAGGGCGGAGGAGGGGAGTGTGGATTTAGAGGACTTGCTGCACACATGTAGGGAGCGTGCGGGGTTGAGCCGGCTGGAGCCCGTAGAGGGCGGTTGGTGGCCAGAATGTGGGCCGACAGGGCTGGAGTCCGAGGAGGGCGGCCCTGACAATTGGCATTAGGATGAAGAGAGCGTGGAAGAGGGGGAGATTCGGGAAGGGAGGGGGGGAGGGGAGGAGCGCCATAATGTTTGTGCTAGTTCATTGCAGCCCCAGCGATTCCAGGCGGAGAGAGTGTCGGCCCCTTCTGCGCAACTGGTTAGGCGGCGGGATCCGGCGAGGACGCCGACCTTGATGCCAGGTAAGGGGAGAAGAGGGGGGGCGAGTGGTGCCGCACCGGTGGGGGTATCGGTGGGCACGGATGCGCGGGGCGTTGATGGGGGGGTGCGTTTGAGCAAGGGGGCATACGTACAGGACACTGGCACAGGGGGCGAGGTGACGGGGGCCTTGCGCGATAAGGGGGTTGGGGAGGCGCCCGCGACGGGTACGGGGAAGGAGAGTCATGAGGTGCCAGTGCGTAAACTCCCGTATATGGGTATTGCGAAGCCTCTGGGGGCGCATCTGTCTTTGGCCACCAAAGAAAAAATTTGGAAGGGAGAGTATGTGGACATCTTGAAGCTCCTGAATAGGGAGCTGATGGCGAAGGAAGGACTAAGGAGGAGGAGCTGGAGCTGGCTCGGCGGCCCAAGGTGCCTTTGAATATTGAGAACTGGTCGGCGGGGTTTTTGATCTTTGCGAGTGTGTACTGTGATAAGTACCCGGAAAGGTCCGTGGCATTGCTTAAATACATGGATGTCATACGTCGGGTGCAGGCGACGTACGGGGGTTATGCCTGGTCGCACTATGATGAGGAGTTCCGAGCGCGCCTGGCCTGGGACACGGAGGCAAAATGGGGAGAGATTGACTCAGACCTGTATCAGCAGACGATGGGCGGGGCTAAGTTTGGGAAAACGATTTATACGGCCAGTGGCCAACCTTTGGCGCCTCGCCCCTTTCCGCCCCGCCCCACCCGGGGGTGGTGGGGCAAGGAGAGAGTACTGGGGGGGCCAGTGTGGGAGCGTGTCGGGACTACAACAAGGGAGCTTGCACGCGGCAATACTGCAAGTTCCGCCACGAGTGTTCAAAATGCGGAAAGCGCCACCCGGTGGTGAATTGCTGGGGGACAAGGGGCAGCCAGGGACAGCAGTCCACTCCGACGGGGCAGCAGCCCGGGGGCACGGGAGGAAAGGGGGGACAGGGGGCTTTTGGAAAAGGCTTGTACGCCAGTTAAACTGGACCGGCTGGAACCCTTCTTGCCGTCTTATCCACGGACCGAAGACGCCGGACTGTTGCGGCAAGGTTTTCGGGAGGGTTTCCGGCTGGGGTACGAGGGTCCGCGGATTGCTCGGTGGGCGGAGAACTTGAAATCCGCCCAGACGCATAAGGCGGTGGTGCGGGAGAAACTGGGCAAAGAGGTCCGGGAGGGGCGGATGGCGGACCCCTTTTGCAGACCCCCGATTACGGATTTGATCATCTCCCCCGTAGGGGTGGTGCCGAAGAAGGAGCCGGGTCAATATCGGCTGATCCACGTCATGTACCGGGGGTGGACAATGACATTGAGGATGCTTTGTCTCGTTCACAGTGGCAGAGATTCAATGGGCTAGCCACGGACGCGGACGAGTGCAAGACGCTGGTGCCAGCGGGGCTGTGGTCCGTAGGAGAGAGAGGGTCGCGCAATTGGTAAGGCAGTCGGTGGCCCCGTCCACATGGAAGGCATACAAACAGGCGTGGCGGGAGTTTTTGGAGAGCGGGGCGATCCGGCATGACAATCCGTGGGTGTGGAATGAGCAAGTGGTACAGTTTATGCTGGCGCTGATGGACAGGGGACGGTCGAAGGTGACGATTGCCGGCAAACTTTCCGCCATAGCCTTTATGGGAAAGGTGTTGTGGGGCTACGCGCCGTCGGCGGGCGAACTGGCCGCGCGATTGCTGGAAGGTTGGGTGCGTGAGAAAGGAGGCAGGGCACCTCAGCGCGGTCCCATCACGGGCGGTATGCTTGGCGGCTTGATACAGCTCATGCCAAAGATATGCCGCAATCGGGAGGAGGTCCTGTTGTTTGCAACCCTGATGTCGTGGATGTATTTCGGGGCATTTCGGGTGTCCGAGCGGGTAGGGCCACGGGGCAAGCCAGGACTGCGGTTGGGGGAAGTGGAATTGCGAGCGCGGGAGGTGGCGGTCCGGCTGCAGCGCGCAAAGACCGACCAGAGGGGCGAGAGGCAGTGGGTGGTGCTGGGCCCAGTGGCGGATCGAGGAGTGTGCCCCGCGTGGTGGGGGGAGCGGCTGGCTGGTGGGGGGCAACCGTGGGACGTGGAGGTTTTTCGCCGGGCGGAAGGAGGACGGGTGACGGCGGCACAGCTGCTCTGGGTAATATGACAGGCGCTGCAGGCCTTAGGGGAGGATCCCAGGCGCTTTGGGACACACTCTTTCGCATAGGGGCGGCAACCGATGTAGCGTGAAATGGGTGGGGGAGGGACGAACTGATGCGCTTGGGGAGATGGAAGTCAGATTGTTTCAAGACGTACACTAGGTTGCGGGGACACGGGATGGAGGAGGAGTCATGAGGTTTGTTCGTTGGTTGACATGTGTCTCTTTTCAGGTGCAGTGGCGGGCCCGGACGTGGAGGGAATCTCGATCTTCATCGTAGGACATTCTTTTGTGAAACGGGCGGAGCACTCTGAATGGGATAGGCACAAGAATCTCAATTTAGGATTGGATCCTGGGCTTTTCAATTGTCAGTGGCGGGGAAAGGGGAGCATGAGATGGCATGAATTAATTCCCATGTTGAATCAGGTGGTACGGGTGGGAATTTGTCCAGATGTCTCGGTCATCCATGTAGGGGAAAATGGCTTGCTGCAATGTAAGGGATTGGCTTTGTTGAAGCAGATGCAGCGGGACTTGAGGGAGATACGGGGGCAGTGGTCCGGGTGCCATGAGATTTGGTCTGAGTTCATACCCAGGAGAAAGTGGAGGGTGGCAGAGCGTCCTGCGGCAATAGATAGAGTGCGTAGGAAGATTAATAGGGATATGCGAGTCTTTTGCGCTAAGGAGGGTTTCGGGAGGATGGAGCACCCGGACTTACGCTATGCGGCAGTATATACTTTTCGGGAGGATGGAGTTCATCTGTCCCGCTACGGCATGGAACGGTACATTGTACAGCTGAAGGAGGCATTGGATAGAGCAATAGGGGTGAGCAGATACCTGAAGCGTTCGGATTCCTAAGGGGGGGTCGAAGGCTGTCTGGGACACCCTTTGAGTGGCGTTTTTTCCTAGTTGTTTCAGTATAAGGTTGGATGGTTACAGTTATGAGAATAACATAAGAAGTTATTTAGTTAGGTAGGTGTAGAGAAGTTAGGAATGGCCAGTTGTTTATAATGGTTGTGGGAGGGGGGAAACATGTTAGGGGAGGGGGTGGGGGGAAGGTAGGAAGACTTTACTTAGTGAGGTTTCGTTTTGTACGGCACAGGCCAAGGGAATTTCTGATGTAAGGTGCACCTGTTTCCAATAAAGCGGCCTTTTTCACAACAAGAAATGTGTCGTGGTATGTGCTGCCCCCAGGTTAGGCCCAATGGGGTTTTGGGGGGGCCGCCGACCAACGGGGAGTTTTGGGCCGAGGGGGCATCCGTAGACACGTACGGCATGCCTTGGGCTCCTTTTGGGCTCGTTGGGCTGGGGTTGGGCGGTTTTTGGGCGGGAGGGTTTAAAACCTGCCATTTCGTATCGCAAGCCACCATTTCGGTGGCCGTGACACGACAGCCGGTTCTAGGGAGGTGGGCAGTGGTGTCGGTTTTTGTCCCACCTTCCCTCCCCATAGTTTTTTCTTTTTTCATGCGGGGTCTTTTTGGTGGGGGACTTTGGAAGGCGTGGTGGAGTTTTTTGCGGTTGGCTTTTTGGGGAACAGGTGCATCCGGGGGAACACGTGTAAGGGGTTGTCGCTGGAACAGGTGCGGGTGTGAGATCTGCTGCGGTGGCGTTTTTTCCTAGTTGTTTCAGTATAAGGTTGGATGGTTACAGTTATGAGAATAATATAAGAAGTTATTTAGTTAGGTAGGTGTAGAGAAGTTAGGAATGGCCAGTTGTTTATAATGGTTGCAGGAGGGGGGGAAACATGTTAGGGGAGGGGATGGGGGGAAGGTAGGAAGACTTTACTTAGTGAGGTTTAGTTTTGTACGGCACAGGCCAAGGGAATTTCTGACGTAAGGTGCACCTGTTTCCAATAAAGCGGCCTTTTTCACACCAAGAAATGTGTCGTGGTATGTGCTGCCCCCAGGTTAGGCCCAACAGGATATCCTGCACCCTCTAGTCCGGGTAGCCCCCAATCAGGGCCGCCCTTGGTGAACATACACATGCTTACTACTGCTTCTGCACTCCACACGTGTCACTCACTGTCTCACCTCCCTGACAGTTTTAACAAGGGTCCTTTCCTCTGACGTAGACATGCTGGTCCTAATTGGACTTTCCATTGAAATGCTTCTGATACAAGGAATTATTACAACTAATGATAATTTTGTTGCATTGAAAATGAGTGTAAACAAATGGTCAGGCCCAGTATTTTGCACTCAATTTAACAAGAAACTCCCTCAACTAATCCCCTTCCAAAGACTGGGAGAAGTGAACGTGCTGCACGCGAGAGGGTGTCAGCCATGATGGAATGGGCTCCCTGCCTGGGATCTGTCGCAGTTCTCAGGCAGCCTGACGTGAGATACTTCTAGCGTTTTGACAACCCACTTAGAGTTTTCACGTGGGAAAAATGACGCTGACTGCTCAATGCTCAAGCCCTCGCCTCTACGCTTGCAGGAAGCTGTTGTGGATGAGGAAAATGCTGCCTCTGCGCAATAGGGTTCAAGTGTGTCACTCACAATATTTACTTTTTAAATCGCTAAAGTAAACTGAGGTTTGGCAAAAAAAGTATCAAAGTATGAAGCATATCTCGCCATGATGTACTTGACATCAGTAAAAGCCATTAATCTTTCAAGGGAGGGGGGGTACATCGTGGGGTGTCTGTGGTACGAATGTGAGAAGCTCACATTAAGAGTGCACACTGGTTTCTGATAGACTGGTTTGAGCATGGGGTAAGGGCCAGAAGAGCCCCTTCACCAACTCTACGCTCGGCTTGTGCACGCCCACTCCCTACTACACCTGGGGGAAGTGCATCAGCCAATCACGGGCAGGCTGATATACTGGAAAATGTATTTGTGACTCTTAATCTCATTGGGCGTAGATTTAGACACATCAGGTAGGAGAAAGCATGTGAGGTACGGACTAATTTAGATCTTGACGGGCCCTTCTTCAATGGGAACAGTCCAGCCAAACTACAAGGCCAGGACCTCCCTGAACAGAGCACAAGCAGCCCCGGAGGGGTTCCGCTCACATTGGAGCTCATCAGCCTGGCATAGCCTGGTTACGGTGACACAGTGTGCACAGGACCCCTGTCTGGGCATACCCGTCGCATTTAGGCTGGCACACTCAAGTATAAAAAAGTGTTGTTATTTAACCCCTTCTATGCTGAACGGTGGTCATGTGCAGAGGATGAAACCATTCCATCCTCTGCACACAACCAGGAAATCCCTCTGCTGTTTACAGCAGAGGGATTTCCTTTTTTGTGTTTTAGCCTTTGAGATCTAGGGAGAGCTGCCCCCATCTCCTGTGGCATGTTTGTTTTAATGTAATGACGATGCATGGCGCGCTGACATTATTACATTAAAAGCGAAACTGAAATGAGCCAATCGGTTCCTTTCACTTTTACTGTTTACGTGCTTGCGGGGCTCTCTCAGCCCCCGACCACGGAGGCAGACGGAAAGTGGAGAATCCCCCTTTTCCAATGGTACCCTTCCCTAGTGGATCCCCGCTTAGGGATCGCTGAAGGAGGGCGATCCCCAAGCAGGGATCCGCCCACTAGACACCAGGGAGGGGGGAGCAGCACCTTGGGCGATGGCTTTTGTTCCCTGCTTTAAATTATGGCATTATTCAGTCTTTCTGCCCTCTTTGGGGGGCAGATGGTGGGCAGGGGGGCAGGAGCCAATTCCCCCCACCCCTCCCAAAAAACAGTACAGTCTTTATGCTTGGGGGTAGGTGAGTGCAAAGCCCCCAAATCTGCCTCTCCGGAAGAGCAAAAACCCCACTAGTCACCAGGTAGTATTTCTTTAAGCCAGAATGGGGATGGGGGCTGCCCAGAATGGACATGCAAATGCCCCCAACTACCACAAAAGTAAATGGGCAAAGTCTTTCTGCCCACGCTGGAGGGCGTACGGGGCAATAGTCACCAATCTGCTCTCGCAGGGGGGCAGAAAGCCCACTAGGCACAAGGACTATTTTTTTCATAGTGTACAGGTGGGGGCTGCCCAGAATGGGCATGCCAATGCCTCCACTCCCACAAAAACAAATGGGCACAATCTTTCAGCCCTCCTGGGGGGGCAGAAAGTCCATTAGGCACCAGCAATATGTTTATGGGCATGTCAGGGAGCAGCCCATTAGACGAGGGTCATGCCACTTTCTTTTAGGCACACATTTTGGCCATCCTGCCCCCTTGGGGGAAGATCAGAGATATTTTCAGGTTCATCTGCCTCCAAAGGGGGCAAAAAACTACTTGACACTAGGGAAAGTTTATGTGCATGTGTGAACTGTAGCTTGGGTGACGAGTTTGGCACGCGCTGGTGTTTGGCTGGCTGTTTGTGTACTGGCATGTTGCTGGGGTGTATGTGGACTTGTTCTTGGCTGGCAATGTGTGTGGACAGGCACTTGGCTGGCAGTGTGCACAGACTCGCTTGGCTGGCGGTGTGTGTGGACTGTTGCTTGGCTGGCGATGTGTGTGGATGGCGCTTGGGTGGCGATGTATGTGGATTGCGCTTGGCTGGTGGTGTGCATGGACCTGCATGTTTGGTCCCAGGATCGACGGCCTTCTAAGGAAACCTACCAAACCCAGACATTTCTGAAAACTAGTCACCCGGGGGAGTCCAGGTAGGTGTGGCTTGCATGGATCCCCCCCAAGGTTTTCTTACCCAGAATCCCCTCCAAACCTCAAATTTAGCTAAACAAATCACGTTTTCCTCATATTTCTGTGTGAAAAAGTTGTGGGGTCACCGGGCCGGCACAACTTTCCTACCACCCAGCGTTCCCCCAGGTCTCCCACTAAAAATGCTACCTCACTTATGTGTGTGGGCCAAGTACCTCCACAGGGAAGGGATCAAAACACATTGTGGAGGCATCAAAATTATCATTCACAAAGCAACTTGGTTTTGCAAGGGGATAAACTGCGTTTTTGGTCCTGGACTCGGCAGCCATCTAGGGAAACCTACAAAACCAAGATATTTCTGAAAACTAGACATCCGGGGGAGTCCAGAGAGGTGCGGCTTGTGTGGATCCAGAACAGAATACAGAATCCCCTGCAAACCTCAAATTTAGCCAAACAATCACGTCAGCAGGAGACAATGAATGAGAAATCAACAGGAATTAGTGAAAGAAATCAGGGTGTCAGACTAGAAGAGTGACCAGGTGGTGTCAGTGCAAGATCAATCCTGGCTGACAGTGAAAGATAAACTAAGGGGAGACAGAAAAAGGCATGTGAGAGAACTGCAGTGAATGATAAACCAGGGTGTGAGAGTTGAAGAGAAATTACAGAAGACAGTGAAAGAAAGCTCACACGAAATCAAAGTGTGAGCGTGGAAAGAACTCAGGCCAGTGGAAGTGAAATTATGGGTGTGAGAGCTTATAAAAAACCATTGATGATAGTGAAAGAGAATCAGAGGATGCATGAAAAATAATTGTACAATTTTAAATCGGGATGTGAAAGTGAAATCAGGAGATGGAAGAGACAAAACAGTCATTGCTTGTATTACAGGAAAAATCAGAGAGTGTGTGTGCAAGAAATATCAGCGTGAAAGATAAATCAGTGGCTGAAAGTGAAAATACTAACCAATGCTGATGGTGAAATGAAATCAGGTGCGAGAATAGAGAGGGGACAGAGTCAGGAGGGGCATCAAATACAATCCCGTCCTTTGACACTACCACTGTCTCTGATGTCTTCTGTTGTCTTAAGAGATGTGCTCATTGGCTGAATGATTCACTTAGCAGCCAAGATCCATGGCTTCTAAGAGTGGCTTTGTCACGTCACCTAACTGTGTGATCTTGGGCAACTCACTTCATCACCTTATCCCAAGATTGATAGAAGCTGCACTTGCCTAGAAGCATGAATTCCATAAGCAGATGTCGCTGGTAAGACGGCTCAGTGAACTACAGTATGCATTGCAGACATGTACAGGTGGGATCCATCATCCTGTTGGGTTCACTCAGCTGTTCATCCTTCTTAGATTGATAGGAGCTGCACCTGCCTAGAAGCATGAATTCCATAAGCAGATGTCGCTGGTAAGACGGCTCAGTGAACTACAGTATGCATTGCAGACATGCACAGGTGGGATCCATCATCCTGTTGGGTTCACTCAGCTGTTCATCCTTCTTAGATTGAGAGAAGCTGCACCTGCCTAGAAGCATGAATTCCATAAGCAGATGTCGCTGGTAAGACGGCTCAGTGAACTACAGTATGCATTGCAGACATGTACAGGTGGGATCCATCATCCTGTTGGGTTCACTCAGCTGTTCATCCTTCTTAGATTGATAGGAGCAGTACCACCGAGCTGGGTGATCGTAGCACGTGATGTATTATTGCAGTTCTTTTACGTGCCAGGAACACATTCTTAGGAGAAGCAGGGATAACAATCGGCGAGACCTGAGGAGGTGCCTGTTAGGGTGTGGGGTGTGCAATGAGGAAGCCACATGCAGCCTGCAGCCCTTCCAGGGAACAGTCAACATTCAACAATGAATGCAGATAAGGCTCCTTGTGTACAGTTCAGCCAGGGGCCTCGTCCAGTCAGAAGCGAAGCTCCTGGGGCTGCAAACAAGCTCTAATCTTTATTAAAGTAATGAAGCAGAGGGGATTACAGTTGATTTACAGATAGTAAGACCTGTAGGTTTACAAAGGAAACATCCTGCCTTGGAAACACATGCAGGTGAAACGAAGCTGCACAGTGGAGAGGTGTGGCTCACTGGTTAGAGGAAGCAGACCCAAAAGCAGAGGACGGCCCGGGACCAGGGTTCAATCCCCGACGCGGCAGGGTCGTGGACCAGGGCCAGCGGACTCGATAATTCTTGCTTCGGTGCCTACTCTAACCAGGGATCACACTCGGCGACTCTGGGCATTAGCTTGCCTCATCTCCACAACGGCCCCCTACATTCGCCGGGGATGCCTGGTTTCACCTTGGAGATACCCAGGAGGGACCATCTCACAGGGATAGCCAGGACGGGTTCCCCAGCGGTCTACAGCGCCAGGACGCCTCAGGGCAGCAGTGCGCTTTACAAGACACATACATTTTACATTTACAGTAAAGGCCAAAAAAACAAGTATCCGGACCCATGATCATGGCAGACTCATTTCCAGACTATTTCAAGACCGTAATAGAGCAAGAAGACATTTCCGTTACGCCGGCGTAATCACGCGTAATTTTGCTAATGTTGCATTCCGCTTGTTTGCTGCAAAGTTAAGTCGCAGGAGCAGGGGACAATGCAAATTACCTGAATGTAAGCCTGTACTTTGCAGGACTTGTATTTGTTGCACTAACTTGGTTTGTGCAAAATGCATCCAGAATGGATGAGAGAATGCATTCATCTTATGCTAAAAAATAGCGACATATGGCAGCTCTGCATTTAGCGTAATTTAAAATTAATTTCACAACTATGCAAAAGCAAACTGTGCAAAATCTACACACCCCTACGAAAGTGTAGTAAGGGAACAGAAAACAAAGTAGCAAAGTGTTCATGGCAAATGCACCTCGACCTCAACCCAAAACACGTGAAAGATGTCCAAAATGTACACAAAATGCAAAAATACATTGTGAAGTTAGAATATTCTTATCCTTTTTCAAGATTTCAAAATTGTATTAAAGATTTAGATTTACAAAGAGATCAGCAGTAATGTAGCATAAAAAGATTCAAGACATAATACACAAATGGTATGTCTATAGCAATTTTAAATTAATTAATCTGCATGATATAGAAATTAAATATTTGTTTTCAACTTTAAAAAAAAAAAAGGCAAAATTCTCCAGCACATCATTTCATTAGCCGGGCTGTATAACAACTGGGAAGCAGCTCTAGCTGATTTAATACCATATTTCACAAAAAGGGGTTTTAAGAAATGGCATCTGGGGGGTTTTAATTCAGGGCAAACAAATAAAACATGATTCTTTGTCATACAAACCTGTATGTAAGATGTTAAAAATGTTAAAAAAAAACGTAAACTTAAACTGTAAACTACACATTATGTCCCAGTACATTACACTATTTTGTACACACATCCCTACATAGCTTTATTTGTAATACCAAGTGTATATGTATTCAGGTTTGAATCCCTCCCCCACTATGTGTAAAGCGCTGTGAAACCCCTGGTGGTTCAGCGTGCAACCTGTCAAATATATCTAAAAAACGCAAAACCCTTCACTCCTAGAGAACGGCAATGTGCTTGAAGTTTCGGAATATATGTAATTGCAAATTGTTTTTAAATAGTGCTTACTACCCCTGACAAGGTGTTGAAGTGCTGTGCGGTGAGTAGCATGCTACTCCAGAACCTACGATTAGAGGTAAGATGCTAGTAGATTAGTAAAAAGTGAGTTTTTTCTTCTTTGTGGAATAGTTGATGTAGGTGGGTTAAGTTAGCGCCATTGAGGACTCATGCATTTACGTCAGTGTTTTGAGAGGGATGGATTAATTCAAGTGGATTAGTAAAGGGGAGATTAGATTTGTTATTTGGAGTGGTGGACATGTGCACCTGCTAGTTGGATGATGTGGGTAAAGGGGGAAGAGTTTGGAATGGGTGTTTTGGGAGTCCATGGTAGCTGGAGAGGTTAGGGATGAGTCAGAAAGTGGAGGTGTGGGCAGAGGTTGAAAGGATTTTTGTACCCCCAGTAAGTAAAATATATAAATATAGAGGAACTTAGTGACACTCTGACAAGTTTATTCTGGTTAATTAAAACCGTAAATGTACACATCACAAAACAATAGATTAAAAAGATTCACTGAAATATAAAACAATAAACTTTTTCAGGGAAGCAGTCTCACCCCATAGTCTTTTGTTTCACATAGTATCCAATCTTATCTTGCATTACCTCTGCCATAAAGCCAGATATACAGTACAAATGTGACAGTGCAAGACATACTAAAAGTACAAGGGTAACATAAAAGAGAATCAGGGAAAATGTAAAGTCATTCCCGGGCCCCATATTCTCTTGTTCACATTGTTACCTAACCTCTTACACTGCCTCCAAATATAAAGTGCAGGTGTGACAAGATAACATTTGCTAAAAATTGAAAAAAAAGATCTCAAGCTAAAAAAACATTTACTCAACCCCCCTCACACTGCAACATCTCCAATACGCATTTTACTGGACGATGACCTGTCCACTTATAACAGTTAGTGAAAAATTCACAGGTAAGTGCAAAAGATTAAATTAAGCAGCATCAGACCAGAGCATTTTCCTCGTAGTCTCACCTCATATTCCCTTGATCCTTGTTGCTCCACATCACGTCCTGTAACGCCACTTCTGTTACACATGGTGTAAAGTGCAGGAGTAACTGTGCAAAGCCGCTATAAAGTGCAACGCATTGAAGGGTGTCAGTCTAGAGCTATTGCACGTGCTTCCTTCACTCTGCGGCATCCAAACCTTTGTCTACCGCAGCCTCAGCTTTTGTAATAAATGTAGTGAAAGCTGCAACCAATCGGGGGCATTCACCCTCTAGACAAAAGAGTGAGGCGTGATGCCAGGTCCTGAGGCTGTTCTTATTACAGAGGTTACGCAACAGAGCCTTACGCTCCATCAACAGCTTGGGGCACATTGATACAACGCGAGTCAAGCTTCCCGTATGTAGGTGACGAAGCCTGCATTCAGAACACAGAGGCCATTTTGGGAGGCAATCAATAGTGTGACACAGGCCAAAACACACATGAAGCAACTTGCTTTTAGAATAGAATCTCATTAAAGCCGGTGATAATAAGAGCCAATGACTGTCCACGCAAGGCTTCTTTCACTGAAGGGTTTTACTGACAATATGTAGGCTGACAGCGGTGCTGGCCTACCAGACCTAAAACAAGCATTGGCATAGCCAATAGGTCTCGCCTTTGGGACCTTATAAGTATTTAGTTATGCAGTACAATATCCTTGGTGCAATAACATCAACTGTTGTATGGCTAAAAACGTATAAGGTCCCAAAGTCGAGACCTATTGGCTATGCCAATGCTTGTTTTTAGAAGCCTGGCATGCAGTTTTAAATGTAGACTGGTAAGAAAGGTTCCAACCTGAGGGGCAAGGTCTAGAGAGAAATAAGATAGGAAGAGAGGCGAGTTATAATGAGATAGCACAGATAGAAAGGTGAAGCACAGAATGACAGGTCAAGTAAACAAAGCAGAGAGGCAGGTAGAGCCGGTGGGATGAAAAACTAGAAAGATATGAGAAGTAGAGAGAAAAGAGGTGCAGATGAGGTAGTGACATGAGGCTAATACAGAGGAAGGGCGAGGGAGAAGTAGAGAATGGTGAAATAGGGAGAGAGAGACAGAGGAAAGACAGATGTATTAAACAAGCAAGACATTGGAAGCAGAGAGAGTGAACGGAAACAGTGAAGGAGATAGAAAGAGAGATGAACGCAAAGGGAGTGATAGATGGAGTGGAAGAGGTAGAGAGAGCATTGTAGAGAAAAATAAATAAAATAATGGGAAAGGTGAGGGAAAGAGGACATCAATAAAAAGAGAGACATAGAAGGCCAATAGGTGAGGTAGATTGAGAGGCTGGATAGTGTATGAGAAGTGGGGAAGAGAGAGATGAGGCAGTGAGTAGTGAGGCAGAGAGAGAAATGAAAGAGAGAATGGTGAGGTAGAAAGAGGCATGCGAGAGGTGGAGAAAGGTAAGGTATAGATGGCAAAAATGATAGAAAGGGTAAGATAATGAGAGATGAAATTAAGAGGGAGGTGAAGTAAATGGAAGAGAAATGAAGGGGTATGAGATGCAAACAGAGCAGCAAGATGCAGAAAGAAGAGAAAGTAGAGAGAGAGAGAGAGGGGCACTTGAGGAGAAGAGAGGGGCAGAGAGCTAGAGATCTAGAGGTAGGATCGGAGAGAGGTGGCAAGTTGAGGTCATGAGAGGTAAGTGCTGTGGGGCACTGAGGTTTATTGAAAGAGAGGTATGACGTACAGAGCGCGTTTAAAGGTAGAGCAATAGTGTGGTAGGCACGTAGCCATGTATAAATAGATAGCTAAAAAGGGAGTGTTTAGGTAAAGGAATGAGACATGGGACAGAAAGGTACGACAGAGAAAGAAATGTATTGGGTGGTATAGAGAAGTGACAGCTAGTCACAGAGTGCGGTATGTAGAGAAGTAAGTTAGAGAGAAGGGCAGGGATTTAGTCTCTGGTCAGGTAAAGAGAGTTAACTTACAACAAGAGAGGAAGAGGGAGAGACGAAGGAGGGAAATGTGATTAGAGGTGGGAGGTAGAGAGGCGTGTCGTTGGTGTAATGTATGCATTTGCCTCAGAAGAGGGTGCTTAACTTGTCACGCTGCTAAAGTACAGTGCTATTGAATCAGCTGAATAGAGATTAAAATTGATAAGAGAAAGGGAGGAGCATTATAAGAGAATGAACTGAAGGGCACCTTGTAAAGACGAGCCCCTGAATAAACAGCAGCACGGGGGGCGGAGAAACGGGTCAAGGAGGTCGAATTTGCTCCCGGCGTCTTGTAGGCGGGGATGAAGTGCCAGCAGATTCTTCCTTTTGACCGCCGCCTCATGTGAAAAATCTGATGTGCCGTGAATCGTAGCTCCGTCATAATGAAATGGTACCCCATTCTTTTTGGCCGCCTGTAGTATAGCCCTGGTATGTTGGTGGTGCAGGAGATAAACTATGATGACTCTAGGGGGACTAGGGGAGCGTGCTGAGTTGGCTCATAGTTTGTGTGCCTACTAGAACTCCAAGGGCTCCAAGGACACAGGCTTCCAAGTCTGATACTTTACTTTTTAGTCTCTGGATATGAACCGCCTAGTCAGACTTTGGACAGTATAGTCTATCAAATTCATGCTCCTTCTTATCCGTGGAGCTGAGACACAGGTGCATTTGCGAGAGGTCAGTCTGCAGGGATTTGATATTAGATGCCACAGGTGTGATGGTGGTGTCAAAAGTGGACTATTTGGCTCTCATGACAGTGAGCTCCTTAAGGATTGTTGCTATATTATTTTTGGCCATGGCTTCAGATTTGGCAGGCATGTGGGACACCCCCCTGGATATGGTGGCCTTTGTGACCAACATGGGAAGGAAGAATGGGAGATAGCTAATGCCCCCGTGTACTAACTCGCACAGTGATATCCACAGTGTGCACTTGTAGTGGTGGGCAGCTAGTCAGAGGAGATCTGGTCCAAGGATGTTCCCAGGTTCAAGCCCCTTTCTGTCGTGGAAGGTCTGGGTCACCTGTGAAGCAATGGATAGCAAGGTGAGGGCCAGCAGGCACCTGCTGTGTAGATTGCCATTCATGGCAAGTCTGGTGAAGCTGTGCAGTATAAGGCCGGTCACCCCACATACCAGAAAGCAGCGGTGGTGTCCCAGGGGACCAGGAATCTATGAGAAATCAGCCCCATCATAGGCTGATACTCTGCTAGTCAGTCCCAGATAGCACTGGTGGTGGAGGTGGGGTCTCCAGTGTCCGAAGAGCTTGAGGGGGCAACAGGCTATCATGAATTTTAGCATGGGGCTGTGAAACCGAAGGTTCCCAGAGACAGATGCTCCTTACCTCTGGCATATGCACAAGATTCATTGTGCCTTCTAAAGCCCTGCCCCCACAGGCCACCACTGTGGGAGGAGCATCGAGAGTCGAAGGCCTTACAGCATGGAGGGCCCTCTGCTATCATTCCTCTGCTCCCGCTGTGTCTTTAAATGTCGGGTAGAGTACACCAAGCCTCAAGGGTTTACTGGAGTCTCCTGAATTAGCATGCACCGAGCAGGGTGTACAGCACCTGCAGAATCTGAGACGAGATGACCCAGAGCAAACCAGTTCCTCCAAAAGCAGATTGGGCGAATAGAAAAAGGAAGCCCTGCATGCCGCCATGCTATGATGACGAGAAGCGTAGAGCTGCAGGTGAAGTGGCAGTGGGGAGAAGGACCCTGGAAGCCAACACAATCATTGTGTGACAAAAAAGTGAAAGTTAAAAAATCAAGCCCGGGAGTTGTATGCACGCGCACGCTAAAAGAAAAAAAAGGACATGAGTGGTGCGCTCGCACACGCACAACGGAAAAAGTGAAAGCAGGCTGGCGAGTGGTGTGCGATATGCACGCACCATGACCAGAGAGGAAACCCAGATTGCGCCTCTGCTCGTCATTGTGCGCGTGACCGCATGCTCTATGCCACCCGGTCGGACTTTTTAAAGCCCACTCACTAAATGTCTCGCCAGAGCAGGGCATGCGCTAGCTCAGGTGAGACCTAAACAGTGCTTTAGAGACCAACAGACACAGAGTGAACTGTAATCAATAACAAAAATTCTCCAGGCACACATCTACTTACACCATTTCACCCAGATTAACAGGCTCATTCAAAGAAACAGAGTGAGGGATCTTTCTAAACTGAACTGTTTCGATACCACTACACATGCCACCTGGTAGCAAGGAATTATCACAATAAATCATATATTGGTTTGTCAAATCCCCAGGCATGACACATGGTGTTCCTATTCACATACCCGTTATGTACTATTCTTTAGAAATACATTATATACTCCCCAGCCACACATGGTATGTCTGGGTTCACCTGACCCAGGTTATGGGCCTTCTATACAACTCTTTAGCACTTCTTCTAAAATTTGGATTGTGATTTTGTTATATTTGGCCCTGAGGAAGTCTGCTGTAACAAGAACAGCTTGAGATGAAACACGTGTTGGCAAGGAGCTCGTATATTCACAAAGAAATGAAAGAACTACTGATACCACGACCTCAATTTAATCTCTGTGTGCCTGGAGAATTTTTGTTATTGATTCCGGAACCTTTCCTGATTGAGGAAAAATGGGTGGCTCTTCCTTCTCTTGAGCATCAGATAACATTTGGACATTGATCTAATAAGACTTTGAAATTTGTCTTTACTTACATAGTAGAGTGCGCCATCTTTCTGAGTCATCGCAACCTTTCTTTTCTCTTGTGTTGCACAGTGAACTATAGTTGTGTCTTGTGGCTTGCAAGAATGCCACAACTACAGATGCAGTAACAATACACTGGAGTATAGCCCGTTAACCCAGATGAGACCTGGCGTAATATGCAACAAAAAAACAAAAATCAATGTCTCAACTGGAGGGTATTTTTGAGGAGGAAACAATTTAGCGAGGTGAGGTAAATCACAAGAGAACGGCGGACAGGGAAGGAGACCACAGCAAGAGCCAAGGGTGGAGAAAATGAGGTTTATATACAATTCTGCAAGTAGTTAAGAAGCACTACAGTACATCTACTTGTACAATGACCATAACACACAAGGGGAAAACTGAACGTGCTGGTGAATTGTGAACGACGCAGTGACACAGAGGTGTAAGAAACAGCATGAACGGCGCAATGGAGAAGAAATACAAGGGTCAACAAACAATGTGAATATATACAATTATGTACAAAAAAATATTTTGATGGTTTAGTTGACCACAGGAGGCCCTAAGTTCTAGCCTGTGTAGTCGACAGCGTTTCAACCTGGATAGTTTCAGGGCATCATCAGGACAGAGGTCATAGGTTAGAGGGTAATACTTCTGGTAGAAATAAGGCGTCGCGTGAATAATTGGATAACTGGGTGGACGCTGTATGATTCAAGAATTCGGGATCCAGGGGGAGAAGGACGCAAGCTGGCCAGCCGGCCAGAGCGTGAGGATGGAGGGAAGGATCCGTGAGGGGGGGCCAGTACAGGGCGCAAGGGCAGTATTTATGTTGTATGGTCCCAGATGAATAACGTGGGGGAACCGGTATCAGGCGCAAGGGCGGAATTTAATTAGCAAGGACCCAGACAAGTAATGCGCGGTGAGTAGATCAATCCAGGTATGAGGAGCGAAACCTCTGGACATTGGGCAGAATCGTCCGATGCAGATGCAACCTGCTCTCCATATACAAGCCATAACTCTTGGTGTAAGCCACTCCCTGTATCCAGATGCAACCGACTCTCCGTATCCGTGCCGTGACTCTTGGTGTACTCTACCCCTTGTATTCAGATGCAACCTATTTTCACATCCAAGCATTAACTCTAGGTGTAAGACACCCTTTCTATCCAGATGCAACCAACTCTCCACATCCATGCCATGACTCTTGGTGTAAACCACCCCCTGTATCCAGAGGCAACCTACTTCATATCCATGCCATGACTCTGTGTGAGCCACCCCCTGTATCCAGATGCAACCTGCTCTCTGTATCCATGCCGTGGCTCTTGGTGTACGCCACCCCATGCATCCAGATGCAAACTACTCTTCATATCCATGCCATACTTCTAGGTGTAAGCCACCCCCTGTATCCACATGCAACCTACTCTCCGTATCCATGCCGTAACTCTCGGTGTAAGCCAGCCCTTGTATCCAGATGTAACCTACACTCCTTATCCAAGCAATAACTCTAGGTGTAAGCCAGCATTTGTATCCAGATGATACCTACTTTCTGATTCCAAGCCATAACTTTGGGTGTACGCCAGCACTTGTATCCAGATGATACCTACTCTCTGTATCCAAGCCATAACTCTAGGTGTAAGCCAGCATTTGTATCCAGATGATACCTACTTTCTGATTCCAAGCCATAACTTTGGGTGTACGCCAGCACTTGTATCCAGATGATACCTACTCTCTGTATCCAAGCCATAACTCTAGGTGTAAGCCACCATTTGTATCCAGATGATATCTACTCTCTGTATCCAAGCCATAACTCTAGGTGTAGGCCACCCTTTGTATCCAGATGCATCCTTATCAATGTAACAACTAACTACTATAGACATATCTTACAACCTGTATCCTGGCCACCCTTCTAGGCGCATTTTACCTCCCCGTATCAAGCCAGAGCCGTAATTACTCTATGCTCCTTTGTTTCCAAATGACAACTACACAAGTTGTAGTACTGCACATTCCATTCCTACCGCCAGTATCCTGGTAAGAACTACAGATGAATCTTCCCCTTATATTCAGGCAATAGACCTACCTGTGACCTGCCTTTTGTATCCGTATCTATAGGTGTAACCCACCCATTGTATTCTCACTTTCGGGGTGGCTGTGGGTGCACAAGACATGTTATGATTCAGAGCCGTGCAAGAATAAGGGACTGGGGTATCAAGCAAGGCCTTCAAGGAGACTCAGTACTGCCTTCAACAACCAGACCCAAACCGGACTTTAAACTGGTTGTCCAAGGTTTAGTGTTCTCCAGGCCTGTCCATGCCAACTCCCAAAAGGCAGTTTGAAACCAGACCTAACTCTCATCACCCTGCATGGCATAGAGTGGCACGAAAGAGCTCTGGAATTAATCATCCGGACTAACTGCGCCAGTCATGACCTCCAACTTCTGTCTTATCCTGGTCTATCTTAAAGTAAGGGCTTCCAGCTTTATGGTTTTTATTTTCTGAATATTTCCCTCTGTATTTATCCATATATATTTTTTTCCATCTCATTGGTACTTATCCATATTTATTTTGTATTGTGTGAAAAGATGAGGTGATAACTCGTATATTTCTGCATTTATTTAAAGGATAACCATGCACTCACACTTTGATGCCAGTCAGGTTTTAGCACAGCCAAAAATAATAAAATATTAAACCCACATTAAAAAATAGTGTAATAGCACATATACACGTTGAGATATGCAGTAATTTAAGCACATCTCATTGAGCTTTGTAACTCCCCCTGCTGCCAATATGTGCAGTCATTGGCCTGAAAGTCATTAACCTCAGCATAGAGAGTCACTCAAAAGAAGTCAAATTATGTCTATTTTTCCGCTTTTAAAAATAGGCAAGAAAGACAGGGGCATATTCTCAAGAACGTGTGATAACCATCGCAAAAGTAACTTAATGCAACCTTCAACATCGCAGTCTATCGTGGGAAATTTACGCCATGTTAACCAAGTATTCACAACACGGCGGTACCATGTGATAGTCATCAGATAACGCGTCAAATGGCTGCGCTAAAATCAACGCCACGCCCCAAAAATGCGAAACACGAACACCAAAAAAGCTGCGATGAGGCCAATCGCGATACAAAAAGCCTGGCGGGAAAATGCACTATAAAAGCAACAAAAACAACACACCAGAAAGAATCCAAAGTGCGTACAAACATGGATGCACCCTGACCGAGCGCAGAGGCCAACGCGAACCCCACAAGCCCCACAGACCACCAGCAAGGGCCAACGGGGTTGGGAAGTCCAAGGAGAAGAGGGAGAGGAAGACAGGGTGCAGTCCGCAGGAAAACAAGACCAACGTCACGGAGGTGACAGAACACTACCAGCAACTGTCCCACAATCAGACTACCTTGAATTCAGCCGGAGTGTCGAGGAGGCCAATGGAGGAGGCCAAGAGGCGCTGGCATGACGTGAAAACCTAAACCAGGCCCAAAGCCGCTGCCAACAGGAAGGCAGCAACGGCGACAGGAGGTGGGAGTCCTGCGTCACAGGAGGAGCTGGAGGAAATGGAGGCCAGTCATCAGTGAGGAGACGGTGCAAGGAGTTGGGAGTCCGGACACAGCTCGATGGGACCTGACACAACAAAAACCGGGTGGGGATCGAACAGGGACAGGGGGAATGGGCACAATGGCACACATTCACAACGATGTGTAGCACACTGCACACCCACAATTACCCAGGGACATGTCCCCCATCTCCATGGCACACTGCAGCACACACACATAGCAATCACAGCACATCCCATGACAATGTGGCACAAAGTGCAACACCGATTCTGCAGAACAGGGGACACAACTGGGTCCGCCCATGCGCAGAAACAGGCCAATCACATTGGACAGAGCAGGGAACTGTGAGATGCATATGCACGGATACAACCCCACATCAGTCATGTAGTTCAAATGTCCACTGTCCCAAGTCAAATTGCCAGCACCGCCAAACAGTCACAATGTACATTGTCACACAGTCTGCATGTCTACAAGAACAATGTGCCAACATAAATGTCAACACAATGTCAACATGCATCTCCCCTTCACATTGTAGAGGGACAAACAACACCTCCAGCAGGTCAGACCAGACAACCCATCAGTGATGCCAGAGACGACCACCACACCTTCGACACTAACGCCCTACAACAGCCCATGGACATCCCATACAACCCACAACCAGGACCAGCGCGCTCATGTGAAGAAAATGTCTAGGATTGTGTTCCTTCGGGACATTCCTGATGCAGCTACAGTGGGGTGGTGTCACACCTGCATCATCTTCCTCATCGTGGTCCCAGGTCTCCCATACTGCCTGAAGTGACATTGCTGCGTGAACTCTCCACAGCACATAACCAAAACAGTAATGGACAATGATTCATGGTGCACTGAGTTAGTGGCACCTGGAGTGAGCAGGGGATCAGGCAGAAAATGGCATCCACGACAGGTGCGAGCAACTCCGTCAGTCTGCCAGTACGACTGTTTCGACAGTGGCAGTTGGCGGTTGGAGGTGGTCCTGGCAGTGGTGGCGTGTGCCTCCTGTGGTGATGCGACGTCCGGGCCGGTCAGGACTCGATTTGATGTGTGAGCCCTGGTGGGTCACAGTTGAGGCCGGAGGTAGCGGCCAGCGCAGGGCCACAGATACATGGCGTTGATGACCCCAAGGCCATCGCCTCAGAGGCCATCCAACATCTCAGAAGAATGGGTCCCGGACCTGACCAGCACAGAGTTAGTGGTCCCGGATGCACTGCGGCCGGCACATGCACCCCGCCACGGGACGGTGTCTTGCGGTGCAGTCAGATGGGCCACGCGAGCTGAGCGGGTCCTCATCAATGTCCGAGGTGTATGTGGCGGAGGGTTGCGGGGGACAGTGGAAGGTGTCCTCCAGGGCATGATGCAGAGGGTGGAAGCTGTCCGGAAGCAGCAAATGGAGGAGTGGAATGCCATGGCATCATTTTCAACACAAAGTCAGTATCACCGACATGATGGCGACGACAACCCCAAGTCCATGGACTCAGTCGTCACCAAAGTCCAACCAGAAAGTGTCTATGTGTCCCGGGGAACAGACTTAGTTGCACCGGGGCTGAAATGGGATGCAGTCTGCATTGAGGCCTGTACAATGACATCAAGTCAGCCATAAATGAATCAAGACCGAATTCAAATAGTGTGACTTACTCGACCGCAGTGTAGGCCTGAGGCAGCGGTCAGCGCGGGCCAGACGCGGATCAGCGAGCTCCTCCTGGAACTCTAACACACGACGTTGACATGACATTTGAGGGTGACTTGTGGTTGACGGAGGCAAAAGCACCAGAGTCGAGCGGGTGTTCAGTCAGCAACGATGAGGTAGCCTGCCTGGTACGGACTGAATTGGATTGGCGTGAGGCCTGCTGGATCGCAGTGTAGGCCAACGGTGTAGTCATCAAGGGCCCACAGACACGTGTGGTTGGGAGGCCAGGCACATACTTGGTGTCACCACATTGAAGGGAGTACAGTGATGTAAACTCTTCATTAATGTGCGTACTTGGACAATGTATAATCAAGACTCAGTCCCAAATGTGTGACCTACTCGCCCGCAGCGTAGGCCAGAGGCAGCGGTCAGCAAAGGCCCACAGCCACATGTCGTTGTCTTGCGATGCACAGAGTTAGTGACACCAGGGCCGTTGTCAGTAGTGTTCGATCACCTCCGTAATGATGATCCTTTATTTCCTCCTGACTGAACCGCGTCTTCCTCTTATGCTTCTCCTTGCGTGCAATGATATCTACTCTGCCATGATGAAATCAAGACTCAGTTCTAAATGTGTGACCTACTTGTCCGTAGTGTAGGCCGAAGGTAGTAGTCAGCAGGGGACAACAGACAGGTGTTGTAAGAATGCCATGCACAGAGTTGGTGGCACCACTTCGAAGGGAGTACACAGATATTAAATCTGCAATTAACATATGTACTCTGTCATCGTGTAATAAAGACTCCGTTCCAAATGTGTGACCTATTTGTCTGTAGTGAAGGCCGGAGGCAGCAGTAGAGTACGTCAACGAGAAAGGAGTTAAGCAGGCCTGTGTCATGGAGGCCGTGATGGTCTGAGGAGGCTGCCAAGGTCGCGGGCCTCGGGCTTAGAGCTTGCGCCGGCATGTGGTGGGCCCTCCTTGACACACGCCTGTGTCGGCAGGTGATCATTGTGGCCTGGCTGTGCAGGGGCGGGCCTGACGGGTTCGGGGTACAGCGGGCCGGGGCACGGCAGGTGCACAGGAATGCAGGCAACTCCGCTCACGACGACGGTGTCGGTCTTGTGGCGGGGTGTGAGCCGCCGCCCTGCCAGAGACATTAGGCATTCCGGAAGAGGACCACCCCCAGGACTACGTGCTTTTTATTCACACCCCTACGCTGGCCTGGCGTACGCCGGGCCATCCCACTCCGCTCACGCTTAAGGGGGGGATAGTAACAGGCAACATTTCCGCGATCTCCCCCACTGGCTGGGGTGACATGGTTGAGTCCACTGTCCACTACACTCCATACACCAGCAGTGTATGTTGCCATGGATATGGGTGTGTTCTGAATACTGCGTTCTGTCCAGTGCATCTCCGCCACTCTTGGCATTGTGTACTTTCCCAATCATGGTTCTCCTGCCTCCTTCACACATGCCTGGTCCCCACCTCTCCCCTCATTCTGCTATTGTGTGGCTGAGGTGCCACGCCGTTGATGGCTCAAGTTTACGGCTTGCCCAGGTTACCATTGTAAGTTGTTCTGTCGTGTTTGGTGGGTGGGCATGTTGTTTTGCATGTTGGTTGTGATTTTGTGACGTGTGCATTGCCAGAGTTGTGAGTTGCATGGTTGTGGAGTTGAGGTGTGTGGGGTGTTCATTTGGAACTTGCCAAGGGGCTGTGCATTTCCCTTGGTGCCATCCTGGGAGCACTGGTTGATGATGGACTGTCGGAGGATGAAGGAATCATGCACACTGGCTGGGTATTTGGCGACGACATTGGTGGAGATTCCACGGTGTTCGGATGTTGCCTGCACATTGATGACAGATGTGTGCTTTCTGTTGCGGTGATTGTGTGCTATGTCACCAGGGGGCACAGGTAGGACATGTGTGCTGTGGTTTGCCCCCAACATGTGTGTGCATCCAGCTATGGCGTATGGTCCTTGCTTGGTCTCTAGCGGATCCTGCGCATTGTGTTGGACGTATAGATACTGGGGTACCAGGCTGATGATGGCATCCAGGACAGGTGTGAGGGACTTGGATGTGGCTGGCTGTGAGCCTCCACCGATTCTGGGAGGTGTTGGTTGGGGGGTACCAGAGGCCAACAGGTGCAGCACAGCCAGCAGTTTTGTGTGGGGTGGGATGTTGGTTGTCCGCTGTGTTGGTGCCGTCGGCCTGTTGGGCGATGATGGTCAGGATGCGTAGGATGGTTGTCCTTTTGAGCCTGTAGTGGGCAATGACAGTGTCAGGTGCAGGGTCTGTGAGGCTGGTGTGTTTCCTTGGGGTCTGCTGTCTGTGTCTGTGCTGCCTCTGTGGTGGTCTGGGGGGGTTGGGGTCCTGGGGGTGGTGGCGGTGGGTGTTGTGGCCCTCTTGGGTGTCCGGGAAGCATCATCTGTGTCTCCATGGCATTTGTTGCCCTTCAGGTGTAGCTTTGGGCTGGGCTCCCTTTTGTGGTGCAGGCTGTCGCCCGACTTTGCACCAGGTCTGAGCAGGTGTTAGTTTCCTGGTGCTAATGTACCTTATCGCCTGTTTTGTGTTCCTATCGCCGATCTGGCTGGTCGTTGAGAATGTTGAGAACTGGTGTTGTCGCGGCTTTTCGCACGGGAATGCCTACTCTGCATCTCATTAGCGATAGTTGCGGGGGTCATCTGTGGCGATGTTTTTTGCGGCTGCTATCGCGGGTAAACTGGTGCTGTGGGCTGTTAACACCAGCTTGTGAATGGGGTGATGAATTTTTGGCAACTTTGGCTGCGATAAAGTGCCGTTAACTCGGCGATAGCTCCTTGAGAATATGCCCCACAGTGGGTTTTTTCTGTATTTATCTGTAAAAATCAGTAAAAACGGAAAACAGGGAGCCATAGTGATAGTGTAAACCAGAGGCATCTTCAAATCACCAACCCACCCCAACATAAAGAAGAAAAAAAAGAAAATGAAGCAAATCCATGGCATGTAGCCATCATGTAGGAAATGTCCCTTCTTCCTGGAAACTCCAGGAGGATCCCGCCCCAACAGTAGCGTAGCAAGGGGGGTGAGGGGGGGGCGGCAAAGTGCCCAGCTATGCCACTGCATCCCAATGCTTTTCAGTGGAACATTCCCCTGAGCACTTGTTCTGGCCCCATCCATAGGTGTCTTCCTCAAGGAACTCAAGTCTCTGCACTTTCACAGGACGCTCCTCAGTCAGGCTGTGTGTACTTGGATGTTGTGTCTTCACCAGGCATCCATACAGCTACCTTGAAAGGAGCTCCAGTGCCAGGTTTTCTTGATCACTACAGTGCTGTGCTGCATGCAGGGAGGTACTTGTGAACAAGCTGTGTTACACTTTGTTATAGGGTAGAGAATTAGAGAACTGATTTGAGATTCAATGCCCTTTCTATAGAAAGGATTTCTTGGGTGATGTTTTTGGCTTTTTATTGATATTGTGTGTTGTACTGTATTATAATAATAATAAATTCATTTTGCTGGAAAGACAGCATGCTTTGTATGCTAATGTACTGATGAAACACAAGAAGGTCACTCCAGGTCTTTCTAGATGTTTGGGCCAGGGCAGGCAAGAGTCGCAGAGATACTGTTGGTCTGTATCGCGATAATTCCATCAGACCTACTGTATGGGTTGGAGGCTCACGACAGGATACCATGTCACATTTGACAAGAGTTAACTGGTAGCTTTGAGGAGATAGTTCTCTGTGCCAGGGGGTTTGTGTAGACGTCATTGACCTTGAATTGGGTAGGGCGGTACATCCTATAGAGGCTAGGGCACAGATGGCACAATTGTGGTTTCGACAAAAGGCCTCTTTACAAGTGTCCTGGCTTATTGGTGTAGGACAGCGCCTGGGGAAATGCCAATACTGTGGGGGTGCTACATTTCCTAGCTTGAGAGTGACGCCCCATTCTGAGTTGGGTAGGTTGCAAAGAGGCATACTATGAGCCATGGGGGTTTATGCCCACAATACCTCATGTTTGTCTCTACACACTATTTTTTTGCTTTTCTTCCTCATGTTTGCCTCTACAACCTATTTTTTGCTCTTTTCCTCATGTTTGCCTCTCCAATCTAGTTTTTTGCTTTTCTTCCTCATGTTTGCCTCTACAACCCATTTGTTTGCTTTTCTTCCTCATGTTTGCCTCTCCAATCTATTTTTTGCTTTTCTTTGCAAACGTTGCACAGAAAATACAATTTCGGAGTGCAACGGTTGTAAGCCTGATTCTGGTGCATACCACCGTTTGCAGGTGTATTGGGGTTTCTGTTGCTACTGATAGGGCAGTCCTAAATGTTGCCCTGAAACACACCTTGCAAAATAGAAACTTACTAGCACTAAATGAGGAGTGATTTCGAAATTATTCTCAAGAATTTGATGTGGAGCACCGCTGTATCTTAGCGCTTTAATAAAAATATCTTTCAGTTGTTGCGCAGCAGCTGCTGTACAACATGGCTGAAAATAAAAACAAGTGTTATGACGCGGCCAGCATTTACAGCATCATAGTTCTTTTATTTTCTTTACTTTTAGCCATGTTGCACAGCGGCTACACTGCTGTGCAACATGGCCAAAAAAAACATTGACAAAGCCAGGACAGTGCGCATAGGTGAGACCTATTGGCTTTGTCAATGCTTGTTGTTTACGGCATTCATGGACATAGAAATGTGAATTGAGGACCAGAAATATGTGGACAGAGTCACACAGTGAAATAAATAAATGGGTTTGTTTTATAGTGTGAAAATACTTTTGATTTTGTGGAATGAATAGAACGTGTAGTGCAGTAATAGAAAAGGATTCCTGAAAAACGTGATAAAATCTTGTTTAGCCCTCTAAATTATCAGAACTGTTGCCCTAATACTGTTGGGCTAGTGCTAAAACCTATAGAAATCTGCTTATTTATTCAATTTATTTATTGTGTTTTATAGAGCGCAAACATGACCATCACAGTATCAGAGTGCTGTACAATGAGAGAGCCGGAGAGGGTTGAAGTGCATTAAAACACCTGACACAATAAGGTAATCTGTACAGAGAGTACTCGGATCAAGGTGTCAATGCAATAGGATACAATATAAAATAAGGAACGCTGTACGTAAAGTTCAGAGCGCAAGGTGTAGAACAATAGGATACAGTATCAAAAAGAGTGAATGACAGTTTGAAAATAGTTCTCTGAAGGCACATGTTTTTCAAGTAGCAGGGCTTCACCTTCCTCCTTGAAGATCCTGACTGAGGGCCTTGTTCTCGATGAGGGTGGTAGGGAGTTCAATATTTTGGGAGCAGATCCAGCGAAAGTGCGTCTGTGAGTTTTTTTGCCATCTGTTATTTTACACTTGGCTTCAAGCCCCACTTCCGGAAGTTCTCTTTTTATTAATTTTTACCCTACAGAGTCTGGGTCTCTTTCAGAAGCAGTTTTTGTCATGATCAGCCATGAAACAGCACGTCAGAAATAGACATGATGCAATTGCATATGGTGGGGCGGGGGCAGAGTTTACAGTGAGGAAAACAATTTGTGGAATCACTGAGAACGGGGAGACACAGAACTGTTTGGGACCAGTGGCACAGTGAGAGAGAGGTAGTGCTAGCTGTTTTTTAAAGGCATGAAACTACATCTGAGTTTGTGGCATGTGAAGGAGATGGATCATGGTAATGGAAGAAGGACTAGTGAAAAAGGAATATTTAAAAAGTACTTGATATATTTTTTTAATCATTCTTTTTTCACACCTACGAAAGTGGACTCCTTTCAAAACCACCCAATGGTGTGAGGAACCGTCGTGTATAATGCCTCACTGCCCGCGAGAACAGGTGTGGCCGGCCAGCGAGGAGCCTTGCCGGCTGCTCCCGGGCCTTGGCTGGGGGTCGGGCAGAGGCTTGAAGAATGGATTCAGGCTTCAAGGCGCACCTTTTCCAAAGTGGCTTTATTGGCCATATTTTCCAGCTGACAAAATTGGATGTGGTATTCCCATGTCCTGGAAATCTGTGTGTAGGAGCACAAGCCACTGACGCTTGTGCAGAGCAGCATTGCACCCGGGAGCACCGCTGTTAGAACTGGGGGTCTCTAGTTGGCAGCGGTAGGTACCTTTGACCAAATAGGGACCCTTGCTTCTAGTCAGGGTAAGGGGCTACACTTCTAAAATAACTCCTGCTCACCCCCTTGGTAGCTTGGCGTGAGCAGACAGGCTTATCTCAGAGGCAGTGTGTAAAGCATTTGTGAACACATACAGTAATACAGTGACAACACTACAAATGGACACCACACCAGTTTAGATAAATAGGTCATCTTTACTAGAGTTAACAAACAAGACCAAACAACAAAAATCCACAATACTGTAATCAAAAATAGACTTTAAAATGGTAGAAATAGCTTAGTTCAATGTAGATGGTAAATGCGACACTTTACTCTCAAAGTACCTTAGTTTGCATCACGCAAAACAAGCAAAAGGGTCACAGGGAAGTTGATGCGCCATTCCTTACACTCAGGGGAGTGGATGCGTCGGTTCCTTACTGCTGCACAGGGGAGTTGATGCTCGCTTCCTTACTGTGTGGGGATTTGATGCCTTGTGTCTTACTGCAGCCCGGTGATGATGCGACAAGATGGCGCCGCGATGCGATGCGACGATCCGGTACGATGCGACAAAATGGTGTCCTTGATGCGATGGGACAACGTTGATGCAATGCGAGCGCTCCCGATGGCCGTGCGGCGAACTTGATAACTTCTGAGCCACGACAGGCCCTGCGACACGTTTCTCCGGTGATGCGACGGCGACCTCTGCGGCGGCGAGATGCTTCTCCGGTGATGCGACGCACTTCGTCGAAGATGCAACGCGAACAGCTTAGGCGGCGGCACACTTCTTCGGCGATGCGATAGCAACTGCTGTGGCGGTGGCACACTTCTCCTCGTTGCTTCACGCTTCCAGCTCCCACCGACACGCAGTCTTCTCAGAGGGCCCAAACAACAGTAGGCACCTCTCTGCAAGTAGAATTCCCAGCAAGGAAATTCAGGGGGAGCTGGTGGTGAAGTCTTTGTGTCCCTGAAACTTCAGAACAGAAGGCAAGCTCAGCTTCAAGCCCTTGGAGATCTTCCTCAAGATAGTAAAAGTACACGCAAAGTTCCTTTTCTCCTTTCCTTGGCAATAAAGTACCCACTGCAGGCCAACCCCAGAAATAGCAAAACAGCACAGGGGCAGTCTCCTCCTTCAGCTTCCTTGGTTCTTCTCCTTGTCAAAGGTTCGTCTTGATTCCCAGAAGTGATCAAAAGTTCTGGGGTCTGGGCCCCAATATTTATACCAGTAAATCCTTTGTCCTCTGAAGGCAGAGGGTGCCTGTGCCCAGCCAAAACCAGTTCTGTGCAGCTTCCTGGCAGGAGGTGGAGACAGCATTGTTGAACGCAGACCTGGCTCAGGTAGCTGAAAGGAAATCTCCTCCCCCTACTCTCTATTCTATGAGGGCTCAGGTCAGTGAAAGGAAATCTCCGCCCCCCACTCTCTATTCAATGCAGGTCCTATTCAGCCCAGCCCTGACCCATCAGACTGCTGGAGCCAAGGCTCTCTCCAGACCCCTGTCACTCACAACTTGTTCCTAGGGTCAGTTATGATTATAAGATGTTATAATCAAACTGCCTATTCTGGCCTATGGGAACAGATAGCCTTGCAATAGTGAAAAACGAAATTGGCTGTAATTGACTATCAGGACATGCCACACACATCAGGGCATGCCCTACCTTTTACATACATTGCACCCTGCCCTTGGGCCTACCTTAGGGGTGACTAATATGTAGAAAAGGGATGGTTTGGGGACTGGCAAGTGTGTGCACTTGCCAAGTCGACATGGTTGCCCCAGGCTGCACACAGCTCTGCAATGGCAGGCCTGAGCCATATTTTACAAGCTGCTTCTGTGGGTGGCACAACCAGTGCTGCAAGCCCACCAGCAGCATTTGATTTAAAGGCCCTGGGTACACATGGTGCACTGTACTAGGGTCTGACAAGTAAATCAGATAAGCCAATCATGGAGTCACTAATCCATTACAACAATTTACAATAGGGAGCACTTGCACTTTGGCACTGAATAGCAGTGGCAAAGTGCCCAAAGCATCTATACCAGCAAAACACATAGCAAAAATACAGGAGGCAATAGCAAAAAATGGAAGGGAGACCCAAGCCAATGGTGCCAGGTCTAAAAACTCCTCTGTACAGCGGTGTAATCAGAACCTACAGAAGGGAGCAATGAAGGCCAAGAATTTAGAGAGTTCGAAGTACACTGTGCCAGTCACTCATGAATGACTCCAATAAAATAAATAAATAAATAAGTGTGCTCGCCTCTCATCTCATAATAAAGCTGCAAGGACACCACAACCCACCTTGTCCAAATAACAAGCTAAAACAAACACCTCACTCACGGCAGATCAAGTCAACACCACTCGGCACCAGCTTAAGTAAGCAGTAAATTAAAACAAATAATGAAAATAAACCAGGTAGCCGCAGCTGACGCTCTCTCCTCCAGTGTACAAAGTCTATAGTGTGATTTACTAACAGATGAGTCCACGGATATTACTCTTTTAAAAAGATAAACATTCGTAGTCATGAATTCTACAAACAAAAAACTGAAAGAGCTCATTAAATGAAGAAAGTGCTCTCCGCTGCCGCTCAGTTGATGGTCGCCTCAGAGTCAGACGAGCAGCACTTGAAGAGCGCATTTGGTAAATAAACACTTTCCTTGCTTTAGTTTCATCTTCACTCAGTGTGGTAACAATAATCAGAAAACAAGCTTCCTCATCAGCCAGTTTCCCAAAGATTTGACCAAAACTCCCCCCGTCCCGAAGTCCTTCCTCTGTTTCTGATAAAGAACCGTCCCGGATTACAAACGGGCGGCCTCCCCCGACCTCTTCCCCAAGGGCTTCACTGGCTGGCCAAGGGAAGTACTGTGGGAAGAGGAGCCCTCGCCTCAGGCATCGCAAATAAACCCTTTCAGGACGTACATAAATATAGCGCCTTGAGAACCTCACGGGTGAGTGCCCGAGTTATACAAACTCCTGATTAATTGATTGATTGATTGCATTTGCCAATGGTGGCCAGGTTAGATGCACTAGACTTCTGTGACCAAATCTATAGCTGGTCCTGATGGGAAAATATTAATTTAAATTAGTTTTTCTCTTTAAATTCTCCTTCAATACTTCATTGACTGGGATCATTTGTGTGAGAAGTTCAGTGGGCCCTGTTCATGAAAGCGTTTTTTGCCTACAAACGTGCAGGAATTCACACAACATTCCTGAAAGGTGTACATAGTAAAGTGGGACACTTTTCATCAAACTGAAAAGGGGTCGTGGCTTGCATAATGGTATAACTAGTCGCAGAAGACCTGCCTCGGAAGTGGCGTCACTTCCGGCCCATGTGAGTAGGAAGAGATGGCGGCCATAAGGTTTGACTGAAGACCCACACTAGAAATGACACATAAGCCATTACTCGGAGGGGACGTTGAACCACCACCGCCCTCACCCACCACCACTTTTTCTGCATGTTTCCTAGAAGTCACATCACCCAGGAACCCTGACTAGGAAGTGGCATGACCATGATGCAAGCCTGGAAGTGACACATCTCAAAATGTCATCATTGTGCCTCCTAACCAACCGCAATGGTACATATAGACCCCCTGGCATTGAATTGATATTAACTATGCCACCTACTTCTGGAAGTACCCAGGAAGCCTGACCATGAAAGTGACACCACCCGTTCAACCACACCAGGATGCAATGCGCAAGAAGTGATGGAGCAATTGAGCACCAACATCTGGTTTCGAAAGGTGCCAAACTACCCTTGCCCTTTAACTCCATCCACCATGCAATGTGCAGAAAGTAGAGTAGCAGATCACAACCAACATCAGAGCCCCAAAAGTCCCAAATTGCCATTGCCCTTTAACCCTATCCCACCATGCAATGCGTAGGAAGTGGTGGAGCTGGTGATGATCAACAGGTTCTGCTGAAACTCAAACTACCCCTGCTTTATAAACCCAAGTCACAGTACCACGTGCAGAAAGTGAAGGCACTGCTTCAAACTACCCCAGCATGCAATGCTTGGGAAGTGGGATGGCCGCAAATGCCTGGATGCTCTGATGCTAAAAGAACCTCTGCTAAGTAACCCAATCCACAGTGCAATGATGTTACCTCTTCAACCTATCCCACCATGCAATGCACAGGAAGTGATGTGACTGGTGACCACAAACTTTATATGCCCCTGGGGCCCTAACTAATCCCCAACCCCCAGAGAAATGGCCCCTTTAACGAAAGCCACCACACAGTGTGCAGGATGTGATGAAGCTGATGAAAACCAACACCGGAAGGACCTAATTACCAATGACCTTGACCCCTTCCCATATATATATATATATATATATGGAGAGAGAGAGAGAGAGAGAGAGAGAGATAGACAGACAGAAAGATAAATAAATAGATAGATAGAGAGAGAGAGAGAGCGAGAGAGAGAGAGAGAGAGAGCGAGAGAGAGAGATCTTAACATCTTCACATATGTTTAAAAAATCGTCTGAAATTCACCTAAAAAATACAGCTGAAAGGCAGTCATGGTTACGCATAGATATGAAAAACCACTGAAATTGACTAATCGAGGATAGGTTCAGAATCCATAAATTGTAGAGCAGGGATGCCAACCGTAACTCTGGCACCAATTACAGTTTCCATGGTCTCACCCTTGATTAAACTGATGCAATTACAAATGTTGTAAATCTTCTTTACAAATGAAATGACACATCTCACTAACCTTCCAACCATCCACGTACACCTTATAAAGGCTGTAGTGGAAGCTTTCTCAGGGGGGAGTATGTTTTTATAAGTAGTCAAACTTTATGGGTGCAGATTTCGATGACTATTGCCCCTTGTGTTTACTAGCGGAATGGCCTTGTTACTTTTTTGTCTTTTTGTCAGTTCCTCTGTAGGCATCCGTAGGCAAGAGGGGCTTTCCAGTATGGTAACTCGACACAAAAGACCAAATTTGTTCACGTTTTTGGGAACTGACATGTGAGATCTAGTCGGAGGACTCTACTTCTCTTGAATATTCCCTACTGTTTCCCACTTTGGAAAAGTCTGGAGACCTTTAAAATCCTGTTTCAGGGCGGGAAAGAGCAAGGGGCTTTAAAAAATGAGTGTGGTTCTGGGAGAAGAGGTGTCTTCACAGAGAAAAGTATTATCCCTGTGGGAAGAAAAGTGTAAATACACTTTTTACAAGCTTTTTCACATGCACCATTGCACAATGTGCACAATTACACACTGATAACTGCTCACACTTGTGAGAAAGTTTGGAATGCTTCTGTGAATTACAGAAATGTGTAAATATACACTCAAATGTAGGTATAAACCTGCCTGTGTAAACTTAAATTTTTGTGAAACGGGGCCCAATTAGATGATCTTTTTTAAGGAGCAGCCGCAGTACAAACCCTTTGAATGTGTGGCGGTCAGATACTTTTTAATACATGGGCAAAGAGGGCAACTACACAGGGCTCCCACCTTATAAGAGGCACCCAAGCAAAGTGACATTTCTCAGTTTCTCTCAATCTGTCTCACTTGTATTGATTTCTCTACCAGAAGCTCCCTCCCTCTCTCTGTGTGCCTCTACCTCTGACTCTGCCGTTCCACTCCATGCCACTCCATCTAAGTCACTCTAAGCCACTCCATTCTACTTTGTTCCACTCTACCATACGCCGCTCCATTCTATTCCACGCCACTCTGCACTACTTTACACCATTAAACTCTATTCCATGACACTACGAATTTCTTTACACCACTGCACTCTACTTTGTTCCACTCTACGTTACGCCGCTCCACTCTATTCCACGCCACTCTGCACTACTTTACACCACTAAACTCTATTCCATGACACTACGAATTTCTTTACACCACTGCACTCTACTTTGTTCCACTCTACGTTACGCCGCTCCACTCTATTCCACGTCACTCTGCACTACTTTACACCACTAAACTCTATTCCATGACACTATGAATTTCTTTATACCACTGCACTCTACTTTGTTCCACTCTACTTTACGCCGCTCCACTCTATTCCACGCCACGCTGCACTACTTTACACCACTAAACTCTATTCCATGACACTACGAATTTCTTTACACCACTGCACTCTACTTTGTTCCACTCTAATTTACGCCGCTCCACTCTATTCCACGCCACGCTGCACTACTTTAAACCACTACACTCTATTCCATGACACTACGAACTACTTTACACCACTCCACTCTACTTTATGACACTCCACTCTACAACACTCCACTCCACTCCAGGCCATGCCACTCTACTCCTCTCTATGCCATTCCCCTCTATACCACTCTACTACACTCTATGCAATTCCCCTCTATGACACTCCATGCTACTTTACTTCACCCTATGCCACTCCACTCCACACCACTCCACTTTGTGCCACTGCACTCTATGACACTCTACTCCACCCCACTCTATGCCATTCCAATCTATGACACTTCACCTTATGCCACTCTACCCCAATCCATTTGATGACACTCTACTCTATAACACGCTGTTCCACTCCATGGCACTGCACAACGTCACTCCGCTCTGACACTCTACTCCATGCCAGTCCATGACATTCTACTCCACTACACTCTACAACACTCCACTGTACGACACTCAGTTCCATTCTACTCCCCTCCACCAATGGTGGCTCCTCCATTGGGGCATGTGGCCGTCGGCCCACTACTTTCTCGCAGTGCGAGAAGCAGAAACATAAAATGGTAAAACTACCATTTCATGTTTCTGCTTCTTGCACGGCGAGAAAGCAGAAGTGCCTGGTTGTCTGTCCTGCTCGAGGGCAGGGGGAGTGGCTTGCCCACTATTGTGGGTCCTGACTGTTTGTTCGGCCCCAGGGCCGACCAAACCAGTCATGCGAACTCTACATTTTCTCTAGAAAATGGCCTCCCTGCAGGCGACCGGCTGGGGCGCTTTCCGCTGCACCGCACCAATCACAATGCTGCCATTGCAGTGTTGTGATTGGCTTAGGGGAGCGGGAGGGAGGCTGCCTAGGTTAAACGCAGACCCGGCCGGGAGCAGGAGGAGCTGAGGCAGCGGCGCGTGAGGAGTAAGGTAAGTTTTTAATTTTATTTTGATTACCATCCCGTTGTCCCCCACCCCCGCGCGCGAACCCCCGCCACCCGCCTGTCTTGCCAGCCGCGACTGAAAATCAGGAGAGGGAAAATTGGATTTTGCAAATCATTAGCTCACCATTCTTTTGAAAACGTGCATTCTCGTCTTCTAGATCCGTGGATAAAACAAATCTCGAATTTAAGTGAAACAGCTGTACCCGCTACCTTTGATTTCAAACAAAATTAGAATTACGGTTTAGATCAAAGGAGCTTTTAAAATATTGCTACTTAAAAAAAATACATGTCAACACTGCTCCTTCGTTCCTTTTTTGACAACTTAATTGGATTATTAAAAAAGGCACTTTTCTAAGCACATAAAGTTTAGCTATTCAAGGTTTATTGGTTATGAATTTATTTTCATTAAACATTTTTTATAAGCATCATAAAATGGGAGGACAACCTTGCAGGTTCAGACTTTTATTTCTGTGGCAAGTAAATAGTAGGCTGTGATACAGCCTTCGCATAAAAACATGGATAGTTCTTTAAAAAACGACATCACGTTAAAAGATGAAGTAGACGTGTTTGTTTTCGAGGTGGAATAAAAAAATCAGCCTCTGAAGTCGCATCAGCCTCAATTTGTTTCTGCACGCATGAAAGGCGAGGCTGCGATATTACTCTCCCGCGGGACCCCAAATGGCAGCCCCCGCTGTGATATCGAATGCAACATCTACAACCTACTGCAATACCTGGTTATTTTACACCGAGGGATTAAAATCAATATAGAAGAGTTTACAGCTGAAATATCATGTTTAGGAAGAGAAGATATGATTTTTTAAAAATGAGTCACACATCTACATACCCACTACATGCTTAATATTTCGGATGCTAATTGGTCATTTCACTGCTCTGGTGCTGGAATTCTGTTTCATAACAAACCTCCTTCAACTGAGATAAAGGTCAGAGATTTCTAGAACAACCTGCATCGGATACTTAAACTAAATAGAGCCTGGTGCATGTGATACTGGATTCGTTTTAAAAAGCAATGTCAAACAGGAGAAATATAATGATGCGTTAACATTTCACAGGCAATAGTTGAATATTCCAGTTCCTTTCGAAATATGTCAGGATGATGGTGTCTAAAATGTTCCCACTATCTGCCAGGAGACCGCCTTGATTACATTCGAGCTCCTGGCAAACTTTGTCTGTCTTCAACAGTCACTTTGATGATCTGCGGTCTGTGGCACCCAACACACTTCACTTTTCCGTCTAGTTGCCACTCTCCTCATAATTGCATTTTATTCTTTAGCATCTGGGCTGTTGGCTGATCCATACAGGAGATTGGTTTCTTTTTGCGTGCCTAGGATGTCAGCAGAACAAGCGATAGAGCAGAGAATGGGCAAGAAAGAGATGGCCAGCAATGCCTGTGAAGCCGCTGGTTTATTGGTGAAATACAGGCGCATAACAGAGGGCAAAAAAAAAACTTAATTTGCTTGTTCGCTTGTTGTTGTCTTGCACGGCCTGGAGTGATTGGTATGAGTGCTTCGAACTTCCCTTTTCTTGCCATGTGCTCCACTGCTGTAGTGTTTGATTCCCAGAGGTTGTGTTGGGGCCGTGATTATGATAAATCTGTGCTGAAGGTTGCACGTGGTAGTTGTTAGACGGACCGGGAGGGTCGGCCGAGGACAGGGGGAGAGGTCTCCGGGGAGAGCCGTCTCTAGCGATCGTACAGACAAATAACTTCCCCCCCACAGACAGATACCACACAAGAAGAAGGTTTAGCGTTCTTTATAAGCACTTCTTAAGGTACGATGGAATGGTACAAGGAGGTCTGGACTCAGGGGTCCCCTCGATTCAAGTCTCTCAAGGTAGGAAAAGGGGGTAGCGGGACAGTCTGGTTACCAGTCTGGTAGTTGAGATGGTCTGGTGGGTAGCTCACAATCCTCGAGCTTGGTGGTTTAGCTGGTACGGGCCGCGGCAGCGCCAGCAGATCCCGGTAGAGATGGTCGATACACGGTCCGCGGCAGCGCCAGCAGGTCCTGGTGAAGATGGTCGATGTACGGTCCGCGGCAGCGCCAGCAGGTCCCGGTGAAGATGGTCGTTACAACGGGCCGCGGCAGCGCCAGCAGGTCCCGACGAGGATGGATGTTGCAGAAGGCTGCGGCAGCGCCAGCAGGCAGGACGATAGTTCGCAAGATAGGGCTACGGCAGCGCCAGTAGTCCGTCAAGGCTGAGTTCTCTCGGTGTCTCTCGACTCCAGGATACAACTGCCTTCCTGCTCCGGAGCTGCTCCAGTTATAGGGCAGGCGCCCTTTGATGTCCGGACCCTCGCACTTGGAGGTCGGAGGGTCCGGGATGAAGGTGTCCAGACACCCAGCAGGGGGTGGAGCCGGGGCCTGGGGGAGCTGGAGGCGATCGACACCTGGCGGGGGAGAGTCCTTGGCGCTTCGTTCTCCCATTGACCTGCCAAGCGTTCCGCTCACCTCCTGGGTGGATGGTGGTGCCGGGATGTCGGGGCCGGCCAGGCCCAGGGTTAGGGTCGGGTGGAGGCCACGCGGCCTCGTGGCGCAGGGCCCAAGATGGCGGCTTGACCCGGCCGGGGGAGCCGGTGGGGGCTGGGGCCCGTGATACATGGAGGTCCGAGGGCAGGAGTGCCGTCGGGAGACGGGGTGCGGGTGATTTCCGTGGGTCACGCCTGGCGGGCCGGGGCTTGGGCCCTGTCATGCGGGGAGGAAGCAAGCCCTTCGTGTGGCCTGTCCAACATGCGTCCCCCCCAGTTGAAGGCGGGGAGAGTCACCCATCTTCTTGGGGACTCTCCTCGTCGAGGCGGAAGAAGCGTGACAGGCCATCTGCGTTGGCGTGGTCTTGGCCCGGTCGGTGCTCCACGGTGAAGTTCATTCCCTGCAGGGAGATGGACCAGCGCAATAGCTTTGGGTTCTCCCCCCGCATCTGCATCAGCCACTGCAGGGGTCGATGGTCGGTTTGTACCCGGAAGTGGGTACCGAAGAGATAGGGCCGGAGCTTTTTGAGGGCCCACACCACTGCGAAGGCCTCCCTCTCGATTGTGCTCCAGCGCTGTTCTCGGGCCAGGAGACGTCGGCTGATGAAGGCCACCGGCTGGTCATGACCTTCGGGGTTCAATTGGGAAAGAACCGCTCCGATGCCGTGGTCGGAGGCGTCTGTCTGTACCACGAATTCCCGACTGTAATCGGGGGCCTGGAGCACAGGGGCGGTGCACAGGGCGGCCTTCAGCTTCTCGAAGGCCGCTTGACAATCGGGGGTCCAGCTAATCCGCTTCGGTTGGTTTTTGGACGTGAGACCCGTGAGGGGCCCCACGATGCTGCCGTAGTCCTTCACGAACCGCCGGTAGTAGCCGGTGAGCCCCAAGAAGGCTCGGACCTCGGTCTGGGTGACGGGGGGCTGCCAGGACTGGATGGCAGCAATCTTAAGTTGCAGCGGGGCCACCAGCCCGCTTCCCACCTGGTGCCCAAGGTAGGTCACGGACCCTTGACCAATTTGGCATTTGCCGGCCTTAATCGTGAGGCCGGCCCGCTGGAGGGCCTGTAGGACCTCTTGGAGGTGGAGGAGGTGGTCGGACCAGTGGCGGCTGTATACAGCGATATCGTCCAGGTAGGCAGCGCTGAACTCTTCGAGCCCCGCCAAGACCTGGTTCACAAGACGTTGAAACGTGGCGGGGGTGTTCTTCATGCCGAAGGGCATGACCTTGAATTGGTAGTGGCCATCGGGAGTAGAGAAGGCTGACCGTTCCTGAGCCCGGGGTGTGAGACCGATCTGCCAGTAGCCCGCTGTTAGGTCGAAGATACTGAGGTAGCGGGCGGCCCCCAGCCGGTCGATCAATTCGTCCGCTCGGGGGATAGGATGAGCGTCGGTCCGGGTGACAGCGTTCAAGCCCCGGTAGTCGACGCGGAATCTCAGTTCAGGTGTGGCGCCGGGGGCAGCGGCTTTGGGGACTAATACAACCGGGCTGGCCCAGGGACTGTCCGAGGGCTCGATGACCCCGATCGTGAGCATTTTGGCCACTTCCTCTTGTATGCAGGCCCGTACCCGATCTGGTACGCGGTAGGCCCGGTGTCGGATAGGGGGACTGTCCCCGGTGTCCACGTCGTGCAAACACCAAGGGGTGACCCCGGGGGTGAGGGAGAACAGGGTAGCGAACCGCAGCAGGAGGTCCCGGCAGCCCTGGCGTTGCTCCGGGGTGAGGGCATCAGAGAGCCGGACCCCGTCCACGGAACCGTCATTCTCCTGAGTCTTCAGGAGATCCGGGAGGGGTTCGGAGTCCTCCTCTGCCCCACTGTCCGTAGCCATCAGGAGGCTGAGTTCTGAGCGCACAAAGTGTGGTTTGAGTCTGTTGGTGTGGAGGACCCGAAGGGGGTTCCGGGGGGTCCCCATGTCGATGAGGTAAGTGACGGGGCTTTTGCGCTCGACCACTTTGAAGGGCCCCGTCCACTTATCTTGCAAGGCACAGGGTTCGGTGGGGGACATCACCCACACTTGTTGACCAGGCTCGAACTCGACGGAGGAGGCATTGTGATCATACCATCTCTTCATGTCTTCCTGGCTGGCCTCGAGGTTCGCCTTGGCCATCTCCCTGAAGCGCCGGGTCTGATTGCGTAGGGCCAGGAGGTACCTGAAGACGTCTGGAGGGGTCTTTAGGGGGGCCATCTCCCAACCTTCTTTGACTAGGCTGAGGGGCCCTCGCACCGGGTGCCCGTACAGGAGTTCGAAAGGGCTAAAACCGAGGGACTTCTGGGGAACTTCTCGGTAGGCGAAGAGGAGGCACGGGAGTAGTACATCCCACTGGCGACGGAGGGGCTCTTCCAATCCCCCAATCATCCCCTTGAGAGTGCGGTTGAATCGCTCCACTAGTCCGTTCCCTTGGGGGTGATAGGGGGTCGTGAATCTGTAGGTGACCCCGCATTGTTGCCAGAGGGACTTCATGTATTTGGAGATGAAGTTCGTGCCTCGGTCGCTGACGACTTCTCGGGGGAAGCCCACCCGGGAGAAGATCCCCATTAGGGCCCGGCCAACCACCGGAGCTGTCACAGTTCGTAGGGGCACCGCCTCGGGGTAGCGGGTGGCGTGGTCCACCAGTACCAGGATGAACCTGTGTCCTTGTGCCGTGCAGGGGTCCAGGGGCCCCACAATGTCTATTCCTACCCTCTCGAACGGGGTGGTGACCACTGGGAAGGGTTGCAGAGGGGCTTTCAGCTTACGGCCACTCTTCCCGCTGGCTTGGCACGTGGGGCAGGACCGGCAGTGGTTCAGGACGTCGTTCCTCATCTTCGGCCAGAAAAAGTGGGTCACCAGGCGACTGTAAGTTTTGTCCTGGCCCAGGTGTCCAGCCAGGGGGACATCGTGGGCCAGGTTGAGCAGGAAGTCTCTGAAGCGGAGAGGTACCACCAGCACTCGACCGGCCCCTAGCTCTGCGATTCTTTGTTCGCTGTATAGCAGGTCGTTATCCCAGTAGACCCAGTGAGATCCGGTGGAGTCCCCTGCGCTCTGGGTGCTGGCTTGTTGGCGGAGTCCCTCGAGGGAGGGGCAGGTCTTTTGTTCCTGGCGGAACTGTTCTTGGGTGGGCCCCCCTTCTTGACGTCACTGAGCCAGGCCGGGAAAGTCCGGGGGTTGCGCGTCCCCTTCGGTCGTCGGTTCCGTGGGGTTGGCCTCGTCGTTGTCTCCTACTGGGGCGACCGGGGGCGGAGGTGCTGGCCATTCCGGTTCTTCTGATCGGGGGACGGCACGGGCGGCCATGGACCGGGTGGTTATGCAGGCCCAGTCCGGGAGGCCCAGCATCCCCAGGTGCTCTCTTCTCTCGACGGTGGCCCACGGGGAACTCTCAAGGTCATTTCCCAGGAGGCAGTCCACGGGGGCATCATCCCGGACCGTCACTTTCAGCAGGCCGGAGACCCCTCCCCATTCGAATGGAACGCAGGCCATTTGGCACAGACTTTCAGAATTGTCGGCTGAGCGGACGGGGCAGAGAATGTTCGGCAGGATCTGCTCGGGCTTCACCAGGTGACAGCGGACGGCCGTCACACTGGCGCCTGTGTCACGCAAGGCCTCGGCCCGATGTCCATTAATGGTCACCCACTGACCGTATTTCCTGGTGTTAGCGGGTAGGGGAGCCCGCGGGACCATGTCTTTTCCCCCTAGGCACGCCAGAACCATGGCGGCCGGTTCCCACTCTTGCTGGGCCGGCTCATATTCTTCCTGTTCCTCTGATAGTCGCTCTTCCCCCAGGGCGGCGGCAGCTACCTGGCGGGGCTTGGGCGTTTGGTTCTGCGGGCAGCTCGGGTCATTGGCGTAGTGGCCGACTCGCTGGCATCGGTGGCACGTGACGTTGGCTCGGAACCCAGGACGCATCGGGGGGTTGCCCTGGCCGGCCGGAGGCGGGGTGCTGGCCACGGGTGTTGCCGGTAGGGGGTCTCTCCCTCGCCCCTGGCCTCCTCCTCCTCCCCGAGGACGGTGCTGGCCTTGGTTGCTTCGGTTTTGCTCGTGTGGCCCTCTCCGGCCCACTCGGGTGCTTTCCCATCGGTCAGCTTCGGCGGCGAGCTGCCGGGGGTCAGTCAATTTACTGTCGAGGAGGTGCTGCCTGAGCTCGACGAAACAGTTGTTCGACAGGTGTTCCCATACCATAAGGTTAAAGAGTTGTTCGTAGGTCGTTACATGGCTCCCCTTGATCCAACCCTCGAAGGCTCGGCTGAAATAGTTAACATACTCCACCCAAGTTGTACCCGGGATCCGGGTGCAATCTCTGAACCTCTGGCGGTACATCTCGGGTGTGAGGCCGTAGCGGGTGAGGAGGGCAGCCTTCATGTGGTCGTAGGACGACATTTGGTGATCTGGGAGCTGCAACAGGGCATCGCGACCTTCGTTGACGAACCTCCCCCATAGTCCGGCTCCCCAATCACTCCGGTCGATCCGGTGGGAGGTCATGGCGATCTCGTAGGCTTTGAACCACTGTTGTATGTCGTCTTCTCGGACATACTCTCGGACAACATCCTTGGGGATGTGGACTTTTTTCTCGGTTGGCCCCGGGGTGTGCGGTCGCTCAGGCACCCCCGGTTCTTTATTCTGTTTCCGAAGTTCTATTTCCGCCAGTTTGCGCTCGTGATCGAGTGTTATTCTTTTTTCCTCAAGCTCTCTCTGTCTCTGCTTTTCTTCTCGTTCTTCTCGGAGCCGCATATGCTCTAGATTTAGTTTCTGCTCGGCTAACTTTAGTTCACCGTCCATCTTGAGTCGTGCCATTTCCAACTCGTGTAATCTGGTTCTTTCTCTTTCTTGGATCTCCTCCTGCGAGAGGCCCGTTCCCCGCTCCTCGGGAGCCGTGGCGTACCCCTCTGGTGCGACACTGTTTTGGTCGGAGGATCCGGCGATCCCAGTTTCTGCCCACGACTCAAGGGCGCGCTTCAAATCGTCTTTGGTACTCAGGCCGGTGGTAGCAATGCCTAGTTCCATACAGAATTGTTTAAGTTCGCGGTGGCTATATTCTTCCAACTTATCCATTTGGAACTTTTCAGTGGAACCGCTATCTTTGGCTGACATCGTGGTTTTGTCGTGGGTTGAGCTACTCTCTGTACGATTACGCGTTGATTCGGATCGCGCCGCTGGCCACCAATGTTAGACGGACCGGGAGGGTCGGCCGAGGACAGGGGGAGAGGTCTCCGGGGAGAGCCGTCTCTAGCGATCGTACAGACAAATAACTTCCCCCCCACAGACAGATACCACACAAGAAGAAGGTTTAGCGTTCTTTATAAGCACTTCTTAAGGTACGATGGAATGGTACAAGGAGGTCTGGACTCAGGGGTCCCCTCGATTCAAGTCTCTCAAGGTAGGAAAAGGGGGTAGCGGGACAGTCTGGTTACCAGTCTGGTAGTTGAGATGGTCTGGTGGGTAGCTCACAATCCTCGAGCTTGGTGGTTTAGCTGGTACGGGCCGCGGCAGCGCCAGCAGGTCCCGGTAGAGATGGTCGATACACGGTCCGCGGCAGCGCCAGCAGGTCCTGGTGAAGATGGTCAATGTACGGTCCGCGGCAGCGCCAGCAGGTCCCGGTGAAGATGGTCGTTACAACGGGCCGCGGCAGCGCCAGCAGGTCCCGACGAGGATGGATGTTGCAGAAGGCCGCGGCAGCGCCAGCAGGCAGGACGATAGTTCGCAAGATAGGGCTACGGCAGCGCCAGTAGTCCGTCAAGGCTGAGTTCTCTCGGTGTCTCTCGACTCCAGGATACAACTGCCTTCCTGCTCCGGAGCTGCTCCAGTTATAGGGCAGGCGCCCTTTGATGTCCGGACCCTCGCACTTGGAGGTCGGAGGGTCCGGGATGAAGGTGTCCAGACACCCAGCAGGGGGTGGAGCCGGGGCCTGGGGGAGCTGGAGGCGATCGACACCTGGCGGGGAGAGTCCTTGGCGCTTCGTTCTCCCATTGACCTGCCAAGCGGTCCGCTCACCTCCTGGGTGGATGGTGGTGCCGGGATGTCGGGGCCGGCCAGGCCCAGGGTTAGGGTCGGGTGGAGGCCACGCGGCCTCGTGGCGCAGGGCCCAAGATGGCGGCTTGACCCGGCCGGGGGAGCCGGTGGGGGCTGGGGCCCGTGATACATGGAGGTCCGAGGGCAGGAGTGCCGTCGGGAGACGGGGTGCGGGTGATTTCCGTGGGTCACGCCTGGCGGGCCGGGGCTTGGGCCCTGTCATGCGGGGAGGAAGCAAGCCCTTCGTGTGGCCTGTCCAACAGTAGTGATCACAAACGTCCTCGTGAACAGCGAAATGAACTGTTCAGAAGTGCTATGTAAATTATTTGCCTTTGGCACGGTCCTTTCCAGTGGATGTTGGGGGTAATATTTATTGTCAAGGGGCCCGTCCCTGGAGCCCTTAAGAGTCACAGGGAATGTGTTACACAGATGTGGACTAAGCTGGTGTTCTGAAACAGGGTCTTGTGAGAAGTCAAAGGTTTCACCCTTCCCGCTCCCTGTTCCTTTATTTTTCTGTAACAGCAGAAACTATGCCGCAAAAGAAGGGTTGGGAGCGCTGCTACCAAATGCAACCTTTCAGACAAAAAGGTGGACACTGCCCATAGGAATGTTTACACATTTAGCTTTACATACTGGTATGGAAAGGGCCTAAACTTCTCGCCTCCATACATGACATGAACTTAAAGTGGGCTTAAGTCAGCCCCTTGCACATGACTGGCTGGCTCTAGCGTCTATCTCAGTTGTCTCATTTGAATCAGTGGTTTTCTTCCTGTGTTTGTCCCACACAGGAGAATTTCAGTCTCGCACTGTTTTGATGGATTAGTTGAAATTTTCTTTGGAATACTAGGGAGCTTTTTGGAATTCAAGGAATACCAGCTCAGTTTAGCACAAACCATCACTTGTGAAAGAATAGAACACAGTGGCACAGATGGACAGAGCACGTGGTAGGCATCCGATTGGACTGCCAGTTTTGCCAGTCAATGTCTTTGTTAGAACAGATTCACAATTGCTTTATTAACCTTCCTGCTTTGTCAAATTTTCTTCAAAATGGACCCATATAGGGGGTTCGGGCTAGCTCGCTACACTCGCGCGCTACACTTTTGTATGACAATTGTTTTACGCCTCAACACTTTCAAATGTCACCAGGCGCCACTGCCCTCCAGTCTATGGCACTCCAGCCTATGCCACTCTCCTTTACGCCACTAACTTTTAGCCATGCTGAACAGCAGCCACACTGGCTAAAACCCATTGCAACACCATTAGCTCTCGCAGAGGTGAGACCTACTAGCTTTGCCAGTGCTTGTTTGCATTGCTACTTTGAAACGGAACTGCATATTATGACTTTCAGGAAAAGCAAACAGTTACCAAGCACTTCCCAAGTAATGAAATGGCAATAAATAATATCTTAACAAATTCTGGAGAGGCGGTATGTTCCTTACCCTTTGTTATGATCACGTGGAAAGTTGTTATTAAAATATATTCTTTCACCAGTTCTTCCTGGAGGCAGCCACATTAAGTTATCAAAGCACGCTTGTTAACAGAATAGAGGTGCGTCTTATGATCACACTCATGTTTGTCTAGTTTCCTTCCCTTTTGTTTTTGTACAGGAGCCATTTATTGGGAAACAAAGTAGAGGCAGTAACATCATATAACTATTAACTTTAACCTAACAAACAAATGTTTGCTGACTCCTTTACTGCTGCCTGCTCTGCTGTTTGTGTAAGGAGTGCTCCCTGATCCGTGTGTGTTCTTGGACAGAAGCTATACATGGGGACTTGTAGACACACAAATTATTTTTAGGTATGTTACGTCACTACCGCACAAGTAGTGCCACCAATACACCCAGGCTTGCCAGACGTTTGTGTGAGGCGGCGGCCTGGGAGAAAAATGCAAAGCATGGCCTTCTGGGCGCTAGTTCAATTTCAGCCAGGTGCTTGAGGCATGTAGGAATTAAAAAAAAAATCCAGGCAAAAAGAAAAAAAGGCATCTGGTGCCATCTCCTGTTATTGCCAGTTAAGCTGTCTCTTTATTAACGAATATGGCAGGATTGTTTTCATTTGAACAACTAAACATAACGTTTGCTGAAGCAGAGTGTGGCCTCGCAAAGCACAAGACCTGGGACATGATGCTACCACCCTACCCATCAAGGCACCACCCCTACCCTTCAAGGTAACACCCCTACTCTTCAAGGCAACAACTTATCCTTCAAGGCACCACCGTACCCTTCAAGGCAACACCCATACCCTTCAAGGCAACACCATATCCTTCAAGGCACCACCCCTATCCTTCAAGGCACCACCCTGCCCTTCAAGGCACCACCTTACTCTTAAAGGCACCCCCCTCTCCTACCAATGCACCACCCCTACCCTAGAAGGCATCACCTTATCCTTCAAGGCACCTCCCTACCCTTCAAGGCACTGCCCTACCCTTCAAGGCACAACCCTACCCTTCAAAGGACCACCTTACCCTTCAAGGGACCCCACTACCCTTCAAGGCATCACCCTACCCTTCAAGGCACCACCCCTACCCTTCAAGGCACCACCCTACCCTTCAAGGCAACACCTTACCCTTCAAGGGACCACTCTACCCTTCTAGATATCACATCTACCCTTCAAGGCATCACCCTTACCCTTCAAGGCACCACCCCTACCCTTCAAGGCACCACCCCTACCCTTCAAGGCACCACCCTACCCTTCAAGGCACCACCCTACCCTTCAAGGCAACACCTTACCCTTCAAGGGACCACTCTACCCTTCTAGATATCACATCTACCCTTCAAGGCATCACCCTTACCCTTCAAGGCACCAGCCCTACCCTTCAAGGCTCCACCTTACCCTTCAAGGCATCACCTTACCCTTCAAGGGACCACCCTACCCTTCAAAATATCACTCCTACCCTTCAAGGCATCACCCCTACCCTTCAAGGGACCACCCTACCCTTCAAGGCACCACCCTACCCTTCAAGGCATCACCTTACCCTTCAAGGGACCACCCTACCCTTCAGAATATCACTCCTACCCTTCAAGGCATCACCCTTACCCTTCAAGGCACCACCCCTACCCTACCAAGGCACCACCCTACCCAACCAAGGAACCCCACTACCCTTCAAGGCACCACCCTACCCTTCAAGGAATCACCCTACCCTTCAAGGGACCACCTTGCCCTTCAAGGCATCACTCCTACCCTTCAAGGCATCACCCCTACCGTTCAAGGCATTACCCCTGCCCTTCAAGGCGCCACGCTATCCTTCAAGGGACCACCCTACCCAGACAATGCACCACCCTACCCTTTAAGGTATCACTCCACTCCATTGCCATCATCACTGTACTGTCCCACCATGTCCTCACCGTCTCACTCACACCACATCATCGCCACCTCCCTCACACCACTTCACCACCGCCTCACTCACACCACTTCACCACCGCCTCACTCACACCACTTCATCATTCACCTACCATTGCCAAAGTAAGACAACTTCAGTATGACATTACCACATCCTGAGCTTGTTATTCTCCTTTCCCTCTATGTGGCGAAGTGGTAAGCATAGAGAGTTTGATATCAGAAAAATGCACCATGCATCCGCACTCTCCAACATACATTCTACATGACCCATCCACACTCTAAAACATGCGTTCTACCTGACCCATCCACACTCTCCAACATGCATTCTACCTGACCCATCCGCACTCTCCAACATGCATTCTACCTGACTCATCTGCACTCTCCAACATGCATTCTACCTGACCCTTCTGCTCTCTCCAACGTGCATTCTACATGACCCATCCGCACTGCCCAACATGCATTGTACCTGACCCATCCGCACTCTGCAACATGCATTCTACCTGACCCATCCTCACTCTCCAACATGCATTCTACCTGACCCATCTGCACTCCCCAACATGCATTCTACATGACCTATCCGCACTCTCCAACATGCATTGTGCCTGACCCATCCTCACTCTGCAACATGCATTCTACCTGACTCATCCTCACTCTCCAACATGCATTCTACCTGACCCTTCTACACTCTCCAACATGCATTCTACATGACCTATCCGCACTGTCCAACATGCATTGTACCTGACCCATCCGCACTCTGTGACATGCATTCTACCTGACACATCTGCACTCTCCAACATGCATTCTACCTGACCCATCCGCACTCTCCGCCATGCATTCTACCTGACCCATCCGCACTCTCCGCCATGCATTCTACCTGACCCATCCGCACTCTCCGCCATGCATTCTACCTGACCCATCCGCACTTTCCAACATGCATTCTACCTGACCCATCCACACTCTCCAACATGCATTCTACCTGACCCATCCGCACTCTCCAACATGTGTTCTACCTGACCCATCCACACTCTCCAACATGCATTCTACCTGACCCATCCGCACTCTCCAACATGCATTCTACCTGACCCATCCGCACTCTCCAACATGCATTCTACCTGACCCATCCGCACTCTTCAACATGCATTCTACCTGACCCATCTGCACTCTCCAACATGCATTCTACCTGACCCATCCGCACATCGGCACTCTCCAACGTGCGTTCTCCCTGACCCATCTGCACTCTCCAACATGCATTTTACCTGACCCATCTGCACATTCTCACTCTCCAACATGCGTTCTCCCTGACCCGTTCGCACTCTCCAACATGAATTCTACCTGACCCATCTGCACAGCCACACTCTCGAACATGCATTCTACCTGACCCATCTGTACTCTGCAACATGCATTCTACCTGATCCATCCACACTCTACAACATGCATTCTACCTGACCCATCTGCACATGTGCACTCTCCAACATGCGTGCTCACTGACCATCCACACTCTCCAACATGCATTCTCCCTTACCCATCCGCACATCAGTTCTCTCCAACATGCGGTCTCCCTGACTCATCTGCACTCTCCAACATGCGTTCTCCCTGACCCATCCGCACTCTCCAACATGCGTTCTACCTGACCCATCCCCATCCTCCAACATCGATTCTACCTGACCCATCCGCACTCTCCAACATGCATTCTACCTGACCCATCTGCACTCTCCAACATGCATTCTACCTGACCCATCCGCACATCGGCACTCTCCAACGTGCGTTCTCCCTGACCCATCTGCACTCTCCAACATGCATTTTACCTGACCCATCTGCACATTCTCACTCTCCAACATGCGTTCTCCCTGACCCGTTCGCACTCTCCAACATGAATTGTACCTGACCCATCTGCACAGCCACACTCTCGAACATGCATTCTACCTGACCCATCTGTACTCTGCAACATGCATTCTACCTGATCCATCCACACTCTACAACATGCATTCTACCTGACCCATCTGCACATGTGCACTCTCCAACATGCGTGCTCACTGACCCATCCACACTCTCCAACATGCATTCTCCCTTACCCATCCGCACATCAGTTCTCTCCAACATGCGGTCTCCCTGACTCATCTGCACTCTCCAACATGCGTTCTCCCTGACCCATCCGCACTCTCCAACATGCGTTCTACCTGTCCCATCCGCATCCTCCAACATCGATTCTACGTGACCCATCCGTACTTTCCAACATCCATTCTTTTTGACCCATCCACACTCTCCAACATGCATTCAACCTGACCCATCTGTACTTTCCAACATGCATTCAACCTGTCCCATCCGTACTTTCCAACATGCATTCTACCTGACCCATCCGCACTTTCCAACATGCATTCTAGCTGACCCATGCTCACAACAACATGCATTCTACCTGACCCATCTGCACTCGCCAATATTCGTTCTACCTGACATATCCCCATATCTGCACTCTCCAACATGCATTCTACCTGACCCATCAGCACTCTCCAACATGAATTCTACCTGACCCATCCGCACTCTCCAACATGCATTCTACCTGACCCACCCGCACTCTCCAACATGCATTCTACCTGACCCATCTGCACACTCCAACATCCATTCTACCTGACCCATCCGCACATCGGCACTCTCCAACATGCGTTCTCCCTGACCCATTTGCACTCTCCAACATGCATTTTACCTGACCCATCTGCACATCCTCACTCTCCAACATGCGTTCTCCCTGTCCCGTTCGCACTGTCCAACATGCATTCTACCTGACCCATCCGCACAGCCGCACTCTCGAACATGCATTCTACCTGACCCATCTGCACTCTCCAACATGCATTCTACCTGACCCATCCACACTCTACAACATGCATTCTACCTGACCCATCTGCACATGTGCAGTCTCCAACATGCGTGCTCACTGACCCATCCATACTCTCCAACATGCATTCTCCCTTACCCATCCGCACATCAGCTCTCTCCAACATGCAGTCTCCCTGACTCATCTGCACTCTCCAACATGCATTCTCCCTGACCCATCCGCACTCTCCAACATGCGTTCTACCTGACCCATCCGCATCCTCCAACATCGATTCTACCTGACCCATCCGTACTTTCCAACATCCATTCTTCTTGACCCATCCACACTCTCCAACATGCATTCAACCTGTCCCATCCGTACTTTCCAACATGCATTCTACCTGACCCATCCACACTCCCCAACATGCATTGTACCTGACCCATCTGCACTCTCCAACATGAGTTCTACTTGACATATCCGCACATCTGCACTCTTCAACATGCATTCTACCTGACTCATTCGCACTCTCCAACATGCATTCTACCTGACCCATCAGCACTTTCCAACATGCATTCTAGCTGACCCATGCTCACAACTACATGCATTCTACCTGACCCATCTGCACTCTCCAATATTCGTTCTACCTGACACATCCCCATATCTGCACTCTCCAACATGCATTCTACCTGACCCAGCAGCACTCTCCAACATGAATTCTACCTGACCCATCCACACTCTCCAACATGCATTCTACCTGACCCATCCACACTCCCCAACATGCATTCTACCGGACCCATCTGCACTTTCCACCATGCATCCTACCTGACCCATGCTCACTTCAACATGCATTCTACCCGAACCATCTGCACTCTCCAATATGTGTTCTACCTGACCCATTCTACCTGACTTTTCTGCAGTCTCAAACATGCATTCTACCTGACTCATCCATGCTCTCCAACATGTGTTCTACCTGACCCATCGGCAGTCTCCAACATGCATTCTACCTGACCCATCCACACTCTCCAACATGCATTGTACATGACCGATCACACTCTCTAACATGCATTGAACCTGACCCATCCGCACTACCCAAACGTGTGTTCTGTCTGACCCATCTGCACTCTCCAACATGCATTGTACCTGACCCATGCACACTCTCCAACATGCATTGTACCTGATCCATCGCACTCCCCAACATGCATTGTACCTGACCCATCTGCACTCTCCGACATGAGTTCTACTTGACACATCCGCACATCTGCACTCTTCAGCATGCATTCTACCTGACCCATCCGCACTCTGCAACATGGATTCTACCTGACCTATCCACACTCTCCAACATGCATTCTACCTGACCCATCCGCACTTTCCAACATGCATTCTAGCTGTCCCATGCACACAACAACATGCATTTTACCTGACCCATCTGCACTCTCCAATATGCGTTCTACCTGACACATCCCCATATCTGCACTCTCCAACATGTATTCTACCTGACCCATCCGCACTCTCCAACATGCATTCTACCGGACCCATCTGCACTTTCCACCATGCATTCTACCTAACCCATGCTCACTTCAACATGCATTCTACCCGAACCATCCACACTCTCCAATATGCATTCTAACAGACCCATCTGCACTCTCAAACATGCATTCTACCTGACTCATCCACGCTCTTCAACATGTGTTCTACCTGACCCATTGGCAGTCTCCAACATGCATTCTACCTGACCCATCCACACTCTCCAACATGCATTGTACCTGTCCGATCACACTCTCCAACATGCATTGAAGCTGACCCATCCGCACTACCCAAACATGTGTTCTGTCTGACCCATGCTCACAACTACATGCATTCTACCTGACCCATCTGCACTCTCCAATATTCGTTCTACCTGACACATCCCCATATCTGCACTCTCCAACATGCATTCTACCTGACCCAGCAGCACTCTCCAACATGAATTCTACCTGACCCATCCACACTCTCCAACATGCATTCTACCTGACCCATCCACACTCCCCAACATGCATTCTACCGGACCCATCTGCACTTTCCACCATGCATCCTACCTGACCCATGCTCACTTCAACATGTATTCTACCCGAACCATCTGCACTCTCCAATATGTGTTCTACCTGACCCATTCTACCTGACTTTTCTGCAGTCTCAAACATGCATTCTACCTGACTCATCCATGCTCTCCAACATGTGTTCTACCTGACCCATCGGCAGTCTCCAACATGCATTCTACCTGACCCATCCACACTCTCCAACATGCATTGTACATGACCGATCACACTCTCTAACATGCATTGAACCTGACCCATCCGCACTACCCAAACGTGTGTTCTGTCTGACCCATCTGCACTCTCCAACATGCATTGTACCTGACCCATGCACACTCTCCAACATGCATTGTACCTGATCCATCGCACTCCCCAACATGCATTGTACCTGACCCATCTGCACTCTCCGACATGAGTTCTACTTGACACATCCGCACATCTGCACTCTTCAGCATGCATTCTACCTGACCCATCCGCACTCTGCAACATGGATTCTACCTGACCTATCCACACTCTCCAACATGCATTCTACCTGACCCATCCGCACTTTCCAACATGCATTCTAGCTGTCCCATGCACACAACAACATGCATTTTACCTGACCCATCTGCACTCTCCAATATGCGTTCTACCTGACACATCCCCATATCTGCACTCTCCAACATGTATTCTACCTGACCCATCCGCACTCTCCAACATGCATTCTACCGGACCCATCTGCACTTTCCACCATGCATTCTACCTAACCCATGCTCACTTCAACATGCATTCTACCCGAACCATCCGCACTCTCCAATATGCATTCTAACAGACCCATCTGCACTCTCAAACATGCATTCTACCTGACTCATCCACGCTCTTCAACATGTGTTCTACCTGACCCATTGGCAGTCTCCAACATGCATTCTACCTGACCCATCCACACTCTCCAACATGCATTGTACCTGTCCGATCACACTCTCCAACATGCATTGAAGCTGACCCATCCGCACTACCCAAACATGTGTTCTGTCTGACCCATCTGCACTCTCTAACATGCATTCTACCTGACCCATCAGCACTCTCCAACATTGCATTCTACCTGACCCATCCGTACTCTCCGACATGTATTCTACCTGACCCATCCGCACTTTCAAACATGCATTGTACCTGACCCATGCGCACTCTCCAACATGCATTCTACCTGACCCATCCACACTCTACAACATGCATTCTACCTGACCCTTCTGCACATGTGCAGTCTCCAACATGCGTGCTCACTGACCCATCCATACTCTCCAACATGCATTCTCCCTTACCCATCCGCACATCAGCTCTCTCCAACATGCAGTCTCCCTGACTCATCCGCACTCTCCAACATGCGTTCTACCTGACCCATCCGCATCCTCCAACATCGATTCTACCTGACCCATCCGTACTTTCCAACATCCATTCTTCTTGACCCATCCACACTCTCCAACATGCATTCAACCTGTCCCATCCGTACTTTCCAACATGCATTCTACCTGACCCATCCACACTCCCCAACATGCATTGTACCTGACCCATCTGCACTCTCCAACATGAGTTCTACTTGACACATCCGCACATCTGCACTCTTCAACATGCATTCTACCTGACTCATTCGCACTCTCCAACATGCATTCTACCTGACCCATCAGCACTTTCCAACATGCATTCTAGCTGACCCATGCTCACAACTACATGCATTCTACCTGACCCATCTGCACTCTCCAATATTCGTTCTACCTGACACATCCCCATATCTGCACTCTCCAACATGCATTCTACCTGACCCAGCAGCACTCTCCAACATGAATTCTACCTGACCCATCCACACTCTCCAACATGCATTCTACCTGACCCATCCAAACTCCCCAACATGCATTCTACCGGACCCATCTGCACTTTCCACCATGCATCCTACCTGACCCATGCTCACTTCAACATGCATTCTACCCGAACCATCTGCACTCTCCAATATGTGTTCTACCTGACCCATTCTACCTGACTTTTCTGCAGTCTCAAACATGCATTCTACCTGACTCATCCACGCTCTCCAACATGTGTTCTACCTGACCCATCGGCAGTCTCCAACATGCATTCTACCTGACCCATCCACACTCTCCAACATGCATTGTACATGACCGATCACACTCTCTAACATGCATTGAACCTGACCCATCCGCACTACCCAAACGTGTGTTCTGTCTGACCCATCTGCACTCTCCAACATGCATTGTACCTGACCCATGCACACTCTCCAACATGCATTGTACCTGATCTATCGCACTCCCCAACATGCATTGTACCTGACCCATCTGCACTCTCCGACATGAGTTCTACTTGATACATCCGCACATCTGCACTCTTCAGCATGCATTCTACCTGACCCATCCGCACTCTGCAACATGGATTCTACCTGACCTATCCACACTCTCCAACATGCATTCTACCTGACCCATCTGCACTTTCCAACATGCATTCTAGCTGTCCCATGCACACAACAACATGCATTTTACCTGACCCATCTGCACTCTCCAATATGCGTTCTACCTGACACATCCCCATATCTGCACTCTCCAACATGTATTCTACCTGACCCATCCGCACTCTCCAACATGCATTCTACCGGACCCATCTGCACTTTCCACCATGCATTCTACCTAACCCATGCTCACTTCAACATGCATTCTACCCGAACCATCCGCACTCTCCAATATGCATTCTAACAGACCCATCTGCACTCTCAAACATGCATTCTACCTGACTCATCCACGCTCTTCAACATGTGTTCTACCTGACCCATTGGCAGTCTCCAACATGCATTCTACCTGACCCATCCACACTCTCCAACATGCATTGTACCTGTCCGATCACACTCTCCAACATGCATTGAAGCTGACCCATCCGCACTACCCAAACATGTGTTCTGTCTGACCCATCTGCACTCTCTAACATGCATTCTACCTGACCCATCAGCACTCTCCAACATTGCATTCTACCTGACCCATCCGTACTCTCCGACATGTATTCTACCTGACCCATCCGCACTTTCAAACATGCATTGTACCTGACCCATGCGCACTCTCCAACATGCATTCTACCTGCCCCATCCGCACATCTGCACTCTCCAACATGCGTTCTCCCTGACTCATCCGCACTCTCCAACATGCATTCTACCTGACCCATCCACACCCTCCAACATGCATTGTACCTGACCCATCCATACTTTCCAACATGCATTCTACCTGACCCATCTGCACTCTCCAACATGAGTTCTACTTGACACATCCACACATCTGCACTCTTCAACATGCATTCTACCTGACCCATCCGCACTCTCGAACCTGCATTCTACCTGACCTATCCACACTCTCCAACATGCATTCTACCTGACCCATCCGCATTTTCCAACATGCATTCTAGCTGACCCATGCTCCGAACCATCCGCACTCTCCAATATGCATTCTACCTGACCCATCAGCACTCTCCAACATTGCATTCTACCTGACCCATCCGTACTCTCCAACATGCATTCTACCTGACCCATCCGCACTTTCCAACGTGCATTCTACCTGACCCATGCGCACTCTCCAACATGCATTCTACCTGACCCATCCACACTCTCCAACATGCATTGTACCTGACCCATCCATACTTTCCAACATGCATTCTACCTGACCCATCCACACTCTCCAACATGCATTGTACCGAATCCATCGCACTCCCCAGCATGCATTCTACCTGACCTATCTGCACTCTCCAACATGAGTTCTACTTGACACATCCACACATCTGCACTCTTCAACATGCATTCTACCTGACCCATCCGCACTCTCGAACATGCATTCTACCTGACCTATCCACACTCTCCAACATGCATTCTACCTGACCCATCCGCATTTTCCAACATGCATTCTAGCTGACCCATGCTCACAACAACATGCATTCTACCTGATCCATCTGCACTCTCCAATATGTGTTCTACCGGACACATCCCCATATCTGCACTCTCCAACATGCATTCTACCTGACCCATCTGCACTGTCCAACATGAATTCTACCTGACCCATCTGCACTCTCCAACATGCCATCTACCTGACTCATCCACACTCTCCAACATGCATTCTACTGGACCCAACTGCACTTTCCAGCATGCATTCTACCTAGCCGATGCTCACTTCAACATGCATTCTACCCGAACCATCCGCACTCTCCAATATGCATTCTACCTGAGCCATCCGCACTCTCAAACATGCATTCTACCTGACTCATCCACGCTCTCCAACATGTGTTCTACCTGACCCATCGCAGTCTCCAGCATGCATTCTAACTGACCCATCCGCACTCTCCAACATTGCATTTTACCTGACCCAACCGCACTCTCCGACATGCATTCTACCTGACCCATCCGCACTTTCCAACATGCATTCTATCTGACCCATCCACGCATCCGCACTCTCCAACATGCATTCTACCTGACCCACCCGCACTCTATAACATGCATTCTACCTGACTTATCCGCATTCTCCAACATGCATTCTACCTGACCCATCCGCACATCGGCACTCTCCGACATGCGTTCTCCCTGACCCATCTGCACTCTCCAACATGCATTCTACCTGACCCATCTGCACATCCTCACTCTCCACCATGCATTCTACCTGACCCATCTGCACATTCGCACTCTCCAACATGCATTCTACCTGACCCATCCGCCCTCTCCAACATGCATTCAAACTGACCCATCCATATTTTCCAACATGCATTCTACCTGACCCATCCACACTCTCCTACATGCATTCTACCTGACCCATCCGCACTCTCCACCATGCGTTCTCCCTGACTCATCCCCACTCTCCAACATTGCATTCTACCTGACCCATCCGCACTCTCCAACATTGCATTCTACCTGACCCATCCGCACTCTCCGACATGCATTCTACCTGACCCATGCTCACTTTCTAACATGCATTCTACCTGACCCATGCGCACTCTCCAATATGCATTCTACCTGACCCATCCTCACATCCGCACTCTACACCGTGCGTTCTCCCTGACCCATCCGCACTCTCCAATATGCATTCTACCTGACCCATCCACACTCTCCAACATGCATTGTACCTGACCCATCCGTACTTTCCATCATGCATTCTACCTGACCCATCCACACTCTCCAACATGCATTGTACCTGATCCATCGCACTCCCCAACATGTATTGTACCTGACCCATCTGCACTCTCCAACATGAGTTCTACTTGACACATCCACACATCTGCACTCTTCAACATGCATTCTACCTGACCTATCCACACTCTCCAACATGCATTCTACCTGACCCATCCGCATTTTCCAACATGCATTCATGCTCACAACAACATGCATTCTACCTGACCCATCTGCACTCTCCGATATGTGTTCTACCGGACACATCCCCATATCTGCACTCTCCAACATGCATTCTACCTGACCCATCTGCACTGTCCAACATGAATTCTACCTGACCCATCTGCGCTCTCCAACATGCCATCTACCTGACTCATCCACACTCTTCAACATGCATTCTACCGGACCCAACTGCACTTTCCACCATGCATTCTACCAAGCCGATGCTCACTTCAACATGCATTCTACCCGAACCATCCGCACTCTCCAATATGCATTCTACCTGAGCCATCTGCACTCTCAAACATGCATTCTACCTGACTCATCCACGCTCTCCAACATGTGTTCTACCTGACCCATCACGGTCTCCAGCATGCATTCTACCTGACCAATCCGCACTCTCCAACATTGCATTCTACCTGACCAATGCTCACTACAACATAAATTCTACCTGACCCATCTGCACTCTCCAACATGCGTTCTACCTGACACATCCACACATCTGCACCCTCCAACATGCATTTTACCTGACCTATCCACACTCTCCAACGTGCATTCTACCTGACCCCTGCTCACTACAACATGCATTCTACCTGACCAATCTGCACTCTCCAACATGCATTCTACCTGGCCCATCCGCGCTCTCCAACATGCATCTGCACTCTCTAACATGTATTCTACCTGACGCATCCGCACTCTCCAACATGCATTCTACCTGACCTATCCGCACTCTCCAACATGCATTCTACCTGACCCATGCTCACTACAACATGCATTCTACCTGACCAATCTGCACTCTCCAACATGCATTCTACCTGGCCCATCCGCGCTCTCCAACATGCATCCGCACTCTCCAACATGTATTCTACCTGACCCATCTGTAAACTCCAACATGCATTCTACCTGACCCATCTGCACTCTCCAACATGCATTCTATCCAGCCCATCTACAATCTCCAGCATTTTATGTGACCCATCCTCACCCTTCGACATGCATTCTACCTGACCCCTCCGCCCTCTCTGACATGCATTCTACCTGACCCCTCTGCACTCCCCGACATGCATTCTGCCTGACCCTTCCTCACCCTTCAACATGCGTTCTACCTGACATATCCTCACTCTCCAACATTCTTTCTACTCGACCCAACCGCACTCTCCGTCATGCATCTCCAACGTTCATTCTGCCTGACCCATCCTCCCTCTCCAACATGCATTCTACAGCATGCGTTCTACCAAATACAGCCTTACTCTTTGCTTACATCTTGAAAAACTCCACTCATGGATGACTGAAAACCTCTTTAACCTCAACCAACACATTATAGAATTCCTCATCGCATCCAAGCACAGACTCCATTTTGCCCCTCACCTTCACATGTCCTGGCAAATGGAGGCTTCTCACCATCACTCTCACCCACAGGAAAATCTTTGGTTTTTACCTTAAACTCAACCCTCTCACTCATACCCCATATCAACCAAGTAATCAAATCTAGAAATTACGTAACGAAGTAACCAAGTCTACAAATGATTTCCTTCGACAACTCAATAAAGGCAATCATCTTATCTCTTAAGCCCGTTCAAAATTGCTGTTCAATGTGGACAAAGAGCCGCACACTTGAGAAATCAATATATGAACCTTGTGGATGTCCCTCAAAGCGTAACAAGTCATGAGGTGAATATTCTTATTACAGTGAGATCATGATATTCTGAAACAGTAAACATTTAATATGTATTGATAAGACTACTGTTATTATATACGCAGATGCAATGCATATAAATGTTGTTACAGTCTAAATATACAGAAATATTAAGAATGCTGGACAGAACATCTTAATGACATTGTTTATTATTGTTTTTGCCTTTTATTAACCCCTTAGCTGCTGAGGCTTTTCCAGCCCCAGTGCTGAGCCACTTCCTTGCTATTTGGAGTCCTTCATAACTTATTTTCACATAAAGTATCTCCATTAAATTTGCTCCTTTTTTTCCAACATACTGGGGACTCTGAAGGTACCCAGGCTTTGTGGATTCCAGGTATGGAACCGAGAAATTTGCCAAAATATGGAAATATTTAGCTTTTTTGCAAAAAATGTGAAGAAGTGCTGCAGAAGAAACCATGTTTTTCCTTCTAAATATAACATCAACTATAGGTTTTCTGCGCTGGGTTCACCGTCTTCCTAGCTTTTACGAACCAGTACAGTTGTATTTGCATTTGTGTTAGAGGTAGTTGACTTTTATATTTTTTGTGCTGTAAACCTACTTGCAGTTTGGGGTTGAAACAAGTGCAAACCACATGAGTGATCCCAGAAAGCTATGCATTTCTGAAAAGGAGACAACATTCTGAATTCATCAAGGGGTAATTTGTATAGATTTTTCATAGTTTTTCTAATGAAACTAACTGTTGATATAAAGACAAATAATGAAAATGAGTAGGAAATGCACAGCCAGTTGTGACAACATTTTCATCTGTAACTTCTGGTCTCAATGGGCAATTAATAAAAGCAATACACCACTAGGTCTGACAGAACCTTCTGGTCGCGGTGATATATAGTGTTTGTAGGTTTTCCAAAACAGAGCCAATAACTGATGTGCACCGTACAATGATTTTTCATTATGTACCGACTATATAGCAATTTATGTGATAAAATATAAAGAATAAAAAATGAGTATGAAGGAAGCCTGTGCATTTCTGAAATGTACAGAAGGCATTGAGTTTAGGAACAGTGGTTATTTGTACACCTCTGAATTTGTGGTTTCCCATATTACCATGCTATTCAGAGGGCATTTTGCAAAATGTCTTTTTTCTTGCTCACTGGCTTACATTTTAAAGGCACAAATGAAGAGAAATACACTTGGTAATAACGGATGTTCTCCTATTCTGTATTCCCATACGTCTACCAATATTAAAAGTACACCAATTGTGTGACTGGGCCTGGCGTCTGCGACACTAAATTCCCCAAAGAGCGACCTGGAGACATATTTCACCCAGCAAAATCCACGCTCTTTTCACATCGTGGGTATCTGCAGATTTTGGGCCGTGGCTCAGCCGCCATCCAGGGAAACCTACTGAAACCTACTACATCCAGACATTTCTGAAAACTAGACACCCAGGGTTGTCCAGGGTGGTGTGGTCCCCACAATGTTTTCCTACCCACAATGCCCTGCAAACCTTAAACTCTGCCAAAAAATACTTCATTTTCCTAGCATTTCTATGACGTAAGCTTCCGGAGTCTATAGGGATCCACACAATTCTTACCACCCAGCGTTCCCCCGCTTGTCCTGCTAAAAACACTACCCCACGTGTGTGGCTGGGACTAGAGCCTGCGACAGGAACAGTAGATAGAATCTATTTGTCAAAAGTGTCCTTCATTAAACTTGATCTTCTGTTTCATTACGATTGTTTTTCTCTCTTTGTCAAATAATGGAACGCTATCTAATCTCAGTCCAGCCTTCTGATTCCTTGATATTTGAATAATAACGTTTTTAATGTGTTTTAGCTACCTTAAAATTAATGCATAATTTTAGATGTGCTAAATTCATTTACTGCAAGAAAGGAGTCCCATTTTTCAATTACTATTTTAAGTTCAGGGATGTATGGCTTACCCTTGTATCACTGGCACCCATTAAATTTGTGTATTCTTTACCTTGACAAGTAATTTGTTTGAAGGTACTAGGCTGACATTTGTCTTGGGCAAGAAGCTCTAAAATATAAGTATTAAAAGTCAACAATCTATGTAGAAGTGTGTAGGAGAGGATTATCTGCTAATGAAAAATGTGGTCAAAATAGGGTCGGACTATGTGTTTTCCAGCCCATTCTTTCAGAATTAGGGGCTTTAATGCCATTAGTTCTGCAGGATGCCTTGATTGAGAATTAGTCAGGTTTACCATTATCCAAGGATCTTCTGCAGAACCCTGCAAGGATATTGGAGTCAAAATTTAGAACCTCAATAATGAGCTCATCATTTTCCAGAATGCAAAGGTGTGTTTTCGCAAATATTATGCCTGCGAAACGACCAAGTACTAAAAAATAAACCCAAGCATACATTTTATAAATAAAGCATCAGCCTTTTCCAGAATTTTAACTAGACTTTAAAAATGAAAGCACAACTAATCTAGCTGGAACAAATCTTTGTGAACTCTGCAAAAGATCCAGCTCTTCTTGTGGTACTCCCCGGAATCCCCCTACCCAGGATTGCATATAACATAAATAATCTAAGAAAAGCAACACCCAACAATGCCAACAGGTGGGTCATTGACGTATTAACGGGGCGGGGCTCGGTAGAAGGAAAGAGTGCACCCTGCTGGCAATGTTGGAGCCCTCGCTGTCAGCCAGCGATGAGTTGCACACTGTCCGCAGGTTCACAGTTGGTTTGAAATGCGGTAAGAGAATGAACTACATACACCTGTCAAGCAGGTTGTAAGACCTGACCTCTTTTTATTTGCTTTCCGCTGACTTTTTGCTTTCTGACCTCTTATTTTGACTGGTTGCTGAACTTCGTTTTTGCTAGTGTTAGGACTCTGTTTGCTTTTTCACTGCTGACCAGTGCTAACGCATCAGTACTCTGTGTCTAAAGTGTAATGTAATTTGGTTTCTTCATGATTGGCATACCTGATTTACTGATTAGTCCCTAGTACAGTGTACAACATGTGCCCAGGGCCCGAAACTCAAATGCTACTAGTGGGCCTGCAGCACTGATTGTGCCACCCACACCGGTAGTCCTTCAAGCATGCCATTCCAACCTGACAAATCAACCTACATGTCAGGTCTATTTTTCCCTTTTATTATGCATAGGTCACCCCTAGAGTAGACCCTGGACAGCCCATGGCAGGGGGCAGTGTACTTAAAAGGTAGGACACGTACCATTCAGAATTCTTGTGTCCTTGTAGTGAAATACTCTTAAATGTGTATCTCACTCCTGCAAGGCCTCTCTCTCCCATGGATTAACATTGGAGCTGCCTTGTAACATTTTAAAAGTGTAACTTCCAATGGGGAAAAGATAGGAAGAGTAATTTTGGTGTCTCTGGACTCGCAATATAAAAACACATAATTTGGTAGAATTTGTTTTACCATTGCCAGTCTGAAAATTCCACTTTTAGAAAGTTGGTATTTTCTTGCTTAACTATTCTGTACCTTCAGGCTGTCTCTGGAATACACATATGGGTTCAATGACAGCTGGGCTTTGTACATTCCCTTTAAACAGACACACACAAAGGGAGCTGAGGTGTGCCACTCACACCCTGATGAGCCATCACCAGGCTGATGGGTCTTCCTAAGCAAGAGTGAGAGGGCGAAGCAGACACTTGCACCTGAATAGGACTGTGAGTACCCCCACACAAAGGGTTGCCTATCCCCCCAGTAGTGAGATTGGAGCCAGGGCAAGAAAGGGCAGGGTCTTGGGCACTACAAAGACTTTTCTCTGAAGTCTCCCTACTTCATAGGCTAAAATGGGTATAGGTACTGGACCTCTGACACCATGCACTCAGAACACTTCTGGAACTGAAGACATTACACCAGGAAGAAGAGCTGTAGTGCTGTCAGGAGGGACTGCCACTTTGCAGCTTGCTTTGCTATGTTGGCCTGCTGCCTACTTCTTCTTGCCTGGGAGTGAGAGGACAAGGTTTGACTCTCTACATCCTGCATCTATAAAGGTTCTCCAAGGGTTTAATGGGCTTGCTTCCTGTTCTGAAGTCTTAGGGATATCAAAGACTTCACCTGAATCTTGCTACCAACACCTGGGCTCCACTGTTTTGAGTCCTTCTCTGCCAAGTACAGTGACGGCCAGTAAGTTTAGGAGAGAGGGGGGCAGACGGGACACACCCGCACATGCATACCTAACTCTCACAGCCATGCATTCACATGCACGCACACACACACAAATAAATCCATTCACAACACTCAATACCAAACATTCATACATACACGCACGCACCAAACATTAATTTTTTAAAAACACACCCACTTACCTGCAGCTCTACCTCGGAGATCCCAGGAGGCTCGGGACTGCTGCCTTTCCTCATTGGCTGACCTAGGGTCAGCCAATGAGGGAAGGCAGCCATCCCAACATCATGACAGAGCGGGTTGGGGTCAGTGAGATTGCTGACCCCACCCTACTCTGTGATGAAGTCTCACTGATTGACACTCGACCCGGGCACTTCAGGGCTTAAAACTGAAGCACCAAGGTGCGAGACAATCAGTGACGCTGCCCCTGGTCACTGAGGGGAGGGCCTCAGGGACCTTTTCTGAGTTGAGGAGGTCATCCCCACAGGAGCTGTGACTTCCTCAACCCAGCAAATTTGAGCTCAGGCAGCCAGAAGCCTGCACATTTAGCGCTTGTCTAGCTCCTGGCTGCCTGACCTGAAAATGAACAGTGTCTGTCAGACTGGCCTTTGTTCAGCCTGACAGACACTGTTCATGAGGGGCAAAAGGTGGGGGGGTTGCCCCACAGCCCCAATGGTCCCGTTGTGGGTGCCTAAGTGGTGCCAAATCCAGTTGTGGGCCCTTGGAAGTGAGTGTTTGGTGCTGCAACCCCAGAAACCAACACATCAATCCCAAAGCAATGATCCAAACAAGCGCGTTTTCCTGCAGTCTCGATGCATCATCACTGCCTGCGCTGAAGCTGGAGACACCATTCGCCAACTGCACAACATAATTACCTTACAATGCAGACCAACCTCGCAGACACAGCGCCTTTGCATCACCATAGCTGCTCAGGCCTGGACACCGCATTGCCAACGTCTGTGATGCACCAGAACCTGAAGCAGCCCAGCGGTTCAACACAGATGCATCGGCCTGTTGCCCTGACTTCGGAAAAGATGCATCGCCTTCTACAGCAACGTATGCCCTCCTTTGTTCAACACACCGTCTACGATATTTGACGCATCCAAGGTACTTAAAGCGGGTCTGCTTGACTGTGGCCAGAAAGCCCCAACTGGTTCAATTGAGTCCTAAGCACTGCATTTTTTATTACTCTTGAAAAGTTTGTATATTGATTTGTGTGTATAGGAGTTTTATCGTTTTGGTCCTGTTTTACTCAGATAAATATCTATTTTTCTAAACCGGTGTGGAGTACTTTTGTGGAGTTTTCACTGTGTTACTGTGTGTGTGTGTGTGTGTGTTTGTGTGCACAAATATTTTACACATTGTCTCTTTAGTTTAGCCTGACTGCTCTGTGCCACGCTACCCAAGGGTGAGAACAGGTAGACTTTTAGTTTATACTACGCTTACCCTGACTAGAGTGGTGGTTTCTGCCTGGCCAGGGTGCATACCTTAGCCTACCAGGAACCCAGTTTCTAGCAGAGGAAACTTGCTTTGCACCTACAGACCCTCCTAAATACACCTCCAGAGTGATTCAGAAGACTACACCCACAGAGGCCAAATATGAACTCTTCCAACTCTTCTCTCAATAGATGCCAGTGACAGTTTACTGACTGATGGTATTGATCCTACACTTCTTACTGTTATGTGGGGCACTGGAGTGCCGTCCCGGATAAGGCGAGAGCTACTTGCTCGGGAGGGTGGGGGTGGGAGAGTGTTATCTCAGTTGTGGGTCTATGTGGGAAGCGTTATGGTGGCCAGATAGGTGCTCTTATGTTGCCGGGGGATGCATGTCTTAGTGGGGTGATGGAGGGGGGGTGTGAGAGGTAGATGAGCAGGTTTAAGGACGTGTTCACTTGTTGCACTGATCAGCTGTGTTGAATCTTAGGAGTTTGAATTACCAGGAGGCTACTCTCTGACCTGGTTGCAGCAGACCAATCGGTGCCAATGCATGGGTTCTGTGAATGGCTCTTCCACAGGGATAGTGCAAGGTACACGCTGATGCACATGCTTTGAGAGTTCTGGAGACATTTCACTTATAACTATAGAGAGTAAAGTTGGGATGTATGCATGGGCTAGGTAACACTCTATCATCATCTACAATTCAGGAAATACATTTGAGTTGCACACAGATGACAAGTCATTTGTTGCACTTTTAGTAATGGGCGAGGTAAATAAGGAAGAGATAACAATGAGATTGCAAGGTTATCAGTTGGAGATTATATATGCATCACGTGGTGAGAGCGCAGATGGTTAGCTTGGCGTGGGTAGATGAGGAATGTCTGCTGGTCAGTTGTGTGAGATCAATTTAAAATATGGAGCGGGACCCTGTATTGACCTTGGCAGAACAATAGTAGATAAAGGTTGTAAAAATGCAGCAGGATCGGCGGTAGATGTAAACTGTTAGAAGGCGTTCCCCGGGGAGGCTGCGGAATGTGTTCCTGACCACCCTGAGGCCCGCCTTTCCCAGAGTTAGGCCGAGCAAGAGCAGGGAGGCCCTTCCTGGAAGGGTCTCGCACCTAGGATCGCACACGCTACGCTTCTCTCTTCTTCGGATAGAGGGACACCACACAGTAAATCGTTGTAAGATAATAAGCTTTTATCGGTGGTTGTCAGGGATCTTTATGATCCGGCAGGCAGATGCAGAATAAATGCCACAAGCGGCAGCGATCTTATGGTGGAGGGAAAGGGGGTAGCGGGACAGTCTTTCAATCAGTGTCTCTGCGAGGTATCCGGCGCCCAGCTCTCAATCCTCGAGCTGAGGGGATGTTGCTTCTCTCGGCGGTCTCTGTCGATTCTCTTGGAGGAGCGGGCCGCGAGTCACTCAGCAGGCACCGGAGGGTCTTAGTTCAGGGAGCCGCGACAGCGTCAGCAGGGCTCAGATGGTTCAGAGTTCGGGGAGCCGCGACAGCGTCAGCAGGGCTCAGATGGTTCGGAGTTCGGGGAGCCGCGACAGCGTCAGCAGGGCTCAGATGGTTCGGAGTTCGGGGAGCCGCGACAGCGTCAGCAGGGCTCAGATGGTTCGGAGTTCGGGGAGCCGCGACAGCGTCAGCAGGGCTCAGATGGTTCAGAGTTCAGGGAGCGTTCTTCTGTTCGGGGGGGTGATCGAGCCGCGACCAAGTCCGCAGGCTCTCGTCAGTCCAGGTCTTCTCTGCCTCTCGTCCCCTCCGCACCCCTTGTTATACTCCCCCTCCTCTTTGAAGTCCGGAGTCCTCGCGGAGAGGGGTCTGGTGCCTGGGGGGCGGTGTGTCGGAGTTTCCTGTCGCTCGGCCCCTTGATCTGGTCAGGTGTGTCCAGGAGGGACTCCAGACGCCCAGCAGGAGAGGCGCCCGCTCACCGGGGGCCTGGGGGTCGATCGAAACCTCCCTCGGGGAAGAAACCAGAGGTGTGACAGGGTCGGCGCCTCTCGGTCTGGTTTGGGGGGGGGGGTTTCATTCTCCCTCGGCCGGGCATGCATGTTGGGGATCTGGTCGGCCCTCGGGATGTTGGTCCACGGAAGCCGGGAGGCCGTGCCCACGAGGTTCGGCGTGGTTGTAGTGTAACTTGCTGGTCGGTAGGGCCCACGCCACGAGGCCGGTCTCACACGTGCCCCCCCCAGCTGAAAGGCGGGGGGAACTACCCATCCACTTGGGAGTTCTCCTCGCTGAAGCGGAAGAATCGGGACAGGCCGTCCGCGTTGGCGTGGTCAGTCCCGGGGCGATGTTCCACAGTGAAATCCATCCCCTGGAGAGAGATGGACCAGCGTAGTAGCTTGGGGTTTTCCCCTCGCATCTGCATCAACCACCGCAGGGGTCGATGATCTGTTTGTACTCGGAAGTGTGTTCCGAACAGGTAGGGCCGTAGCTTTTTGAGGGCCCAGACTACTGCGAACGTCTCTCGTTCAATTGTGCTCCACCGCTGTTCCCGGGGCAGTAACCTTCGGCTGATGAAGGCTATGGGCTGATCTATGCCTTTGTCGTCGTACTGTGAGAGGACTGCCCCGATGCCGTGTTCCGAGGCGTCCGTCTGGACCACAAACTCCTGGGCGTAGTCGGGTGCTTTGAGCACTGGAGCCGTGCACATTGCGGCCTTTAGGGTGTTGAACGCCTTCTGGCAGGAGGGAGTCCAGTGTATTTTCTTGGGGTGTTTTTTGGAGGTTAGTTCTGTGAGAGGGCCTGCGATGCTGCCATAGTTTTTAATAAACCTTCGGTAGTAGCCGGTGAGGCCCAGGAAGGCTCGGACTTCCGTTTGGGTTGCAGGGGGTTCCCAGGACAAGATGGCGTCGATCTTCGGCTGGAGGGGGGCGACCTGCCCACTCCCCACCTGGTGCCCCAGATAGGTTACGGAGCCGTGCCCAATTTGACATTTGCTAGCTTTGACGGTGAGGCTGGCTTGGCGCAGAGCCAGCAGGACTTGACGGAGGTGCTGGAGGTGCTCGGTCCATTGGGAGCTGAAGACCGCTATGTCGTCGAGGTATGCTGCGCTGAACCCCTCTAGTCCGGACAGGACCCTGTTCACCAGCCGCTGGAAGGTGACCGGGGCATTTTTCATTCCGAACGGCATCACCCTAAAGCGGTAGTGCCCATCTGGGGTGGAGAAGGCGGAGCGCTCCTTGGCTCCCTCGGTGAGGGCAATCTGCCAGTACCCACTGGTCAGGTCGAAGGTGCTGAGGTAGCGGGCGGCCCCAAGGCGGTCAATGAGTTCGTCGGCACGGGGGATAGGGTGAGCGTCTGCTCGGGTGACCGCATTGAGGCCTCAGTAGTCCACGCAAAACCTCAGCTTGGGGGCAACACCCGGGGTAGTCGCTTTCGGAACCAGGACTACCGGGCTAGCCCAGGGGCTGTCGGAGGGTTCAATCACCCCGAGGTCTAACATCTTTGCCACCTCGGTCTGGATGCAGGTCCGGACCCGATCAGGGACCCGGTAGGCCCGATGTCTCACTGGCGGGCTGTCTCCGGTGTCCACGTCGTGGACACACCAGCTGGTGACCCCGGGGGTCAGGGAGAAGAGATCCGCGAACTGCCTTAGTAGCTGGCGGCAGTCGTCGGTCTGTTGGGCTGTGAGGGCGGTCGACAGTCTCACTCCCTCCACGGATCCATCGGTTTCCTTCGCCCCCAGGGGGTCTGGAAGGGGCTCGGTGTCTTCTTTGGCCCCATCGTCGGTGGCCAGGAGTAGACTTAATTCGGTCCGTACAAAGTGGGGCTTGAGGCGGTTCACGTGGAGAACCCGGAGGGGGTTCCGCGGGGACTGTACATCGATGAGATATGTGACTTGGCTCTTCCGCTCGACCACCTTGAAGGGCCCAGTCCATTTATCTTGGAGAGCGCAGGGTCTCACCGGGGCCATGACCCAGACTTGTTGGCCCGGCTGAAACTCGACCAGCGTAGCATTCTGGTCATACCAGCGCTTCATTTCTTCTTGACTGGCCTCGAGGTTTGCTTCTGCGAGTTCCCTGAATTTTCGGGTCTGGTTGCGGAGCGCCAAGATGTATCGGAACACGTCCGGAGGGGTCCCCTGGGGGGTTGCTTCCCACCCCTCCTTGACCAGGCTCAGGGGTCCTCGGACGGGGTGTCCATATAATAGTTCGAATGGGCTGAATCCCAGGGATTTTTGGGGAACCTCCCGGTAGGCGAATAGGAGACATGGGAGGAGGACGTCCCACCTCCGGCGTAGGGGTTCCTCGAGGCCCATGATCATTCCTTTCAGCGTTTTGTTAAAGCGCTCGACTAGTCCGTTTCCTTGGGGGTGGTACGGGGTGGTGAATTTGTACGATACTCCGCACTGCTGCCAGAGGGATTTCATATAACGGGAGATAAAGTTCGTACCCCGGTCACTCACGACCTCGCCGGGGGAATCCCATGCGGGAGAAGATCCCCATCAAGGCCCGGCCCACCACGGGGGCCGTCACGGTGCGGAGAGGGACGGCCTCGGGGTAACGGGTGGCATGATCCACTAGGACGAGGATGAACCGGTGGCCCTGGGCGGTCTTGGGGTCCAGCGGTCCCACAATGTCGATTACTACCCGCTCAAAAGGGGTACTGACGACGGGGAAGGGCTGTAGCGGAGCCTCGCGCTTGCCCCCACTCTTTCCGCTGGCCTGGCACGTGGGGCAGGACTTGCAGTGGGCCTCCACATTTGCTCGCATCTTGGGCCAATAGAAATGGGTGACGAGCCGTTGGTAGGTCTTATCTTGGCCTAAGTGTCCGGCCAGGGGTACATCATGGGCCAGGCCCAGTAGGAGACTTCGGAAGCGTAGGGGTACCACTAGTACCCGGGCCGATCCCAACTCGGCCGACTTCTGTTCGCTGTACAGGAGGCCGTCCTCCCAGTATACCCAGTGGGTGCCAGTCTGGTCGCCTGCTGCTTGGGCCTCGGCCTGTTGTCGGGGTCCGATGAGGGACGGGCAGGTGGATTGTTCTTGGCAGAATTCTTCACGGGAGGGGCCCCCTTCGCAGGGCCACTGGGCCAGTCCTGGCAGGTCCTCGAGGTGGGTCAGGGCTTCGGGGTCGGAAGGCACTGACCCTTTGTCGGGAGCGGTCGGCTCGTCCAGAAGGGGGTCGTTGGCCTCTGGTGGTGTATTCTGGATCTCGGGGGTGGTGGTGGTGTCTAGCGGCATGGGCTCTTCCCCCTCGGAGGGAGGCGCCCGGAGAGTCATTGAGCGCGTGGTGGCGCATACCCACTCGGGGAGGCCCATCCTCTCGAGGTGGGCTCTTCGTTCCACTTGTCCCCACGGGGAGTTCTCAAGGTCGTTGCCCAGGAGGCAGTCCACGGGCTGGGCGGTTCGGACCACCACCTTTAACTTGCCGGTGACTCCCCCCCATTCGAAGGGGAGTAGGGCCATCCGACAGAGGCTCTCGGAATTGTCTGAGGAGATGACGGGGCAAAAGGCACCAGGCAGGATCTGATCCTCGGAGATCAGGTGACAATGAACCGCCGTGACACTCGCCCCCGTGTCCCGGAGGCCCTCGATGCGGTGACCGTTGACCGTCACCCGCTGTCGGTACTTCTTCGTGTTGGCGGGCAGGGACGTTCCGGGGACCATCTCTCGATCCCCTAGGGAGACCAAGGCCATGGCGGCTGGTTCCCATTCTTCGGAGTCTTCTATCTCTTCCCCCAGGGCTACGGAGGCCATCTGTCGAGTCGGCGGGGTTGTTGTGGTGGACCGCTGGTACAGGGGACACTGGGGGTCGCTGGCATAGTGTCCGGTCTGTTGGCAGCGGAAGCAGGTGATCCTCACTCTGGGCCCCGGCCTCCCTGGTGGCCCGGTGCTGGCCGGAGGGGGAGCTGGAAAGGGCGGAGATTGTCCTCTGGGAGGGCTGAGCGGGGATCCCCCCGGAAGCTCCCTTTGCCGGCCTTGATTCCCTCCGCCCCTCTGGCGGGGGGGTCCCTGACTGTGGCGACCGTAGTCCCCCACGGGGCCCCGGGGGGCCCGGGTGTTCACCCATCGGTCAGCCTCGACGGCCAGTTTTCGAGGGTCTGTGAGTTTGCTGTCCAGGAGGTGCTGGCGCAGCTCTACGAAGCAATTCGCGGACAAGTGTTCCCATGCGATTAGGTCGAACAGCTCCTCGAAGGTGGAGACCTTGCTGCCTTTGATCCATCCGTCCAAGACCCGGCTGTAGAAGTTCACGTACTCCACCCAGGTGGTACCGGGTATCTTTTTGCAGTCTCTAAACCGTTGCCGGTACATTTCAGGGGTGAGGCCATATCTGGCTACTAGAGCCTCTTTCATGTGACTGTAGGAGTTCATCACGGTGGAGGGCAGGTCCAGCAGGGTATCTCTCCCCTCGCTCAGTAACCGGCCCCACAGCCCGGCCCCCCAGTCCTTCTGCGGGACTCGGTGGGAGGTCATGGCGACTTCGTAGGCCTTGAACCATTGCTGAATATCGTCGTTCTTATAGTATTCTTTCACCACATACTTGGGGATGTGGACCTTTGGTTCCACGGTGGAGGAGATGGATTGGGTTTCCGAGGGTCGGGCCTCCGCCTTCTTAGCCTTGAGCTCGATTTCTTTTAGGCTACGTTCGTGCTCTAGTTGGAGTTTTTTTTCATCGTGTTCTCTCTGTCGTTTCTTTTCCTCTAGTTCTCCTTGTAGGCGTAACTGTTCCACCGCCAGTTTTTTCTCAGCCAGCTTTAGCTCTCCTTCGATTTTTAATTTTGCTAGTTCTAGTTCGTGGTTGCGATCTCTTTCTCGGTCCGCTAGTTCCTCTGGGGATAGGCCCCTCTCGGGGGTGCCGTTCCTCCCCGGGTTGCTTCGTGGTTCGTTGGGAGGTTCTCCTTCTGTTTGTGTCCGGGGAGTTTCTGCCTCGATCCAGGTTTTTAATGCCCCCTGGAAGTCCTCTTTCGTGCTTAGTCCGGTGGTAGCGATTCCGAAGTCTTTGCAAAATTGTTTCAGTTCTCGGTGTGTATACGATTCTAACTGGTCTTTTTGGAATGCCGTGCTCGGGTTGGTGCCTGCGGCACCTAGGGAAGTTTCTCCTTCCATTCTTCTTGGTAGTGCATACGTCGTCTACTGCACGATCTCTAGGTGTTGGCTCGGCTCCCGTCGCCTGCCACCAAATGTTAGAAGGCGTTCCCCGGGGGAGGCTGCGGAATGTGTTCCTGACCACCCTGAGGCCCGCCTTTCCCAGAGTTAGGCCGAGCAAGAGCAGGGAGGCCCTTCCTGGAAGGGTCTCGCACCTAGGATCGCACACGCTACGCTTCTCTCTTCTTCGGATAGAGGGACACCACACAGTAAATCGTTGTAAGATAATAAGCTTTTATCGGTGGTTGTCAGGGATCTTTATGATCCGGCAGGCAGGTGCAGAATAAATGCCACAAGCGGCAGCGATCTTATGATGGAGGGAAAGGGGGTAGCGGGACAGTCTTTCAATCAGTGTCTCTGCGAGGTATCCGGCGCCCAGCTCTCAATCCTCGAGCTGAGGGGATGTTGCTTCTCTCGGCGGTCTCTGCCGATTCTCTTGGAGGAGCGGGCCGCGAGTCACTCAGCAGGCACCGGAGGGTCTTAGTTCAGGGAGCCGCGACGGCGTCAGCAGGGCTCAGATGGTTCAGAGTTCGGGGAGCCGCGACAGCGTCAGCAGGGCTCAGATGGTTCGGAGTTCGGGGAGCCGCGACAGCGTCAGCAGGGCTCAGATGGTTCGGAGTTCGGGGAGCCGCGACAGCGTCAGCAGGGCTCAGATGGTTCGGAGTTCGGGGAGCCGCGACAGCGTCAGCAGGGCTCAGATGGTTCAGAGTTCGGGGAGCGTTCTTCTGTTCGGGGGGGTGATCGAGCCGCGACCAAGTCCGCAGGCTCTCGTCAGTCCAGGTCTTCTCTGCCTCTCGTCCCCTCCGCACCCCTTGTTATACTCCCCCTCCTCTTTGAAGTCCGGAGTCCTCGCGGAGAGGGGTCTGGTGCCTGGGGGGGCGGTGTGTCGGAGTTTCCGGTCGCTCGGCCCCTTGATCTGGTCAGGTGTGTCCGGGAGGGACTCCAGACGCCCAGCAGGAGAGGCGCCCGCTCACCGGGGGCCTGGGGGTCGATCGAAACCTGCCTTGGGGAAGAGACCAGAGGTGTGACAGGGTCGGCGCCTCTCGGTCTGGTTTGGGGGTGGGGTTTCGTTCTCCCTCGGCCGGGCATGCGTGTTGGGGATCTGGTCGGCCCTCGGGATGTTGGTCCACGGAAGCAGGGAGGCCGTGCCCACGAGGTTCGGCGTGGTTGTAGTGTAACTTGCTGGTCGGGAGGGCCCACGCCACGAGGCCGGTCTCACATAAACAAAACACACCACTATTTGGGAGGCAGGTAAGTGTCTATCAGATAATATCTGTGTGTACGACAAGGTCCTACCTCTTTACATTGGATGAATGAGCTCAGTGCATTATAGGACAGGCTGAGAGGAGAGGCGTGTTTGTGTCCCTTTCTTTGTCCCGTTTCTCACCTCTTTGAAGCCTGACAAGGCCAGCTCTGCTTTTCTTCCCCTGAGTTCAATTATTATTATTATTATTATGATTATTATTATTATTATGGAATTTTGTAAAGCGCATGGTTACGCGCCCCGGCGTGTCCCCGCGCTGAGTGAGAAGTGAGAAGTGGCCAGAACAGGGAGGTTACATCAGTACTGAGCGAAAAGGTGAGTTTTTAGAGCTCTGCGGAACTTGGCCTCAGAAGGTTCGAGGCGCAGCTGCATCGGAAGCATATTCCAGCTCTTGGCTGCAAGAAGCCTGAAAGATCTGCCCCCCATTCGAGCTTTATGAATTTTGGGGACGACTACCAGTCCGGTGCCAGAGGATCTGAGCATCGGTTCCGGCCTGTAGGGGGTGATTAGGCTGTGTAGGGGAACGGGCGCCCTGCCCCCGATAATGCGGTGACACATGCATAGTGCTTTGAAGGTAATCCTTTCTCTGATCGGAAGCCAGTGTAGGGACTTCAAAGCAGCTTTAGAGGCCGTTCTCCTAGGAAGCCTTAGCACCAGCCGGGCTGTGGCATTTTGAAGCACCTGAAGACGATTGAGGCTTCTAGCTGTTATTCCCAGATAGAGGAGGTTAGAGTAATCGAGTCTAAATGTGACCAAGGCATGCACCAGAGTCTGCCTGGCACTAACAGGAAGTAGGTCCAGGATCTTCCTTAGACTCTTGAGCATACCGAAGCACATTCCGACAACCCGATTAATCTGGGGAGCAAATGACAGGTCGGAGTCAAACATCACCCCAAGATTTCTGGCCTGTTGACAAGGCACTGGAGTGGAGCCCAGGCATGCTGGCCACCATGCCGAGGACCACACGTTCGGACCACCTCCCACCACGAGCACTTCAGTTTTGGACCCATTCAGCTTCAGGCAGTTGTTAGACATCCAGGATGCAAGCTCCTGCATGCAAGCACTGAAGCTGGATGCCGCAACATCAGGTGCCCGTGACAGCAAGATGACCAGCTGTGTGTCATCGGCATATGACACAAGTTGGATGCCATGACTTTCCACAATGGTGGCTACAGGGGAAGCATATAGGTTAAACAGGGTGGGGCTCAGGGCGGAGCCCTGGGGAACCCCTTGATCAAGATTGAACACACGAGAGTAGTGTTCTCCCTGTCTGACCTGAAAACCCCTATCGGTCAGGAAAGATTGGATCCACCTCAGCGCTGACCCAGTGACTCCACCTTTGTTGAGACACTGTAGCAAGGTGAAATGTGCTACAGTGTCAAAGGCTGCACTTAGGTCAAGTAGAATGAGGGCCATAGTATGCCCCTCCTCTACCCCTTGCCTGATGGTCTCAGAGGCCATGAGCAGCGCAGACTCCGTGGAGTGGCGTGCACGAAAGCCAAACTGAGTTGGATGGAGCAGGTTGGCTTTCTCCACAAATGCCATAAGTTGAAGATTTGCCACCTTTTCTGCTACTTTGGCCAGGTAGAGGAGGAGTGAGATAGGACGGAGATTGTCCAGCCTGTCCCAGCTAAGATTCGGGTTTTTTTTAAGTGAAAGTACTACAGCCTGCTTCCAACTTTTGGGTACGGTGCTGGATCTGAAGGAAAGATCCAGAACATCCCTAATATAGGGTTCAAGGATCTCGATATTCTCTCCAAGAAGTTTCGGTGATGCCGGATCACGGGGGGATCCTGACTTAATGGAGCGGCATATCTGCTGGAGCCCGTCAGAGGATAGGGTGAGAAAGTTGTCCAGGCTATTAACACCCACATCCACCAATATACTCTCACTGAACTCTGTTCCCTTTCTCTTTCCCCCTGAAAAAGTGGAGTAGATGGTAGCCACTTTATCAGAAAAGAAAGCAGCAATGCGGTTACAGGATTCCTCTGAGACCGAGGACGGGTCAACAGATGAGCCACAGAGAGAGATTTCCTTATAAATTTTGAATAGCTCCTTGGTAGAGTTTTTAGCTTCTCCTATCCTACCTAAAAAGTAAGTTGTTTTGGCACGCCTGATCAAGCTATGATATTCTCTGCGTTTGTCTATATACCTCTGTTTAGCTTGATCGAGGTAAGCCACCCTCCACTGTCTTTCTAGTTGTTTGCATTCCGCTTTAGCTAGGCGAAGTTCATCGCTGTACCAGGGGGCGGATCTCGGGGGTCTAATACAGGGATTTTTATGACAGAGAGGGGCTATGTCATCTAAAGCATTATTAATGCGGCCTTCTAAATTAAGCAAAGGTTGGTCGCACACTGCTTGTCACACCAGCAAGTTGCCCCAAAGGACTGTGGTAGATGTAGTGGCGACGGCGGGTACGCCTATGCCACGATGTATAAAGAACAGTATGTGTCGCGTTAGCCATCCCTGGACACGTGTTTCGAGGTAGTTGCCTCTCGTCGGCAGGGAGCAGGTCAGTGTAAAGGGGTGCCGCGTGGACTGCCAAAATGTAATTAAAACAGGTCAAGTACCTCTCATGGCGCGCAGGTGCAGATCCAAGGCTCGTCAGCCCGTTGGCTCAAGGGAGCCGTAATAAATTAAGCAAAGGTTGGTCGCACACTGCTCGTCACACCAGCAAGTTGCCCCAAAGGACTGTGGTAGATGTAGTGGCGACGGCGGGTACGCCTATGCCACGATGTATAAAGAACAGTATGTGTTGCGTTAGCCATCCTTGGACACGTGTTTCGAGGTAGTTGCCTCTCGTCGGCAGGGAGCAGGTCAGTGTAAAGGGGTGCCGCGTGGACTGCCAAAATGTAATTAAAACAGGTCAAGTACCTCTCATGGCGCGCAGGTGCAGATCCAAGGCTCGTCAGCCCGTTGGCTCAAGGGAGCCGTAATAAATTAAGCAAAGGTTGGTCGCACACTGCTCGTCACACCAGCAAGTTGCCCCAAAGGACTGTGGTAGATGTAGTGGCGACGGCGGGTACGCCTATGCCACGATGTATAAAGAACAGTATGTGTTGCGTTAGCCATCCCTGGACACGTGTTTCGAGGTAGTTGCCTCTCGTCGGCAGGGAGCAGGTCAGTGTAAAGGGGTGCCGCGTGGACTGCCAAAATGTAATTAAAACAGGTCAAGTACCTCTCATGGCGCGCAGGTGCAGATCCAAGGCTCGTCAGCCCGTTGGCTCAAGGGAGCCGTAATAAATTAAGCAAAGGTTGGTCGCACACTGCTCGTCACACCAGCAAGTTGCCCCAAAGGACTGTGGTAGATGTAGTGGCGACGGCGGGTACGCCTATGCCACGATGTATAAAGAACAGTATGTGTTGCGTTAGCCATCCCTGGACACGTGTTTCGAGGTAGTTGCCTCTCGTCGGCAGGGAGCAGGTCAGTGTAAAGGGGTGCCGCGTGGACTGCCAAAATGTAATTAAAACAGGTCAAGTACCTCTCATGGCGCGCAGGTGCAGATCCAAGGCTCGTCAGCCCGTTGGCTCAAGGGAGCCGTAATAAATTAAGCAAAGGTTGGTCGCACACTGCTCGTCACACCAGCAAGTTGCCCCAAAGGACTGTGGTAGATGTAGTGGCGACGGCGGGTACGCCTATGCCACGATGTATAAAGAACAGTATGTGTTGCGTTAGCCATCCCTGGACACGTGTTTCGAGGTAGTTGCCTCTCGTCGGCAGGGAGCAGGTCAGTGTAAAGGGGTGCCGCGTGGACTGCCAAAATGTAATTAAAACAGGTCAAGTACCTCTCATGGCGCGCAGGTGCAGATCCAAGGCTCGTCAGCCCGTTGGCTCAAGGGAGCCGTAATAAATTAAGCAAAGGTTGGTCGCACACTGCTCGTCACACCAGCAATTTGCCCCAAAGGACTGTGGTAGATGTAGTGGCGACGGCGGGTACGCCTATGCCACGATGTATAAAGAACAGTATGTGTTGCGTTAGCCATCCCTGGACACGTGTTTCGAGGTAGTTGCCTCTCGTCGGCAGGGAGCAGGTCAGTGTAAAGGGGTGCCGCGTGGACTGCCAAAATGTAATTAAAACAGGTCAAGTACCTCTCATGGCACGCAGGTGCAGATCCAAGGCTCGTCAGCCCGTTGGCTCAAGGGAGCCGTAATAAATTAAGCAAAGGTTGGTCGCACACTGCTCGTCACACCAGCAAGTTGCCCCAAAGGACTGTGGTAGATGTAGTGGCGACGGCGGGTACGCCTATGCCACGATGTATAAAGAACAGTATGTGTTGCGTTAGCCATCCCTGGACACGTGTTTCGAGGTAGTTGCCTCTCGTCGGCAGGGAGCAGGTCAGTGTAAAGGGGTGCCGCGTGGACTGCCAAAATGTAATTAAAACAGGTCAAGTACCTCTCATGGCGCGCAGGTGCAGATCCAAGGCTCGTCAGCCCGTTGGCTCAAGGGAGCCGTAATAAATTAAGCAAAGGTTGGTCGCACACTGCTCGTCACACCAGCAAGTTGCCCCAAAGGACTGTGGTAGATGTAGTGGCGACGGCGGGTACGCCTATGCCACGATGTATAAAGAACAGTATGTGTCGCGTTAGCCATCCCTGGACACGTGTTTCGAGGTAGTTGCCTCTCGTCGGCAGGGAGCAGGTCAGTGTAAAGGGGTGCCACGTGGACTGCCAAAATGTAATTAAAACAGGTCAAGTACCTCTCATGGCGCGCAGGTGCAGATCCAAGGCTCGTCAGCCCGTTGGCTCAAGGGAGCCGTAATAAATTAAGCAAAGGTTGGTCGCACACTGCTCGTCACACCAGCAAGTTGCCCCAAAGGACTGTGGTAGATGTAGTGGCGACGGCGGGTACGCCTATGCCACGATGTATAAAGAACAGTATGTGTTGCGTTAGCCATCCCTGGACACGTGTTTCGAGGTAGTTGCCTCTCTTCGGCAGGGAGCAGGTCAGTGTAAAGGGGTGCCGCGTGGACTGCCAAAATGTAATTAAAACAGGTCAAGTACCTCTCATGGCGCGCAGGTGCAGATCCAAGGCTCGTCAGCCCGTTGGCTCAAGGGAGCCGTAATAAATTAAGCAAAGGTTGGTCGCACACTGCTCGTCACACCAGCAAGTTGCCCCAAAGGACTGTGGTAGATGTAGTGGCGACGGCGGGTACGCCTATGCCACGATGTATAAAGAACAGTATGTGTTGCGTTAGCCATCCCTGGACACGTGTTTCGAGGTAGTTGCCTCTCGTCGGCAGGGAGCAGGTCAGTGTAAAGGGGTGCCGCGTGGACTGCCAAAATGTAATTAAAACAGGTCAAGTACCTCTCATGGCGCGCAGGTGCAGATCCAAGGCTCGTCAGCCCGTTGGCTCAAGGGAGCCGTAATAAATTAAGCAAAGGTTGGTCGCACACTGCTCGTCACACCAGCAAGTTGCCCCAAAGGACTGTGGTAGATGTAGTGGCGACGGCGGGTACGCCTATGCCACGATGTATAAAGAACAGTATGTGTTGCGTTAGCCATCCCTGGACACGTGTTTCGAGGTAGTTGCCTCTCGTCGGCAGGGAGCAGGTCAGTGTAAAGGGGTGCCGCGTGGACTGCCAAAATGTAATTAAAACAGGTCAAGTACCTCTCATGGCGCGCAGGTGCAGATCCAAGGCTCGTCAGCCCGTTGGCTCAAGGGAGCCGTAATAAATTAAGCAAAGGTTGGTCGCACACTGCTCGTCACACCAGCAAGTTGCCCCAAAGGACTGTGGTAGATGTAGTGGCGACGGCGGGTACGCCTATGCCACGATGTATAAAGAACAGTATGTGTTGCGTTAGCCATCCCTGGACACGTGTTTCGAGGTAGTTGCCTCTCGTCGGCAGGGAGCAGGTCAGTGTAAAGGGGTGCCGCGTGGACTGCCAAAATGTAATTAAAACAGGTCAAGAACCTCTCATGGCGCGCAGGTGCAGATCCAAGGCTCGTCAGCCCGTTGGCTCAAGGGAGCCGTAATAAATTAAGCAAAGGTTGGTCGCACACTGCTCGTCACACCAGCAAGTTGCCCCAAAGGACTGTGGTAGATGTAGTGGCGACGGCGGGTACGCCTATGCCACGATGTATAAAGAACAGTATGTGTTGCGTTAGCCATCCCTGGACACGTGTTTCGAGGTAGTTGCCTCTCGTCGGCAGGGAGCAGGTCAGTGTAAAGGGGTGCCGCGTGGACTGCCAAAATGTAATTAAAACAGGTCAAGTACCTCTCATGGCGCGCAGGTGCAGATCCAAGGCTCGTCAGCCCGTTGGCTCAAGGGAGCCATAATAAATTAAGCAAAGGTTGGTCGCACACTGCTCGTCACACCAGCAAGTTGCCCCAAAGGACTGTGGTAGATGTAGTGGCGACGGCGGGTACGCCTATGCCACGATGTATAAAGAACAGTATGTGTTGCGTTAGCCATCCCTGGACACGTGTTTCGAGGTAGTTGCCTCTCGTCGGCAGGGAGCAGGTCAGTGTAAAGGGGTGCCGCGTGGACTGCCAAAATGTAATTAAAACAGGTCAAGTACCTCTCATGGCGCGCAGGTGCAGATCCAAGGCTCGTCAGCCCGTTGGCTCAAGGGAGCCGTAATAAATTAAGCAAGTTGCCCCAAAGGACTGTGGTAGATGTAGTGGCGACGGCGGGTACGCCTATGCCACGATGTATAAAGAACAGTATGTGTTGCGTTAGCCATCCCTGGACACGTGTTTCGAGGTAGTTGCCTCTCGTCGGCAGGGAGCAGGTCAGTGTAAAGGGGTGCCGCGTGGACTGCCAAAATGTAATTAAAACAGGTCAAGTACCTCTCATGGCACGCAGGTGCAGATCCAAGGCTCGTCAGCCCGTTGGCTCAAGGGAGCCGTAATAAATTAAGCAAAGGTTGGTCGCACACTGCTCGTCACACCAGCAAGTTGCCCCAAAGGACTGTGGTAGATGTAGTGGCGACGGCGGGTACGCCTATGCCACGATGTATAAAGAACAGTATGTGTTGCGTTAGCCATCCCTGGACACGTGTTTCGAGGTAGTTGCCTCTCGTCGGCAGGGAGCAGGTCAGTGTAAAGGGGTGCCGCGTGGACTGCCAAAATGTAATTAAAACAGGTCAAGTACCTCTCATGGCGCGCAGGTGCAGATCCAAGGCTCGTCAGCCCGTTGGCTCAAGGGAGCCGTAATAAATTAAGCAAAGGTTGGTCGCACACTGCTCGTCACACCAGCAAGTTGCCCCAAAGGACTGTGGTAGATGTAGTGGCGACGGCGGGTACGCCTATGCCACGATGTATAAAGAACAGTATGTGTTGCGTTAGCCATCCCTGGACACGTGTTTCGAGGTAGTTGCCTCTCGTCGGCAGGGAGCAGGTCAGTGTAAAGGGGTGCCGCGTGGACTGCCAAAATGTAATTAAAACAGGTCAAGTACCTCTCATGGCGCGCAGGTGCAGATCCAAGGCTCGTCAGCCCGTTGGCTCAAGGGAGCCATAATAAATTAAGCAAAGGTTGGTCGCACACTGCTCGTCACACCAGCAAGTTGCCCCAAAGGACTGTGGTAGATGTAGTGGCGACGGCGGGTACGCCTATGCCACGATGTATAAAGAACAGTATGTGTTGCGTTAGCCATCCCTGGACACGTGTTTCGAGGTAGTTGCCTCTCGTCGGCAGGGAGCAGGTCAGTGTAAAGGGGTGCCGCGTGGACTGCCAAAATGTAATTAAAACAGGTCAAGTACCTCTCATGGCGCGCAGGTGCAGATCCAAGGCTCGTCAGTCCGTTGGCTCAAGGGAGCCGTAATAAATTAAGCAAAGGTTGGTCGCACACTGCTCGTCACACCAGCAAGTTGCCCCAAAGGACTGTGGTAGATGTAGTGGCGACGGCGGGTACGCCTATGCCACGATGTATAAAGAACAGTATGTGTTGCGTTAGCCATCCCTGGACACGTGTTTCGAGGTAGTTGCCTCTCGTCGGCAGGGAGCAGGTCAGTGTAAAGGGGTGCCGCGTGGACTGCCAAAATGTAATTAAAACAGGTCAAGTACCTCTCATGGCGCGCAGGTGCAGATCCAAGGCTCGTCAGCCCGTTGGCTCAAGGGAGCCGTAATAAATTAAGCAAGTTGCCCCAAAGGACTGTGGTAGATGTAGTGGCGACGGCGGGTACGCCTATGCCACGATGTATAAAGAACAGTATGTGTTGCGTTAGCCATCCCTGGACACGTGTTTCGAGGTAGTTGCCTCTCGTCGGCAGGGAGCAGGTCAGTGTAAAGGGGTGCCGCGTGGACTGCCAAAATGTAATTAAAACAGGTCAAGTACCTCTCATGGCGCGCAGGTGCAGATCCAAGGCTCGTCAGCCCGTTGGCTCAAGGGAGCCGTAATAAATTAAGCAAAGGTTGGTCGCACACTGCTCGTCACACCAGCAAGTTGCCCCAAAGGACTGTGGTAGATGTAGTGGCGACGGCGGGTACGCCTATGCCACGATGTATAAAGAACAGTATGTGTTGCGTTAGCCATCCCTGGACACGTGTTTCGAGGTAGTTGCCTCTCGTCGGCAGGGAGCAGGTCAGTGTAAAGGGGTGCCGCGTGGACTGCCAAAATGTAATTAAAACAGGTCAAGTACCTCTCATGGCGCGCAGGTGCAGATCCAAGGCTCGTCAGCCCGTTGGCTCAAGGGAGCCGTAATAAATTAAGCAAAGGTTGGTCGCACACTGCTCGTCACACCAGCAAGTTGCCCCAAAGGACTGTGGTAGATGTAGTGGCGACGGCGGGTACGCCTATGCCACGATGTATAAAGAACAGTATGTGTTGCGTTAGCCATCCCTGGACACGTGTTTCGAGGTAGTTGCCTCTCGTCGGCAGGGAGCAGGTCAGTGTAAAGGGGTGCCGCGTGGACTGCCAAAATGTAATTAAAACAGGTCAAGTACCTCTCATGGCGCGCAGGTGCAGATCCAAGGCTCGTCAGCCCGTTGGCTCAAGGGAGCCATAATAAATTAAGCAAAGGTTGGTCGCACACTGCTCGTCACACCAGCAAGTTGCCCCAAAGGACTGTGGTAGATGTAGTGGCGACGGCGGGTACGCCTATGCCACGATGTATAAAGAACAGTATGTGTTGCGTTAGCCATCCCTGGACACGTGTTTCGAGGTAGTTGCCTCTCGTCGGCAGGGAGCAGGTCAGTGTAAAGGGGTGCCGCGTGGACTGCCAAAATGTAATTAAAACAGGTCAAGTACCTCTCATGGCGCGCAGGTGCAGATCCAAGGCTCGTCAGCCCGTTGGCTCAAGGGAGCCGTAATAAATTAAGCAAAGGTTGGTCGCACACTGCTCGTCACACCAGCAAGTTGCCCCAAAGGACTGTGGTAGATGTAGTGGCGACGGCGGTAGGTGTAGCAGTGTGCGACCAATCTGATGTAACTTTATATTCAGGCTCCCTTGAGCCGGTGGAGTCGACGGACTCATGGTTACGCACCTGCGCGCTAAGAGAGGAACTAGACCTGATTATGTTTTTAGCAGCTTACACAGCAACCCCACTCTCATTTTCCTACTCCCTGCTGACGAGAGGCAACTACCTCGAAACACGTGTCCAGGGATGGCACACGCCACGCATACTTGCACGCACTCTTGAGCATAGGTGTATCCGCCGACGCTGACCTTCAGGGACCATTTTCATTGGGGGAACACGACTGGTAGGTGTAGCAGTGTGCGACCAATCTGATGTAACTTTATATTCAGGCTCCCTTGAGCCGGTGGAGTCGACGGACTCATGGTTACGCACCTGCGCGCTAAGAGAGGTACTAGACCTGATTATGTTTTTAGCAGCTTACACAGCAACCCCACTCTCATTTTCCTACTCCCTGCTGACGAGAGGCAACTACCTCGAAACACGTGTCCAGGGATGGCACACGCCACGCATACTTGCACGCACTCTTGAGCATAGGTGTATCCGCCGACGCTGACCTTCAGGGACCATTTTCATTGGGGGAACACGACTGGTAGGTGTAGCAGTGTGCGACCAATCTGATGTAACTTTATATTCAGGCTCCCTTGAGCCGGTGGAGTCGACGGACTCATGGTTACGCACCTGCGCGCTAAGAGAGGTACTAGACCTGATTATGTTTTTAGCAGCTTACACAGCAACCCCACTCTCATTTTCCTACTCCCTGCTGACGAGAGGCAACTACCTCGAAACACGTGTCCAGGGATGGCACACGCCACGCATACTTGCACGCACTCTTGAGCATAGGTGTATCCGCCGACGCTGACCTTCAGGGACCATTTTCATTGGGGGAACACGACTGGTAGGTGTAGCAGTGTGCGACCAATCTGATGTAACTTTATATTCAGGCTCCCTTGAGCCGGTGGAGTCGACGGACTCATGGTTACGCACCTGCGCGCTAAGAGAGGTACTAGACCTGATTATGTTTTTAGCAGCTTACACAGCAACCCCACTCTCATTTTCCTACTCCCTGCTGACGAGAGGCAACTACCTCGAAACACGTGTCCAGGGATGGCACACGCCACGCATACTTGCACGCACTCTTGAGCATAGGTGTATCCGCCGACACTGACCTTCAGGGACCATTTTCATTGGGGGAACACGACTGGTAGGTGTAGCAGTGTGCGACCAATCTGATGTAACTTTATATTCAGGCTCCCTTGAGCCGGTGGAGTCGACGGACTCATGGTTACGCACCTGCGCGCTAAGAGAGGTACTAGACCTGATTATGTTTTTAGCAGCTTACACAGCAACCCCACTCTCATTTTCCTACTCCCTGCTGACGAGAGGCAACTACCTCGAAACACGTGTCCAGGGATGGCACACGCCACGCATACTTGCACGCACTCTTGAGCATAGGTGTATCCGCCGACGCTGACCTTCAGGGACCATTTTCATTGGGGGAACACGACTGGTAGGTGTAGCAGTGTGCGACCAATCTGATGTAACTTAATGCGGCCTTCTAGTCTATTCGATGCAGTATCAGCATCCTCACCTCCTGGTCTGCCGCCTTTAGTCAGAGCAGTATCGAACTTGGCTTTGGAAAAAGCAGTCCATTTACGGCTCATATATTTAGAGTTGGTACGCTTTTGGATATTGCTAGCAGGGATATTTATTATAAAAGGCACTAAGAAGTGGTCGGACCAAGGGACTGGGACAGGGGCCTTAACTTCAATGTCTTCCCAGTTGGCAAAGATAGGGTCCAATAAGTGGCCCTTTTGGTGAGTCGGGGCCTTAGATCTGATGTGTAATTGGAGGGAATGTAGTTGCTGACAGAAGTCAGTGGCTCCTTTGTCCTGTTGGTCATCCAAATGGATGTTAAGGTCACCTAAGAGCATAAACTTGTCCCTACGCAAAGCGGCTACCTTCGGTTAGGCTGGTAGTAAAGTGGGTAAAAGGACCAGGAGCGCGATAGACCAAGAAGCCCTTCACCGTGTTACCAGCATTAACCTTAATGGAAAAGGCTCCTGTCTCACTGTCAGCGATAGCGAGAGGTTTAAGTTGACATAGTGGCTGCTTAGATATCATAGCTATCCCACCACCTCTGCCCACAGTTCTGTCCAGTCGTACCATGGTATAGCCAGCTGAATGAGCATCTTGAGTTTGTAGTAGATGCACATAAGGGTCATCTTGTAGTGATGTTCACAAATATGTGGTTAGGTGGGATTTCAGGTGTCCTAATGTGAGGGAAGATGTGGAGATTATGGTGAGGCGATGTGCATGAGGCAATGACAGTGGCAACATATTCAAAACCCCGGTATCAGTGGTGGATAAAGGAATCACTTAGAACAGAGGTCTCCAACCTTTTCTGTACTGACAGCTACTTCTGATCAGTGAAAATTATTTGTGAGCTACTGAAGGCTAAATAACTCATGCATTCTTACCAGACACCCTTCTGCCCAGCTCCATCGACTTTAAGTCTAATGTCCATAGAGCCAGATACAATGGTTTGAACAAAATACTTTGACTAGGGGCACCTTAATAGGACTGTGTGTCAAGCAGAGCGTGGTCTTTAGGAATGTCTGATCATGTGTGCATATGAATGAGATAAATGTGTATGGGTGACTAAGAGCCTATATCATATGTGCTCGTGGCACTGAAATACCTTTTATCATATGTGAAATGGTAACATGTATAATACAAACATAGAACCATTTTTAGGTCGAGCATTCAAGACCTCTTGTATATACTTTAGTATATACTTAAATGAGAATGTACTTTGTGGGCTCTGGATATCTTTTTTTTCTGTTCAACTGCCTCTATTTAACTGTCTTGATAGAAACTACCAGTAGAGATCAGTAAAGTACCAGAATTGCTTTCTGCTGATGAACTTTCTTTTTTTTATTTTTCTGGCAACTGTCTTGATAGAAAACAACCAGCAGAGGTCAGTAAAATACCAGAATCACTTTAGCATTCTCTAGATTCCAGTCCATAGAAATTCTCTTCCACGAGCACCCGTAGACAATACTATTTTTTTCAAATCTTGTATTTTCATTGATATGACCACCGAAGGCCCTGATTTTATATTAAAAACAGAGCTTTGGACTATACCATTTCCTGCTGAAAGGTAATATTTCTCTCCATGTGTTCCCATACCTGCGTGTCACGCAGTTTGGTGCATACTTTCCCTCCATGTTAAAGAACAGTAGATGTTTCAGCACTGTTGGAGCCGGCCTCGTGGCGTGGTCCTGTTCCCCCTCGCTAAGCCGCACGAGGTCCCATGCACCTCGGGGCTCCTCCATTTTGGATTGTACGTGACTCTACGTAACCACCTACGTGACCCCGCTCCACCCGGCCTCGGTCCCAGCGAGGCCCGACATCAGGGCGCCAACCCCTGGCCAGGGGGATACCACGTGAACACCTCCCCACTCCCGGCGGAGGGCAGTATCGATGGGACCCCCAACCGTCCTTCCACACCTAGGTGCGATCGCCCCACAGCTCTCTTGGGCCTGGCGCCTCTCCTGCTGGGCGTCTGGCCGCTCCCGACCCGGCCTCTCCGCCCCCCCCGGGCGCAAGGGTCCGGACATCAAAGGGCTCCAGACCTATATCTGGGGCGACCCGGCAACAAGACGGCAGTTGTATCCCGGAGTCAAGAGCCCTGCTGATCGGATCGCGGCTGACCCTACGGAGAAAGACTCATCCTGAAACTACCCTCTGAGCCCTGCTGACGACGTCGCGGCTCCATCGTGCTTAAAAGACCTTCACGAACCTTTGGGGCCCTGCTGACGCTGTCGCGGCCCGACCTTGTTGAACTTACCATCAGAGCCCAGCTGACCTCGTCGCGGCTCGACCGAAGCGGACCTACCACCGGAGCCCTGCTGACTGTGTCGCGGCTCGACCCAAGCGGAACTACCACCCGAGCCCTGCAGACACCGTCGCGGCTCCCCACGTCCGAGCTGCTTTGAGACCAGCACGCAAGGTCTGGCGCAGAGCCTCCCCGTACCAGGCTGGTACTAAGACTGTCCCGCTACCCTACCCCCACAAAGACATTGAATCTCTTCTGGATCACTCGATCCCCCTGTAAATATATTGAATGTGCTACCATTGATAAAGTACCAAGATAAGCAACTGATACGGAGTCCTGTGTAGTGGTGTTACTGGGCCTAGTACGATCACAGGAGAAGGACCTCTCCTAGGAGGCTTCTCGGCGGCGCTCGGCTATAACTTTGCAGTAGGAAGGTGCCCCGGAGTAGTCCCCCCGACTCCCCGGTGGTCCTCCCTCCAACATTTGGTGGCCAGCGACGGGATCCGAGCCAGACGCAATCGTACAGACAAGTAACGCACCCACTACCTAACCAGACGGAAAGAAGGGAACCATGAACGGCCAAGAAGCAACCGTGGCCGCAACCTTCCAGCCGGAAAGGCTGGAAGAATACACCCACAAAGAACTGAAACAATTCTGCAAGGACAAAGGGATCCCAACCACAGGATTGGGCACCAAGGAAGAAATGCAGAAAGCCCTGAAAGCCTGGGCAGAATCCGAGACCACTCCACCCCGAGCCGAAGGGACCTCGGCCCGGGACGGAAACCTGCCACCGACCATGACCCTGACAGATGGTGGGCGAAGCATCCCGGAAGCCGGCCTATCCCACGAAGAAATGCAAGAACGGGAGAGGGTCCGGACACACGAAATGGACCTCGCACGACTCCGGCTGGACGGTGAACTCCTGCTGGCGGAGAAGAAACTAGCCTTGGAGCAACTACGGCTGCAGGAGGAAATCGAAGAAAAGAAACGGCATCGAGAACTAGAAGAGAAACGGCTAACCCTCGAGCACGAGAGGGGCCTCAAGGAACTCGAACTGAAATCCAAAATGGGGGAGACCAACACCCCCGGGGCACGGGACGCTCTGCCACTGACCGAACCAAAGGTTCATATCCCCAAGGATGTCGTCAAGGAATACTACAAAAACGACGACATCCAGCAGTGGTTCCGAGCCTACGAGGTAGCCATGACCTCCCATCGGGTACCCCGGAAGGATTGGGGTGCCGGCCTATGGGGGAGGTTCCTCAGCGAGGGCCGGGATACCCTGCTGCAACTCCCCGACGCGGTGATGACATCATACGACCACATGAAAGAAGCCCTACTCACACGCTACGGACTATCAGCCGAGAGGTACCGGCAGCGCTTCCGGGACTGCAAGAAGCTCCCCGGTACCACATGGGTCGAATACGTGGCCTTCTTCAGCCGGGCCTTTGAAGGGTGGATAAAAGGGAGCAAGGTCACCTTGTACAACGAACTGTTCGACCTCATTGTCTGGGAGCACCTCGCCAACAACTGCTTTGTGGAACTAAGGCAACACCTCCTGGACAGTAAGCTGACCGAGCCCCGGAAGCTCGCCGCCGAAGCCGACCGATGGGTCAACACCCGGGTCCCCCGGAACCCCGTGGGGGACTACCAACGGAGTACCACAGGACCTCCTCGCCAGCGGGGCGGAGGAGGGGGGTCCCACCGCAGTCGAGAATTCCCGGCCGGGCCGCCCAGAAGCCCGCCACGAGGCCAAGCCGCCAACCACACGTCCCCGACCCTGGTCCGAAGAGGGACCCCCATCGCCAGGCCTGGACCCCGACCAACAGTGACCTGCTTCGGCTGCCAACAGACAGGCCACTATGCGAGCAACCCGGCCTGCCCCGTGAACCGACGGAACGGGACCGCTGGGCCCCCTCCCCGACAAATAGCCGCCGCAGCCCTGGGGGAAGGAGAGGAAGAGGAGGAAAACCGCGAGGACGGGTCCCCCGAGTGGGAACCAGCTGCCATGTCCCTCGTATGCCTGGGCTCCCGAGAAATGGTGCCCCGAGCTGCCATCCCAAGCAACACCCGGAAGTACCAGCAGTGGGTCACCATCAATGGACAACGGGCCGAAGCCCTCCGGGACACTGGGGCCAGTGTGACCGCTGTCCGCTGCCACCTGGTGACCCCCGAACAAATCCTGCCGCATGTCCTATGCCCTGTCCGGACCGCGGACAACACCGAAAGCATGTGCCGGATGGCCAGGATCCCCTTCGAGTGGGGAGGAGTGTCAGGCACTCTAAAAGTAACTGTCCACGACGACACCCCAGTGGACTGCCTCCTGGGGAACGACCTAGAGAGCTCCCCCTGGGCCCAGGTGGAGTGCCGAGAGCATCTGGGGATGCTAGGGCTGCCCGAGTGGGCCTGCGCCACCACCCGGACCATGACCGCCCAACCAGCCGCTGCCGCGGCCCCCGAAGAGCCTACGGGTCAAGAACTGCCACCCTCCTCCGGCACGGAGGAACCTGACGATGAGGCCGGGCCCTCCGAACTTTCCCCCGACGAGGCCGCCTCCCTCAGCGAGATCCCCGAGCTGGCCCAGTGGCGCCACGACGGGGGCCCCACCCGCGAACAATTCCAGCAAGAGCAGAAGGCCTGCCCGTCCCTCGAGGGGGCCCGACAGCAAGCAGCCGCCCAGGCCTCGGGGGACCCCACGGGAACCCACTGGATCTATTGGGACAATTACTTATTGTATAGCGAGCAGAAAGTCGCCGAACTGGGAGCCGGCCGGGTGTTGGTGGTTCCCCTCCGATTCCGAGAGTTCCTCCTGAACCTGGCGCATGACGTGCCCCTCGCCGGACACCTTGGGCGAGACAAAACTTACAGCCGCCTAGTGACCCATTTCTATTGGCCCCGAATGCGGAGAGACGTGGACCACCACTGCCGGTCCTGCCAGACCTGCCAAGCTAGCGGAAAGACTGGGGGCGAGTCAAGGCCCCCCTCCAACCATTTCCAGCCGTCCACACCCCGTTCGAACGAGTAGGGATCGACATCGTGGGGCCCCTCGACCCCCGAACCGCCCTGGGACACCGCTTCATCCTGGTACTGGTCGACCACGCCACCCGATACCCCAAGGCCATCCCACTCCGCACTGTGACAGCTCCAGTGGTGGGCCGGGCCCTGATGGGCATCTTCTCCAGGGTGGGGTTCCCCCGAGAAGTGGTGAGCGACAGGGGTACGAACTTTATTTCGAAGTACATGAGATCCCTCTGGCAACAATGTGGGGTCACCTACAAATTCACCACCCCTTACCACCCCCAGGGGAACGGACTGGTCGAGCGGTTCAACAGAACCCTGAAGGGGATGATCAAGGGCCTGGAGGAGCCCCTGAGGAGGAGATGGGACGTCCTGCTGCCCTGCCTCCTGTTCGCCTATCGAGAGGTACCACAGAAATCCCTGGGCTTCAGCCCCTTCGAACTGTTGTATGGGCACCCCGTCCGAGGGCCCCTCGGCCTGGTCAAGGAGGGCTGGGAGGCGAACGTCCAAGATGCCCCCCCCGACGTCTACCGGTACCTCCTGACCTTGCGGAACCAGACTCGGAAGTTCCGGGCCCTGGCAGAAGCCAACCTCGAAGCCAGCCAAGAAGACATGAAACGCTGGTATGACGAAAATGCCTCGACCATCGAGTTCGAGCCGGGCCAGCAAGTCTGGGTCATGTCGCCCGTGGACCCCTGCGCCCTGCAGGACAAGTGGACCGGGCCCTTCAAGGTGGTTGAGAGGAAGAGCCCCGTCACCTACTTGGTCGACATGGAGTCCCCGAGGAACCCCCTCCGGGTCCTACACGCCAACCGGCTCAAGCCCCACTTTGCCCGAACTGAACTAAGCCTGCTGCTGGCTACCGACGATGGGGGCGAAAGCAACTCCGAGCCCCTACCAGACCTCCTGGGGTCCTCGGGCCAAGACGGCTCCTTGGAGGGCGTCCACATCTCCGCCACCCTGACCCCAGAACAGCGCCATGACTGCCGGAAGCTGCTGCAACCCTTCGCTGCCCTCTTCTCAATCACGCCCGGGGTGACCCCTTGGTGCGTCCACGACGTGGACACCGGGGACAGCCCCCCTGTGCGACACCGCGCCTACAGAGTACCCGACCGAGTCCGAGCCTGCATACAGACCGAGGTCTCCAAGATGCTCGCCCTCGGAGTCATCGAGCCATTCGACAGCCCGTGGGCCAGCCCTGTGGTCTTGGTGCCGAAGGCCGCCGCCCCCGGCACCCCCCCGGAACTCAGATTTTGTGTAGACTACCGGGGCCTGAACGCAGTCACCAAGACCGATGCCCACCCCCTGCCACGGGCAGACGAGCTGATCGATCGCTTAGGGGCCACCCGCTACCTAAGCACCTTTGATCTCACCGCTGGGTACTGGCAGATCAAGCTCACCCCCGGTGCCCAGGAACGATCCGCTTTTTCCACCCCCGATGGGCACTACCACTTTCGGGTGATGCCCTTCGGTATGAAGAACGCCCCAGCGACATTCCAGAGGCTGGTGAACAAGGTCCTGGCCGGGCTAGAAGCTTTCAGCGCGGCCTACCTCGACGACATTGCCGTCTTCAGCAACCACTGGGCCGCGCACCTAGGACACCTCGGAGAAGTCCTGACCGCTCTCCAAAGGGCCGGGCTCACGATTAAGGCCAGCAAGTGCCAGATTGGTCAAGGATCTGTGACCTATCGGGGCCACCAGGTGGGGAGTGGCCAGGTGGCGCCCCTCCAGTTAAAGGTCGATGCCATCCAGGCGTGGGAGCCCCCCGCAACCCAAACCGCTGTCCGGGCCTTCTTAGGCCTCACAGGCTACTACCGGCGATTTATTAAGGATTATGGCAGTATTGTGGGGCCCCTCACGGAGCTCACTTCCAAGAAACAGCCCAAGGCGGTGCACTGGACGCCCCGCTGTCAGACCGCTTTTGAAGCCCTCAAGGCGGCCATGTGTGCTGCCCCTGTGCTACAGGCCCCTGACTACAGTAAGGAATTTGTGGTTCAGACCGATGCCTCGGAGTACGGGGTCGGGGCGGTCCTCTCCCAGATGGACACCGAGGGCCACGACCGACCTGTGGCCTTCATCAGCCGCCGACTACTGCCACGAGAACAGAGGTGGAGCACCATCGAGCGGGAAGCCTTCGCCGTGGTATGGGCTCTCAAGAAGCTCCGGCCCTACCTTTTCGGCACCTCCTTCAGAGACCAAACTGACCACCGGCCCTTGCGGTGGCTGATGCAAATGCGGGGCGAGAACCCCAAGTTGTTGCGATGGTCCATCTCGCTGCAAGGGATGGACTTCACCGTGGAGCACCGGCCCGGCAACGACCACGCCAATGCCGACGGCCTGTCCAGATTCTTCCGCCTCGGCGAGGAGAACCCCCAAGGAGATGGGTGACTCTCCCTGCCTTCAGCTGGGGGGGACGCGTGTTGGAGCCGGCCTCGTGGCGTGGTCCTGTTCTCCCTCGCTAATCCGCACGAGGTCCCATGCACCTCGGGGCTCCTCCTTTTTGGATTGTACGTGACTCTACGTAACCACCTACGTGACCCCGCTCCACCCGGCCTCGGTCCCAGCGAGGCCCGACATCAGGGCGCCAACTCCTGGCCAGGGGGATACCACGTGAACACCTCCCCACTCGAGTATCGATGGGACCCTCAACCGTCCTTCCACACCTAGGTGCGATCGCCCCACAGCTCTCTTGGGCCTGGCGCCTCTCCTGCTGGGCGTCTGGCCGCTCCCGACTCGGCCTCTCCGCCTCCCCCGGGCGTAAGGGTCCGGACATCAAAGGGCTCCAGACCTATATCTGGGGCGACCCGGCAACAAGACGGCAGTTGTATCCCGGAGTCAAGAGCCCTGCTGATCGGATCGCGGCTGACCCTACAGAGAAAGACTCATCCTGAAACTACCCTCTGAGCCCTGCTGACGACGTCGCGGCTCCATCGTGCTTAAAAGACCTTCACGAACCTTTGGGGCCCTGCTGACGCTGTCGCGGCCCGACCTTGTTGAACTTACCATCAGAGCCCAGCTGACCTCGTCGCGGCTCGACCGAAGCGGACCTACCACCGGAGCCCTGCTGACTGTGTCGCGGCTCGACCCAAGCGGAACTACCACCCGAGCCCTGCAGACACCGTCGTGGCTCCCCACGTCCGAGCTGCTTTGAGACCAGCACGCAAGGTCTGGCGCAGAGCCTCCCCGTACCAGGCTGGTACTAAGACTGTCCCGCTACCCTACCCCCACAAAGACATTGAGACTCTTCTGGATCACTCGATCCCCCTGTAAATATATTGAATGTGCTACCATTGATAAAGTACCAAGATAAGCAACTGATACGGAGTCCTGTGTAGTGGTGTTACTGGGCCTAGTACGATCACAGGAGAAGGACCTCTCCTAGGAGGCTTCTCGGTGGCGCTCGGCTATAACTTTGCGGTAGGAAGGTGCCCCGGAGTAGTCCCCCCGACTCCCCGGTGGTCCTCCCTCCAACAAGCACCCAGGCTAATGTGCTGCATAGCTTAATACATATAAGGTCCCAAATGCGAGACAGATTGCATTGCAAATGCTTGTTTTAAATGGGAGAAATTTAAAGTGCAGAAAATGTTCTGCAAAAATGTTCATGATATGGAACATTTTTCTGCACTTTACATTTTTCAAAATTAAAATAATGGCTGTATTTCTCAGTTATAAATATGGCACCGTGTCTACCACTCACTGGACGCAAGATGACTGCTGTGTGTAAAGGCGACACTTTGAAATGGGAGAAAATTAAACTGAAGAGTGAACGTGGTTGATATGGATTTCATAAAACTCATCATTTAAATGTAATCCCATTTCCAAGTGTCACATTTACAAACACTAAGCATCTTGCTTCCAGTGGCCTATAGACACGGTGCCATATTTATAACAGAAAAATACAGCCATTTGTATAAATGGGATGAACTTAAAGTGAAGTAACATGCTTCACAAAACATTAAGACGTAATTTGATTAATTTAAAGTGAAAAAAAACATTAAGACTTAATGTTTCCTAGAATTTCTTTTCTTCACTTAAAATGTTTCTGAATTAAAAAAGAGGACTGTATTTTTCAGTGATAAATATAACACAGTGTCTACTGGGTGCAAGAGGCCTCCTGTTTGTAAATGCTACACTTTGAAATAGGAGAAAATTAAAATAAAGATATAACTTAATCATTAAGGTAACATTTCATTTTAATTTTCTACCATTTAAATGCATTCAGAAACATAATTTAGCTCTCTCACTCTAATATTGAGATGACAGGGACTTATATCAGAGTTAAATACCTCAGTGCCTCTGTTCTTCACCCCTGTGCCCGGGGCCATAAATCTGTCACCAGCACTGCCCATCATCAGGCCCTGAGATCTGCAGCCTGAAGATAAGAATGTAAAATAAACACAGCCTTCCCTTAACTTTAAAAGAAAAACATGACCCTGTGGTTTTTTCAAAGTGAACTTAAGGCTGTGAGCTACTCTGAAGGTGTCAGCGAGCTACTGGTGATCGGCTGGTTGGAGACACCTGGCCTAGATGGTTGTGGGTGAAGTCAACCGGGCAGGATAGGCACTGCCATAGCAACTGATATCCCTCTTACTTACAATCCATTTTTTTTACAGTAAATGAGCAGTGATGGAGTTTGTTGCCTCATGTGATGCAGCATGTTTTCAAATGTTTGAGGGAGGTTTTTGTATGAGAAGCGAATTGTTTGATGTGAAATATTTCATGTTACAGGACATGGTTTCCACCAGAAAGACAGAGGTATAAACTACCACTAAACAGCATTGTCCCACCTCCAGTCCAATGACCAGCTAGAAACTATGTGCAAAATGCTCATAGAGTAAAAAGGTGGGTGTACACAGCTGGTTGTCTAGTTATGTACCAGTTAAACACTCTATATGTATGTACAGAATACACAGTGTGCCTGGATTAATAACTTTGCAGGTACTGAGGCAGTGGAAGGCAGTTACAATACAGTACCCATGGTGAATTTGTAGCAAGAATTGTACAGAGGAACCAGATGGTCGAGTAACATGCAAGTAGGAAAGGCGAATTACAGAAACACACAGATCTGGGTAGCATGCTGAATTTTTTAAAATGACGCCAGTAACTTTACACATGAACGGGTATACCCACACATTAGGGACAATTAGATCATGTCTAGGAGACACCCAGGATACAACACTGACACGGATGGCTCCAATACAGGATCCAACAGCTCAGATTAAAGTACAAGTACAACTGGGAACCACAGAGGCAGAAGGAGCTACAGAAGGACAGCGAACCAAGGTGATGGACAAGGGAGGGGGTGGGCCCCATGCAATGGCCCCCAGACATACCCCACGCAATATTACTATGGCCCCCCACCACCACCACCAATGCACCAACAACCACTAGGAATCTGGGGACCGCCACAAGACCAGTACCCGATTTACATACATACACACCAGCAGAGGTCTTTTTTAGGACAGGGCTAGCGAGGCCCAAGGGGCAGGAGGAAGAAGGGAGTACAGGTCCAGTGGGCTTGACACTAGAACAGGTCAGAATGACCACCAGGAGTATGAGCACAGATGTGAACAACCAGGCAGGACCGAGCCATCTGCCAGCCTAGTGGTGAACCTCTCCGGAAAAACCCTCTTGACCCCACAAAAGAAGGTAATGGAGAAGGGTCTGGGTTTCACACCCACATCTAGTCTGGACAAGTTTAAACTCAGTTGTGAGGAAAACAACTTTATCAGAAGAATTAAACTTATTACCTTCTTCAAAGATAAAGCACAACAGGATGCTCAGACAGGGGACACAGGGCTAAGAGTAAAATCAACGTTTACTCCACCGGCCTCTGCCATCCCAATAGAGGTTCCTGCTTTTGAGAAGGCAGTTCTGAAGGTCATCGTGGATATAGACCCCAAGACCATGAGTTTTTCATAACACCACAAAAGAAGAACAACTAGCAATACAAGAGCTAACAAGGGACGACACCCTGGTGATCAAGCCAGCTGAAAAAGGTGGGGCAACAGTTATCGCATACACCGAAGCCTACAGAAAGGAGTGCATGAGACTGCTGGTGGATAGGAGAAACTATGCACCTTTAACCACAGACCGACAGAGTTTCTCAGGATATGGATTACGAGTAAGGCTGAACAAGCATTGGTGCACAATTGGATTAAACAGAAAGAAGGGGAATTTCTTAACAATAAGGACCCAACAACCCCTTACTTCTACACTATCCCCAAATGACCAATTGTATCAGGGATAGGATCCATCCTGGAACCCCTGTCCAGGTTCGCGGACTCTGTCCTTAGGCCATTGTCCAAAAGATCAATACATACATGAAAGACACGAAGGCTGTGCTGAGCCTGCTAGGAGACAAACAATGTAACCCAGATTTACCTATCCTTATGGGCTCGGATATTGAGAACCTATATACAACCCTCCCACATGCTGGAACCCTGAACATAAATAAAGAAGAATGGGTTTTCCAGCCACCCAGGAATGTGATGATGAAGTGTTGCAAGTCAATCAATCAATCAGTCAGGACATTTGTAAAGCGCACTACTTACCCGTAAGGGTCTCAAGGTGCTGGGGCGGAGGTGGGATGCTGCTACTGCTCGAAAAGACAGGTCTTGAGGAGTCTTCTGAAGGTTAGCAAGTCCTGGGTCAGCCGTAGGAGGATGGGGAGGGTGTTCTAGGTCTTGGAGGCGAGGTGGGAGAATGATCTGCTGCCGGAGGTCGCTCTTCGGATGTGGGGAACTGTGGCGAGGGCGAGGTCGGCAGAGCGGAGCTGGCGGTTGGGGGTGTAGAAGTTGAGTCGTCTGTTGAGGTATGCTGGTCCGATGTCGTGTAGTGCCTTGTGTGCGTGGGTGAGGAGCTTGAAGGTGATCCTCTTGTTGACGGGGAGCCAGTGCAGGTCTCGCAGGTGGGGTGTGATGTGGCTGCGGCGAGGGATGTCGAGGGTCAGGCGAGCGGAGGCGTTTTGAATGCCCTGGAGTAGTTTCAGGAGTTTGGCCGAGGCTCCTGCGTAGAGGGCGTTTCCGTAGTCTAACCTGCTGCTGACGAGGGCGTGGGTGACCGTTCTTCTAGTTTTGGTGGGGATCCACCTGTAGATCTTGCGGAGCATGCGGAGGGTGTTGAAGCTGGAGGACGAGACGGCGTTGACCTGCTTTGTCATGGAGAGAGCAGAGTCGAGGATGAACCCTAGGTTGCGTGCGTGGTCGGTGGGTGTTGGAGCTGTTCCCAATGCGGTCGGCCACTAGGAGTCGTCCCAGGCCGAGGGGGTGGAGCCGAGGATGAGGACTTCCATCTTGTCCGACTTTAGCTTCAGTCGGCTGTTCTTCATCCACTCTGCGACGGCTTTCATTCCTTTGTGTAGGTTGGTTTTGGCGGCCTTGGTGAGGGAGAGGATCAGCTGGGTGTCATAGGTGTACAAGGTGGGCTCTCACTCAGAACTTCTTCAGATTTTAGGGCACTCTTTACTTATAACAGCATGGGACCCACATGGGGACCACCTTCGCCCCAAGCATAGCTGGTCTCTGTGTACATCATCTAGAAACACACAGACCCTTGACTCCCATAACACTTTTCTTATGAAAAAGATACATTGAGGATGTCTTGGTGATTTGGGAGGGAGACGAAGTCACGTCAATAAGTTTCCTGATCTGGCTAAATACGCAGAACGGGTTTCTGAAATTTACCAACACCATGAGTAGAAAGGAACTGGTATTCCTAGACTTAAACATAATAGTGGACCAGGGGCACCGAAAAACCACAACCCATGAAAAACAAAATGCAAAAAAACTGCATTTGGCTCTATGATAGTTTTCATCCTAGACATCTAAGAGAGAACCTGCCTTTTGGACAGTTTCTTTTCTATTAGGAAGAACTCTTCTGAACGTAGGGACTACAAAATACAAGCAGATATTCTTGCATGCAAGCTGGAGGCTAGAAAGTACCCCAAAAAGATGGTGTCCGGTGCCAAAAAGAGGGCAAAAAATCATAATAGAGGACCCCTCAGTACAGAAAGACAAAGAGGAGAGGTCCATATGTGTTATTACTTTTAATATAGCATCAAATCGAGTGACAAAAATCATCAACAAATACTGGTGAATACTGAATAGTGGGTCACTATCAATACCACGTCCTATGTTTTCCCACAGGAGGGGAAAGAGTCTCAAGGACATGCTTGTCCACACATGCCCCTGCAACAACCAAAACACTCCAGTTGGTTCACAGGGCACAATAACACCAATCATGGGACAATACTGGGGGAACTGCAGCGTCTGCTACCTAACTAAGCCAACAAAAGCAGTTGTTTTTAACAACCATATGACCTGGCAGTTAAGGCGTTTCACAAATAGCAATACAAAATGTGTGGTGTACCTGATAACATACCCTGGCAATTTACACCATGTAGGCATGACAACCAGAAAGGTTAAAACTAGAATCTGCGAACATTGCAGCAATTTGAGATGTGTCCGCGCAACAGCTAGAATGTCAACACACTACATTGAAAGAAAGACCCCCGTGCATGACTATCAGTGGGTCAGGCTGGAACACATAACTGACACGGTCAATGCAGAGTCAAGATTATTGGAAATGGAACACGATGGGTCTTTAGGCTCAAAACATATGTAGAAGGACCTGAACGACAATATCCCATAGATAATTCATCAGATGTTACCAAATAGACCACATGCACAGAAGCCACCTATTCAGAAGCAAAACCTTGGGGTTTGAATTGATGGAATGCCATCTACATATGTTTTTCATACTTACAGACACTCCACACTAAACCACACCAGAGTATTCTTTATCTCTTTATTCATCTCCCGCCTGGCATCACCATACAGTAAAATACTTTCACCGCGGAGTTACAATAATAGCCATTGAAATGCAGAGCCATCAACCTGAAAACGGGATGCACATAACAAGGAATACTTCAATGGGACCAGATAGATGTTCCATTCATGACGCCATATTTTTTTACGACGCGGTCTAGTTTTTCAGAATGAGCGCAAGGACGCAACATCCTCACGAGGATTTAACATGCTGGCCAGCGCAACATCGGCAATAATGGTCCCCGGCGGCAGTACCAAATAGGTGACACAACAGAGAAGAGAACGTGATGTGGTAAGCGTGGCACATGCTATTACTATCACTATCTTTAGAACCGATATCATGGACCCTTCCGTTAGCTCCCCTTAGACCAACCTGGCCTCAGGTAAAACACGGAATCGCTTGAGAGATTCTCCGCTTCCAATTTTTCATGAATGTACCACTTAAACGGCTCCTGCTGTAAGCCTCATATAAACTACCGGCTGTGCATGGCGGGGGAAATATATATAAATATGTATAGACAACAGAGATATCGTCCAAATTATTAAAACTGTGTTTCCTTTTCACACTACCATTCTCTCCCTACCATTCTCTCCCTACAGAGTCTGACTACAGGTTTCCCTCTCCCCATGGAACCATGATGTGATATCAATGCATTATACATGTATTGGATGTGTCTTTTATAGTAGATTATATGTATGTGTATGTGCCTCTGTAATTATTTCTTTAGACCACGGTTTGTTTTTAATTGGACTACACTAGAAGTGCCCACTGACAATATGTTTTCAATGTCACATAACTACAAAAAATTGTTTCTACTGAACGCAAAGGAACACGTATACAGGCACAGGTCTGCTAAGTCTAACTCTCCTCTCTATCTTTACCAAAGCAGAGACAATGCTCTCCAGACGGGTGGTAACTGTATATATACCCTTTCACCAGCATGCAATGATTATGCGTCCATTGTAATACTATAGGAGTGATAGCAGGGATTTTAGTTCCCTAGGTCTTGAAACATGTTAACCTTTTAGGAAATTAGGTACATGACAAACTTTATTTCCTAATCATACCCCTTTTTAATTATACCGACTAGAGGTCATAATAAATAGGATACGCCTACTAATCAGGTATTTTTAAGATACACTCCAGCACAAAACCCCCACTCCTTTTTAAACATCATTTTCTTCATCACTATGTGTTCAAATGAAGTGCTCCCGCGTATTCTGTGGGTCGCAGCACGCCCCGCTCCGCAGCTGCATGGGATGGACCCGATGATGAAGCAGGCCACCAAGGGGTAACCCTGGTGTGGGAGGGTTTTCAAAGAAAAATCATTTTTTTCTCCAGCGGAGGGTTAGTTCATTTCTCTCAAGGCTGGGTTCCCATTTTTTTGACATAAATTGGTTTTGGAGGCCGAACCCAGGTTATCCTTTTACTCCGCCCTTGTTTTGATCTATATAAAGGCTAAAACACAATAAGTTCATCTTTCCTGAAAGTGAAACATCCTTTACCCCACAGTCTCAACAACAACCAGTCTTTACAATGCAGTCACTACCCTGACTGTGCAGTTACCATGCATTACTTTAACTCGCAATTCTGGCTGTAGGGGCCGCGTTGTTGGACTAGTGTTGGATTTTAAGTCCAACACCTTCCCTACTGTTGCGCAGACTGGAGTTGGAATCGTAATTTATACTGTTCCAAAGTCCAGCGCCCCCTAAAGCAAGTCGTTATAATTACTTGCGTAGTAAAGTAATGCATTGTAACATCTCAGTCAGGGTAGTGACTGCATTTTAAAGGCATGCGGGGTAAATTGCATGCAGAGTTCTGTCACACAACCTTCCTAAAATGGGTCATTTCCACATGCTGAAGATAAAGCGCGTAGAGCTTCCGGTGCCTCTCGCAATGCACATGAGGGCAACGCAGTGCTGAAACAAAGCTTGAGGGGGGCCCCCTGCAAAGTACATGGAGTGCCCCCCCCCCCCCCCCCACTCTCTGGACCCGGTCAGGAGATCTCAGGCCAGGCTCCTGTCCCCATGCACAGTGCCGGAGGGGGACTCCTGGAGCTCGGGCCCCCCGCACTGCGGCAACTTTGGGGGGTAAGGTTGCGCCACTGGGGCAGCACGTCCAATTCACTTGGATAATCAAAACTAGAAATCCTCAGGAGGGGCTGCGAGTGATGCCCACAGACCAGATTTGGCGTGTATCCTGACTTGGAAGGCCTGAAATTGCCCCAATTTCAACGCAAGTCAAGGGGTAAAATAAATAACCCCCTCCCTCCCCTCCGATTCATTTATTAAAATCTCCCTCTTTCTGCTTTAACAATGCTGGCATGTATAGCCGTCCTCTTGGGACCGAAGGCCCCATGGGCTAGAGTTGGTCTTTGCTCCATAACCCCATTCATTTAAGCCACAAGTCAGAGCGCCTGACTGTACAAGCCCGAGAGAGGGAGAGAAAAGATTGAAAGAGCTGTGCCGTGTTCAGAGTTAGAGAGCTGTGCCGTGTTCAGAGTTAGAGAGCTGTGCCGTGTTCAGAGTTAGAGATGCCGGAAAAAGGCTGTAACACAGCAAGATGACTCGCACCAGATCTGGCCCCGCCTCCTTATTATTCCATTCACACATGATTAAGATAGAAAAGGGACTACTTAGAAAATGCCGGCCCTCAGCGGCTGGCACACTAGACTTTCTTCAATCCAGGAAATGCATTTCATCCTCACGACCATGGGAGCTAAGCTGACTGCACGCGCTCAACTGGGACGTGCGGAGGACGGTGATACCAATGTAACAAGCATTGCTCTTCAAAAAAAAGAAAACTAGCTGCACCCATAAAACACATTCACCATAAATAAAGGTGGCCTTATTCATAGCTGCCAAGTTTTCAGATTGGTAATCTGTGACATTAAAATGGATTCAGTGCACTTATGAGTGACATTCCACCAACAAATGTGTGACATTTAGAGTGACACTTTCTTGCGAGCAAATTCAGTCTTAAACTGGGACCTCGCAGAATTATAATAAAGAAGTCACAATTCCCTACTGTGCTAATAAGGACTCAAATCTATCTCTCTGGTTACCCACACAACAGCAGTTTGGAAGTGTGCAGTGGGCCTGTGCAGACATATGCGGGGCCCGTGAAGCCATCATTCGTGGATCTATACCGGGCAATCGAACCAAGGATGCATTAGAGGCCAAAGTCCTTTAGTTGCAGATTTGTGGCACGGGTTTTTGGCGGGACTCTTCGTTGCACTCACTCCCTTTTGCAAACCTGCAAGTCGTCTTGCGTGCACCGCACTGATTGCAGAACATTCAACACATGGAACAACCCCTGGAATGTGTGTCCTTTGGAAAATATTTCTAAATTAAGATAAACCTGGCTCTGGCTGTCAGTGGAATGTCAACTGGAAGGATGGCCTAGTGGGCTAGTGCACATGCTGTAGAGATGAGTGACGTTCAGTGCAGCGTGCATGACTCGCTTGTCTGGCCTGTAGGGGAGTGTGCCTGCCCGGCTGAGCTTCAGAGTGCTGGTGTTCCAGACTGGGCAGTAGGGCCGCCGGACCGCAGGAGTAGGTAGGGCTGATTAGGCGCAGAAAAGTCCCTAGTCACCAAGCTCTGAGCTGTCACAGAGCTTTAACCAAACCCACCAGAGAGAAAACCAACTAGCCCTGGTGGTGGAACAACTTTCAGAGTGCACTGCACAAGTGTTCTGTGTGAACCACACACATTCACCAGGAGAGTGGTATGGGAGCAGCATGTTGCACAAGAGGCTGAAGACTGGCTCTTCATATGAGCACCTTGGGGACCACAAACCTACACACCTGCCCAAGCGCATGGATACCCTCTCGGGCGTGGCCGTAGTCACGGGGGGTGGCATTTGAGGGCCGGGCCAGCCCATAAGAGCCTCCCCCTCCCACCTCCCAAACGACAAAGTCACCTGGCGCAATATAGAGGTGCAGGAGTTCAGATGGTGAGTGAGCAATAAAAATGCATTTACTTTTTGGTTTTATCTTGTTCTATTTGCTGTGTGTTCCAAGAAAGGTTAAATAAATGTCAGGCTGCCTTCTAACAAATTGATGATTCTTCTTTTATTGTGCAGATGTTTACTTTTCTTCCTTTGACTGAAACGTGATAGCATTTTGTCAAATGAACTATGTGACAATCTCTCTGTGGTACCGACAGGGCCACTAGGGTTAGGCAGCAGTGGGGGCCTACATTATGCAGCAATATTAACTAAATTATGTGGTAAGAAAACCTAAATTGTTCAGTTTCATGTGGCACAATTCTTAATAGTATCACCCATTTCTGCACGTTAGCACTGTCTGGGCAAAGGTTTCACTTTAGCAGTACCAGTTCCACATCCAAATACTGCTCGCAGTGAAAGTTGATCAGTCAACCCTGTCAAAGTACCTTCCACTGCATGGCAGCATGAGTTGCAGCATTTTTTGCAACTTTTGATCCATTTGAGCTACAAACAAAATGTGTTTTTTGTTAAAATCTGCAGATTTTGCAGCACATGATGGATTATGTGGCAAATGAGCTAAATTCATAATTGCGTGGTAAAGATTGTTGCCGCAAAATCACATAATTCCAGTGGCCTTGTGTACAGGGAGTGCAAAGCAAATACTATAGGATTGCAGTTTGTTTCTAATTCATAAAAAATACCTCTATAATTAGCTGTACAAATATTTGAACATATACCAGCAGTTACAAAAGCACAAATAAAACACATTTTGTTTTGTCATTCTGAAGTAATGGAAACAAAGATTTGATTAGGATCAAAACAAATCTTGTATTGTTAATTTGTATAGTATTTACTACCGATATTTGTGGCTCTGAAGCACGTGCCTACGTGGGTAGCAAGCTACGCCAGATGGGGTACTATATGTCTAAAAGGATGTTGTCTTTGTTGTGTGATCCAAAGTTTTCCCATGTCCTGTGTGATGGCCACACAGGTGCGCTAATCATGCTTTGAGATGCAGCGCACAGCAGTGTGGTGGATAATGAGGTGTGAGAAAGATGCACTATTTATGGATTTTCACTATGCTGGCAGCTTTCAACAGCTCCGTGGGTCCCATTATAGTATTTCTTATGATTAGAGTCTGCTTAGGTGGTTACTGCACTGGGTTGTCCAATCAGAAAATTAGGGGCAGATTTGCTAACATTTAATGCAACCGAACGCAGTGACACAGCTTGCTGCACTACTCTGCGTGAAAGGCAAATAGCAGAAATGTGTCATTTTTACAAAGATAGGCCTCATTTAACCCCTTCCATGCTCATGACGGAACGGTTCCGTCATGAGCATCGGTTGAGCTGTGCTCATGACGGAACCGTTCCGTCATGGCCCCGCCCGCGCTCGAACCCTTCAGCACCGCGGAGGAATCCGCGCAGCGCTGAAGGGGTTAAGCTGTCTCCTAATGTTGGTGCCCTGTGTACAGCCTAGTGCCAATGCAGGCACTCTCGTGCCATAGTGCAAGGCGGCCTGCATTGCAGGCAGGATTGATTTTGTGCAGGAAGAGACAACCACCTGCACAAACACAATACAAACAAGCATTTTCTTATTTCTATGTGTGCTGCACAAATAGAACAAGGAAGTAACAAGAAGAAATAAATGCATTTCTCCCTGTCGTGCGTCACTGGGAAAGCCATACCATTTGACTCATTTCCAAGTTTACTAGCTTCAGTAAATCTGGGAATGCACCAATTTCCATAGGTGGATGTGTGAGAACACTCGCGCTCCACCCATGGAACGTCATCCCAATGCAAGGTAACTCAAGGCATCATTATGAACTGCCTTGCATTACTTTGTATATACTAAACTACACAAAGCCACACAAGTTGGCTTTGCATTGCTTAGTAAATACCAAAAGTTATTTTGCATCGGGCGGCACCACAAAAGTGAAGCAAGCCCAAATACAAAATCTTAGAAAATCTTCCCCCCTGGTGTACATTTCTGGGCCGGAGCTGCCATTATTGGAGGGAGAGAGAAGTGGAGAAAGATGTTGGGATGTGCATTGTTACTATCATCTTATATCTAAAAGCCATTGTGCGATGTAGAGAAGCGGCCATAGTGTATAGATATTTGGGACCTGCAGTCAGGGACTTGACTAAAGTCTTTCAATAGACCCTCAGTGTGACAGATCTCTCCAGTTATTCCATGCGTGTTCATTTGGTGATAAATGCAAAAAGAACAATTGATGGACAGAATGCAGAACAGTGTCACACATTCACCCCAGTCAAGAGATCTGGGTTAAATCCGTCATTGTTTTGCTCACCATGCCATCCCAGTTTAGACCCAGCCATATGCAAATCAGTCTTGACGCTGCACACAATGGGAGCAGTCCAACCCGAACTGCCAGGCCAAGTCCTCCCTGGACTGGAAACAAACATCCTAGGACCGGCTTCGGGCTTTCATGAGGCACAGGGTCAAGACTGATTTGCATATGGCCAGGTCTAAACTGGGTTGGCATGGTGAGCAAAAGAAAGATGGATTTAACCCGGATCTCTTGACTGAGAGTGAATGTTTTGATTTGTTGTGCATTCCGTCCATCAATTGTGTGTCTTTTGCTGTTCATTTAGTGATGGCTGGTGTATTGCCTGCACAGTAGTGGCGATGGACAATCCTTGTAACAGATATACCATATGTGAATGTAAGAGGTGTAAGATATGGTTGGCTGCCGACCGCTGAGCGTTAGGGTATTAGTGTCAGTGTGGGCCAGAATGTTATGCATGAACTTACATAACTATACAATACCCTGGCGAAGCATAGGTCAGCTCTCCTTAACGTACCTGCCTACCCAAAGTAGTTTGCTGATTGGATTGTTTCCAATCTGTGGATTGTAAGCTGAAGATTGAGTTTAAGGGTACAACTGTCTTTTCTGGTTCTGTTGTAAGGATGTGTGGTGGTGTGGTTGTTTTGGAAATAGCCATGCTTTCAACTGTCTTCTGAAGTGTATAGACCATTCGAATACTGCAGGTAGGGGGTTCCCGAGCTTGGCAGCTTGCAATGACAAGGCAGTGGCTCCTACAGATTTCTTACGGTATGGTGGTAAGATAAGTGGTGCAAGCCAAGCCACAAGGAGTGCCGTGTCCTGATTTGTTTGAATGTAGTTTGTAAGTATAGCTGTCTGTGTCCTTGGAGGCTCCGTGAACAATGCAACGTGTCTGGAACATTGCCTTTCCTGCTATAGTTAGCCAGTGGACTGATTGCACGACCGCAGTCATGTGTTCTCTTGGGTGAAAGCAGATGAGAGTCATTGCAGCAGTGTGTTGGATGAGTTGTTTTTTGTGTATTATGGATGTGAGTGTGTCACGATATAGGCTGTTGGCACAGTCGGGCTTGGAGATGACGAGTGTGAGGACGGCTTGCACTTTCTGTTGGTATCCAAGGTATGGAGGATGCAACTTTGGGGCATATTATCAAGCACGGCGTTAAAATTATCGCCGCTTTAGTGGAGGAAAACTGCCACTAAAGCGGCGATAATGGGCTTGATAATATGCCGCAGAGAATTCCAATAGAAGCCCAGGTTCACACCAGAACATGGGCTCCTATTGGAATTCTCAAGGGTATATTATCAAGCTCATTATCGCCGCTTTAGCGGCAGCTTTCTGCCGCTAAAGCGGCGATAATTTTAACGCCTTCCTTAATAATATGCCCCTTGGTGTTTTCATTGTGTAGAAGGTACCCTGTTTTACATTAACATGTGGTATCAAATATGTATCTGAATCCATGGTTGCCCCTAGGTTTCTGACTCCTCTTGATATTGTTGGAAGAGCCTTATGGCGTTAGGCTGGTATGTGTGTCACTGTCCGCAGGTCATAAGCTCTGTCACTGTGATATTTAGTTTTAGATGGTTATTCATCATCCATGTGTTTCTAACCCAAAGGCAGTCATAAAATCTTAAATTGTAGAGGTCTTTCAGACCATCATTTTTTTAGAAATGATTTGGGCGTCATCCACCTAGTTGTAACCGGTGAAGTTGAATGATTTGACCAGGGTGGGTAAGGAGGTTCGGGAGATGCTGGACAGCAGAGGGGAGATGATGGACCACTGTTAGACACCACAGTGTTGTATGTGAGCAGCTGATAGAAAACCTACCAGTCATTCAGAAGCAATATCCAATCAGAAAACCCCAGATTCTGATTTGGCCTGGTGCTTCGATTGGCCGATTGTGCTGAGGCAGAGCCGTCACGTCAGGTGCAACTTGTATTTGACTGACATTGCTCCAGCCTACACTGGCCTGTTGTGAAATATAGCCTGGTGAGATTAGGTAACCGGTCTACAGATTGTTTTTTTTTTTGTTTTTTGTTTTTTGTTGAAACCGTTTATTGCAATCTCAAGTATATACAAGTATGGCCTACAACCTTCCGGCCGGCCGCTAGAGTGACAGGAGCACCTGACAAACTTACAAAAGGGCACTTGGCGTTACAGAGAAGCAAATCAGGAGACATCAACGACGTAAGCCACATGACTCTAAGCCCACAATACGGTTTCATTTTATACACACGCAACAACATAAAAAAAAACACACCCGCAAGGCAACCCGCAATCGAAGGTATCCACACGTGCTCCTCGAATAAGGGACCCCGACCATCCACAGGAATCTGAAGAGGGGGAAGGGAAACAAGTCCAGGACGGGGGGAACTCTGTGCCCGGGGCTGGGGGAGGGGGTCAACTAGGGGGACGGAGCCCGGTCTACAGATTGTTATTTTGTTTACAGGAACCACATAGTTTGTTGGGTTGCCTGCTGCAGAGGGGCGCAAATACCCTCACTAGCAATAGTATGAATCTGAAATGAGCCAAAATTGCCTTTCATGTCGCAAAGGGCTGCTATTACTGACTATCTTTCAAAAATTGATTAATCTCTAGCTAACCCTGCCAGGGTCACCACACTGAGGATTTATCTCCTTCAACCAAATAATGTGGAAACCATAATCAGGGCATTTGAGGCTGAAAGCATTTATATTTTAATTGACCTTTGTAGACATCTCTGAAAATTTACTTCTGGCTACGGGCCTGATCCCGGGAGATTAGAGCACTACACAAATCAATACAACATACCAGAACATTGGAGCATTTTGCAGCGTATTGTCCCGAAAATGTGACTAAAGCATGACGTGGTAGGGCACTGACATTTACGAAGGGCACATTTTCCCTTGTATTGGTCTCCCAAAAGGGTCACTAAATTGGCATCAGACAAGCAGTTTTACTGCTTAACATATATAGAGCAGAAACGATAACCTGTGGAAATAGAGTTTCTGCATCCCCCCCAGATGCCGCTCCCAGAAAATTCAACTGAATGACCATGTGTCCGATCCAGGACTACTTTCATGCGGGGTACCGCAGGGATCGGCACTATCACCCCTTCTTTTCAATGCCTACATCCAGCCCCTGATAGTGGCATTGAACCTTTTGGAGTGTCAAATTTACAACTACGCTGATGACACCCAAATTATCATTCAGATAGACAACACCCCGTCAGCCCATACAAGATTCCAGAACATCTCGAAATTCACTGTTAACTGGATGACGGCCAGCTCCCCCAAAATCAACCCGGATAAAACGGAAGTACTGGCCGTCACCTCAGACTCTAACCCTTGGAAGGAGCTTTTCTGGCCACAAGAACTTGGTGCATATCCGGAGCCGGCCGTGGCTGTAAAAAGTCTGGGCATCAAATTGATGCCAAGCTCACATTGACCCAGCAGGTATCGACAGTAGTGGGAATATGTACAGGCATGCTGAGACATCTGCGTAAGCTTGCCCCTTTACTCACCTTCAATACACTCAGAAAGGCAGTGTCTGCTTTGATACTATCACGCCTCGACTATGACAACTCCATGTACATCGACCTCCCGGGTAACCTTCTAACCAGACTGCAGGTTATTATGAACGACGCTGCTAGGTTAATCTTCAGAGTGCCCAGGCGAGCCCATGCATCACCCCTCCTAAAACATTTGCATTGTCTCCCAGTTGGACAGAGAGCAAAGTTCAAAGTCCTCTGCATCGCACACAAGGCCATTTATGGCCAAGCCCCTCGCTACATCAAGGACCGCCTCGCCAAATACAATCCCAGCAGGACGCTACGGTCCTCTGATGCCAGCCTCCTGGCCTGACCCCGATTCAACTTGTCCTCCAAAGGAGGAAGAGCATTCTCCTCATCCGTTCCCCATATATGGAACAAACTGCCAGAGAATATACGCAAGGAACACGGCCTCCTCCCGTTCAGGAAGAAATGAAAAACAGTGCTTTTTGCGGAGGCCTGGGACGTAATCTAAACCGTTGCATGCGACGGCCGTATCTCTCTGACAGCGCTTAGAGACCTGATGGTGATAACGCGCTTAACAAATGACAATTAACAATAACAATAACAATGCGTGTATCATTTCCTCTTCACACAAGTAAAGTGACCGTTTTATTTTGATCCTATTAAAATCTTTGTCTCTATTGCACTTCAGAATTACAAAAAAGCTAATATGCGTAGTTTGTACTTTCCTTGCTGCTGGCATATTTTGAGGTATTTGTATCTTTCACTTACAACTCTTGAAATTGTATTGTGTGCTAGAAAACTTCTGACATCCTATAACCCTTTTTTTCGGGCTCTCTGTACCTCAGCATGATCGTCACTTGGTTAACATTATAATCAGGGCCCGCTCTAGCGCTGGTGGCGCCTTGTGCGACTGTTTTGGCACCCAACTCCCCCCCCATGACCTCCATCTCCATGAATTCCTTCACTGCCGCCCTTCAACAGTGCCCCTCATCTCCCCACAGCCCCACACTGACACACATTTTTTTTTTATAGCGCTACTCCTAGTTCACTCACACTCAGTGCTGTGATCTGCGTGGTACACGTTATTTGCAGTAGGCACATTAACCCTCTGCGCTACTTTCTGATGAGTCAGAACTGCCACTAGACAAAACACTGATCTCTCAGCAGCAGACAAATGAATCACTGGGGTCGTCTTGACATTGCTAGAAGCACAAGGACGAGGAAGTTCACCTGCTTTTAAACCCACAAGCGTCGCCCGACTGAAGACGGCACCAGGTGGGGCTGCACCGGTTGCTGCACCCTAAAGCCGGCCCTGGTTATAATTTCTCTGAAGTTGGAGTTACAGAAAGGAAATGCAAACTGCAGTCTGCATGTTAAAAGAATAAACTGTAGTTTGTCAGAAGTCTGTGTCTGACCTTTGACCTCTGTCTCTGAACGCACAGCAACTGCAACATGATAACAACCAAACGTAAACACCATTTTAATGTTCGTTCTTCTCATGACATTCTTGCAAGCTTATTTTGGAGTGCTGTAGCACATCCCGCACCCCTGCTTCCAGCGCCCCTGCCCTCGAGACCTGCACATGTGCAAGAGGCACGGATGTTGAATGCCGTCCGGCTGGTGAAACGATCTTCGGGGGCAGAAAACAGTGGGAAGTCTTGTCCTCTCCTGGTGCCAGGTAACACAGCCCTGCCAAGTACCACGCATCAGGCGTTGGACGAATGCATTTTAGTGTGGTGGTCAGCATCACCGCCCCAAAATGCGAAGTCACACATATAGCGCCTCTTCAGCTGTGCCTGTCAGGCGGCCCGGAGAGCGCCGTCACTTCACTGGAGTCGAGTGGCAGGCAGCGTGCAGTGCATGCTGCTCTGCAGACTTGGGGGCTGGCGCAGCTCGTCATGCTTGCTACTATGTAACAAAACACTGTGGAGTTGTTCCGTCCCAGTGCCACTCGTGGTGCGCGCGCGGCGGCAGCCGTTGAATTCAGATATTAGTGGCTGCTGCCTGCAATGTGCTCCCCATGTAAATCAATCCCACGACCAACGCCTACCCTCACCGGCGCGGGCCCACCGTGGGCTGCAGCTGAACACGGACCCGCTTCCTTGGCCAGAGTGCTTCACTCGCTGCTGAGCTGCCCAGAGCACCGGGACCCCTGACTATGCCGAGCCGAGCCAGCCTCATCATGCCCGGCGGCTGGCCACCAGGCATAGAGAGAGGCGAGCCAGCCCACGTTAATTGCAGCTGCTCTTACCCGCCCTCAGCCCTCGCTGCAAAAGTAAGTGTGCCTAGCCCCGGAGTGAGGCAGACAAATCATTCTGTTGCAGGTGGGGTATAATGCTGCCTAATAAAGTTTCAAATGCAATTGTACTCACACACACGACACATCCGCAGCCACATACTTGACTTGCACATGGCCAGGGACAACAGGCACCGGCACGCAGGCACCCGTCTCAGCTGTGTAGAATTATTGCGGCATGTTGTAATGAAACATTTGCTGGCCTAAAAATGCTCACTGTCTGACCAGGCCCGGCTCCAGGAATTTTTATTTGGGTGGGCCAAGGGTGCATTTGGGTGGGCCACTGCGGGCTCGATTTGTCGTTTCCTGTGGTAGCCTACAAGGCCTAGATTACATCATACCTACAAACAGTCCTGATGATACAGCTGACAGATTCTGTGTGGATACAGAGCATGTGGAGAGTTATTTGAAAGTAAGAGCAATGTCTGGACCACAGTGCAAACCCTCAAATTCCAACAGGCCGGGCTTCAACACAAGTACTTCCAGGCCTGATTATCCACTTTTCTACCATCCCTCTCCTGTGCCCCTTCTCTCACAGCTGACCTTGGGCACCAGCCCTATATCAGCCACCATCCAGCTCCACTTTCATTATTCCCGTAAACAACATTAGTAGTATCACCTTCAAACTTAAAACATTGAATATAGCAGTACATATAATTAGCACGCACTTTAAAATATGTTCCACAATTGCCCTAACTACCTGACTGCCAATTAAATAAAACCAGAAAGGCCATGACAGGGCCAGCTTTAGCGCTAGTGCCAAAGTCTTTTTTGGTGCCCTACCACTGACCTCTTTCTCCGCAGATACCATTACTACCACCCTCGAACAGGGCCCCTCTTCACTCCATAGCCTCTCCCCCTCAGACTCCCTCACTACCACTCTCATCCCTCCATAGCAACCCCAACCCATGACCTCCTCCTTGGATTCCCTCATTGCCACCCTCCACCAGCACCCCTCATCTCTCCGTAGCCCGTCTCTCATATGCATTTCATTTGTTGTGTAGCGCTACTCATGTCAGTGTAGTGTGTGTCAGTACTTTACACCACGCACACATTATACAGAGACAACGAATCATACAAGTATGTAAATCAGTCTATAGGGAATGCCACATAAGCCTATGAGGAATACAAGGTGTAGGAATCACGTCATCCATAAGGGTGGTCAGTATATTTTCAGAGCGTTTGAGCTGGGGAAGCATAAACTCAGGATTTAAAGCATACTCTAGGGGTTAGGGGTTGACTTTACTAATAAAAATGTGTATCGGCGCAAACGCTATTTAGCAAAGTTAAAATAATGAAAGACTGGGAACGTTCTAAATATATAACACAAAACAAAGTGAAATTCTAACTATACCATTCAGGTTTGTAGGCAGCTCTATGATGACAGTTCATAGGTCACTGTCCTATGTTAGGAGCATACCTTCTGAACTGCAAGTAAAACAAGAATCTCTGTGACAATGGCAGTAACCCACTGAGCTATCCACATAAAATACAGTTTATCTGCATTTCAAAACTGCCAACAAAGGATTGATATCCAGCAGGATCATTAATCACCAGTTATCTTGACATTTGTATTATTTTCTTGCATCCCTGATAAAAACGATTTAAATGAAGCATACCAAAGTATGTGCCTTGCTGGCCCTGTGCAGTTTTTCAAAATAAGACCAAATAGTAACACATTCTGTTACCTACTCAGATAGTCAAACTTTGTGTCACAGCCTGATGTGATAAGCAGCGGCAGTGGTCAGTAAAGGTGAAACAGAATAAACAAACCTATTTTCTCCAGTGTTGAAATAGAAAAGGAAATATCCTTGCAGCAGCAGGACAGTACGCAAAAGTTACTCTGTGCCAAATAAAGAATTGTTCCCCTTGCCATGCCCGTATTGTACCTGCAGTACAAAGCCCACCTTTCTAAACGGAGTTACGTGATTGGGTCTGGGCTTTTTCTCACAGCCATCCCCAATTACGTAACTCCCAGAACAGGAAGAAACACGTCGTTCGGAGGGACGTTTTAAAGTATACTACCCGTTTTCTATTGGTCTTCGTGCAGTCACTGCGAGGGCCAAGGCTCATGTTTGGGTGGGCCTGGCCCACCCGGCCCACCCGCTAGAACCGGGCCTGTGTCTGACACTTAATACAACCCCACATCTTCACATTATTGCCCACATCATGCACATAATTGTGCATTTAATTCACAGACAGTTGGCACTGGCCATAATTGTGCGCAGTCACCCTGCGGTCAGTGCTGCGGGTACAGTTCACACGCATCGTGGGCTGAATATGATTTGTGTGGGAAGACGATGCGTGCACTGCAGCGCCTAGACACTAATTAATACTAGTGCTGCAGCTACTAACAGACAGCACAGTCGCCCTCTCTGGTGTACAAAGAGTATCTGTAACATGTATTCGGAGCCTACCTATTCATTTTGTGCAAGATTTGATCATCACATGAACAAAAGAGTGGTAGTCGGAGGGAGCGGTGACTTTTCTAGAAAGTCTAACAGAATCTCAGTTTAGACTCAATCATTCAAAGTGTACCGTGTGAGTGTCTGAGTCTAACAGAATCTCAGTTTAGACTCAATCATTCAAAGTGTACCGTGTGAGTGTCTGAGTCTAACAGAATCTCAGTTTAGACTCAATCATTCAAAGTGTACCGTGTGAGTGTCTGAGTCTAACAGAATCTCAGTTTAGACTCAATCATTCAAAGTGTACCGTGTGAGTGTCTGAGTCTAACAGAATCTCAGTTTAGACTCAATCATTCAAAGTGTACCGTGTGAGTGTCTGAGTCTAACAGAATCTCAGTTTAGACTCAATCATTCAAAGTGTACCGTGTGAGTGTCTGAGTCTAACAGAATCTCAGTTTAGACTCAATCATTCAAAGTGTACCGTGTGAGTGTCTGAGTCTAACAGAATCTCAGTTTAGACTCAATCATTCAAAGTGTACCGTGTGAGTGTCTGAGTCTAACAGAATCTCAGTTTAGACTCCATCATTCAAAGTGTACCGTGTGAGTGTCTGAGTCTAACAGAATCTCAGTTTAGACTCCATCATTCAAAGTGTACCGTGTGAGTGTCTGAGTCTAACAGAATCTCAGTTTAGACTCAATCATTCAAAGTGTACCGTGTGAGTGTCTGAGTCTAACAGAATCTCAGTTTAGACTCAATCATTCAAAGTGTACCGTGTGAGTGTCTGAGTCTAACAGAATCCCAGTTTAGACTCAATCATTCAAAGTGTACCGTGTGAGTGTCTGAGTCTAACAGAATCTCAGTTTAGACTCAATCATTCAAAGTGTACCGTGTGAGTGTCTGAGTCTAACAGAATCCCAGTTTAGACTCAATCATTCAAAGTGTACCGTGTGAGTGTCTGAGTCTAACAGAATCTCAGTTTAGACTCAATCATTCAAAGTGTACCGTGTGAGTGTCTGCAAAGCCAGCCCCAGCCAGGTGTCTGCACACAGAGTGTGGGTTGAGCTGACGCAGGGAAGAACTGGAGCCTTGCGTGGTCTGACCCGAGTGTATGGTGGAGAGGGGTGAGTGCCAAGGCCCCTTATACAGGAGTGCACACGGAGGAGAGCTGATGCCAACCACATGGAACTCAGAATGAACGTGCGAGCACACGTGGGCCCCTGGAATTGTATGTGAAGCGCTCCATGTGCAAGTCTGAGGAAGACCTCCCTTTCTCGTGCAGTGACACCCTTGAGGGTGGCAGATCAGGGTGACTGGAGTCCTACTTCTAATGTTGAGCACCAGGAGACATATAAGGGGGAAGTGACAATGACTGAAGAATAGGGATGGGTCACTCTTGGGGTGCAAGCTGACTGAGTGCATGAACCCTGACCACAGTAACTGCAAGTCCTGCCAGCCCAGTCTCCAGGAATTGCTGCTGCTGATGTTAAATTATAGGAACAAGACGTCTCCCGCCTAACATCCTAGACACGTGCTCCCTGCTGTGTGTATGGAGGTGAAGGGGGTGAGGGGGCTGTGTCCTGTCACGGTGAGAGCAGGCGCGGGGTGCCTTTAACAGGCGCCCGGCTCTCGAATCACGGTGCCTCACCATGAGCTCTCACCAGGACTTCAATCTACAGCAGATGCAACGCAGGACTGTGCTGTACAGTGTGCAGAGAGGGGCATCATTTCTGACACTGTGCCAGCCTGCACTCCTTGAACTGGCACCTGCCTCCTGCCTCCACATGACAGCAGCACTGTCTGAGCAGCTGCCTGCAGCCAGTGACTGTGACTCCACACACAGTTCAGCTGCAGTGTCAGTCCAAAGCAGCAGCCTTTATTTTCCCAGCACTGTGAGTCTTGGTAAAACAAGATAACGCTGAGGGTTAATGTTCCTGCTGGAGAGAGGTTGGAGTTTTGTCTTCTGGCCGTTTCGACTCTCACCATAAAGTAGCACAGAGGGTTAATATGCCTGCTGCAAAGAACACGTACCAGCAGTGGCGTACGAAAGTTGAAGGCCCCCCCCCTGCAAGGTAAACAGAGGGGCCCTGCTCTGGATTTAATCCGGAGCTCTCCGGCGTGTGTACAGTGCTGAGGGGGCCCCCTGCAGCTCGAGGGCCCCCCGCACTGCGGGGGATGCTGGGGGCCTGTGTTACACCCCTGCATACCAGCATATCACAGAACAGTGTTTGATGTGGATAGCACAGTGGGTTACTGCTTTTGTCGCAGAAATCACTTTGTTACTTGTGGTTGAACCGCACCTGGCACTGAGGTGAGGGGTTGGAGGGTGCTGTGTATTTAGAAATAATAGGTTTAAAAGCATCTACTACAGAGTTCCATAGAGTTTTTCGTTGCTCAAATGGAAGCAATTTCTGATATTTTTATGTTTCTAGGGATTTTACTGCATGATTTTGCTTGCAAGAAAGTGTCACTCACAGTCATTGAATGTCACTCATAATTACACTGAAATTATGAAATTATCACAAATAAGTTATGTGAAACCTTGGCAGCTATGGTAAACCCCAGGCACCGCGCCCACCTGCTATCCACTCTTACCAGTGCCACCAGCCAGTCCACTCAGGGGTCCAGGTGCGAGGGACGCCATTGCCTTGTAAGGGGGGTCAACCAGTTGCATAAAGAAACTTAACCCCCCCTGCAAAATACACGGCGGGGGCACCCCATGCTCCAGACCCAGTCGGGAGCTCTCAGTCCTGGGTCCAGGAAACTGTGCACAGAGGGCGTCCCCTAGAGCTCGACCCCCCCCCCCACACACACACCCACCCGATGAGGCCTATTGCTGCGTCACTGGGAGCAACACAGCATGAAGAACAAGCATTGGCATAGCCAATAGATCTCGCTTTTGGGACCTTATAAGTATTTAGTTATGCAACTGTTGCATGGCTAAACACTTATAAGGTCCCAAAAGCGAGACCTATTGGCTATGCCAATGCTTGTTGAAAGCGGGTCGGATGAGGACGCACATTATCACAGTGTGGTACAGGCCAGGCGCGCAACACCCATTGGACTCACAGGGCTTCAGCCCCCCCCCCCGTCGTGTGTGGCAGCCCGGGATGAGACAGCTTCCCGGCGCACACACAGCCGCTCCCGAGCACTTCACAGGTCTTTAAAAGAGGCCTCGCTGTTGTTTCACCCCTTCTAAGAGCCCCTGCAGCTCCACTCTGCCTATGGCTTAAAAGATTCAGCCCCCCCCCCCCTGAAATTTTTCCTTAGCACCCCCCCCCCCCCCCCCCCCCCCCGAAATGTAGCTCTAGTTGCGCCTCTGGTACAGGCGCACGTTTTCTCCGGCTCTCTCAACACAGGAACATGAGTGGAGCGGTTTAAAAGCCACCCTCTGCCTTGCCTTTCCCAGACAGCCCAGCAGGATGTAATGAGGGGGCGACTCCGTGTCCCATCAGCCCAAGCCAGACTCAATAGCAGCCCGCCCCTGGGTCTCATCACACATGTGTATATGTAATATTTACTCACTCACTCATTATTTCCATGCACTGGAACTTTGTCCTTAATTGCACCAGACATACAGAAAGTAATGACTCAGGAGTCCACTTGCCATCAGTAGCTTTTAACCGTTTCTATACCGGTGACATCTGCTTCATTCTCATCTGCGTCGCGCGAGCTCGTTGGTAGCATTAAGGACAATTATTGAAGGAGTCTGGTGTTTAGTGTGTGCTTTTGTATTTTTCACTGCGCGTTCTATAATCATGTAATGGTTTCAATTAACTGTATCGTAATGAATAAATACAAGAGCTATGAAATATATGCATATGGGAAAGTGACCTTAAATATTTTTGGTGCAGTCGTTTTGAAACCGTGATCCGGCCCGACCAAAACAGTCCTATTTCTATGTCGGCGGCCATCCAGGTTGTTTCATTCTGAAAATCCGGTCACCTGATGCTAAATGCTCATTATGTGGGGTGCAAAGCTGGCCTTGTTTCCAGTGCGAGCATGGTACTCGAGAGTCTGTGGCTGTAATGTACTCGGCAGTGTTTTGATTTGTTAAAAAGTGCCAGGGCACTCCTCACGAGCCCTTTCCAACGTGCACTTACCCATTCATTGCCCCTGCCATCTCTGCCAATGACAGTGCCAGCACAATTACGAGCAAGCCCCCAGAGCTATAAGAATGGCATGGGCGGCAGGTATTGGCCATTATTAATGTATATTGAATTAATAAACAACAGTTGTTGTAAATAAGAGAGACCGCGCCACCAGGCGACTGACTCTCAGAAGCATCGGTGTTGACAATTAAAAGCTGGTGTTGAGCACACAAACCACCGGCTCAAATTAAGCACTCTAGGTCCTGCAGGACTTGCAAGCCCAGGGGTGAGGGCAGAGAGGTAGCTTGATGGAGAGAGGAGGCGGTGGGCTGGTACAAAGTGTGGACTTGGAGCTACGGTGGCAGTCAGGGGGCTTGCCAGATGAAGAGGTTGATGGCCCTCTAGGAAGGGCTCTGGTCTGTAAAACGACAAGGCGGGTGTGCAGCGTGTGTGAGCTTGTAGCTCTGAAACATAAAGCGCCCTTCTTGTGCAGTGACCGCCTGTGGTGACTTGCGCAGTTTGGCCCATCATGTGTCTTAGCCCCGGCTCTGGCTCCGCCTCCCGGAAGCGGTCCAAGGTTGTGTGCGGCTGTGCAGCCGAGGATCCCAGGATGCGGTGGCTGCTGTTTGCCGTCAGAGCTTGACAAACACTGAGCACTTTTCCCTCTCGAATTTTGCGAACTCGTCCATGTGATGTGTTTAAGGGGAAGGAGAGAGGGGGGGGGGGGGCGATGGGCCATCGCCCAGGTGGCAGCGAGCCACCTGTAGGGTGAGAACAAGGAATAGGGAAAGTAAACGATTGGGGGAGGGGGCTGCAATTATAAAAGGTGCACGGTAAGTTTGACAGCAATATTCCATCTAGAAAGTATGTGCATGCATAATTTTTCAAAAAAAGTTTAATAAAAATAGACCAGTCATGCTATTATTAAACCATTGAGGGTAAAGATAGTAATAAAACGTAGCAAGTGCCCTGTGCCAATGGCATTCCAGTGAGAGTGCCTGAGTCACTGGCCCTGAAAAAGTTTTTGGAACCCTGACACACACACACTGACACTTTGAGGTGCCTGTGAAGTCATCCTGCACCATGCCTTTAAATATGGAATCGAGAGTCTCCCTGGTGTCACACGTCTCGCGTTAGAGCGCAGTGCTAGAGGAGAATGAAGGCAGATCGAAAATCCAATAAAACAAGCAGGAAGTGGGATAAGGGAGGGGGTGGCAAATGGTGTGCACTTTCGCGGCCGCTTTGATGTTCTCAGTGGCCGCGCGGCTCACTGAGAACATCAAAGCGGCCGCGAAATGATCACACAGGCTGCCAAATGGTGCGCGCGCCCGGCGAACATGCACTGTAGTTGGCGGCCTGAAAGCACTGGTTTGCACTTCCAAATCCCCCTTTTACAAAAGCTCTCGCGAGAGCAGCGCTAAATCGCTGGCTCAGGCGAGACTTAATAAACTGCAGCGCTAGTCTAAAGTTGCAGGGTAGATACCCCAGGATCTCGACTGGGCCCAGCACTTACAGGTATGTTTATACTGTCCTGCAGTTCCATCTCCCCGATTGAAGCTGCCCACCGCTGCACGCGCACGTTGTCGTAGACAGAGGCCAGGCCTAGGCAGAGCAAATATGTTTTTTCATCAAAGCCGCTCTGCTCCGCGGATGGAAACTCTTAAATAAATATATAGCGGAGTCTAAGACATCAACATAACAACGAGTGAGGCTTGCAGGGCAGGAACATTGGTACATTGCCGGGGACGCACAGCGGCGGGTCAAGGCAAGCAGACGTGCGTCCAGGCTGCTTCAAACGACTCTTACAGCAGTGCCTCATATCACACATTAGGGTCGAGGAGCTGTAACGGCGTGACTAATGCATTTTAGTGCGGTGATGCGGACACCTGCATTTAAGTGTGTTAGTCTTATACCCATGGCTACTTGCAAACATTTCCCAGGGGCCAAAAGGTTTGGTCAGTGAAGTGACCAGGGACAGCATTAATTCCAGCCAGGGTGGTGGTCGTGAGTTTGGGGGGAGGGTTGGTGAAAAGGTGGGTGTAGGGGAAGCAAAGCATATACATCTAGTGGCTGAATTGCACAATGTGAAACAAGAAAGCCAGGGATTAATCCTGGCTTGCCCACTTCACCAAATTGTGTGATCCAAGGCAATTGTTTTAGTTCACTTTCCCTTTTTTCATTATCACATATAAGAAGACATTGAAATACATGACTTTAGAATTTGCACTATACAAAACCTTCTTCTGTGTTTGATTTAATAAACTATAATGTTGTCCATGTATAATAGGAACCTAGGTTACCTAAAGAGTGCATATAACAACTGACTTGCCTCATAGTTCACTATTGGCATTGTTGTCTAAGTGAGGGGAACCATGAAAGTGTTCTTAAAGGTGCAGGACACCCTAGTTACTTCCTTTCTTTAACTTCAATTACCCTTTAAATAAATGCTTCCCTATTTCCTTAACATTTCCTTGATGTTAGTGCTGAGTCGAGTAAACAGCAGCTCAGTGTTGCTGTTGAGGAGGGAGGCGATGTAAAGGTCAGGAGGGCCGTATGCGGCCCCCGGGCCGTACTTTGAGCATCACTGGTCCAACCCCTGAGGCGTGGCTGATTATTTTCCAATGCAAGCACTTTTCACAAGAGATGCGCTGTCATGGAAGCACTCCACGGGTGGTCTGATACATCACGCCCACCTATTAAATGCCTGGGAGTGGAGAAGGAACACTCCTATGGGCTGATCTGGAATGTGAACAGGGGCTGGCCAACACACCCATTGGCTGAAGCAGTCTGACCTGAAGTCCTTCTCTGACTATCTTTTTGTTTCGGGTTCATGAAAAAAAACTCTGGTTATTGCCAGACATATAAAAGGGGAAGGGTTTGTAGAGGAGTTTCTGTGCAGAGGTAAAGCCAAGGACATATTTTTAATAATATCAGGAAGGACACAATTGACAAAGAGAGCTTTTCCTTCCAGCTGAAAAGATGGCGAGGGATCGGAACAGAAAGTATTCCACTTTATGTCTTCTTCAAAAACTTTGAATGTGACTTTACATACATGCTAACATTTTAAAAGAGGAAAGTGGAAGTTTAAAAAAAATAATCGGGAGAATGTATTTCCCCCATTGACTTCTATTGACGCAGTGGCGATTTCAGGCAGGAGACAGTCAAAATAAAGCCATTTTTGGCTTAAAAAAATCAGGAGTCTCCCGTCTGAATCGAGTCTAGTGGCATGAATTTGTGTGTGAATTTCATGTGCAGTTTCTTACAGCACCTTATAGCACAAGAGCAGTTCAATGCTTTGAAGTGATGGGGTGGGTGATGCTGGTTACACCTGCATTACGTTCACTAAAATTTGCTGTGGAGATTTAATTTGCCATCCTTAATGTGCTTAAGAGATGCATCAGCTTTATTTGTGTTTGCAGGTGATGCGACAACATATCGAGTTGCAAATATCAACTTGCACAAATATAGAGTCAAAAATATTGTGACATGGAAATATCGCAAGCAAGAATATTGTTGCCAATAATATCGATTTTAAGGTAAGTAATATCGATTTTTAAAATATCAAAGGTTATAAATATTGATTACAATAATATAGTTGTTTACAAAATCGATTTTTAATTATTGTGATGTATTTTGGTACATATTTTCAATGTATATGATGTAATTTTTTGTCTATTGTTTATATGTTTTTAATGTATTTGTAACATTTTTAGTAGTTACTAAAATAAATGTAAGTAATTTTTGTTATTTTTAGTACCGTAGCGGGTTGTAGGTTTATAGGGGTACCGGTTATTTTTTCTTCCGCACAGGCTGAAGGTTCCCAGCCGAATCATTCACCAGTGCTTCTGCTTCGGGGCTGATGCACAGTCTGCACTTTGCGGAATGTTGTTTTTTGTTTATTTAAATTTTTACAGGCTTCCCGCAATGTTAATTTTCTTTTGGGTGCTTCCCCTGTCATCATTCCTGGCCACTGCCAAGCCGCGTTCAGGGTACCTCCTGGTCGTCCCAACTGCTCCTGCTGGATATTTTCTTTTTTTTAGTTTATCAGCATTCCTGCCATTGTTTTTACATGTATTTACATTCTATTTTTTATTGGCACAGTTTTACCGATGCCGAGACTTGAACCTAGTTCCACAGGTCCAATTTCGGCAGCTGTGGAGGTTACTCCACAGTCTCTCTCCTGCTGCTTTTCCTACCCACTTCCCTTTCTTCCTTTTGCTGCCCCAGCCCTCCAACCCATTCCCGCGGTTTGTCATTGGCGTGCATATGAGCTTGTGCCCTCTCTTTCTCACGCGTCTGTTGTCTTTCAGGCACACGTAGAAATCACACCTGTGAATAAATGGTGGTCGTACCATTTGAGCAAATGCATAAACGTACGAGGAAGCAAGTGGACAGTCAAATCCACGGGGGAGCTTAGAAAGGATGAGGAAACCTGTCCTGATGGTGCACGCTGGCCGCCGGCCCGGTGGGGCGTAGACTTGTTTTGGCTGGACCTGGGAGGAGCCCGGTATCAGCATGCGGTAGGCAATAGGCCTACCTGGAGCCATGCGCAGTTGCGCAGAGCAAAGAGGTTTTGGCTTCATCAGGCATGGTCTTATACACGCCAAGTCCACAGGGTGCCTGGAGGTAGATGGGGTGCACCTCTCTAGTTTAGGCATGGATCTTTTCCTACTGGACCTAGGGGAAGCTTTGGCTGCAGCAGGTTGTAAGTAAATAGGTCTACCTTGGTGGGGGGCCCTGGTAGTGATGGTGGCCCCTCCCAAGGCTGTGGAGGAGTTACAGGGCGATCCAGGGTCTGCACATACCAAGGGGTACATCATGCAGCAGCACCGCGGGGTGCTAAGCCAGGATACCCAGAGATGTTTTAGCGTGTCCCCTGGAAGAACGACGGCGCCCCGTTAGCCGACAGGCGGTTGTGGGTCTGAGCAACCGGGGGCTGCCATGTATGCTCCGCCCACCCATCACGGGGGGCCGTGTGAAGCAAGTGGACTGGTGGTCCACGGATGGGAGGGGTGGACCCTCCCAATATTTGGTATAGACCAGTTGGCGTTGCCATGGTGACTCTAGGCTTATCAGACGGGCAGGCGGCATAGGGGCTGGCCTGCCCCGGGATCGCCCGTAAGATAACCCACCATGTTTGCATATTGGTTATGCTAATAAACCTGCAGCAATATTTCTCCACTTACATTACAGTGTTGTGTGTTTTATTTACGTACTTATGTGTTTTGTGATAACTGTTGCCGATATTGGCACTATGTAAGGCTGCCCGGGGGGGGGGTTGCATAGCGGCCCGCCCCTTGGAGGGCGGCCGCCTTAGTGCCACAGGAAGGCACAGGGGTGGGAGGTCGAGTCCCTGGGATAGTCCAGGGGAGATCCCAGCAGATAGCTGCTTCCGGCGAGGGCAGGGAGGAGACAGGGGTACATATACTGTCTCCGCCCCCTCCTCGTCCTCTTGTCCGCTCGTTAGCCTTGCCCGCCCCTCCGCTTACCCGGCGTCCGGAGGGACAAAGGGGGGGGGGGGCCAGGTCTTCTAACAATTTTTACTTTGTGTGGCAGGAGGAGTTACAGGGCGATCCAGGGTCTGCACATACCAAGGGGTACATCATGCAGCAGCACCGCGGGGTGCTAAGCCAGGATACCCAGGGATGTTTTAGCGTGTCCCCTGGAAGAACGACGGCGCCCCGTTAGCCGACAGGCGGTTGTGGGTCTGAGCAACCGGGGGCTGCCATGTATGCTCCGCCCACCCATCACGGGGGGGCGTGTGAAGCAAGTGGACTGGTGGTCCACGGATGAGAGGGGTGGACCCTCCCAATATTTGGTATACACCAGTTGGCGTTGCCATGGTGACTCTAGGCTTATCAGACGGGCAGGCGGCATAGGGGCTGGCCTGCCCTGGGATCGCCCGTAAGATAACCCACCATGTTTGCATATTGGTTATGCTAATAAACCTGCAGCAATATTTCTCCACTTACATTACAGTGTTGTGTGTTTTATTTACGTACTTATGTGTTTTGTGATAACTGTTGCCGATATTGGCACTATACTTAATACAGAGGATGTCTTCTGTCACTGAATGCTCTTTATAGTTGTTGCTGTTTCCCCTCCTTGCTTTTCACCAGTAGTAAACCTGACATTACGATCTTCTATTCGTCCCGCCAGCCCCTCGCGCGTTCACACAGAAACTGCCTAGCAAGACCCCAGCAGGATCTGGACTCAGAGAAGCAAAAGCCTCTTCAAAATCCATGCACGAATATACGGACATATGTATGGACACGTTGTTTCACAAATAAAATGAATTCGCTCAAGGCGCTTGGAGCGACGCTGCACAAGTGAAGGGGCGATCCAATAAAAAGTAAAAAAGATATCCCTCTTAAATCGCCCACAATTACCAGCAATATAGGGTCGAATTGTGTATAAATGATGTATTGCTGTGTTGTAAAATATATTGTGGCGACATTCACCAGATATCCCCCCACTTCTCTACCTCTCTGTGTACCAGCCTTTGTTTTTTAGGTCTCGTGTGACGTAAACAGCGCAAGCGCTTCTCTCATCTTACGAGGCTTCTTGGAATCGATACGATTCCAAGAAGCCTTGTTCCAGCTCCGCCTTCAGTGTTGATTTGTGTGTGTCGTTTGGCGTCACGAATCATGCTGAAGGCAGTGCAATGATTGCATGCAAGGCATGTCAATCGCTGCTTGTTGCCACCCTGTCTACTTTTAGCCACGCCCACCGGGATTTGATCTTTTACCAGCGGCGTGACATTCTCCCCTTTATTACTCCTGAGGCACTTTTTTGTTTTATACATCGCTATCTCCATCCCCGCCGTGGCGCACTCCTAGCTTTTTATGGACATTATGATATACTTTGAAGTGCTTGAGCCACTTTACGACAGTTTAAAAAAAAACGTTTTGATAAGCGTGTAGAGCGCTTGTTTACAATAGCTTTCAGTGCCGCTTGTTCATTTAAGCTGTGCCTTATTTCATATGTAGTTGGCTGAAGGTGAAAGACAGAAAATTGTTTTTGAACACACCTTTTACATCGTTCCATGCTCATTCACCCCGCTCGCATTGCGCACAGCATCACAGTTCCCATGCGTTTTTGAATGCACTTCGACCACTACTTAAGGTAAACACAAAAAGGTGCTACGACACGGGTGCGGCGCTTTGTTTTTAATTACGTTGAGCCATACTGTACAACGGCCCGCGCTGATGTGCAAGTGCAACATCTTAAAAAACGGCAACGCCGATAGATCCCGCATAGATGAAACTTATTGGCTTTGCAAATGCTTGTTTAGCACTTATAGCCTGCAAACGAAACAACACCCACCCACATGCATGAAAATACTGGACAACAACGGCCACTGCAAGATCCTACACCGTCACCTCCCCTGCCTCCCGGATGCTGCTTTCGGTTTCATTCTCTGCCAGGTTCCATGTCAGCGAACAAAATACCCTTCAACGCGACAGCAACGGGCGCCTTGACCCACTGAGCAATGTTAGTAGTGCCAAGTGACCCCAACTCTCCTGCTGTGTCTAGCGACCTCAACTCTCCTGCTGTGTAACTAAGCAAGAATCTGAGGCTCGCTTGTATCCACGACAGAACAGACACTTACTTAAGGGGGCTCACCTAGTTTATTTTCCTTTAGAAGCACTTTTCATGAGCACTGTTTTACCTCGCACTCTTACTGCTCATGTCCCCGTGAGGGGAACGGCAGCACTACATTGCCCAGCAGTCCCGGGGCCGGCGCACAGCATTGACGCCACCAACGCGCCTGGAGGCGCTTTAAGAACTCGGAGCGGCGAGAGCTCCTGGGGGCCCGTAAACAACGCACGCCGTGAGGGGAACGGCAGTATTACTTGCAATACCCAGAGCGCCGTGAGGGGAACGGCAGCACTACATTGCCCAGCAGTCCCGGGGCCGGCGCACAGCATTGACTCCACCAACGCGCCTGGAGGCGCTTTAAGAACTCGGAACGCCTCCCGCATCGCAGGACGCGCGCGGGCAGCACCGGGCTGAGCCCGGGCAGAGGGCGGGCCGTCTGTGGCCGTCCGGGGCAGGAGGAGGCAGGCCTGGGCCCGGACCCTAACATCTGACAATGGGTAAGCGCAAAAACGCGTCAAATACGGAGGGAGGAAAAAATCTGAAATTACCGAGAAAGTCTGACTCTATTATATCTTATCTTTCATCTGCTGTGGGGGCCCTTTCTAAGGAAATCGCTAATGTGGAACAGGAACTTGGCAAAGTACTTCCCTGCTCTCCAGCTCCCTTGGCTAATAGCGATATTATCCACGTACAACATGTTCCCCTGGAACCTGAGATTGTGGTTTCGAACCATAACCCCAGTGAGGCTGAGGTCATTGGTCCCCTCGCTGTCAATACTTCTGCATCAACCCTGCCACAGCAGGCTCAGGCGTCCATCTCTGAGTCCAGGACGTCTATAAAAAGGAGGAAGAAGGCAGCTGGGGCCCAAAAAATAGTGTCTGTACCAATTGATGATCTTGGTGACCATCTAGAGAAACTGTTTATTGACCGCATTGAACCCTTGTTGATGGGCATTGCCAAAGACATTGTGGAGACACTGAATACTTGCTTAGCGAGTTTATTAAAGAAATATGCTCTTATTGAAACTTTGTCCAATAAACACGTCCAGACCCGGGAACCTTATAAAGTGTCTGGGGATCCCTTAGGTAATAGTGCCAATGTTTCAGCAAGTCAGGGTAGCCGTATGTTGACCAACAGTGGCGTGGTTTCAAATAACTCTCTAACAAAGAGAGAGGGACCCCAACACCAAGGGAGAGGGGTGCCAAGTAAGACCGTAGTCAAAAAAGAGGGACCTCCCTTGGTTCTCTAGATGTGCCAACAATCATACAACACTCAACATTATACTTAAAAAATAACGGGGTATGAACCAACATCAATGAAGCAAACAAACAAGCTACTAAATCAATAGTTTATTAAAATTAGTCACATAAATCTCACCAAAAATGGGCAGTTATACACATATATTAAAAAAACAATTTGTTAACAATTTTTCAAAATACACAAAAAAATAATAATTTTAAAAATCGATAAAAATGCACATGTGATTCAATGACATATGATGCAATGACAGCACAGCAATGATACTCACTGTCAGTGTACAATACACAAATTAATAAGAACAGGAAAATTGGGAAAAGAAAAGAGAAGGAAGAAGGTCAGGATAATTGTTCCTACTTCCCAAAAGGGAGAATCGCTTAATCATAGACTAATTAGATTGTGACCCAAAGAACACTTAATTACGTTATGAGTTTCGCACAACCCTTGTTGTCATAACATTTATTCGATTCCCCTTTCCATGAGCATCAAATAACCCTGGGATTCGGGACTCTTGTTTAGTGCCCAGTAGCTCAGATCCCATCCATCCTACCCCAGGCCCCCCAGATACACATTTGCTGCCACAATGTTCCCCTATTAGTTCCCGGGCAAAAGGCTGTCATCTGATTATAAACCTGCCCCCGGAGGCTGCTCCTCTAGTCGCCACATTCATAGGAGTTCCCCCTCTTAAGCTGGGAGAATTAGAATATGTTACTGACCTAATATATAAGGCTAAACATTGGTGTGCAGAATTCTCTAGTGGTGGGTTGAACATCTCAGACAGGATAATTATGGCAAGAAGGGTGGGTTGGATCGGAAATTCCACTAAGCACATAAATGGGTATTGTGTCATAGTTAATTTCGACACCCCTGATACGGCCGATAGATTGTTTTGGGATGGCTCGGTGATCTCAGACTTTGGCCCTATGAGACCAGTCCCTTTGGGATTCTTTTACCCACCTCTTGACACACACCATCTATTACCCCCAACACATCATGTTTTACGTAGGACAGAAAATGAAGGTTGGGTTCAGAGTACAGTGTCAGGCGATACATGTTCAGGGAAGAATCGTCGCCCAAATTTTGTAAAGGGGGGCCTAAATGCTATTACTAGACCCCATTTGCGGCCTGTGCACATAGCGGGAATGGGGCCTGGGTCAGCCCTGAGCAACCGTTTTTCTCCCCTTTCAGATATAGAGGAACTGGATTGACGGTCTGCCTTAACAATGCCAGATTCCCACGGGGCCCTTAAAACCGATGTACCAGCAGTCTGTAAACTTATCAGCTGGAACCTAGCTGGCATTAGAGCAAAAAGGACAGACACAGCCTGGTTAGATTTTGTCACTAATCATGACATTATTGCCATACAGGAGTCCTGGGATTCTTCCCCTAGTTTCTGGCCGGATGGTTAGACTAGCTTTGTTATTCCAGCAACCCCTAGTAGTGCGGGTAGAGCTAAAGGTGGTCTTATTTCCCTTTTTTCTCTAAAATTACGAGGGTCATTAAAAATGATCGACTCGGGCTCGCCTAACTTTTTAATTGTGGAATGGGTAGTTTCTACCACCCACAAATTAATATTAATTAATTTTTATAATTCCTGGGAAAGGGAAGATGGGAATGAGCATATTGTCTCACTGGAAAAATTCCTGTTTAATTTCAGTCTAAATAACCACACTCAGTTCGATTTTATTTTAAAGGGTGATTTTAATATTCACCCCTGTGGTGATCTATGCCACTTTAGTGAGCATGAGGGACCGTCAGGCTCATTGGCCCCTCATTTTGAGCATACCAAAACAGGGGAGGCCCTTGAAGAGTTGTTGGCCAAGTTTAACATATTGGAATTGATTAATACTGAGGGGGGGATACGCACAAATACCTACAAGGGACACGACCATGGCTCGGTTATTTGACTCCTGGCATTTTACATAGGGCAGTGACCTATAAAGTGATTGTCTCTACTTATAATACGCTGTTGCTTGAGTTACTCTGGGGTGAACTTATGGCCAATATGTCTTGCTCCCTTCGTGGGGAGACTGCCCTAGTACCAACGGATCAAGGGAGAAGACTCAAGTGGGCAAAGGTGGTCCCGAAAATTGTTATTGAAACCCTACTCCCCAAAATTGAGAACAATATAGCTATCTGTCAGGATACAAAAGCTACAAAGTCAGAAATTATGGGGGCCTTCGAGGGAATATGTGCCCAAATATCTAATGACCTGATGATTACCTCTAGCCAGCAAGACAACAAACCACGTAAATGGTTTGACTCAAATTGCTCGAAAGCTCATAGGATTTTTAAAAAAGCACTGTTATCTACCCCGAGAGACAAGGCCCTCATTGCTAAATTGAGGAAGGAGTATAAATTAACCATTACCAGTAGGAAAAATGCTATTAAAAATGACGCATGGGAAAAACTACTTACAATTGATGTACTGCGTGATAGCAGCCAGTTTTGGGCTATCATTAATCAGCCCTTTTTCTCAGAATCAGATAATACTGTAATGGACTGTGTAATTAGCGATACTAAATGGCTGCTCCATTTTCAAGAAGTCTATGGTAATTTAGTCACCGACACACAATATAACCCTTCAGTGGCCTCTGCGTGTGCTCCCCTTGTTACGTCTCGCCTGATCCAGCGCTTGCGCTGATCTGGCCGAGACATTTTGTATACAGGCTTTTCAAAGTGCTGCCGTGGCCTAAAGCTTCAGTGCACGTGAACGTGTACGCGCGCAGCGCCATGTGTCTTTCATCCGTAGCACGCGATCGTAATCGCGATCACTTTCACTTTCGCGGCCGCGTTGCCAAAGCTTGTTTTATTTGTTAGAAACCTTCTCGCAGGGTTTCTGTGACCTCCATGCTGCTGTTAAACGTTGCTTGACATCAATGACATGGAAGTAACGTGAATGTGTATGCGCACGCTAGCGATTCGCCTGAGTTAATCGTGTGCGTTTTCTTTTTAAATCATGTTGATGTTTAAGTTATATTTAATTGTTCGACTGACACGTGTCTTGATATGCGTCGTTTAGTCAAGAAAAAGTTTACATCGAGCGGTCGTTGTATGTCTTTGTGTGGGCCGGGGTGTCAGAAAGGAACAGCGGAATTTCCGAATTATCCAGGAGACCGTTTGGAGCACACAGAACCGAATTCGAATAGCGTTTTCGGTGCTACATCTTAGAAATCTAGGAAATCGCATAATCTTTCCCTGGACTAGTTTTGCTGATACCAATTACCTGCCCCGATGGACAGCTGGTAAAGAGCTGTTAATTTGTCGGTTATTTTAATAACAAAATGGGTTATTGAGAAACTTCTCCACATGACTTGCGTGTGAAATACAGTTACACGTTCGAATTCAGGTAAGGCCAACTCGGCCTGTCATCCTTCCACGGTCATTAAGTCCTAGTAACTCCTGCTGTCTGGCGCGGCTATGGACGATAAACTGCTCCACTAAGCGTTAAGTCGACAAGTTATAGGTGACCTTAATAAGTTGCTATAAAAGGGGAGGTTTTATTTGAATCGGCATTGGACTTCAAGGGTTTTCTATTTTGCTTTTCTAATACCCCCTTACACACACACGCACACTCCTCACATCATCGTTTCTGCTTTGCTGAAACGTCTTATGTTTTTGAAATTACTTCGCCACTCTGCCCCCTGTATTTCTGTCTCTTAGCTCTGTTTATTCTGACGGATTTGAGGGTTAAACATATCTGTTCCATCTCCCGTTACAGAGGACGCTTTTCTTTCCCGCCTAACGATGCTTGAAGGTAGTTGGACAACCAGAGGGTAACGTTCGTTGACGGTGCCCTCCTGTGGTGCTGTCTGAAGCCTGGCACGGCTGAGCCCCTTTAAACGGGCACCATGTCAACAGCCGGGCACATTACAGAAGTTGGTGCCTAATGGGTTAAATACGTCCGTTCGCCCCGTCTCCATGCGGCAGGTGTCATATTGCCGCAAGAGGTCGATGGCCTTAATTATGGTGCTCCTGGTACCTCCAAATCCTTAAATTGACTACCCCTTTTGAAATTGCTTTTGTATAGCACCTAAAACCTCTTGCGAGGTGTCGAGGAGCATCCGCCGAAGATGGGAGTGTTTTGAATTGCTTACATGTATATGTATTTGGATAGCCTTTTGGGGTCACCTGTCCTAAAACTGCTTTTTTGTCCTGAGTTTCAGTGCTTGTTTCACACTGGAGAGACTACGCCCAGATCTTGCACTGCGGATCCCCCCCCCCCCCCCCACCACCAGCACCCACCCGTTCCCGGCATCTGTTTATTTTGGCAGCATATGCAGGCCATGAACCTTTTCCCACCTCTGCCGATACTTTCAACTATGTGCAGATATAGGCATGCTGATGCTTTAAATTTGACCTGGACCAAGCTCATAAGAAAACAGATTGACTGATTAATTACAGTGATCCTTTGATATAAATAATACAGGTGCTCACTTAATTTTTGTTGTTTTGTATAAACATATATACACAATCAATTTTTCAAAAACAAATCATCCATTTAGACACTTATATACCCATTTATTCTTCCATCGACCTTGAGATATACATATATAAAACATATTTAATTTTCAGAAATACACACATTCACTGGATGATGTCATCAGTGATGTCATCAGTGATGTCATTTGAGATGTCATCAGTGATGTCATGAGTGATGTCACTGACCATGTCATGAGTGATGTAATATGTGACGTCATCAGCAGTGCATTGCGGGCGCGCGAGTTATAGTTAGCTGAACTAACTATAACGGGGCAATTTCATTGGTTTTTTACGAGTAAAATGTCCAGCTAACTATAACATGTGTGAAACCTATGGTTTTTTCACTGAATTTCTAAGGTTTTTTAAATGCTAATTCCTAACTATAACGTGTGTGAAACCTATGGTTTTTTCACTGAATTTCAAAGGTTTTTTAAATGCTAATTCCTAACTATAACGTGTGTGAAACCCATGGTTTTTTCAGTGAATTTGCAAGGTTTTTTAAATGCTAATTTTTTTTTTATTCTTCAATTTTTTCAAACATATTTTGAATTTAATTTTCTTACCTTTTATAAAGACTATGCTTTAATTTTTAAAATCCTTAAATATTTTTTTTTAATATATTTTTTAAAATAAACATGTAAAATTTATTTCCAGTTCTTTTTTTTTTTTTTTATTTTTTTTTAGTACGCGTACCGTAAGCTCACGGTAAGCGTACGGTTTACGCAACGTCCGTAATCTATCTACGCTGCTTGCGTATAGTTACGCACTTTGCGTAGCCGCGCGTACTGCGCGTGGGACGCGTGCGTGCTTACGCTACACGCGCACGTTACGCGGAAGTGCCGGGGAGTGACTGTTATGCGCATGCGCGCAAGCGCGTGTCTTTTTTACGCGCACGCGTACTTTTTGCCGTAAGCGTACCGTAAGCGTACCGTAAGCGTACGGTAGGTCATGTGATCTTGAAACACAACTTTTGATTGGTTGAAACTACTTTCAGTTCTAGAACTCTCCTACACCACACCCATTCCCCTCATTTCTGCTTGTGATCCCTTGGGAGAAGGAGCTGGTTTGTCTTTGGGATACGATGGCAGAACAGCAGAGCTCTTCTGAGAGTGAGGCTAGCACTAGCAGCACTGTCTTGAGGCAGAGATCGAGGAAACAAAAGCCTTCTTATGTTTGGGATTATTTTACTTTTCCAGAAGGCCAGCAAAAGGTGAATGCACCCTTAGTTACTTGCAAGCTGTGTCAGCGTGTACTTTCTAGAGGTAATCCTAACAGGAAGTATTCCTTTGGGAATCACACCATGAAGAGACACCTCCAGGATGTACACAGAAGGAAACATGGTCATCTTTTTGGAGGTAACTCTTCAGAAAGACGAGCCAGTACATCCACAGCAGCTCAGCCTGGACCATCACCTGCAGGGCTTACTCCTTCTTCTGCAGGTCAGGTGAGCCCTTCATCTGTGGGGGGAGAATCTCCTTTTGCTGGCCCTCTGGAAATGAACCCTCGATTTCGGAAGGTTGATATTCATTGCACATTTTGTAAAGATCTAATTTGCCATAGGGAGACCAGTGTTTCCCTAGTGAACAACAAAATAGATCAGCACATTTGTCGCTTTGAATAATTTTCCCATGCTTCCTTTCCTCTGTCCCTGCATGAACACAACGGTTCTTTTAAGAGCCAACCTTATCTTTCATCTTTTTTTTACATATGTTTTTAAAAACTTTTTTTTATTTTTTTTTTACCGTACGGTGCGCGTACTTTTTTTTTATTTTTTAAAAAAAACACTAAAAATCATTTATCACATTACATTGTCCTTGAGAGACTACAATTATTATTATTGACTTACCATACTCACTGAAAAAATATTTATTCATTTCTTTTTTTAAAAAATAGTTTTAAAAATGTTTGTAGTTTTCGAAAATTTTCTATATCTATCTGGAAAAAAAGAAAAAAGTATTAATATTTTTTAAACATTTTATAATACAGTACACATATTTACATTTTTTACCAAAAAATCTTTTTGCCTTATTTTTGCTGTTTTCAGAATATATTGCATTTCACTATAAATTGTGAAAGCAATTGCATTCATCATTTTACAGCGGGCAAAAAAAAATACCAATCACAAAGATTGTATTAAAAAAGCCCTGATTCTTTTTTTAATTAAACTTAACATTATAGAAATGCATAATATTGTAAAAAAATATCATCTAATACCAATACTTATTTCTTTAAAATACCGTCTGATATGTTTGTTTCAGAACTATAATCACAATATTATATCTCAAATAACTCCAAAATACATCTGATTTCATTTCCTTTAGGCAAAATAGTAATTTTAATTTTTTTTTTGGAATAAATTTCCAACGGAAATCCAATAAAATTCTAAAGTTTAATTTGTCCAGATCTCACCGATTCTCTGTAACATTTTGGTTCACGAAAATTTTTTGAATAATTTATTTAGTCCACAATAGAATTGGTTACTTTTCCACATGGCCAAATAGTAATTTTTTAAATCATTTTTGAAAAAATTTCCAATGGCAGTCCAATAACATTCCAAAATTTAAAATGTGCAGAAGTTACCGATAATCTCTAAATTATTGGTTTTTCAAAATTGCATTAAAAATTAAAAAAGTCCACATTACAATTGGTTATCTTTCCATTAGGCCAAATGATAATTTTAAAAATCTTTTTTTTACAAAATTGCAATGGTAATCCAGTAAAATGGTAAAATTATTTTGTCCAGATCTTGCCAAGTCTCTCTAAAATTTAGGTTTCAGGAAGATTAGATAGGAATTTGCTAAATCAAAAGGCAAACGTTGTTTGAAAATCAATTGGGAATCATTACACAGTGTCCAGCCTTTTTCACATTTTAGATAAACTGTGTAATGTCCAGAAGTAACAGTAGGTCCATCATGGAAAATTATTGCAACAGTTACAAAAGTTTTTCCTGAAATTGATAATTGCTGTCCTGTAAACTTCTTTATTAAAGTATCCAATTTTGAACCATCAGCTCTACATCGTTGCATCATTAAAATTACATACTGTCCGTATTCCTTTAAAATTAATGTTGAAAACATGTCAGAATTACACTCACCACATTTCATGCTATGATTAGCATCTTTAACTAATTTTGCAAAAGTGACTGTTTTACTCTCTGGCAATGTCAAATAAATAAACCTTTCATTATCAACAATAGAGCCAGATATATTATAACAATTATCACAACTATGTTCCCATTTATAAGAGAGACCAAAAAAAATGTCAATGGGAACTCCTTCTTCTTCCACTACCTGAAGAAAATACATCAAAAATTCATGTGCATCTTGCTGTTCATTTTGAGAAAACTGTGTTCGTCCTGAACATACATCTAAAAGTTTTCTAATGTCAGTAGCACTTTCTATTTGAGTTTTATCTTTACTCAACTTTTGAAAAAGGAGACTCAGCTCTGAACAGAATCTTTTTCCCTGATTTACTATTATCTGCTCTTGCAAACTTTCCAGATAAAATGCAACATTCAGCACTACATTTGCGTAGCAGTTGACACCAGAGCTATTTTCAAAATGACATCCTACAACCTGTTCTTCATTTTCCTTTTTCTTTTTGCTTGCAATTACATCACTCCTCTTTTTTTTCCTCTTCTCTACATCTTCACTACAGATATTCTCATTTTTTCTTTTACGAGAAACTACACGTTTCTCCAACACAGGATACTGACCTAAATGAGGAGCATAGCTTCTTCTTAATCTATTATACTCCTTTACACAATTTGTATCAGCACTAACTTTTGATTCTTCAAAGTCTATCATGAATAAACCTGATAATGTTTTGACTCGTGACAAAGCAACATATGCCATACCTTCTTTGAACACAGTTGAACCAATGTTCACAAATGCACAATCTACAGTCAATCCTTGAGACTTGTGAATAGTTACAGCATATGCTAGAGAAAACGGAAACTGCTTCCTACGTACATATAAGTCTTTCACAAGCATAAAACGAACTGTACAACGACAAATATCTTTAACTTCATCTATCTGATCAAATTTTATTTTTAAACATTCAATTCCTTCTTTTTTCTGATAATTAATAAAACCCACAACTCTTCCCATCGCTCCATTAACTAAACCTTTCTCAACATCCAAATTTCTCCTTAAAAACACTCTACAGTTCATGCAAACATATAGATTTTTTTCTAATCCAGCTGTTTTGGAGATGTTCTTCTCTAGTGAGTCCAATTTATTTTTCAGTTTGCCTGTTACTGTGACAGTAATTCTTCCATCCTCAATTTTGTCCACTGCTTCCAATTTCCTGATCTCTTCCTTTTCCAATTTCAAAAGCTCCTCATTGAATATTGAGCATTCACGTAGAGTAGGCATTAAGCAGATGACACTTTTGTTTTCTGCAATGTTCTTGTATATCTTCTCTGCAACTATTTCTTCCTTTGGAAATAAATTATGTAGCAGCCGAGTCTGTAATGCTTTTTTGCCAGCTTCTGTGAGTAGTCCAATCCTGATATCTTTCAGAATACTTCCATATTCTTCATCGTTTGCTTGCCTCATATTAGTTGTAAGTTCCTTGTACTCAAAGAAGGACCAAATATTTGTATTACCGATGCTTCCCAATGACTTCTTCGTGTCTTCATGTGTCACAGTATTAAACACTGGTTGTCCTTTAACTGGAGTAAGTTGCAAAAGATCTCCAAAAACTATGACGTGTTTTCCACCAAATAACACGTCATAGTCTGTCTTCAAAATTTGCTGCATTCTTAAATGCACAAAGGCAAGCATTAAGTTTGATACCATGCTCACCTCATCAATAATGAGAACTTGCATCTTCTTCAATACTCGTGAAACTTCCAAGGATGCTTCTCCAGTTAGCTTGTTGAATTGTATTTTGTTCTCATGCTCCACTGGTAACATTAGCAAACGATGTAAGGTGATTCCTTTTATGTTATATGCTGCTAACCCAGTTGGAGCAGTAACCACACAAGACAACGTAGAATCCGTTTTTTGCTTTAGGTAGCTTCTGATGACTTTAATTAGGAAACTTTTTCCAGTGCCAGCTTGTCCGCTTACATACATCCTGATTGGATGAAATGATGTGCATGAGCACTCTTTTTTTACATGTAGAAATCCGTGATCAATTTTGTTTTTGATCTCCTCATAAATTTGTTGCTGCTCTTGATTCAGTTGTCTTTCCAAATTTTCTAAGTCTATAAATTCTTCTTGAGCTTGATTCATAGCTGTTTCCACTTCATTCATGGCTATTGATGCTTCATTTTCAACGATTGGTTGTCCTAGGGGATCTTGACTGTGTGTTCCTGAACTTTGGCTGTCCTGAGAACTGTCTCTAGCTATTTCTGCTGCAATTGTAGTTTCCTGTTCAATTTCTTCATTTAACATTTGCAGATAAGTTGTGAATGTATTGCATTGTATGCTGTCTTTGCAAGCATTAAATGAATCCTCATAGCTTTGAAATTCTCCCAGTAGTTCATCCTCTGTACGCCATGGTTTAAACAACTGTAAAAGAGCCAAGTAGTAAAATTCTTTCTTGTCGGTAGTGTCGCAACTCAGCTTCCGGTGATTTATCAAACTTCCTTTGGTTTGCTTCACCAAACATCCTTCTTCACCAACAACTTTATATTTTCCATTATTAATGTCTTCTGCAGCTTTCCGTGAATAAATGTAGTTCTGCAACACTTCATAGAGACACATGTTCTCCAGATGATGACTTCTCTTGGGATAATATGTGTCCAACATGTTTGTTTTCAATATATCTGTACTTTCTGGGTCATTCTCGGCCAAATATTCAATTTCTCCAACAGATTTCAGTACCCGATTTCTCATTGCTGCAAGGCCTAAACTTGCCCAAATTATTCTTCTTGACTTTGAGTAGAGACTTGCAGAAGATAACCTATCTGAACATTCGTAGGATCCAATTTCTCGATGCGATAACATCTTCAAACTGAAACTGTACAGCTTCTTACTAACAGTCTTCTCGTGAGAAATCTCTTCCCACATTTCCTTCAATTCTGTTTTTTCTGATTTCGTAATGTAAGACGTTACATATCGTGCAACAGCAATGGAATTGTCAGCTACATACTGTATATCCATGTTAGCGTTCCACATGGATAAAATGACTGGGTTGTAGTCATTTATATTTTTTGATTCTTCTTTTCTTTTTAGGTTGTAGGTATTCTTAGGTGATTTTCTTGTGATAGTATGTCTCACAGCTGACATAAAACTGTTTACTCTTCCATTTGAAAGAACAGGTCTAGGAAATCCAAATCGACATTTAGTGTAGTATTTTTCTTTGCTCTTGTATTTCCGTCGACAGTATTTTCCACACCGATGACTTTGGAAACGTAAAACTTGCTCCTTTAACTTGTTCTCTTCTGTGCTTTTTGGTATACCACATGTTGCATATTCTTCAATGTAAGATAACACTGCTTCATCAGTATCTGTTCCAAACTTTGGGGCATCCTTGATCCACAACAGCATATGAATATGAGGAGCACCTCTTGCCTGGTACTCTTTTCTCCAAAAGAAATCCACTACTTCTCCAAGGGGTGGATTTTTTTTATTGCAGATGAAGGACATCATAGCCTCAAATCTATGATTGAAATATCTGCAAACATTAACCGGATCCAATGAGCACAGTTCTCCTGCTGTCTTGTATTCGATGTTTTTAATGTTTGAATTGGCCTCTCGTAGAAAATCCAGTAAATCATCCCAAGCGTACTCGGCACAGCTTAGGGTAAGGAACCATGTTGGTGTTCCTAAATTGCGTAACATGCATTTTAGTTCACCATGGCGTCGGTACCAATATTCATTTGTCCCACGCTGACAAGCCATCAGATTGATCAGTTGTGTTTCCAAATGATCATCTCGGTGCTGCACTTTCTCCATAAAATCCTTAGCAGACACATTTTGTAAATGTACTCCACTTTTTAAAATGTGATTTACTGCATAAGACAGTGCAGACAAGTCGCTTTCAAATAAAAGATGGAACAAATAAGGAATACTTTGTCGAAATCTGGGATCTTCAGCATATAGTCTTGTAGTCCGATACTCTGAAGCTGGAATCTGTTCTGGACGTTCATCGTATCGTCCTCCTTTTCCCGTAGGAAACAGCTGGGGAAAACATCGAGCTTCCAAGCTCTCCTCCCATACACTCACGGGAGTTCCTTTTGCTTTCTTCATCTGAAAGAGATCAATATTGTCTCCCATAACTTCTTTCGAATGAAGAGGATGTATGCTAAAATGTTCATAAATTTCTTCTTCCTTTGTCTTGTCCACTTTTTCAATTTGTCCAGTTGGTGTTTCTGTGTCTTCTTGAAAATCTTCGTCTTCTTCTTCTTCTTCTATATAAATTGATTCATACCATTTGTTATTTTTTTTCAAATACAAATTTGCTCTTTGTACTTTCCGCACATCTACCAGCTCCTGCCAAATCTTCTTATTCTTTGTAGGTACACCATTAACCAGAATAATTAATGGTTCAGTTTCCAAAGTATCCGCATCAATAGTTTCCATATTTTTTTTCAAATCCAAGGGCAAATACACCACTCTACCTTTTAAACCTCTCAGTAAATCTGAAGGAGGTAATTTACCAGTTTTGGGCTCCATACGTACTATGGTCTGGAACGGATGAACACATTGAATGAGTATAGACTCATATGTATTTAATTCAGAAAGTTCAGCAGGAATAGCATCCAATTCTAAATTATTATGTACAGCTCTGGTCGGCATTCTATTTTCCTCTAACTTGTTGTAACAGTATTTACAAATACGCTGATCTTCACCCAATTCAAAACAATTTTCAAGAAATATATATGTGGCAAAATCCATCCACTTATAATTATCTTCATTTTCACTCTTTCTGTAGAGATCAACATTCCTAGTTTGTTTTCTATAATGAGTTCTGCGGCAACAAATACAAGTAACATTTGGTCTTTCATTAGAGACTATTGCAAATTTTGTTATGTGATCATTAAATGTCTTACTTACAGAAGGTTCTACATTCTCTTCCACTTCTTCCTCATTTACTGTGTCCTTCTCTGCACTGTTTTGTTCAGGACCAAAGTAACAAAACTGAATTTCATCAACAACCTTCTCTACATCTGATACCGTTCCTCGGAACAGAGCCCTATTCAATTCATTTAACTTTATTGCTGGACTTTTGACAAAATACAACCGTCTCACAAACTTTCTCATTTCAGTATGATGAACAGCCAGCATCCTAAAATGATGGAAAACACTATTGCACACTTTTCTAGATAGACAAGCCAGAGAATGACCCTACAAACCAGTATTCTCTCTCACTCTGCATGGATCCAGACTTTGAAGCACCTTAATCTTCTTTTTTACACTTTTTTTACTATATTCTCTTAGAAACTCTCGAAATCTGTCAATAGATTCCTGACGCACAGTGCAAATACTACTACAATTCCAAGTGTACACTGGGGCTTTAGGACGTCTCCCCATTGCCTCATCTGCCATCACTTGTACCTCATCTCTTGGAACCATTATCTCCTTCTCCATTATGCAACCATTTTTTACTTCGTATGAACGACCTCTGGTGTCAACTGCATGCAGCAAACTATTACTTTGAAAATAGCTCTCTTCATTAAAAAAAGGTTCACTACTTGAACTATGCATCCACTTTCCTAAAAACACTTTACAAAAGTTTGTTCTGTTCACTACTCTTTTGCTTTTGCTTTGTGATTTCAGTACATTAACCATTTTATCTAATGTACGCATCCTATTCAAAATTAATATGAATAGTTTCCTTTTTAATTCTAATGCTTTTGCTGCAATGGCTTCAATTTCTTTTTTTCTCTTGTAATATTTTGCCTTTTGCTTATATTTCTTCACATCCTTTATCAAATTGGACATAACTCTTCTCTGAAACATTTTTCTACGTATCTCTTTAAACGCTGTTTTTCTGTTTATGTAAAACTTTTCAGTTGCAGAAGGTATATTTGCATTAACTAAATTCTCAATTTTTTGCTGTTCTCTTCGTTTTGTTACATTCTTCCCAGGACAGACATTTTGTACATTTTTCTTTGTTTTGAATATTTTTTTAAGAAATTGTTTTTTCTGCTTACCAGAAGATTTTTCTTTTTCCCAACATGAGCATCTTCTACTAACTTTGGTCCTCCAGTTGTCTTCAAATATAGTTTTTTTTTTAGCGTTTTTTGAACTCGAGATTTTGTAGGCATCTTAAATTTTGTTCACTTTTCTTCAGCAATACCTGAAAAAAACTAAAAAAAAAATCCTTTATTGTATTTAAATATATTACTACATTTCTTTTCACAATAGTCACAAAACAAAATTTCTTTGCCAATTTGAATGCACACAAACTGCTCTTTTTTTTGGGCAAGTGAAAATCTCTTTTACAAACTGTCACATTATGAAACCACTTTTCAGATTTTTTAAAAAGCCCATGTCCAGAGTGCTACACTCCAGCAAGGGCAACCAGCCTTAGTGAAGCTCAATGTATTTGCATTACAGACTGAAACCTGAAAACCCCACTCGCTTCTAAATACTGTGCATGACTATACACGGCAAGCACATGGGTGTGTGCTAAGACTCTGCTTCTTCCCCCAAAAATTCACTCCCCCTTTCCATCTAATGCAACTGTGAAATCACCAGAGCAAGACGCAATAAATCTCTGCCTATAATTCCTCTATGCACACAGAGTCATGTTTTCACATTAGTCCCAAAACGAAATTTCTTTGCCATTTTTAAAGCACACTTACTGCTCTTTTTTTTTTCGGGGCAAGTGAAAATCACTTTTACAGACTGACACATTATGAAACCTTTTTTTTTAATTTATTTAATTGCACTTGTCCAAGCTGTTTTTTTCAGACCACCACCATGTGTATTCGCGGTGACTGCCTACACTCCAGCAAGGGCAACCAGCCTTAGTGATGCTGAATGTATTTGCATTACAGACTTAAACCTGAAAACCCCACTCGCTTCTAAATACTGTGCATGACTATACATGGCAAGCACATGGGTGTGTGCTAAGACTCTGCTTCTTCCCCCAAAAATTTGCTCCCCCTTTCCATCTAATGCAACTGTGAAATCACCAGAGCAAGACGCAATAAATCTCTGCCTATAATTCCTCTATGCACACAGAGTCATTTTTTCACATTAGTCCCAAAACGAAATTTCTTTGCCATTTTGAAAGCACACTTACTGCTCTTTTTTTTTCGGGCCAAGTGAAAATCACTTTTTACAATTGGAAATCACTTTTACAGACTGACACATTATAAAACCACTTTTTTTGATTTATTTAAATGCACATGTCCAAGCTGTTTTTTCAGACCACCACCATGTGTATTCTCTGTGACTGCCTACACTCCAGCAAGGGCAACCAGCCTTAGTGATGCTGAATGTATTTGCATTACAGACTTAAACCTGAAAACCCCACTCGCTTCTAAATACTGTGCATGACTATACATGGCAAGCACATGGGTGTGTGCTAAGACTCTGCTTCTTCCCCCAAAAATTCGCTCCCCCTTTCCATCTAATGCAACTGTGAAATCACCAGAGCAAGACGCAATAAATCTCTGCCTATAATTCCTCTATGCACACAGAGTCATGTTTTCACATTAGTCCCAAAACGAAATTTCTTTGCCATTTTTAAAGCACACTTACTGCTCTTTTTTTTTCGGGCCAAGTGAAAATCACTTTTTACAATTGGAAATCACTTTTACAGACTGACACATTATGAAACCACTTTTTTTGATTTATTTAAATGCACATGTCCAAGCTGTTTTTTCAGACCACCACCATGTGTATTCTCTGTGACTGCCTACACTCCAGCAAGGGCAACCAGCCTTAGTGATGCTGAATGTATTTGCATTACAGACTTAAACCTGAAAACCCCACTCGCTTCTAAATATTGTGCATGACTATACATGGCAAGCACATGGGTGTGTGCTAAGACTCTGCTTCTTCCCCCAAAAATTCGCTCCCCCTTTCCATCTAATGCAACTGTGAAATCACCAGAGCAAGACGCAATAAATCTCTGCCTATAATTCCTCTATGCACACAGAGTCATGTTTTCACATTAGTCCCAAAACGAAATTTCTTTGCCATTTTTAAAGCACACTTACTGCTCTTTTTTTTTTCGGGGCAAGTGAAAATCACTTTTACAGACTGACACATTATGAAACCTTTTTTTTTTAATTTATTTAATTGCACATGTCCAAGCTGTTTTTTCAGACCACCACCATGTGTATTCTCTGTGACTGCCTACACTCCAGCAAGGGCAACCAGCCTTAGTGATGCTGAATGTATTTGCATTACAGACTTAAACCTGAAAACCCCACTCGCTTCTAAATACTGTGCATGACTATACATGGCAAGCACATGGGTGTGTGCTAAGACTCTGCTTCTTCCCCCAAAAATTCGCTCCCCCTTTCCATCTAATGCAACTGTGAAATCACCAGAGCAAGACGCAATAAATCTCTGCCTATAATTCCTCTATGCACACAGATTCATGTTTTCACATTAGTCCCAAAACGAAATTTCTTTGCCATTTTGAAAGCACACTTACTGCTCTTTTTTTTTCGGGCCAAGTGAAAATCACTTTTTACAATTGGAAATCACTTTTACAGACTGACACATTATGAAACCACTTTTTTTGATTTATTTAAATGCACATGTCCAAGCTGTTTTTTCAGACCACCACCATGTGTATTCTCTGTGACTGCCTACACTCCAGCAAGGGCAACCAGCCTTAGTGATGCTGAATGTATTTGCATTACAGACTTAAACCTGAAAACCCCACTCGCTTCTAAATACTGTGCATGACTATACATGGCAAGCACATGAGTGTGTGCTAAGACTCTGCTTCTTCCCCCAAAAATTCGCTCCCCCTTTCCATCTAATGCAACTGTGAAATCACCAGAGCAAGACGCAATAAATCTCTGCCTATAATTCCTCTATGCACACAGAGTCATGTTTTCACATTAGTCCCAAAACGAAATTTCTTTGCCATTTTTAAAGCACACTTACTGCTCTTTTTTTTTTCGGGGCAAGTGAAAATCACTTTTACAGACTGACACATTATGAAACCTTTTTTTTAAATTTATTTAATTGCACTTGTCCAAGCTGTTTTTTTCAGACCACCACCATGTGTATTCGCGGTGACTGCCTACACTCCAGCAAGGGCAACCAGCCTTAGTGATGCTGAATGTATTTGCATTACAGACTCAAACCTGAAAACCCCACTCGCTTCTAAATACTGTGCATGACTATACATGGCAAGCACATGGGTGTGTGCTAAGACTCTGCTTCTTCCCCTAAAAATTCGCTCCCCCTTTCCATCTAATGCAACTATGAAATCACCAGAGCAAGACGCAATAAATCTCTGCCTATAATTCTTCTATGCACACAGAGTCATGTTTTCACATTAGTCCCAAAACGAAATTTCTTTGCCAATTTGAAAGCACACTTACTGCTCTTTTTTTTTCTGGGCAAGTGTAAATCACTTTTACAGACTGACACATTATGAAACCACCATGTGTAACTACAACAAAAACAATTCCCATTTCTATTATTCATTTCTTAAGTTACCACATACATCCCCTCTCAAACTGTAAACTCACCTTTAAAATTAGTTAGTTGTGAAAGAAATGTGACACTCAAACAGCAGATTATCAGAGCCAGGATCTCTGTTGTGTTCACCTCTCTCCTCTCAGCAGAACCAGATAATGGCAAACTTTCCCTCTATTTTTCCACACATATACATGTAAGTTTCAAATCTCAGTGCTTCCCCCTTTTTTTCAAATGTAATCACACATTTCTATTGGTTGAAAACCAACCCTTTTCCAAAAGTACCCTTCCCCCAACTTGACTTCTGCCTAGTACCCTTCCCCCAACTTGACTTCTGCCTGCTACCATAGCAACAGCTCATGGAACACTGCTGTGTAGAGTTAGGTCAGAAGTTCGACACACAATGTTTCAATTCCACAGAGCAAGAGTGCTTGACTTTTCAAACCTTACAGCAAATCCATAGTACTGTTCTTTGGTTACACATTTTTTTGTACCAATACAAAACATGCTTCTATTAATTTACACATACAGCCTAGTTTTTATTCTAGAATGGTATGAAACAGCCAATCAGTTCTTTTTGTTTTGAAAAAAATATGTATGCCTCCATTTCCAAACTGTCTTTCTTTTCATATTGCCATTCTACTGAAAGACACCTCCTGAGTGCATCCAGTTCTCCTTTGAAGATGTTCACAGTGTGGATTGTAGGGCACAGCTATGTCTTCTGGAGTGAAAAGTTTGCAGAGAAAACAGGTATGGTGAGAGACCTTGCTTTGCCAAATGTAGACATTAAATGGATTGGTCAGAGAGGGTTAAAGTGGCACCAATTGATGCCATTGGTGAAATCCTTCATTCAAATCCAACACCCTGACCTCATAATAGTGCACTGTGGTGGCAATGACCTAGGCACTTTGACTGGGGTAGGTCTGGAAATGCTTATGAAGGACACCTTTGCACAACTGTTTACACTTTTCCCTAAAACTGCCTTTGTGTTTTCCAACATATGCCAAAGGCAAAAATGGAACTGGTCCAATCATTTCTGTCCGCAGATTGACAAAGCAAGAAAGCACGTCAACAAATCTGTTTCTGCTTTCCTCCGTGACTATGGTATGGGTGCCATTTACCACAACAACTTGCGTTATGACATGCAAGACATTTATAGAGGAGATGGTGTGCACTTCAATGATGAAGGGAACAGAGTCTTCCTCTTGAACCTTAGACTCTGCATCGGTACTTACTTGTAGGTACCACTAAAAAAATGACTTCATAAACACAACAGCTCTTTTTAGAGCTCCCTAATTTCTAAACTCTTAAATCTGCTTTTCATTTATTTATTTTTATTTTTTTTACCGTACGCTTACCGTAAGCTTACGGTACGCGTACCCCGTGATTTTTTTTAAAATCAATAAATGTTTTTTTTGTACTTTTCTGTCCTTCTTTGACCCCCTTACAAATGTTAGGGGGTCTGTAACTCTCCTCATTGCCCCCTTTCCTTGTTTTCTCTGTTTTTTTTCTGAGTGAAACACACAAAATGGCGGCCGCCGCTTCCTGGTTTCTGCCGATTCGAATGTTTACTAAGATCTATGGACCAATCAGAATCTCCTTCGCGCACGCCATGTTTCTTCCGTACGCTTACCGTAAGCTTACCGTACGCGTACCCCGTGATTTTTTTTAAAAATCAATAAATGTTTGTTTTGTACTTTACAGTCCTTCTTTGACCCCCTCACAAATGTAAGGGGGTCTGTAACTCTCCTCATTGCCCCCTTTTCTTGTTTTCACTCTTTTTTTTTCAGAGTGAAACACAGAAAATGGCGGCCGCCGCTTCCTGGTTTCGGCCGATTCGAATGTTTACTAAGATCTAAGAGCCAATCAGAATCGCGCTCGCGCACGCCACCGTACGCGTACCGTAAGCTTACCGTAAGCGTACGGTAAGCGTACCGTAAGCGGGCTCAGATATATATATTGATTTAAAGGCTATTTTCTCAGAATCTACTGAAAAGATTTACACCAAACCTACAAAAGGCACTTCCTTGACCTAGGGACTACCTCTCTGCCAAATTTTGAGTAATTCTGTTCAGCCGTTCGGGCTGTAGCTCGTTCTAAAGGTCCTATGGAAAAATGCATGGGAAAAACGCGTTTTGGGACCCCCCTTTTATCTCAGCCCCCGCTTGACGGATCCCCCCGAGACTTTCAGGGTAGGAGCGGAGCGTAGCGCCCCACCTATTTTGAGAAATTCGCGAGGATTCGTCGACCGGCGCCAAAGTTATTCAAAATAGAATGTTGAGGTTTTCCTATGGAAACGTGGTCCTAACTATAACTACCTACTGGCGACCGACAGTAGGTAATATATATATATATATATATATATATATATATATATATATATATGTATGCATATTTATATGCATATATATGCATATACATATATGCATACATATGTACATTTATATAAATATGCAGTTGTATATATATATATATATATATGTATCTGTGTATATATATAGATATATGTTTATTCTTACACATATATGCACATATGCATATGTATGTATTTACATATGAATGTGTATGCATGTATTTATAACTGCATTTATATAAAAATGGTGATGTATATGTATGTTTAAATATATACATATAGATATATGCATCTATAAATGCGTGTATATATATATATATGTACATATTTATATATGGATGGTCTTATGCATATTTATAAACATTTCTATACATATATATAGATATATATGCACATATATATTTATACATATTTATATACATATGTATGCATTTATATATATATTTGCGCACACATATGCACATATATATGTATATATATATGCATATGAACATATATGCATTTATATATCTGTTTTTATATATATATACATACATATATAAACAGATATACACATCTGCATATCTATATAAAAACCAATAAAATGCATGCATACATATACATATATATATATATATGCATACATTTGCATGTTATGTACATGAAAGTTTGCAAAAACACTAATAAAAGCAAAGCTAAAAAGCCACCTAATTACAAACAGAATTGCTTTAACTTAAACGAGGGCGAGACCTATTGCATTTTTCTGTGTTGGTTGTGGTCTTTTCTGGGTCTGGGGGTGAGGGGAGGGGGTGGAGGGAAAGGACTGTTTAGGTCTCGCCTGGCTATCGCGTAAGCGACCGCAAGGCGAGACTTATGTAGGGGCTTCAGAAAATGCTCCCAAAGAGTGGACCGGGTGGCGGTTACGCGCACAACCACGCGCATTCCATTTGCCACCAGCTACTTCTTGCGCGTGCGCCACCTCACGCATTCAGAGAGATTTTGTTAGGGGCACAAGACCTTAGGAATGCGGTTTATGGCCAGTGCATGTGAGGCATTCAAGCGCGAAGCTGGAATCTGGCATCGGACTTAAATGCAGCAGACTGCTTTCGCCAGCGCGCGCTCGGCCTCACTTCCTGCATCCCCTCTTACAACAATTAACTTTGGTTATAACTCACACCCCATATGCTCGTTCCCTCCCACCCTTCCTTTGATGTCCGCTTTTCTTGTTTACAAACGCCACACACTGCTGCATGCCACACACTGCTGCACGCCGCACACTGCTGCACGCCGCACACTGCTGCACGCCGCACACTGCTGCACGCAACACACTGCTGCACACTGCTGCATTACTCACTGCTGCACACTGCTGCATTACTCACTGCTGCATGCTGCACGATACTGCTGCACGCCGCTGTACACCACACGCCGCTGCACGCCACACACCGCTGCACGCCACACGCCGCTGCACGCCACACACCGCTGCATGCCACACACCGCTGCACGCCGCACACTGCTGCATTACTCACTGCTGCACGAAACACTGCTGCACGGCACACACTACTGCATTACTCACTGCTGCACGCCGCATACTGCTGCACGCCGCACACTGCTGCATGCCGCACACTGCTGCACGCCGCACACTGCTGCACTCCACACTGCTGCACGCCGCACACTGCTGCACGCCGCTGCATGCCACTCAGTGCTGCATGCCTCACACTGCTACACGAAACACTGCTGCACGCCGCACAATGCTGCACGCCGCACACTGCTGCACTCCACACACTGCTTTTATGCGAGTTTATGCTACTGACATTGTAAATGACAATGCCTTTTATTTGTTTTAAAACTAAAACATAAATAAAAGGCATTGTAATTTTACAATGCCAATAGCTCAAACTCTTATAAATGCGAGACCTATTGCATTGCAAATGCTTGTTTTTAATTGTGAGGAAGTGGAGAACGCAATTTTGGAGACCTCTAGAAACAAAGCATCTGGACCTGATGGTGTGCCAGCAGATTTTTACACCCACTTACCGAAATTCTGGGCAAAGGTGCTAACTAGTGTTTTTTGTGCCGCTAATGGTAATATTCTCCCCTCCACATGGGCCACCTCAATTATTGTGCCGATTTTTAAAAAGGGGCAGCGCGATGACCCAGGGTGCTATAGACCCATTTCCCTGTTAGACTCTGCGATTAAGATATTGGGCAGAGTCTTATTGCATAGGCTAAGGGATAATATAGAGAGCAATGGGGGCCTCTCTAATATCCAGTATGGTTTTAGAGAGAAAAGAGGCACCATGGACCAATGTTCGAATCTCCACCTCCTGATTTCCAAGTATACGGTGGCCAAGGAGGGGTCTTTATTTTTGGCATTTATGGACCTCTCCTCGGCTTTCGACTTGGTACATAGGTCTAAGTTGTGGCTAATCTTACTAGAGTTTGGGTTGATCAAACACTCGTCTATTTTATGGCATCCCTTCACCAGGAGCTGTTTGCTGTGGTCAGGGTCACCAGGGAGGGCAGGTGCACGAGACGATTTAAGTCAGAGAGGGGGGTGCGCCAAGGCTGTATCCTGGCCCCCCTCCCCTTTACCATTTACATCAATGGCTTGGGAAAACACCTGGTTGAAGTGGGGGCTGATGTTCCGCGTGTAGGAGTGACTTTAATCCCAGCTCTCCTATACGCGGACGATGCAGTATTATTAGCTCGTACAGGCGTCGGCCTTCAAAGATTGTTGGACCAATTTGGGGCCTTTATGGACCAACTAGACCTAAAGATAAATGCCAAAAAGTCACACACGATGGTGGTTGGTCATCATAGAAGTAGGTCAAAAGTAAAAACCTTTTTTTGTGAAGGGGAGGCGGTCTCCAGACAGTGGCGTAACGAAACTTGAGGGGGCCCCCCTGCAAAGAATATGGAGGGGGCCCCCCACACTCCGGATTCAGTCAGGAGCACTCAGTTCAGGGGCCTGCTGCGCATGCACCAGTGGCGGCTGGTGAATCCTAAAAGTGGTGTAACGAAAAGCTGAGAACCAAGTTGAAGGAGCAAGTGAGTACAGCAAGCACACCAAAGTGAGAGAGGAGTGTTCGGGGTTGGCCTTCCCAAGTGGGCCCTTTAACCACTCAAATTTCAGCTTTAAATAAATTCAGTCATTTGTCTCCAAAATATCAGCTTGTCAGTTTATGAAAGCAGACAAGTTTTGCCATTAAATACCAGCTTTGCCGTCTTAAAAAATAATTAAAATTCCCTAAATCAAGAAGTTATCTTTTTTGTGAAAAAGTTCAATTATTGTCATGAACCACTAAAACACATGATAGATTCCGCCTTGAATATCTATGTGTCATAGTTGCATGTCATATGCGCCAATCTAATGCCAAGAATTACCGCCATTATGCCGAAGCAAGCATGAGGGCTGTGCACCACGCAATCAGACAGGAATTACCACTATTATGCCAGTGCCCGCATTTTACCCGGTTTGGGCTCCATTATACCATGGTTGAGCACATTGGGCCGATATGTGCCACCAATATGGCAGGGCCAACATTATGTAATTTTATTTTACTTATTAGGTACACAATCATGGAACATTGCTGGTGCTGAAATGGGGCAGCTCTGTAGCATCTCACTGGTGGCCGTGACAAGCTCCCCTCTTTACCTAGTGATAGTTTTTTCTACACAAAGCCATGTCGCAGGCACTATGGAAAAGAGAGAGCAAGATATGAACGGCTTCCTTGTTTGTCTCTTTAACAGTCCACCCACTCTCGTCACAGCCTTACCCACAGTACACAAGGACACCCATCTGTCCCATGTACCCTTCCACAGGTCAAATGCATATCAACCATCCTGGGATGGTTACTTATTTAGGAAAGTATGGGGAGAAATTTTAGAGAATAAAAATAGCTTGACCTTTACGCGTGATGTGGGGTCTGTAGTTGGCTATGGGGCACTGGCGTACAGTTCTCTGCAGGACAGCTGCGGGTCACGACTTCAGAGCCCACTGTGTTTACTCCCTGCCCTGTCTTCATTCATGGTCTATGTCGTGCAACCTTATTTACGTCCTGTAGTATTTCGTTGTCTCTTATTCACCACTGTCCACCTACTGTATTTACACCCTGTAGTATTTCATTGTCTCTCATTCACCACTGTCCACCTACTGTATTTACACCCTGTAGTATTTCATTGTCTCTCATTCACCACTGTCCACCTACTGTATTTACACCCTGTAGTATTTCATTGTCTTATTCACCACTGTCCACCTTCTGTATTTACACCCAGTATTTCATTGTCTCTTATTCACCGCTGTCCACCTACTGTATTTACACCCTGTAGTATTTCATAGTCTCTCATTCACCGCTGTTCACCTACTGTATTTACACCCTGTAATTCATTGTCTCTCATACACCGCTGTCGCACCCACTGTATTTACACCCTGTAGTATTTCATTGTCTCTCATTCACCACTGTTCACCTACTGTATTTACACCCTGTAATTCATTGTCTCTCATACACCGCTGTCGCACCCACTGTATTTACACCCTGTATTTCATTGTCATTCATACACTGCTGTCCACCCACTGTATTTACACCCTTTAGTATTTCATTGTCTCTCATTCACCACTGTCCACCTACTGTATTTACACCCTTTAGTATTTAATTGTCTCTCATTCACCACTGTCCACCTACTGTATTTACACCCTGTAGTAGTTCATTGTCTCTCATTCACCACTGTCCACCTACTGTATTTACACCCTGTAATTCATTGTCTCTCATACACCGCTGTCGCACCCACTGTATTTACACCCTGTATTTCATTGTCTCTCATACACCGCTGTCCACCCACTGTATTTACACCCTGTAGTATTTCATTGGTTCTCATTCACCACTGTCCAACTACTGTATTTACACCCTGTAATTCATTGTCTCTCATACACCACTGTCCACCCACTGTATTTACACCCTTTATTTCATTGTCTCTCATACACTGCTGTCCACCCATTTTATTTACACCCTGTAATATTTCATTGTCTCTCATACACCACTGTCCACCCACTGTATTTACACTCTGTATTTCATTGTCTCTGATACACCGCTGTCCAACCACTGAATTTACACCCTGTATTTCATTATCTCTTATTCACCACTGTCCACTTACAGTATTTACACCCTTTCGCATTTCATTGTCTCTCATACACCACAGTCCACCTACTGTATTTACGCCCTGTAGTATTTCATTGTCTCTTATTCACCGCTGTTCACCTACTGTATTTACACCCTGTAATTCATTGTCTCTCATACACCGCTGTCGCACCCACTGTATTTACACCCTGTAGTATTTCATTGTCTCTCATTCACCACTGTTCACCTACTGTATTTACACCCTGTAATTCATTGTCTCTCATACACCGCTGTCGCACCCACTGTATTTACACCCTGTATTTCATTGTCATTCATACACTGCTGTCCACCCACTGTATTTACACCCTTTAGTATTTCATTGTCTCTCATTCACCACTGTCCACCTACTGTATTTACACCCTTTAGTATTTAATTGTCTCTCATTCACCACTGTCCACCTACTGTATTTACACCCTGTAGTAGTTCATTGTCTCTCATTCACCACCGTCCACCTACTGTATTTACACCCTGTAATTCATTGTCTCTCATACACCGCTGTCGCACCCACTGTATTTACACCCTGTATTTCATTGTCTCTCATACACCGCTGTCCACCCACTGTATTTACACCCTGTAGTATTTCATTGGTTCTCATTCACCACTGTCCAACTACTGTATTTACACCCTGTAATTCATTGTCTCTCATACACCGCTGTCCACCCACTGTATTTACACCCTTTATTTCATTGTCTCTCATACACTGCTGTCCACCCATTTTATTTACACCCTGTAATATGTCATTGTCTCTCATACACCACTGTCCACCCACTGTATTTACACTCTGTATTTCATTGTCTCTGATACACCGCTGTCCAACCACTGAATTTACACCCTGTATTTCATTGTCTCTTATTCACCACTGTCCACTTACAGTATTTACACCCTTTCGCATTTCATTGTCTCTCATACACCACTGTCCACCTACTGTATTTACGCCCTGTAGTATTTCATTGTCTCTTATTCACCACTGTCCACCTACAGTATTTACACCCTGTATTTCATTGTCGCTCATACATCTCTATCCACCCACTGTATTTACACCCTGTGTTTCATTGTCTCTCATACATCGCTGTCCACCCACTGTATTTACACCCTGTAGTATTTCATTGTCTCTCATACACCACTGTCCACCCACTATATTTACACCCTTTCGTATTTCATTGTCTCTCATACACCACTGTCCACCTACTGTATTTACACCCTGTAGTATTTCATTGTCTCTCATATCCAACTGTCCACCCACTGTATTTACACTCTGTATTTCATTCTCTTATTCACCACTGTCCACCCACTGTATTTACACCCTTTCGTATTTCATTGTCTATCATACACCACTGTCCACCCATTGTATTTACACCCTTTCGTATTTCATTGTCTCTCATACACCACTGTCCACCTGCAGTATTTATACCCTGTATTTCATTGTCTCTCATACACCACTGTCCACTTACAGTATTTATAACCTGTATTTCATTGTCTCTTAATCACCACTGTCCACCCATTTTATTTACACCCTTTCGTATTTCATTGTCTCACATACACCACTGTCCACCTGCAGTATTTACACCCTGTATTTCATTGTCTCTCAAACACCACTGTCCACTTACAGTATTTATAACCTGTATTTCATTGTCTCTTAATCACCACTGTCCACCCACTGTATTTACACCCTTTCATATTTCATTGTCTCTCATACACCACTGTCCACCCACTGTATTTACACCCTGTAGTATTTCATTGTCTCTCATACACAACTGTCCACCCACTGTATTTACACCCTGTAGTGTTTCGATGTCTTTCATATACCACTGTCCACCCACTGTATTTACACCCTTTGATATTTCATTGTCTCTCATACACCGCTGTCCACCCACTGTATTTACACCCTGTAGTATTTCATTCTCTCATTCACCACTGTCCACCCACTGTATTTACACCCTTTAGTATTTCATTGTCTCTCATACACCACTGTCCACCTACTATATTTACACCCTTTAGTATTTCATTGTCTCTCATACACCACTGTCCACCTTAAGTATTTACACCCTGTATTTCATTGTCTCTCATACACCACTGTCCACCCACTGTATTTACACCCTGTAGTATTTCAGTGTCTCTCATACACCACTGTCCACCTACTGTATTTACACCCTTTAGTATTTCATTGTCTCTCATACACCACTGTCCACCTGCAGTATTTACACCCTGTATGTCATTGTCTCTCATACACCACTGTCCATCCACTGTATTTACACCCTGTAGTATTTCAGTGTCTCTCATACACAACTGTCCACCCACTGTATTTACACCCTGTAGTGTTTCATTGTCTCTCATACACAACTGTCCACCCACTGTATTTACACCCTTTAGTATTTCATTGTCTCTCATACACCACTGTCCACCTACAGTATTTATACACTGTATTTCATTGTCTCTCATACACCACTGTCCACCCACAGTATTTACACCCTGTATTTCATTGTCTCTCATACACCACTGTCCACACACTGTATTTACACCCTGTAGTATTTCAATGATTTCTTCATGTCTTTCTTCTCTCAGCCTCCATTAGCCATCTTGGAACAATAAAGTGATAATAAACTACAGCAAAAGAAACATACTTAGGTAAAGCCAATAGTCCTGCAACCAACGTCAGACCTATTGGCTTTGCCAACGCTTATTAGATATGGCATCTTACATGGATTCTCCCCTTCCGACCCACAATGTCCTGCCCTTCTTTTGTGTATCCTACTCGCTCCCATATGACTCTGGTGATAGTTTGCTACACTCCAGTCCCATTTATTTACCTGAATATATCTCTATTATTTTTGGCATTTCGTTGCTGTTTGGGCTCTTTCTATGTTTAATTAGACTTTAAGTACCAATTTATAACCTGCTCTGTATTGGATTCTTCTATAAAAAATATTACCAATGTGAATAACAAGAAATAGAATTCATAGGAAAACAAAAATAAAATAAAAAGTGCACAGCATGGGCAGAAACTGAATACCTAAAATGTATTTAAAAAAAAGAAAATGAAGGTTCTGTGCTGTGGAACCTGGGAATGACTTTCCCCAACTCTATAGTACTCTGGACTGGAGGCTCCTAAAATGTGAGTTTTTCAGTTAAGCTGGAGTCAGTGGCATAGTATGAGCCTCACGCGCCCTCATTTAAGGAGGTGAATATGCCCCCTGGCTCCTGGTTGGGTACTGAAAGACAGCTATAGTCAGTGTGCCCCTCCCATTCCTAGGCCCGATGCCACTGCAGATGCGGCACCATTGGTACGTACGCCCATGGCCAGAGTCTAAAAGTAAATTAAAGGGCTGATGATAAAGCGAGTCAATAATACTAGGCAGGTGCCGAGGGTGCCAGCACCAGACAGTGCCAAATTGATACCAAAAGCATCAAATATTACCAATTAATTCCAAGGAGGGAGCAAAAAACATAAAAAATAGAATTTTGCTGAAGGCTCCAGATAGTTTTGCACTTGGTCTCAAATGTCGCTCAAAAAGGTGCAACAACCACAGACATGTTCTCCCTTCCTTTGCAACTGGGAAGACCATTGATACAAATTGAATGTGGCATAACAGCCAGAGATGCTGGCTTTGGAACTGGGGGATCATGCTCGAGTCTCAGCGTTGGTTCAACATCCTGTGATTCTGGGCAAATCACTTAATATCCCCGTGCTTAAAAAATAAGTGTGGCCTTGTGTAATGTAACTGGTGCTCGTGTAAAGCGCTCCAATACCTTGGGGACGAGCTTGCGCTATATTGAACTATTAAAAAAAGTACTCTCTGTCATGTTGTACACGTACATCCATATTCAAACATTCTTGAGCCATTTTTTTTAATCTCTTCTGTGGAGACCTGGGAACGTTTCCATGTTCACTATCAGCATCGGGGACACTGCAGGCCACTGAGGAAACACTACGTGCCATCCAGGGAGACGCTCCAACTCAAACAAATGCGAGGCCAATTACATTTCCAATGCTTGCTTACCTTCCAATGCGTCCCCGCAGAGTCCTTCCTGTTAATGGAGCTGCAAACCTTCTACTGTGGCCCTGTCAGCTCTGTGTTGCCTCTTCCCTTCTCCGAGGCTGTGGCCTGTGGCTTGTGGGGAATGCTCTCTCTGGGGCCCCCACCCCCATCCCTTTTCCGGCCGGGCTCTGACTGAAGAGAAACAATGTAACTTGTTACTTTGTTTCTCTTCAGTCCTGGGTCAGCGCGAGGAGCTCAGAGCCGGCTTCAGACTGCACCTGCTTTCTACAGCAAGCCTTTCTCTCGTACCGAAGAGATGAGGGGGCCCCCTTCACCTAACCGAAGACTGGGGGCCCCCCCACACCGCGGGGGCTGCGGGGGTGTTTGTTACGCCCCTGTCTCCAGAGTGGCTGTCTTTCCCTACTTGGGCGTCCTTTTCGATGAAAAGGGGTCTTGGGCTCCCCAAATCAAGGCCAAGAGTATATCCATGGCCCGTTCGTCATCAGCCCTTATGGGATTCTCAAGGAGGCTTGGGTCTAGGCCTATGGAGGCTCTTTTGAAAATTTATAACACCAAATGTATTTCGATTTCCTCCTATGGTTCACCTTTGTGGGGTTATGTATCTGTGGAAAAAATACAAAGAGTGGAGAATGGATTTATTAGATACCTTTTGTCTGTCCCTAAATCCTCCCCGACCTTTTCTATTCATTCGGAGGTGGGTTTGGACTATGTTACAGACAGGTTGAAATTGGCCCCACTGATCTTTTGGCTAAAAACATGGCTTAACTCAGAGCTAACTTTGAATCATGCCATCATGTCTGACATTATGGCAATGGATCTGGCTAATAAAATACCTTGGCTGGCTTATTCGAAAAAAACTTTTCAACAGTTGGGCCACATAGAACTCTTCTAGTCGCCATCTTGTATTAGGAGGGAGGATGTCAATCGGATTAAGATCCAATTTTTAGATAGGGCCACATTGGTTCGAGAAGAGCAGGAACTTGAGAAACCAGCTGTTAGGGCGTATTTTATGTTAATTTATTCTCCCTCTCTAGAGCCTTATCTCAAAATTGTCACTAAACCCTTACATAGGTTCTTGTTGACCAAATTTAAGTTTAATTTGATCCATTTGACTCTGGGTAGCTATCCATCATGGGCGAAACCAGAATTGGGCCCTCCCTGTAAGTGTGATAAATTTTCGCAGCAAGATACTATGCATTTTAGCATGTTTTGCGAGACATATAGGGCTATAAGGAAAAGATATTTGTTACCAATTCTGAAAGAGGCTGGCTTTATTCAGGTTAGGCCTGCATTAATCTATCTCCAGCTCTTGGGCTCCACCCGTATCATCTTTTGTGTGGCCAGTTTTTTAGTGGCGGCAATTAGGATCAAGAAAACGAAAGCCTCACCCAATGTACTATTTTAATCAATTATGTTTTTTAAGTGGATTTTAACAGAATTAATTGTCTTGCACTAATTGATAATGTTTTTTTTATTGTACTGATTTTTAGACATTTAATTGGGTGTTTTCATGTTGTATGTATGTGAATTTCATGTCTTTTATGATTTTAACAAATCGAATAAAGTGTATTTTGACTGACTGACTGACTGACTGAATCAAGCCACATAAACATTGAATGCCGACTGAGACACAGAACTGCACAAACCCCAGAACACCACAACATTTGGGAATATAACACATCCGTGGGTGTTCCTTCTTCCTTCCCTGACCCCCATCTTGTGACAGTTGCCCCCCCTTCTCTCTGTCTCATTCTCTCAGAGAAGCACAGCATTGAAAGGTCTCTGTCACAGCTCTGGTTGCCCGAATCCCTGTTCATGCTCCTGAATTAACAGAGCTCTGCTCTGTTACAATGAAGCTTTCGATCTTGTGACACATTCGGTGGTGTGATGCAGCCTTGTCTGGTGCTGCCTGTAGCTATGCTATTGCTTGTGTGGTCTTGATTCCAGTGGGACTACAATGGCAGTTTACTCCTTTGTTTTGCAGTTGCATTTCTACAGCGCTACTTCCTCTTGACAATTCTGATGCACTAAAAAGCTTAGAGTTTCTACCACCGGACAAAGCTATTCTGCAAAAGTGTTTGGGTGGCAAATGAGTTGGGTATCGGAGAAAGTGTGCATCTGAGTTTCAAACACATCAGCACCGGCAGCCAAGAAGCAGGACTGAAGTCCTTGCGGCATGCGCTTGAGAGACATCTGTTTAAAACAAGCATTTACAATGCAACGGTCTCGCATTAGTGAAAGTTTGAGATATTGGCGCTGCATTATTATTTGCAACGTCAATAGCTCAAACTTTCAATAATGCCAGCCTTACTGCATTGCAAATGCTTCTTTCATTTGTAGTCCTGCATTGCCCACACTGAATACATTCCAGTGAAACGTACCTTCGGAATAACGGCTTGCTTTTTAAATAGCGCTTCATACTGAGCCTGCCATTTTTAAGGCCTGTAAAAACAATCATTGGCATAACCAATAGGTCTCGCTTTTGGGACCTTATAAGTGTTTAGCCATGCAACAGTTGCATAACTAAATACTTATATGGTCCCAAAAGCGAGACCTATTGGCTATGCCAATGCTTGTCTGTTTATTACTGCTCTGTAGTAATGGCGGCGCACGGGTGCCACCATTACTACATAGAAGTAATAAACAGGAAAAAGAAAACTGGCTCAAGGAGAACATCAAAGCGGCCGTGCGGCCTCGAAAGTGAAAGTGATCGCGATCAAACCTCAAAGCGGCCGTGCGGCCGCGAAAGTGAGGCGCGCGCGCCCGCGCACATGCACTGTAGCTCTAGGCTACAGTGGTAGCACTTTTTTTATCCCTCACAAAAAGTCTCGCCAAACTAGCGCATGCGCTGGGTCAGGCGAGACCTAATGAGGAGGCAATTTTACCGATTTAAATGTATCCATTTCTGTCATTTCGAACAACTAGAGGCAGAGTTGATCTTGCTGGGATTCGAGCTAGTGACATATGGATAAATGCCAATAGCAGCGGTGAGAGTTTAACTAAATGCTCCACTGTCATATGTTATAAGCCCGGCCTGGCTAACACCGTGACCTCTGCTCCCGGCAGCAGGGCTGGATGTACAGAGAGAGAGGAGGAGAGAATATTCCGTTCTGTCACAATGCAAATGCATGACCTATTGCTGCATAAAATGTAAAGAAATAGAAAATGTTTTTACTTTTGCTGCAATCGCGGCACAAGCGTGGGTGCCGAGATTGTAACAAAAGTAAAGTAATAGGAAAGAAATGGCAGGACGGACGCATTTAGCATGCGACTTGCCCCTCTGCTTAAAAAACCCAAAGCATTTGCAATGCAATAGGTCTCACATTTGCGAGAGTTTAACCTATTGGCATTGTAAATGACAATGCCTTTTTATTTATGTTTTAAAAACCAACACATGAATAAAAGGCATTGCCATTTACAATGCCAATAGCTCAAACTCTAACAACTGCGAGACCGATTGCATTGCAAATGCTTGTTTTTGTTGGAGTGAATTAGCGAAGTTTTGCACCAATAAATAGAATACAATTTTATCTTAAATATGATAAAGAAGACAGGAATACACGCTGAGCGGGTATGATTGGATCCGGTGCTTTAAATGGGCAGGTATTGCCCAGCACAGAATACCTGCACTTTAATTGGAAAGGGAGAGTACCTGCACTTTAACTGGAAAGGGAGAGTACCTGCACTTTAATTGGAAAGGGAGAGTACCTGCACTTCTCAGCGCTAGAGGTGGGCGAGCCACTGAAAGCTCGAGCCAGGCTCCAGCCTGAAGCCTGGCTCTGGCTGAGCTCGAAGTCCAGGTGGAATCTGTAGCCAAGCTGAGATTTCACGTGGCTTCTGCCTGCCTCCCCCTTTCCACCCAGGATGTGGCATTACTGTCACATGTGCGGACTGGAGAACCTGGTTCTAGTCTCGGCGTCTACTCAACATCCTGTGATTCTGGGCACATCACTTAAATTCCCCACAATGCATGTGACCTTGTGTAATGTAAATGGTGCTCATATAAAGCGCTTAGCCTAAGGGTATTTAAAAACGTCAGAAAAGTAACAAAGAGGTAAAAAAAAAAATCCTTTTAAAATAAGGAAAACAAATAGATTTTCTGTCTGATTTGTACAAAGTGAAACCAGAAAACTTGGAATAATCGTGGCCTCCCGCTTAAATTGGGTAATCTCAAGCGATGACTTTCAAATATGACTACCACGTGTACAAAATCATCGCTTTAATTAAGCACTTCTCAGTGCAGTGCGATAATGCTAAATCTTCCACGCTAAAGAAATACCCTTTTTTGAATTTGGAGGAGACTTTAACATGTTTTACTTGGTGCTTGTTGTATGATTTACATATTAAATATTCAGGGGCACAGCTTGTTCAGTAAGACAAGGGGTGTGAGCTTGAGATTTTCTGACAATCAGGCTGGTATATAATAAATGCATTATAGGACAAGCAGGGTGCATGAGAGGGGCCTAAGGAGCAGTGGAAAGAGAGGAATGGGGATTGGTAGGGGTACTAAGGGAAAACACAATAGGGCATATTATCAAGGACGGCGTTAAAAATGATCGCCGTTTTAGCGGCAGAAAACTGCAGCTAAAGCGGCGATAATGGGCTTGATAATATGCCGCAGAGAATTCCAATAGAAGCCCATATTCTGGTGTCAACACGGGCTTCTATTGGAATTCTCCAGGGCATATTATCAAGCCCATTATCGCCGCTTTAGCGGCAGTTTTCTGCCGCTAAAACGGCGATAATTTTAACGCCATCCTTGATAATATGCCCCAATATTCTGTAAAATAACCAATATGCTGAGTACTTTCTAAATGGAGGGCAGAGTAGTGCGCGTTTTTGTCTGTCTGTGTGTGTGGGTACGTAAAAATCTTTGGTAAAATCCACCTGACCTCTCACAATGCCCGACTGAAAGCACCTCTAACCAACTATTTTTCAGAAAATACAATTATTAGGCGGGTGTAATGGCCCAAACACCCCCTGAAGCTACGCCCTTGCAGATATTTTCAGGGCTCAGCTCGTGCATGGGCTCTAAAGTCTGAGTCGGACTCTTGGCTTGGTTCTCCCAGTTCATTTGTTGGCTCGCCCACTTCTACTCAGCACTGCTGCAATACATTTAATGGGAGGGTACCAGCTCTTCTCAGCAGCAAACTGGTGTAAAGAGTGAGTACCTGCGCTTCTTCTACATTTCCATTTAAATTACTGATCGGATCGCAGTCCTTCCAGGACCTTTCACTCTGGATCGATCCTACTTCGCTGTGTTGGCAAACAGTATCTTGTTTGTGGCTTTACTCTTGCTTACCCAGATACCATTTACAGCCCTTTTTATGATTGCTTATTTCTGGGGTTACGCTAATTATGCAGGCACCTTTTACTTACAATACATTTAGGGCAGTTTGCGTGAAAAATAGACTCTCCGATAATACTTTTGAGATTCTCCCATGAAGTCTCCTGCTGGGACCTGCGTGTCCAGCAGTAGCCTTCGGATACTCCCTTTTGGGCCGCTTGAAGACATACACTCAATAGGCCAAGCGAGGTGACTTATGTCAAGAAACAGTTAGCTGGTACGCCAGTTTGTCTGTCTTTCTTTGTCTGCTCTGTAGAGAAATGGTTTCGGAAAGCTCCTTTCCCTCTCTTGGAAGGCATGGTCTTTCCTGTGGGACAGTCCTACCTTCCCCAAACCCCCACTCCGTTTTTCGCGGCTTCTGACTTATTCGTGCATCATTGGTTAAAGGTTTGTTTCATTTTAGCCCACTTGTCACTGGCCTGTGGTGTTCTTTTTCTGTGCCCTGTGAAGGATGTATGTCGTTACAACGCACACTTTTACAACGCATGCACTTACAACGCATTTTTTACAACGCAAAATCCATTACAACGCACTACACTTACAACGCATGACACTACAACGCATTTTTAAAAACTACCTTTACAACGCATACCATTACAACGCATAATAGTAAATTGCATTTAAGGTAAGTATTAGATAGCATAGGGGTAAAAAATACTTTTCTAACTCCAGGGGGTGCAACAGTAGGGTAAGTGTTGGATAGTATAGGGGTAAAAATTGCTATTCTAACTCCAGGGGGTGCAACAGTAGGGTAAGTGTTGGATAGTATAGGGGTAAAAAATACTATTCTAACTCCAGGGGGTGCAACAGTAGGGTAAGTGTTGGATAGTATAGGGGTAAAAATTACTATTCTAACTCCAGGGGGTGCAACAGTAGGGTAAGTGTTGGATAGTATAGGGGTAAAAATTACTATTCTAACTCCAGGGGGTGCAACAGTAGGGTAAGTTTTGGATAGCATAGGGGTAACAATTGCTATTCTAACTCCAGGGGGTGCAACAGTAGAGTAAGTGTTGGATAGTATAGGAGTAAAAATTGCTATTCTAACTCCAGGGGGTGCAGCAGTAGGGTAAGTGTTGGATAGTATAGGGGTAAAACTTACTATTCTAACTCCAGGGGGTGCAACAGTAGGGTAAGTGTTGGATAGTATAGGGTTAAAAATTACTATTCTAACTCCAGGGGGTGCAACAGTAGGGTAAGTGTTGGATAGTATAGGGGTAAAAATTACTATTCTAACTCCAGGGGGTGCAACAGTAGGGTAAGTGTTGGATAGTATAGGGGTAAAAATTACTATTCTAACTCCAGGGTGTGCAACAGTAGGGTAAGTGTTGGATAGTATAGGGGTAAAAATTGCTATTCTAACTCCAGGGGGTGCAACAGTAGGGTAAGTGTTGGATAGTATAGGGGTAAAAATTACTATTCTAACTCCAGGGGGTGCAACAGTAGGGTAAGTGTTGGATAGTATAGGGGTAAAAATTACTATTCTAACTCCAGGGGGTGCAACAGTAGGGTAAGTGTTGGATAGTATAGGGGTAAAAATTACTATTCTAACTCCAGGGGGTGCAACAGTAGGGTAAGTGTTGGATAGTGTAGTGTAATATTATGCGTTGTAATGGTAGGGGTTGTAATGGAATGCGTTGTAAAGGTAGTTTTTAAAAATGCGTTGTAGTGTCATGCGTTGTAAGTGTAGTGCGTTGTAATGGATTTTGCGTTGTAAAAAATGCGTTGTAAGTGTAGTGCGTTGTAAAAGTTGCGTTGTAAAGGTTGTTCTCCCCTGTGAATGTACCACAACAAGCATTGGTAGGTGTGGAGGGGCTGAAGGCCCAATGTGTTGACAACAGTTGTGTTTCCTTCAGCGTTATGTGTACAGCACACTGCCTCGCCTTGAAGTACTTACAGAGTTGGAGTGCCATAGCGGACCGGAGTCCAGTTTGACTTGTGAAACTGTATCCTCTCTGGTGTAACTATTGTGGTTGTACTCTCTCCTGTAGGCATGTCCTAATCATTGATGAATCTCGGATGTATATTTTTTAACCGATATAGCTGTAGGTCTTTCCATATCGATTGGGCGCGGTCAGGGTTATTAAACATGCGTTCTGCCAGGTATTTAGAATGTGAGGTAGCACGTGCTGCTGGGGAGACAGTACGGACTATCTGATTTAGCACTTGCAGTATTCATTCAGCCAAGCACTTTGTTGAACAGAAAAAACTAACCAAGACTTGTTCTACTGCTTGACCTCTCTACCTGTAAGATGTGCTTTGTGATGACCCCGTCCAGGGTGGCTAATTTGTATGAGGCCCCTTCAAAATCCTGTGACCCCCTGCTTTGTGTACTGCCAACAATGGGTAATTTACTCGTGGATTCTGCTGCGCCTCCATTGGAATGCACATTTTGTCGACCAATTGGTGCCTTGCCTTCCCTTATTTTGAAGATGTGCTTAACTTGGTTGACTGGGTTTGCAAGTTGTTTTTTGTTTTCCTTTTCCATCTGGCATTCCTAACATTGGTGGTCTTGGCTTCCTGTCAGGGTCCCAGATTTTAAACGTATCTTGCCAAGTTTGTTGTATTTGTATGGACTTCAGGAGAAGCTCTGCCGCATTACATGCAGGGATATCCGACCAAGTGCAGGACTATTATCGTTTGTTTTCCTCAATACTATGAGCAAGCTTGGGAGTGTGTAAGTTGCGCTACTTCTGTGACCACATTTTGAGTAAAGGAAGCAGTGGTACCTAGTGCATGCAGAGAGGCAGACCTCTGACCAGGAACTCAAGGAGCCAGGCCAAGGTGACCCCGGTGTTGACCTTATTAAGACGAAGTGAGTCGTGCAGATTCCACAAAAACCTGGCAGTCCTGTTGGCGAGTAGCAAAATAAAGACACCTCCTTTGCTAAAAGGTATGGGACCCGTAGGAGCTACTACATCAGCCGTACCCCACTACTTGCCATTCCTTGACTTTGTGTCAAGTGCTATTGTCCCTTTAGCAACTGGAGTGGAGCTTGAGGTTGACCACACCTTATATTCTAGGTTTTGGGTGGTGTCTTGGTTTGGGAATCCGAGCCACTAATCTTAGCCACTGTTTGGTTGAACCATTGTTTTAGCTCCGTCAGCCCCAGAGATATTGTGGTTTAAATTACATTTCCTCTGTTGCTCATGGAAACAGTTGGGCCCTTAGTAGCCCAGGTGTTGTGGGTCTTTCCTACACTCAATAATTTAGACTACAACCAGCTGTTCGCTAGTGTGGCCTTTAAGGTTTGGCTCTCAAGAGACACCCGCTCTTTGTGCTAGCCTTTTCCAGCACCATTCCTCTGCCTATTTGAACTTTATTTGCTAGTCTCTTGCAGAGATGTGTCCTTTTGGGGCCTGACGCTCCTGCTGTTGACCACTGCACCCCTGCTGTTTCCATGAAATGAACTCTGTAGCTTGACCTTAGATCAGATCTTTGCCATCATAAAACAATTTTTTTCTGTGTCTAGGAGTCTAACTTTGCTTTTGTGTTTTTGAAGTTAAAAATATTTGTAGACTTTGAAGTATGTTTGCAGATATTCAACGGCTTGTGCTCACCAAGTGGTCCTCTGTATTTATGTCTGCTGATTAAGTAAGAAAAATTGCCTTATAGATTCTGTCTGGCACCTTTAAATCCTTTAAAAGGGCTATAAACAAAGCTTTGGCGTGACATTGACGCGTATTGTGTGGTGGGTGGATCTTACTGCAAACCAGTTACCAGCACCTGGAAGTAAGCATTGACGTGGGAAGGGAAATGGAGCTAGCGACCAAACGTACAAAGGGAGTAAATTTGGGCCTCCAGCTGAGTACTAAGTAACTGATGCTGGGATACCTGGGTAAGCAGCCTTCCCCAGGTGCACAGTCCCGGAAATAACTGACTGCCCAGGATTTAAAGAAACTGCCTCAATTGGCGAATTCTCAAAGTGATTGTTTTGTGAACGGATTATTTTTCTCTTCTACTGGGCACACCTGCATTGAGCTAAAACGATGGCCCGGGGTTGCTTGTGTGACCCACACCCAGGAACGAGGACGCGGCGACAGGCCGGCTTAGTCCGGAGGTAGTCCGTAGAACAACAGATACCTGGCGTGTTGGAGCGGGAATCTGTCGAGGAACAGAGTGCTGCGTGCTGTACTGTCCGATCATTAAACCCTGAAACCAGCTGTGCTGAACAGATGCGGCGCGCCAGAGCCAAACTTCAGTCACAAGGACCTTCAGGCCCGGCTTGAGCTGCCACCAGGGCGTAGGCCCGACCTCTTAGCCAATGAGACAAGAGGAGGTGTTTCATGGAACTGCAGAAAACAGCTAGATGGCCCGATGTCCCCGACAGTCGCCACGTGTCCACACGAGTCCATTTATCCGAGAGCCCGGGAGTGAGTGGGTGTGGACTGTCACCCTCCCCCGCTCCCCTCTGCTGGACCTTCCACCTGCACCGCTCTTCCCGGCTCTGGCACGTCCCATCTGGACGCAGGTGAACCCCACGCGAAGGGGTCCCCGGGGAGCACCACTCGCCTTTGCCCTTTGACACTTACCTCTTTGCCAATTCGCATCAGCCTGGATTAAGTCAATGAGGGCCTGGAGGTTAGTCCACACGAGACACCGACCTTTCGATGCAACGTCTGCCAGAATTGAACTACTGAGCTTGGCCTTGGGAGTGGCTTCGCCCAGAAATGAAGGGACAGGGTATGGCATTTTGGATGGTGCCTTGGCATTATCGGAAAGTTCCAGAACTAAGGTGCAGAGTTGCTCACACCTCCCCACTTAGGCTCCTTAGCATCTTGGTGCATCTCAGACATCTCTGTTGCACTTTTCAAGCACTTCAACTGCGTGGCTCCCCACCATTATCACACCCACACTGCAACAGCCTAATGGCCGCAATGCCCCCTACACGCAACTCAGTCGGCAGAGTAGTCATTGAACATTTCACTTCAGTGCACTTTAAACTTTCAGTTCACATCTGAGTGCATTTTAAGATTGGACGAAGAACCTCAGCGAGCCCCTGGGGCGCACACCACAGTGCACCTTTCAAGCACTTGGCGCTTTAACTGGCTGGTATCACACATCAGTGCTCCGCCGCTGCAAATGTTTGATGGCCGCAGCGTCCACTTTTCTGACGTTCAGTCAGTTATGAGAGCAGTTACCATGCACCCCGATTTCATGCGAGTTCACCCCAGACTTAAACTATAGCCCCGTTGGGTACTTCGCGCATCCCTGGTTTCACTTGTTAGGTCTCGCCTGACCCAGCGAATGCGCTCGTCTGGCGAGACTTATTGAGAGGGCTCCAAAAAGTGCTTTCAGGCCAGCCTAGAGCTACAGTGCACGTGCGCGGGCACGCGCACCGCGCTTTACCGCGATTACTTTCACTTTCCATGTTTGATCCTGATGGCGATCACGATCACTTTCACTTTCGCGGCCGCACGGCCGCTTTGCATAGCCAATAGGTCTCGCTTTTGGGACCTTATAAGTATTTAGTTATGCAACTGTTGCATGGCTAAGCACTTATAAGGTCCCAAAGGCGAGACCTATTGGCTATGCCAATGCTTGTTAAGAATTGGTCATTTGACGTCATGGCGCTGCGCTGTTACAAGCTGGCAGGAGAGCCTCTTATGTAGTTTTGGACATCTCGCACATTTTTAAAGAGACTTGATTTAATGTGTCTTTAAAAGCTCACATTGGCTTGGCTCTGGCCTATCACTTATTGTTTTTAATCCCTTTTTACTTTTGCTTTTATGTACATACTGTTTCTCTCATAAAAGGATTTAATTAACTGCACCATGATTAATACATTCATTCTGTCTGACATTTTATTCAATAACACTTTGCAGCCTCCAGCCTGCTGCTTTCTATAACAAGTACAGGTTTCCAAGGACCCGCATGCAGCGTGCAGCTGGCTAAAAAGATAGTGGGGCTAAAAGCGCTCCCGATGCAACGAGACCAGTAGCAACTGTGTGTATGGGTGAAGATGTTTATTTTTACATGGTCCGAGTTTATTTTTCTCATTAAATATTTGTTTCAAATTTAGCATTTAACTGCGGAATGGATCATCATTTACGAAGGCAGTGTGGAAGACTTGTTCGGTGGTTTCTTGCGTCTTGCTCGAATTATTTAGGCCCACTAAGGGAGCACCCCAATTATCTGTACGCATGCAATGAAAACCACGTCTCTGCTCATTCCATGCATCCTTTAAAGGCCCATTTGGACATATCTGGGGCTAACTACAGTCGCAGACAAACTAATTTTTAGGTCTCGCCTAGGCAGCGCTTGCACTGTCTCTTCGAGACATGCAGTATTCACTCCACCCACATTTTTCATTGGCTTCTGTCATTGTCCTCTGTAAATCATGGCTTATGATTTCTTAATAACCTTGTTAGTCCCTCCTTAGTAACGCCCTGTCTTCTGTTGTTACCTCTCATAAAGACTGGCCCTTTTACATGTCTTTACTCTGGAGCTTTTATTAGCAGTTCCCAGAACTATTTACGTAATTAATGTACACAGCTTGCATGGGATGCCAGCTTCAGTAACGGTGGCCACTTCTTTGCATTTGCATTTCTTTTAAATGTTTAAATACTCTCCCTGCACGGAAATGCTTGTAGGCTTCCTTCTTTGTCCCAAGCCCCCCCCCATCCACGCCCTTCCTGTGGCTTTTTTGTTTGTTTATTTTTTACCGGGGTGTTGTCCTAAAACCTTTAAATATGATCCCCCCTCCCTCCCAGCTGTACAGACGCTCCCATGGTGGGTGCTATCTTCTGGGCTCATATTTACATGCTTAATAATGGCTGCAGGTCTCGTTGTGCGCGACTCACCCAACTCCTTTTTAGGTCCCGCCTGGCGTAGGCTGCGCGCATGCGCAGTCTCGCTGGCGAGATTTAATGATATGAGGATTTTTTTGTAAAGGGCATTAAGCCCCGCCCCTCTTTTCCATTGGCTGGCATCAGCGTTTATGCTAAACGGTGGCCAGCCATTGGAAAAGAGCTGGCGGTGACGTATTTGTTCGGCTTTCTTAACCGTCCCATTTGGACGGGCTCGTCTGCCCTCCTTTTGTCGTGAAAGGTTTCTTATCTTTATGGGGCCAAACACATGGCCCCATAAAGATAAGGAACCTTTTCGCAGGCGAGGCCATCCAAGTGGGACGGCAGAAAAAGCCGAGCAAATACGTCATGCGAGCGCTTGTTTATCATTCCCCTTTGGCAAAGGCATCCGCGTGTTTATTTTTGCATCGCACTTCAAACACGCAGCTTCCTTTGCCAAAGCCGAAAGCTTTTCTTCTTTCATGTCGTTTGCCACTTTTTGCCTCTTCCTTTCACCTTCCCTCCATCTCCTCGCAGTCTCCCATCTTCTTATTCCACCCTCTATCACACCCATCAGGCACTGCCCCAACGCTCCTGCTCTTGGCATTCCGTGTCTCCCCTCTCCACCTAGCTCTCCTCAGCCCCTCTCCCCGCTCCCCCTTGCACGTACCCCTCCCTCCTCATCTCCGCACATCTCCCCGTCTCATGCTTAACTTACTGTGTCACTCCTGCCCTGTCGCATGGACAGCGATGAGCTGCTGATGTCCCTTGCCCTGTCTTGCTCTCTCCAGCAACCGCAATCCTGGTAAGCACCGCCGACATTTGCCAGCAGTATATTATCCTGCATAGCGCGGCATTCGCCTGAACTCCGGAGAGGGATCCCGCCCCTTTTCGGGAGTCGGCAAGGAGTTCGCTGGGTCCCCGTCTCATGCTTAACGTCCTGTGTCACTCCTGCCCTGTCGCGCGGACAGTGGTGAGCTGCTGATGTCCCTGGCCCTGTCTCGCTCTCTCCAGCAACCGCAGCCCTGGTAAGCACTGCCAACATTTGGCAGCAGTATATAATCCTGCATAGCGCGGCGTCCGCCTGCACTCTGGAGAGGGGCCCGCTCCTTTTTGGGCGTCAGCGAGGGATTTACTGGGTGTTGGATAGGGCTGTGTCTGTGAGGCTTATGTTGATGTTGGGTGTGTGCGGGGGAGAGAATTGGTGTTAAGGAAGTGTGGCAGTGACAAGGGTTGACAGGCTGTGCGTGAGGGGATTTGGAAAGAGTAGCGAGATTTTTGTTGCTGATTAGGTGCTGCTGGAAAAGGGATGGATGCTAATGAGTATGTTTGTGTTGCTGCTAGTGATGGAGTGGAGGTACTGGGTGCGCGCAGGCCGAAGGAAAAAAAGTTGTGCCTGGACCACGCGTGCTCTTTTTGTGAAAGCACAGTTGTGCGTGGGTCATTGTAATGGAGGCTCAGTTTATGGAGGGCAAGTGTGTGGGTGGTGGAGGCATGCTTAATGTGGTTAGTCTGCGTGTTTGCTTGATTTTTGGTATTTGCAATGATAAAACCATCGCTTAAATCCATAAACATCGCTTTGGATGTTTTTCTGACTCATTTCTATGGGTGTGTCGTGGCAATCTGCCTGGCACTGTCTTTCTGGAGGGCAGTCGGGTGCCAGTGGCAGGGTGGCAGCATTACTCTCCGTGAGTGGTATATCAAGTGTCAGCCGTCATACGGGTGCGCATCATTTTTTACTGTGTTTGGCTATCAGCAGGCTGCTCTGTGGCATCTCACTGTCCTCCGCGCTACAAACTGCTCAGTGGCGGTCTCACTGTCCTATGCGCAACAAGGTACTCTGTGGCAGTCTCAGTGTCCTCCACTTGCTTGGCGGTCAGGAGGCTGCTCTGTTGCAGTCTCACTGTCTTCCGCGTGCTCGGCTGTCAGGAGGCTGATCTGTGGCAGTCTCGCTGTCCTCCACGTTATCGGCTGGCAGGGGTCTGCTCTGTGGCAGTCTCACTGTCCTCCGCGTGGTCGGCTATCAGTAGGCTGCTCTGTGGCAGTCCGCCTGTCCGCTGCGTGCTCGGCTGTCAGCAGACATATGTGGTCATTTGTGCACGGGGTGAATTTTGCCCGTAGACCAGTCTCTTTGTTGACAGCTGTGTACAGGGGGCCCGGTGACAGTACGTCACTCTCCGAGACAGCTGTGCGCAGGCTGCTGTGTGACAGCATGCAGCCCCCAAGGCTAACTGTTTGCAGCCTCATCTGCTGCAGTCCCATTGCCCTTTCGTTGTGTGCCAGAATTCATGCTGCTTTATGGCAGTCGCATTTAACTTGCTGTGGGCTGCGGACAGAGGTACGTTTTGTTGCGGTCTCACTGTCCTCCGTGTAGGGATGTGTCAGAAGGTTTGGCAGGTGAAGCCTCGCTGCCCTCCTTGTGGGTGCTGTTAGTGGGCTGGGCTGTTATAGTCAGTCCCACTGTCCTCGCTGTGGACAGCTCCTGAAGGGTGCGCTCGGCAGTCTCTCAGAATCTTTGGGTAGCATGTCCGCCGCATGCTTTTTGGCAGCCGCCTCGCTGCACTTCCGGTGGGGACCTTTGTCTATGTTGTTCTGTTGGAGCCTCACCCGCTCCATTGCAGGGTGATGCTGGGAGTCTTATTGTCCTGACAACGGATGTCTCCTGTCTGTCCTGCTGTAGTCTCGCTGTCTAGTCTTAGAACAGTGTCTACGAGGGGCTCTGTTGCAATCTCACTATCACCCTTTCCAAACTGTCTACAAACTGCCCCGGTCTTTTAAATGTCTCTTTTTGGAAGGTATTTTTAAAGGTGCTCTTCAGCCTTCCTCACTATTGTCCTCTTCTTTGATTTGTACCCTCAGACCCTCCTAGAAACGCTCCTCCTGCCCGTCTGATCCTTTCCAGGTGCATCTCTTCTCCGCCCACCCCCCCAACCCTGACAGAAACTCCTCACGCTACTCTATGAACCTCGCTTAGAGTACTACTGCTCCCTTCTCTCCTCCACATCACCCCTATATTCCCCCGGACTCCTGGCTCTCCCATCTTCACCTTTCTTCCTATAATCCTTATTTGCCTTACGTCTCCCCCTCACACCCCATACTGTCCGGCCGGGCCAGCCCGCTGCTCTTCGTTCTCTTCCTCTCCCTTCTTCACGGCCCTCCCCAGAGCTCTCACGCACCTTTGTTCACTCACACCTCCTTCCTGTTCCCACGCACCTCTTTCCCTCAACCATTTCTTTCCCTCCCTCTGGATTCCTCAGCTCAGTCTCCCCATTGCACTTCCAGACACCCTTCCGTTCACCTCATCTGCTTGCTCCCCCTCCCCCCCCCCCCCCCCCGCTGCTTCTCATTCCTTGGAATGTTAATGCGCTATAAACTGTTTCTTTTAGCAACATTTATTTTAAGTATTCTGGCTCTGAGCTGTTGACGCACTAGGAATAAAAGCGGGCAGTAAATATGCATTAATGCTGTATGTGGGTATTAAACTGGTACTTATAAAGGGAAATATGCCAGGACAGTGTTAACAAGTTTTACGAGCATTAAAAATGCAACAAGTCTCGCCTTAGATTAAGTTATAGCCATTGGCTTTGCTAATGGTATTGCATAGCAAAGCAAATGGCTTTAACTTAATAAAAGGCGAGACCTATTGCATTTTCAATGCTTGTTGTTTTTATTCATTTACATATATTACACCTTTGTTCCCCCTCTCTTCCCCCATTTATGCCATTCATTATGGCTTTGTTATTTTTACCGGCGCGCCACCTTATAACTTTTAACTAGGCTCCGTATCCCCTTTCCTCCCCCACTGCACGTACTCCCTAAAGGCGGACGTAGTCTTAATTGATGAAATCTGCTCTCATATTGACATGCTAAATGCTGGTCGACCATCTCGTTTTGCGTGGCTCATCCAACTCGTTTTTTTTATCGACGTGCAAAATAATGGCAACCGCGCGTCTCGTTGCACGCAGCTCACCCAACTCGTAAAAACTGCACTCTTCCTGGGGAAAACAACTTGCCCCTCTCATATCTCATTGAAGCAGAATCCCCTGCAGACTATCTCTGGGTTTCAAAAACCTTCCTTCACCCTGTCTGCGCGGATTCAACGACCCCCCACCTATCCTTCAAATGACCTGGGCAAAGAGCCCCCACCTTCCTTGATCTGCTGAAGATTGTGTGCCACATCTTGCAGCACTTTCTCCAGCATGGCACACCAGCAGGTGACCAGTTCGCAAAAGGCCCTAATGCTGGAGCTCAAGTCCCTGCAGGAGGAACCAGTGAAGGTTTCAGCATCCGCTGGTGGACGTGTCGGATCTCTAAACTGGGAGGTGGCTGTTGCACGCTCTCGTCACCAGGTAGCAGTCACAAACCCCGCCGTACGTTTTTTATTTTGTGGGTTACCACTGGCGCAAACATGGGGATTACACGTCCAAGAGGCATATCAGCAACAACCGGCGATAATTATCGCTAAGCGCACTTAGCGCTAGGATAATTATCGCCGGCTAGCGTGGATTTTTATCGCTGAGATAGCGTGCTATTAGCAACGCTTATCTCACAAGCGATAAAAATCATCACGCTAACTGCCTAACTTGAGATTATCGCTGGAAACCCAGGGATAATCTCACGCAATGTGGCGTTAGCTTGTTGATAGGGCCCCACAAACTTAGCCATGATATCCACCTTCCATAGGATATCATGGCTAAGTCAGTCCTGAAGCAGGCGTGCCTGCATTCCCAGGGTGGCTCAACAAGTACTTGTAAATGAAGATGGCCTGGGAGCCCAGCTAGGCACGTTTCCAGGCTGTCTTCATTTACATGCAGTCCTTGAAATGGTTAAAGAACACACACATTCTCATGATGCTAACGAATGATTAACTCAACTTGCAATTATTTTTCGTTTAAGGTTTCTGTATTATTTTATATGAAGGTAACTGAAAGCGGAAAACCAAGACACAAAATGTTTTGTTCCTTTTAGCCATGTGGTGGCAAAAAAATATTCTTCAAGTGTTTTGTTTTTCACTTTCAGGTAACTGCCTGTAAAATACTGGAGAGAGAAACTAATCAGATAGAAATACATTGTTTATGCTATGAAATTTCATTTGGGTAATGTGAGTGGCCACTGCAGATGTGAGTAACAGTGACTTGTGTATTTATAGTGCTACAAGGCCCCTGCCTGGAGCAGGAAGCACTGTGAATATTCAAGGCATTATTTTAAAAATGTATTATTCATGTTATAAGTTAGACTGCGGCAAAATGATTTGATGTTTAAGATAAAGTAAGTGCTTTAAGCTTGTATATTTTAGAAATAGGTAAATAATACCTAGTGCGCACATTTGTCTATTAAAAGTACACTTTTTAGAACTCATCTTACTCCCTAACATTGAGTATCAAAAAGAATTAACTCATTGTCCCCAGATGGCCTCAGGTGAATCCATCAATTAAAGTCTAAACTGGCTTCCAAGCAGCCTTTACATTTGGTGATTAACCTATTGCACACATTTACATTCTTTCAGGTAGCAGGCACCCTGGTGAGAGCTTCACATCACAGGAAAACTCCTGCCCACCTCAACCCGCCCTCCCTTCACTTTTACACAGAGGCTCTTCAAGGGCCACAATAACTGTTCAGGGATGGTTGTTTTTTAACAAAAAGTATGTGAACTGCTTTTGTAAAATGAAAAAAGCCAGGGGCATGTGGGCCCCCTTAGATCCCGCCCACTTCGACCTCTGTTTACATGCACATGTCCTTCAAGGTGAGTCCAGTGGGTGACAGGGAGGAGGCCAGCGCGGTCATGTCGGACTGAGCGCTCTGATCGTCCAGACCCCTTGGGTCACAGAGTAACGGTCAGGAGAAAGAGGAAAGTAGTGAGATCTTTGGATAGCACCAAAGAGATAGTCCGGGGGGGGGGGGGGGGAGTACTGCTATATGGGGGTCTGGGGATATTTTTTTAGATTACAAATGATAGAGACAGCTTCCTCAGAGAGATGCCTTGAGGAGGGCGTTGTGTTTTGGGGGCTTCTTTTTCATGGGGCTTTCTAGTGCAGTAGGTGCTGTTCCATTGGGACCCAGGCTCGCAACGCCCCAATTATGGTCAATTTCAGTTTTGGTTTGATATATTTGTGCTTTTCGAAATCTCACATATAATGGGGATTAAAAACTACAGGAAAATACCCCTGAAATGATCTCCTAAGCGCTGTCCGGGAGCTCACCCTTTCCCCTCCCACTGTCCTTTTTCTTGTCATACATTTTTGTAGGGGGGGCCTGGCGCCAAAACATTTGGCTTGGGGGGGGCTCAGAGTAAAAAAGTTTGAAGAACCAAAAACAAACTGCAGAAATATTTCCGAGCAGTTGAACAGCACTCCCATGCAACAACTTCTCGTCGCACAAACCAAAACACGCTGGGGTTAGTACCACCAAATAAGAAGAATATCCTCTTCTCAAAATATGGGGCTATTTATATTTCTTCGTTCACGGATTTGGCACTTTATTTTTTTTTAAACTCTGAAAGCAGAGATTCAGTGCAAATGCAATAAAAGCATAGGGTGCAAAGGCACATTTGTTTGTCTGAAAAACAATTATTTTTAATGCCCCAAACACCCGTGTTTAAGCTTTTTCTGTTGAGCAAAGAGAAAATAAAATGTAATGATGTTTTTTTTTTAGTTTCATTTTTTTAGTCTATGCTTCACAGCTATGGCAAAGCCTATTTGTCCAAACAGCGCGACCTATTGGCTTTGCCAATGCTTGTTTTTAAAGCAGCCCGATTTCCTTAAAGGATAGAGGGATGTTATTTTTTTTTAAGTTTCAAAGAGAATTGGCAGTGGTCGCCTGCACCACCGTCTACTAACTCTGAATCTTTCACACCAATTCACAATGGGAAAGTAGTTCCAAGGGAACATATTCCATTTTGCACATAGGTTACCACCTCAACTTAGGAATCAATAACTTTCCAATGGTTTGCAAACGGAATTCTGGTCTGAAGCCGTTGATATATTGGTACTGATCCTGTATTTGGAAGGGACACCTAAAACAAACCCTGGTCTAAATTAACTTTAGGAGTCAGTAAAACTTTACCAAATTCTAATGTAGTTAGTAACTTAAGAATAACATTTTTTTCAGGGTCCCAAACTTTGAATCAGTGTTGCAACCACAAAAAAATGTTTGTACATTTGGCCCGAAGTCTCATCCCTTTGTTCGGAATCTGGGTCATGCTCATGTGCAACACAACATGTTCTTGTTTGAGTTTATTGGGAAGGAGAGCAGACAGTTGAATGTGAGCCTGCATCATTACTGGCCTTGTGATCCTGGACAGGCTCATCCTCATATGTGGAGGGCAAGAACCCAGTCTGTCTGCCTTACCAGGCAGAGCTGTTTCTGCCTCTGGACAGGTCTTCACACAAGGCGATTAGACCGGATGGGAATTACATTAATAGAAATTATGAAGCAATCGGGAGACTTCTTTTTCTAGAAGTCTTGTGCGCTAACATCTTTAGAATGTCTTTTGGGAACTATTTCAACTAAATATTTTTCACCCATTAGTCTTGTGGGACAAAGGCTGTAATAGCAGTCAATAGAAGACGCCTAGTCTTGATTCAACCTCATGCATCTTTAGTTCACCATCCCACACTTCCTGTATCTTTATCTCATGAATACCAAGGCTGCCTAGTCTTGGTTCAACCTCACGCGTGTTTAGTTCACCACTTACACTTCCTGTATCTATCGATTATGAATAGCAATGCTTCCTATTCTTGATTCAACCTCACGCATCTTTAGTTCACCCCCTACACTTCCTGTATCTATAGCTATGAATACCAACGCTTCTGATTCTTGATTCAACCTCACGCATCTTTAGTTCAACCCCTACGCTTCCTGTATCTATCGCTTATGAATATCAACGCTTCCTATTCTTGATTCAACCTCATGCATCTTTAGTTCACCCCTTACACTTCCTGTATCTATCGCTTATGAATATCAACGCTTCCTATTCTTGATTCAACCTCACGCATCTTTAGTTCACCCCTTACACTTCCTGTATCTATCGCTTATGAATACCAATGCTTCCTATTCTTGATTCAACCTCACGCATCTTTAGTTCACCCCTTACACTTCCTGTATCTATCGATTATGAATACCAATGCTTCCGATTCTTGATTCAACCTCACGCATCTTTAGTTCACCCCCTACGCTTCCTGTATCTATCGCTTATGAATACCAATGCTTCCTATTCTTGATTCAACCTCACGCATCTTTAGTTCACCCCTTACACTTCCTGTATCTATCGATTATGAATAGCAATGCTTCCTATTCTTGATTCAACCTCACGCATCTTTAGTTCACCCCTTACACTTCCTGTATCTATAGCTATGAATACCAACGCTTCTGATTCTTGATTCAACCTCACGCATCTTTAGTTCACCCCTTACACTTCCTGTATCTATAGCTATGAATACCAATACTTCCTATTCTTGATTCAATGTCACGCATTTTTAGTTCACCCCTTACACTTCCTGCATCTATCGCTTATGAATACCAATGCTTCCTATTCTTGATTCAACCTCATGCATCTTTAATTCACCCCTTACATTTCCTGTGTCTAGAGCTTATGAATACCAATGCTTCCTATTCTTGATTCAACCTCACGCATCTTTAGTTCACCCCCTACGCTTTCTGTATCTATAGGTAATGAATACCAATGCTTCCTATTCTTGATTCAACCTCACGCCTCTTTAGTTCACCCCCCTACACTTCATGTATCCATAGCTTAGGAATAGCAAGGCTTCCTAGTCTTGATTCATCCTAAAGCATCTTAAGTTCACCCCTTACACTTCCTGTATCCATAGCTTAGGAATACCAACGCCTCCTATTTTTGATTCAACCTCACGCATCTTAGCTAATGAATACCAATGCTTCATAGCCTTGATTCAATCTGAAGCATCTTTAGTTCACCTCCCTACACTTCCTGTATCTTAATTGACTGAATACCAAGGCTTCCTATTCTTGATTCAACCTCACACCTCTTTAGTTCACCCCTACACTTCCTGTATCCATAGCTTATGAATACCAACGCTTCCTATTCTTGATTCAACCTCACGCATCTTTAGTTCACCCCTTACACTTCCTGTATCTATCGATTATGAATAGCAATGCTTCTGATTCTTGATTCAACCTCACGCATCTTTAGTTCACCCCTTACACTTCCTGTATCTATAGCTATGAATACCAACGCTTCTGATTCTTGATTCAACCTCACGCATCTTTAGTTCACCCCTATGCTTCCTGTATCTATCGCTTATGAATACCAATACTTCCTATTCTTGATTCAACGTCACGCATCTTTAGTTCACCCCTTACACTTCCTGCATCTATCGCTTATGAATACCAATGCTTCCTATTCTTGATTCAACCTCATGCATCTTTAATTCACCCCTTACATTTCCTGTGTCTAGAGCTTATGAATACCAATGCTTCCTATTCTTGATTCAACCTCACGCATCTTTAGTTCACCCCCTACGCTTCCTGTATCTATAGGTAATGAATACCAATGCTTCCTATTCTTGATTCAACCTCACGCCTCTTTAGTTCACCCCCCTACACTTCATGTATCCATAGCTTAGGAATAGCAAGGCTTCCTAGTCTTGATTCATCCTAAAGCATCTTTAGTTCACCCCTTACACTTCCTGTATCTATAGTTATGAATACCAACGCTGCCTATTCTTGATTCAACCTCAGGCCTCTTTAGTTCACCCCCTACACTCCCTGTATCCATAGCTTATGAATACCAACGCTGCCTAGTCTTGATTTAACCTCACACATCTTTAATTCACCACCCTTCATGTCCTATTGCTTCATTTCGCTCTTGCAGTCTCTGTTTTCCTGTCTTCTCTCTTTCTCCTTCTTGCTACCTTTTCTGCCTTTCACGATCTGGATCCAAGTCTGACATTGAAAATGAGCCATGGTCAGGAGGAGCCTAGCACGCATCCAAGATGGTCGCGTGAGCACAGGGCTCCCCGGACCCTCGCTGCTCCTCGGAACTTATCCTGACTTTATCCTGACTTGGTTGACGGATTCTGGAAGATGAACGTTGGCTGAACCCGAAACTCTTTTCAGAAACCAAATCGGACCTGGGAGACCTGATCTATGGTGGTTTGAACTTTTGAGGCCCAACTGATGGCTGTGCCCGGTGCGAAGGTGAACTGTGGAGCCGGGGCATAGTTGAACAACAACGGCATCGGGGCTGTGCCAGCGGCCGTCTCATCACTTTCGGTTTCACTTTTGGATCTCTGAGTGGCTGGACAGTGGAGTTGCTTTGTGCGGCTGGGTTTTCACTCGGCCTTCGCTTCGTGCCTTTGCCTCCGCCTGAAACCAGTGTGCCCATTGACTTTGATCCTCTCGCACCGCCACATTGCGGTCCCTGGTACGGCTCGTGTCGGCTTTGCCTGTGCCACTTTGCCGCTTGCTCGGTGGTCCCCTTCGGCGAGCGTGGTTCAACATGGGAGGCAGAGGGGATCCCGAGAGGCGTAATACCAAGACATCCCTACGTGGGGGACCGGTCCAGACCAACAACATGGACCGCTACACTCATGGTAAAGGGTCCCCTGGGACGGACAGTGTTCTCCCGGATGACGCTGGGGGTGTTGCGTCCACCCCTCCGGCTTTGTCACTGCAGGACATCATGGGCGCCATTAACGGCATCAAGGAGACCATCGCTAAGCAGTACGAGGCCTTGGCCCGTAAAATCGACACGGTGGCCATTGATGTTACGCTAATTCGGGCGGATCTCTCTAAGACCAATGAGAGGGTTCAATCGCTGGATTTGCGGACGTCCACCCTTGGTACGGATGTGTCGGACCTGCAGACTGCTCTCGGCGACCTCAAGTCGGCCAACGACCTGATGGCCCGGCGGCTGGAGGACTTCGAGGGACGGGCTCGACGCAATAATATCCGCGTCATAGGTGTTCCAGAGACCTCCGACAATCGCCCGGTGGATCTTATGGTTGAGGAACTCATCCTCAAACAGCTTGCTCCCGCTGGCCTGAGTAAGTTCTTTGCCGTGGAGCGGGCCCATCGAGTCCCAGGCGGTCGGCCGCGACCGGGAGCTCCCCCGAGGCCTATTGTCGCAAAACTTTTTCACTACAGAGACCGAGATGCGATTCTGCAGGCCTCACGGGTACATGGCCCGGTCCGATATGAGAACTCATCCGTTAACTTTTTCCCGGACTTCACCCAACTTGTCCAGAAACAGCGGATGGGTTTCCAGGGGGTGAAGCGCCGTCTCCGGGACCTGGGTCTTAAGTACTCGATGCTTTTTCCTGCTAGTCTCCGAGTGGAATACGAAGACCGGACTACCTTTTTTGACTGTCCTGCGACTGTGAGTGACTGGCTGGATTCTCTGCCGGACCGGGGTGACCGGCCTGGGCCTTCTGGTGGTGCCGAGGGTGGCGGGCCTCCTTCGGAGTGACTTTTGGTCCTTGACTTTGACATTTTGTTTTGTTCGGCTGGGTTCTACTTCTTTTGTACATTTTGTTTAATTATGATCTGTGTTGGGGGCGGGCAGGGACGGGTCCCTTTCCTCCTCCGGGGTCTTTTCGTAGAATGGGGTTTGTAGGGCGACAGGCACACTGCAAGTTGGGGTGGTTTTCTGGACCGCAGGGGTGCAGGGTGGGGGGAGTTGAATTTGGGGGGGGGTTGGTGGGTGGGAGGGGTTGTTTGGATTTGTGTTTTTTGTTTTCAAGGCGAGGTATTGGCTCTGCTTCAGTTTCAGGTGTCGCGCTATTTGCTGGGGGACCCTTGATCTACTGGAGGGGATGGGGGGGGACGGGTTGAGACTGATGTCTTGGAACGTCAACGGATTGGGGGATCGTATCAAACGGGGTGTTGTGCTGCAGTATTTGCGTCGTTTGACTCCTGATGTGGTATTCTTACAGGAGACGCATCTGGTTGGTAATGTTTGTCATGCCATGAACAGGGGGGGATACCAACTCGTGGCCCATTCCGGTGTCACCACTGGCTCTAGAGGGGTGGGCATTCTCCTACGATCTTCACTTCCGCTAGAGATCACCAGGGTTGTCCTAGACGATAGAGGGCGCTATGTGGCTCTGACTGGGAGGTGGGAGGGACAGTCCCTTTCCTTGGTTTCGGTTTATGTTCCCCCGGGCCTCCAGAACTCCACTTTCTCAGACTTGGGTCGTATGCTGCTTGAGCTTCCTGACAGTCTTTTGCTTATGGGTGGGGATTTTAATTCGGTTGTTTCGGGTGATTTGGATCGCCACCCGCCCAGGGCCCTCCCTGCTGCCCAGGCGTGGCTCGGCGGACTCTTGGATACCTTCGGTCTGGTGGATTGTTGGAGGTTAATGCATCCGACACAGTGTCAGTACACATTTCACTCTGGGGCCCATGGGAGTCTCTCCAGATTGGATTATTTTCTTATGCCCGCGGCCCAGACTGCCCGGATTCGAGAGGTAAAGCACTTGGCCCGGGGTATCTCTGATCATTCCCCACTGTGGTTGCTTTTCGACACCGGGATGCGGTCCGCTGGGCGGATCGCCCCTATTAACCCTTGGTACTTGCGAGACCCCAAGATTCATGATAGCCTTGTTAAGTCGATTGATCAGTATTTTCTCGAGAATGAGGGGTCGGTGTTGTCCTCAGTGTCCCTGTGGGAAGCCTTCAAAACAGTGCTCCGCGGGCATGCCCTATCCCAGATAGTGGAGGCTAAGAGGGTTAAGAATGAGGCGGTGGTGAAGCTGGAGACTGAAATATCGGGGCTGGAGGCAGCTTTGGAGGCGGGTGTCACTCAGGATGGGCTTCATGCCCTCAGCTTGAAGCAGTTTGAATATAAGTCTCTTGTCACTGACGCTGCCAAGATCATGTATAGGGAGCAACAGGGTAGGTTGTATGATGCCGGGGACAAGGCGGGTAAACTGATTGCTTGGTTGGATAAGAAGGAGAGAGTGAATCGTGTGGTCCCGGAGCTTCGGGTTTCGGATGGAGTGTGTGTGACTGACCCTGGTGAGATTGTGGAGTGTTTTGCTGACCACCTCCGGACGGTGTACTCCCCGGTGTCTGATAGAGATGAGGATGACTCTCGTCTCTTGCTGCGGGATATTGCCTTGCCCGGCCTATCCGTCGAGGACCGAGAGCAGATGGATGCCTCCCTGTCTGTCGACGAGATTGCTACCGCGATTCGTTCCCTTGGCTCAGGCAAGGCTATGGGCCCCAACGGACTGCCGATTGAACTGTATAAACTACGCCCGGATAAAATCACGCCCTTCCTCCGTCGTATGTTTCTGGAGTCGCTCGAGCGGGGTTCCCTTCCCGACGACCAGCGTCTGGCTACTATAGTTGTTATTCCCAAGGACGGTAAGCCACGAGACCGCTGTGCCTCATATAGGCCTATTTCCCTACTAAATGCCGAACCGAAAATCCTTGCCAAGGTCCTCGCTAATCGCTTGCTGAGAGTTATATGTGATTTGATACATCCGGATCAATGCGGCTTTATCCCTCATCGTAATACCGCTCTCAACTTGCGGCGTCTACATGGCGTCCTCGCTAGGGCGGAGTACTTCTCTGAACCGGCTATATTGGTTTCCTTAGACGCCACGATGGCCTTTGATACCATCGAGTGGCCATTCCTTTGGGCCGTATTGGCGAAGTTTGGCTTTGGGGAGGGATTTATTAGTTGGGTGAAGCTCCTCTATGCTGGTCCAATGGCTCAGGTTGTTGTCAATAGGCGGGTTTCTCGGCCCTTCGCTCTCGGGAGGGGTACTAGGCAGGGGTGCCCGTTGTTCCCTCTGCTCTTTGCTCTCGCCTTGGAACCGCTCGCTGCCTGGCTCCGCTGGGAGCCCTCGATCAGAGGGATCCGGTGGGCCCCGGGCTTCGAGGATCGGGTCTCGTTGTACGCGGATGATATTCTTCTGTACCTCACCTCGCCGCGGAAGTCGCTCAATGTGCTTTTTGATGTCCTTACTTCCTTCGGGAGAAATTCGGGTTTGATAATTAACTGGTCCAAATCTTGTGTGTATCCTATCTCCGGTGGCCTTCCTCTCTTGCCGCCTCGGCTTCCGATCCAAACATCTCAATCCGGCTTTAAATACTTGGGGGTATACGTTTCGATGGATCCGGCGGTCCGCTACGAGCAGAATCTCCTGTCTCCCCTCCGGCGTTTGAGGGCGGATACGGCTTGGTGGTGTAAGTTGCCCTTGTCTCCACTTGGTCGCGCAGCACTGTTTAAAATGATGTCCCTTCCCAGATTTCTTTACGCACTCCAGAACTCCTTCGATATCATTCCGGCGGCCTACTTTAGGGAAGTGGAGAGTTTGCAGAGGAGACTGGTTTGGGACGGTCGTGCGCGTATCGCTTTGGCAAAGCTGACTCTTCCCTGGTATGACGGGGGCATCGCGCTTCCTGACATTAGAAGGTACTATTGGGCCTCCCAGCTGTCTGCCATTAACCATGCTACGTACGCTCCTGGTTCGAACCCGGCATATGAGATGGATAAATTCCTGCTTCCCGGCGGTAACTATAACAGAGCGCTTTACTCTCGATCTGCCGGAAGGACCCTCACGGGCCCTACTAGGATTGCGGTACGTGTGTGGAAGGCGGCGAATGTAGCTGTGGGCTGGAGTGAGCGGTTAACGTGTGCTACTCCTCTATTCGCCTCAGAGCGCTTGGGAAGCCTCTGGACAACGAAAGGCTTTGAGCACTGGGATACGATCGGCATTAGCAGAGTGGGGGACCTATGGGTTAAAGGCGCGGTTAAATCCTTCGCGGCGCTTCAGAGCGAGTACGAGCTTAGTGAAAGGGAGTTCTTCCGCTATGCCCAGGTTCGGCACGCCCTACTCTCGGTCTTTGGGGAGGGGACCACGGTCCCTGTTTCTTCGCCTCTCGAGGACCGTATACTCGACGGACACGTCCCCGACAGTACTATCTCCCTGATTTATAAAAAACTAATAAATAATCGGGCTGATCTCTTGGTGCGTCTTCGGGAGGCATGGACGGGAGATGGGGTTGAGTTGGACGACGAGGACTGGCAGTCTGCGCTGTCATCCCCTAAGGAGGTTGCCATCCCGGCCCGTCTCCGTCTGGTCCAGCTTAAGATTCTCCATCGTGTCTATGTGACGGGTCCCCGTTTGGTCTCGATGGGGTTTTCTGACGACGGGCTCTGTAAGCGTGGCTGCGGACTCAGTGCCACCTTTCTCCACATCCTCTGGGAGTGCCGCGAGGTGGCGGAATATTGGCGCCAGGTGCATGATGTTATGAAACGAGTCACTGGGGTCGCTCTGCTGCCGGAGGTGCGCCGATGTGTTCTGAATGTGTGGGAGCCCAATGACTATAATGCGGCCCAGGCTCGGTGGGCGGCCCTTGGGAACATGATCGCAAAGAGAGATATTGCGCTTCTTTGGGGTTCCCAACGGCCTCCCACCGTGTCCGTATGGAAGGAGAACATGGACTGGTGCATGTTCAGGGAGAAGACGGTGTATGTGGCTCGTGGTAAACCGGGGGCGTGGGGTAGAATCTGGGGTCAGTGGAATGTGTATCGAGGGACTATCTGTTCTCCCCCCCTGGTGGATACGTCTGAGGTTGCCTTGTCCCCCTGATCCTTGAGGGTTCCTTGCTTAATTTGTTCATCTGAGTATAGATTTGGTTTTCCCGTGGCCCCCCCCTCCCTCTCAGACCCCCTTTTTATTGACCACCCTAGGGTGGTCCTATGTGGAGTTCCTCTGCTGTGGTTAGACGCCCTTTCAATGTTTTTCGCCTTGCTTTTTGTTTTTCTTTACTTTTGTTGATATTTATGTAAAAAAGGGTCTATCCTGACTTCCCTTATGTGCAGCCTGATCTCCTGTAATTTAGCGGAGCCCCTGCGGGCCAGTCATTGTTTTTGAACTGCTTGATCATTTCTGAATACTAGCGGCCGGCCCAGGAGGTTGTAGGCCCGTGCTTGTACCCTTTTTCTCTGCACAATAAAATTTAAAAAAAAAAGAAAATGAGCCATGGTGGTTGGAAAAAGGAGGGCCAATGCCCACCACCTACAAACACCGTCACAAAGTAAGCATTTGGAGGGATCATGACACAGGGCCACAGCTGTACTCTGGAATGAGTTTTTCCTGCATAGCGGTTTGGGTGCCCCAGACCCCTCATGTCTCTACAGCAGTAACTAGTGACTCTCCTGCACCTGTGATGACCAGGCGCATGTGCTTGTTTCCGAGTCTGCATCATTTCACAGTGTTGCACACAGCAGTCTAATTGTGTTACACACTTTTACATTCAACGTCTTTGGACCTCCTTGTCTCTTGCTTGCACCTGATTAACTTAGCTGTTTGCATGCGATGTCAATTGCAAACAAGCAGTGGCAAAGCTCATCCGCCTGTGCTGCATTTTCAGTTAGAAAGAAGCCTGACCCACTGCCTTTTCCGGATCCACGAGGAGCGATGGATTTGCATTCCAGCAGCCGCCTGCGGGCAGACACAGGGGAGCTGTCAGGCACGCGGAGTCTGATCAGAGGCCCAGCTTCTGTATGTGGACGCCAAAGGGACTTTCCTCTAATGGGAATCACTAAAGGAACAACCTTGTGGCATCTCTAGTGATCCATTAGCTTTGCTCTAAAGTGAACCTGTATATCGTGCATTGAATAACATGCACTGGCAAAGCCAGCAGGTCCGGCTTGCATTTTGAGTCTTGACTAAAACAGTTAAAAAAAACTTGCATTAGGGGGAACACAAAACAACAAGCATTGGCAAAGCCAATATATTTACCCTCAGGGAATTGTATTGACTTTGTCATTTTTTTTACATATTGAAGAGCAGTAGAGCTGCTGCACAATATCACTTAAAGTAAAAAAAAAAGAAGCTCTATGACACGGACAATGACAAACCCAATAGACTTTGCATGGGTGAAACCTAATGGCTTTGCCAGTTTTTTTTAAAGTAGCGCAAATTATTTGAGTTGCTGTTTAACCTGGCTTCATGTTAAAACAAGCATTTACAATGCAATGGTCTCGGCATTGGTAAAGTTAGAGCTATTGGCATTGCTCATGACATTATTTTTGTTTATGTTTTTGTTTTTAAAACATTTAAAGAAACGGCATTGTTATTTACAATGTCAATAGCTTAATCACTCTCAAATGCGAGACCTATTGCATTTACACCCACACACAGAGCCACCTACACACACACTGATTAAGCTATTGACATTGTAAATAACAATGCCGTTTCTTTACATGTTTTAAAAACAAAAACATAAACAAAAATGTCAAGAGCAATGCCAATAGCTGTAACTTTAACAATGCCGAGACCGTTGCATTGTAAATGCTTGTTATTGTTGATTTCAGTGAAATTACCATTTTTGTTAGCTCTCTGGGTCGGTAATGGGGGGGGGTCACTTTTCTTTTGGTTCCCTAATGGGGGGGGGGGCTTTTCTTTTGGTTCCCTGGCCTATTTTTTGTCCCAGTCTGAACCTGACAGATGTTTGGATGGAGGAGAAAGTGGAGCTGTTCCAGGGAGGTTCAACCTCACGTGCTTGGTGACGCCTCAGAGCTGTGGAGGAGAATTTTAACTTTCTGGCTACTCCTTAGACCTAAAACCTATATACATCACACACTAGTTCAGAGACTCTGCTCACTAACACCCAGCCGCAGAGAAAATCCAACAAACACCAATCTACACTCACTCAGAAGGGGCAGGGCTGGTCTCAATACATCCTCGTGTAACGAGCCTCAGCAGTAGTTTTTCGAAGTTCTATATTCACTTCTTACTTTGGTGGTGTAAAAATGCAATATAAAGTAGAGAAGTCCTCTCTGGGCGAAAGTAAAGGAGGGAAGTGAGACTTACGCAGAGGTTGGGGTAATGAGAATAAGACCGAAGGAGGACAGGCCCGGGAGAGTGGAATAGAAGGTGAAACATGGGAAATAAAGTAGGAGAGAAAAAAGGGGGCCTTAGAAATGTGGACATACAATAGCGCGAGTGAGAAGATGGGAGCTGCTGTGACAAGGGGATAGAAAAAGAGAGGGTTACAGGCGGACAGAAAGGGAAAGGAGAATGCCTATGGAAGGGAGACAGCGTGGCGCTGCAAACAGCGTGAAGAGGAGAGCGATAGAAGCAAGGGCGGCGTACAGCAGGATAGGGGAGGGTCAGAGGGGATCACGAAAAGGGAGAGAGGCGCTCGAGAGGCAAACACAAGCAGAAGGGGAGGGCTGAGAGGAGGGGCAGAGCGGTCCAGGAGGGGGCGTGTAACCAACCCGGAGGAAGCGAAAATGGCAGCAAAATTACAACAAGCGTTCTCAATTGTTTGTAAATTGCTATTGCATGAATGCAGGACGAATAGTAACAAATCACTTTTGTTTTTAACGAAATCTATAAAAGTAGCAGATCGAACAAGCCACCCACATCTCAGTGCACGCCCTGTCCCTCTGGAGTCAAGCTATGCCAGCGCGCAGGAACAGTCTATACTAACCCATATTTCACAGGCACAAACCGATGTCTCACCCTTTACTCCTGGGGTCTCATTAGTTATGAAGAGTCGCATTTTAGAAGGAGCATTTATTTCAGAAAGAGGCGTGTTAAAAACAATATTTCCAGCATCCAAATATTTTCCTTCAGTGAGTGATTTCTAATTACAGGAAGATTAATGATTTAATCTGAGCTAGAATCAGTAAGGGCCATGCGCCTTGCTCCTGCTCATTCGGGTTCCAGCTCCATTAATCAACGGAAGTTTCAAATGTGAGGCTCGATGTTTATTGTGGTAACCTTCTGTGGATCCTCTGACCTGCTGGGAAGCCCAAGGAATACATCACAAGGATCATCACTGTCAGGGCGCCGGCCGCATCCACGCACGACAACGTCGAACTGCGCCACAGGCGCGCGCCAGTGAATCACGCATGCATTATTTACCAGCGCGCTCCATCTTCATAAAAGAAGCGGCGGAGATTACAGTTTAAATCCAGAAATCCATGTGAAGATTTTCGTGAGTTTAATTAGGAAAGGTTGGGTCGGTTCCGAGGGCACCGGAAGACACCACCGCCTTTCTCCGAGGCAGAGCAGAAATGCCTCGGAGAAACGCAGCGTCCTTTTCGGATTCGGGGGTGTGTTTTGCTGTTGTCTCCTCCCTGAGACTTCTCGCAAAAAACACGCCCCCCGATCCGAAAAGGACGGGGCCTAATAGGAATGACTGACCTCTTCTCCAATGGCTGGCCAGCATTCAAGAGGCCAGCCAATGGAGAACAGGGGAGAAGAGGGGCGGGTTCAAGCTCCTCTTCTCCAAGTCATTAAATCTCGGAGCGAGACTGCGCAAGCGCAGCCTTCGCAGCCGAGACCTAAAAAGTTGTTTTATTTTTTACTTTAAGCCATGTGGTATAGCAGCTTAACTGTCTAACATGTAAAAAAGTTGCATGCAATTCCCCTCTAAAATCTATTTTAAAAAACATGTTGCAATCCCCATCTGTAACATCTGCATTGCTTCAGTGCATGTATACAGCGCTCACTGTCCTGTGTCTGCCCCAGAAAGATAGTTCCACTTAAGATTCGTAGATTGTGTTGAAACAGCCCTGTGAATTAATGCAGGTGATAGCCTGCTTGGCTTCTGCTCGGGAGAGGGTAGATAAGGCCCCATCAATCACTGAGCAGATGTAAGACATCAAGCACTGGCTGATGCAAAGACAATGTGCATAATGAATGCATTGTTAGGTTTATGGATGTAGGAAGTGGACATTTTACACCCAGCCAAAACTAAAGAAACCCCTCAAATACCTCACAGCTCTTGAACTGTGGAGATAGGGATGTTTTGGACGAGGACACTGTAAGATGTATGCCTTAAGTTAAAGATTTTATGGAAGGCGAAGAGGGTTCTCAGAGAGGTGAGTCCATTCAAGTCACAAGAGAAAGGGATTTGCTAATTTGGCGAGAAGAGAAGAGAAGGCCAAGAAGGGCGACACCCACAAAGTAAGATCGAGTTAGCCATGCTACATTTTCTTCATTTTGGAAATCGTTCTTTAAAAAAGCCTTTGACGCTGGGTGTTCGTGTGCGCTGGCGCAAACGAGGGTAAACACAGAGTTAGATAACGATAAGGAAACCGCCTCACGGAAATCATGTGTGCCTATGATCTGTTTCTGTACTCAACGCTCACGTTCCTGCTGCATCTCCAAAGAGGAAAACAAGCATTGACAAAGCCACTCGGTCTCACCGATGCAAGAGCTATTGACTTAGTCAGTGTAAATGTCTTTTAGCCAAGAGCACACAATGTAATTGTGTAAGTATGTTTTTGGTATGCGTTCTCCTCCCTCTCTTCATGTTGTTTCTGGAGTCAGTGATTTTGAATGTGTAAATCGCTTTATCTTTCGCTCTTGGCCAGGACTTACATTCGTTTCAAGGGCACGTTAAGATTGCAGGGGCGTCAGGTGTGTCCCAAAAGCAAGCCCTTCTCGTCACCTTTTCATGACAACGACGTAAATTGTACAATGTTCGAGGGAAATCCCTTGTGTCTTTCATAGACTTGTTCACTGTGTTGTCTACACCACACCATTTCCTAGAAATACACTGCTGGTCTTAATCTGTTCCAGAGATAGCGATGCACAGGCCCAGGAAAGCAGCTTAATGGTCAGAGACCCGTAGCTGGCCACTGATGCGTTCTTTACGGGCTCTGAGAGTTAGTGGCAGTGGTTAATTTGTAAAAAAACATAAGTGCCCGGGCTCTCGTATGGACACAGCTTGCACCTCCCAATTTCTCCTGTTAGTGTCGCCTAAAACAGAACCAACTCCTAAAAATGAAAGTGGGGAGATGATGTGGCATAATGGCCAGAGCTGCTGATTTCGGAGCTTGAGAATTAGGTTTGAGTCTCGGCGTAGGATCAACAACCTATGATTCTGGGCAAATCATGTAATATCCTCGTGCCTGCCTTAAATGAATGTGTCCATAACTCGTGCTCATGAAAAGTGCCGGTGTTGATGATTAAGTGCAGGTGCTGAGCACCGGAAGCCACCGGCTCAAATTAAGCACTGGTCAGTGCGCTCTGAGTCACTCAGCTCCGAGTCAATCCGCCATTTCAGACTTAAGTCTATCAGTGCTTAATCATTTATTGTTTAAACATGTTTTGTACTTGCAAGTCACAGGTTCGAATTTGTACAGAGAAGATTTAGGGGCCTATTACGATGGCGGGCGGACTTAGTCCGCCTGCCACTGTACCGGTAAACGGGATCGACCGCCAGGGGTACAGTGATCCCGCAATAGCAATTAGGATGCGGTCGCATCCCGGATATTCAACATTGTGGCGGGCGGTGCTGTAAGCAGCACCCGCCACAATGTTGAATATGCACGTTGTGCATTGGCATGCCCAACGTGACAGGAACCGTGTGGTGCCTGCCACCTTGAGTATGCCATGGTACCCCCCATGTGCACACCCCAACACCCAGGGGGCCCGCAACGGGCCCCCACAGCCAAAACCTTCATGCCTTTCCATGGCTGCATCACCGCCATAGAAAGGCCAAAATCTGCACCTATCCTAATATGGCGGGCGGTACCTGCTAGGCACCGCCACCATATTAAGGCCCAGGACCGCACGGCAGGCAATCGTAACGATTGCCTGCCTGCGGTAAAGCGTCAGACGCTCTTTCCGTCCGCCGCTGTACCCCCCGCCATTGTAATATGGCAGGGGGTAATTGAAGTGCGGGTGGGCAAAGATGTCGGGCAGATCACCACCGCTATTCCGGCGGTGGCGATCCGCCCGACATCATATTGGGCCCCTTAGGCTTCCATCCTTCAAATAATATGAGTAATGTTATCGGTAGCGCCCCCATCTACTAAAAAAACAACTGGAGTTAGTTACTACATTAAAACATGGACTGTTAAAATGATGTTTCATTTTCAGTATGATTTTCATTAAACTTTTCACCAGTTCTTCCTTACGGCTAATAAAACAGGGGGATCGCTACATTCCTCTAGGAAACAAGCATTTGCAATGCAATTAGTCTTGCATTTTTGAGATTTGAGGCCAGATGTGTGACCCGTTTTTGCATGCTCAAACGGGTTTGCGACCCGTTTGCGCATGCAAAAACTTCCAGGGCCATGTACAAACCCTATTTAGCGAGTCACAATTAGGAAGGGGCGTTCCATAGGCGTCACTTCCTAATTGTGACTTGCTACCCTATGTAAGAATGTTTTGCGACCGCAATTGCGGTCTCAAAACACTCACAGTTTACCGCTCACTTCAAAAGGGTGGTAATGCATTCGCAAATGGGAAGGGGTCCTAGGGACCCCTTTCCCTTTGCAAATGCAAGGGAAAATATTTGTTGAGGGGCAGGCAGTGGTCCCAGGTACCACTCCCTGCACTTAACAAATGAAACAAACACTTTCATTATTTTTCTTTTAAATGCATACTGTTTACCTTTAAATAAACACAGGCTGCCTTTTGGGAAAAAAACCCTGCTTTATTTAAAAGCACTCCCAGACATGGAAGTCTGCTGAGCCCAGCAGGCCAGCACACCTGGGAGGGCCGGTCATTCCTAATGGAGTTTGCAAATTGCGAGTGCCTCATGGTTATTGATAAGGCGTGCAATTTGCGACCCCGTTGAGAATCGCTAACAGTGTCTCTGACACTGTTGTACGTGTCATTTTGCGACTCGCAATTGAGCGCAATTTGTGACTCAAAAAATGACGTGGTCGGACTTCTGGCCCTTAGAGATATTGGCCTTGTAAAAGACAATGTCTTTTACCTATGTGTTATGGTTTCGAATGTAGTGGATGTTCCCGGAGTGTTGACTCAGCTCAATCCGGTGAGGACAAAGCCTGCTGAGAGTCCTAAACTGTCCACTATACTCCTGACCCTAATCTGGAGACGATTCTTCAAAGATAACCATGCTGTTCGAGAGTTCAGATAGGCACAGTACAACAGTTTTCCTCTCAACAAAAACAAAAACAAAAAAAACGAATGTGAATACTTTAAATAGTGCATACCACATACTGAGGGGCAGATTTACAAGCCCCCTCGCGCCTCATTTACGCCGTCGTTGCGTCACTTTTGTGACGCAGCGGCGGCGCAAATCCTGCGACATGGTGCGGGGTACTTACAACGTGACGCATCTGGGAGATGCGTCACGTTGTAAAGCCCTGCGCCACATGTAGGCGTTCCTGCACAGGGGGGGGCGTTCCGGCGCAGGAACCCCTCCTAAAAGTGGCTGAGTGAAATCTACAAGATTTCACTCAGTCACTTTTAGACCCATGCTGCATCAAAACCCTGCGCCTGCCTGAAGCAGGCGTAAGGATTGACGCAGCATTAACAAGATAGGGCCCCCCAGAGCATTGCTGGAGCTGCGTTGCGCTTGCGACGCAACTCCAGCAATGCGCCATTTTTACGGCACAGATGCGTCACGCATCTGTGTCATTTTTGCCCCATGGTGCGCCGCATTGTAAATGCGGCGCATCCATGGTGGCGGAGCTGTGGCGCACAATAACTGGGGCATCCCTGCTGATATGCAGGGATGCGCCAGCTATTGTAAATATGTCCCTGAGCTTTCACTTGGCTCTTCCTCCGCGGGGATTTTAACCTGTAGCATCCAAGTGTCAATCCGACACCAGGGCATACATTCTGAGCTGCCTCTGTGGCAGTGTAGAAATAGGTCCAGTACATTGTGGTGGCTACAGACAACTGTCTGTGCTATCTTCATTCTTTGACGACGTTAATTTTCAATTTAACTTACAGGCATTACATTTGCTTAATAAGCAAACCTGTAAAATGAAAGTCCTTCCACAAACTATGGACAAAATTGGACTTCAAATGATCCATTTAGCTTGCAGTCTCGAATAGACATACACATGAACAACAATACCAGGCATAAGTATTTCAGCACCAGGAAAACAAGGGCAATTTAGGTTATAAACGGTTGGCCTGCTGAGAGCTGCTAGCAAACACTGCTCAGTCGATTAAAGATAACAAAAGCCCTCAAGTGGGACACAATATTAATTTGCTTCAGATTTCGCATATCCTGGAAGGTGCATGTCATAAATTACTAACAAAATCAGAAGACATTGTTAAAATACCAGCTGGCGTTATTGATTCACAGACCCGCTAAACAACTGACGTTATTGATTCACAGGCCCGCTAAACAACTGACGTTAATGATTCACAGACCCGCTAAACAACCGACGTTATTGATTCACAGACCCACTAAACAACTGACGTTATTGATTCACAGGCCCGCTAAACAACTGACGTTATTGATTCACAGGCCCGCTAAACAACTGACGTTAATGATTCACAGACCCGCTAAAAAACCGACGTTATTGATTCACAGGCCCGCTAAACCACTGACGTTATTGATTCACAGACCCGCTAAACAACTGGCGTTATTGATTCACAGACCCGCTAAACAACTGACGTTAATGATTCACAGACCCGCTAAACAACTGGCGTTATTGATTCACAGACCCGCTAAACAACTGGCGTTATTGATTCACAGACCCGCTAAACAACTGACGTTAATGATTCACAGACCCGCTAAACAACTGGCGTTATTGATTCACAGACCCGCTAAACAACTGGCGTTAATGATTCACAGACCCGCTAATCAACTGACGTTATTGATTCACAGGCCCACTAAACCACTGACGTTAATGATTCACAGACCCGCTAAACAACTGGCGTTATTGATTCACAGACCCGCTAAACAACTGGCGTTATTGATTCACAGACCCGCTAAACAACTGGCGTTAATGATTCACAGACCCGCTAATCAACTGACGTTATTGATTCACCCACTAAACCACTGACGTTAATGATTCACAGACCCGCTAAACAACTGACGTTATTGATTCACAGACTCGCTAAACAACCGACGTTATTGATTCACAGGCCCGCTAAACCACTGACGTTATTGATTCACAGATCCGCTAAACCACTGACGTTATTGATTCACCCACTAAACAAATGGCATTATTGATTTGCAGACCCGCTAAACAACTGACGTTATTGATTCACCCACTAAACAAATGGCATTATTGATTTGCAGACCCGCTAAACAACTGACGTTATTGATTCACAGACCCGCTAAACCACTGACGTTATTGATTCACAGGCCCGCTAAACAACTGATGTTATTGATTCACAGGCCCGCTAAACAACTGACGTTATTGATTCACAGACCCGCTAAACAACTGACGTTATTGATTCACAGACCCGCTAAACAACTGACGTTAATGATTCACAGGCCCGCTAAACAACCGACGTTATTGATTCACAGGCCCGCTAAACCACTGACGTTATTGATTCACAGACTAAACAACTGATGTTATTGATTCACAGGCCCGCTAAACCACTGACGTTATTGATTCACAGGCACGCTAAACCACTGACGTTATTGATTCACAGACTCGCTAAACAACCGACGTTATTGATTCACAGGCCCGCTAAACAACTGACGTTATTGATTCACAGGCACGCTAAACCACTGACGTTATTGATTCACCCACTAAACAAATGGCATTATTGATTTGCAGACCCGCTAAACAACTGACGTTATTGATTCACCCACTAAACAAATTGCATTATTGATTTGCAGACCCGCTAAACAACTGACGTTATTGATTCACAGACCCGCTAAACCACTGGCATTATTGATTCGCAGACCCGCTAAACAACTGACGTTATTGATTCACAGACCCGCTAAACCACTGGCATTATTGATTCGCAGACCCGCTAAACAACTGACATTATTGATTCACTGACCCGCTAATCAGTAGAAGGAAACGGTTCACACAGAGCTTCGCAGCTTCTTGAAGCACCGTTATATGGAGACCACGATATCAAGACAAATGGCTTGAAAAGGAAATGGCATTGCACTGGGGAAGCGGGCTATTTAATGACATGTCAAATTAAAAACTGACAGGTACTTACCTTCAAAGTCATAATATTTATTGGATGCTAGTGTAGGCAAATTACAAGCTTCAGTTTGAATGCTAAGGTGCGAACGTCAACATGTTGCTGCAAGGCTAACAGTCAGGTGCGGCTGGGCCATTGGCGCTGAGGGGCCCCTCCCCTCCACATTTTGCCCCTCACGAACAGTGTCTGTCAGGCTGAACAGAGGTCAGCCTGACAGACACTGTGCATTTTCAGGTCATTCAGCCAGGAGCTAGACATGCGCATTTAGCGCAGGCTCCTGGCTGCCTGAGCTGAATTTTGCTGGACTGAGGAAGTCACAGCTCATGTGGGCATGACCTCCTTAGCTGAGCAAAGGTCCTTAAGGTCCTCCCCTCAATGATGAGGGGTAGCGTCACTGATTGCCTTGCACCTGGGCGCTTCAGTTTTAAATCCTGAAGCGCCCAGATTCAAGTGTCAATTAGTGACACTTCATCAGAGAGGGGAGTAGGGTCAGTAGTCTCACTGACCCCATCCCCCTCTGTGATGAACCACCGAGGCAGAGCTGGCTGCAGGTAGGAGTGTATATGTATGAATGTTTGGTAAAGAGTGTCGTGAATGGATTTGTGTGTGTGTGTGCGTGCGTGCGTGTGTGTGTGTGTGTGAATGCATGGTTGTGAGTATTATGTGTATGCGTGCTTGTGCGTGTCCCGTACGCCCTCCTCCATCCAAAAACTACCGACTGCCACTGCTACCAGTGCTAAGAATGCCGAAGCAAGAAACAAAAATGATTGTGATAGCGAAGTAAGCCTTTAAGAGGTTGAAATCTTATCGGCCATTTTAAAAGTGAACTGCTTACATTTCGTATCAGGAACTCTGACACGCAAATGTGATTTCAGGGCTTGGATTTACATATAAATTATTACTGTATTTTTAAAATGCAAGGTGGCGATTCATTATTCGGAAAACCGTGTTATCTAAGAAAAACTACAAATTTTTTTTTTTTTTAAACTATGGCATAAAACTCAGAAACTGGTACAATAAAAGTAGTTTCCGTGCACTGAAGGGCAAAACCCGGCCCTTGCGCAGCCCCCACCCGCCAGGCACTGCCTCCTACAACATGTCTGGCAATCCCCAGAAGAGAGGAAGGAGGAGGGGCCATCACACTCTCTATAGTGTGATGGCCAAACAAAACGTTCTCTTAGTGAAATCACCGGAAAGGGAGCTAGGCACACAAAAGAGGGGCATTTAAACAAATGCACCAATAACATGCCAGTATTTCCAAATGACACAGATAACAACCAATGGCAATTGGTGGGTGTGCCAAATGCCAATTAAGAGATACAACAGGTCTTTGGGGCTCAACCTAAAAATGGACTACAATACACAACTCACAGAAAGGGCACACAAAGGAACAATGTTGCAAACTGAGGCACATGCTGTCAAGTTACCCAACGTCATGTGAACACTTTTAGCAAGTTCTGGCTCTGCACTTCGCTTCAAGGGACTTTGAGTGCCGACTTTGCTAAAAGCAAAAATGTAAATTGCTGAGTGCAAACTGAGGCTGACTGCAAAGCAATAACTGGTTGAAGGAGCCACACACATCATGGGATAACATTAAAATGCTGCAAAATATCACTGCTGCCAACAGGGCAGGAAATGTCGGAAATCTATCTTGGCCCGAGGATCTGGGAGCTGTTACTTGGCAGAATTCGAACAAGCCCCAGTGAAATGTGATAACTTTGTTCCAATGCCAAATCCAAGGCACATTCAGCAACCCCACAATGTGTGTATGCTTTGTGTTGGGTGGGATAGGCCTTTTAATTTCGGTTCCAGCGGGGTTCTACACAAATGCCTCACTTAAATGGCCATCGGCACTTGTTTTGTTTGAGTTTCCTCCTGGCTGGGTGCTAGCTGGAGCTTAACATCTTTATGACAGGAAACAAAGACGCTCAGCTCGTTGTCACTTTGCAACTACTTAAAAGAAAAAATATGATTGGAGGCAGGATTGAGTTTTCTAAACTTAGCATGCAAGAGATATACATGCATTGTAAGTATGTCAGATGTATATGCATTAGATGTGGGCTTGCCACTGAAGGCTCAAGCCTGGTTCAAGCCTCTGGCGCAGCTCAAGGTCCTCTTGGACCCTTGAGCCCAAAACGTGATGAGCTTTCAGGCAGTGTTTCCCAACCACCCACACAGCACCCTCATGCGCCAAGAATGGAAAACAAAGCACGAACGTTTGATGTCAACAATGAGAGAAGGAGATAGCTATGTTCACAATGAATTGTATAACATCGAACCAGAACACCTGGAATCAACCATGGCTAGCCCACTTGACCACATTGTGTGATCCTAGGCAAATGATTTATTGCACTGAGCCTCCTTTGTTTTCGTTGTCACATATGAAATCAACTTCAGGTACTGGAGTTCAGTGGTGTGCTGGGCAAAGAACCTTTGTTTTGGATTTGATAGACTCAATGTTGCTTCATGTTCACCAACAATTTAGGCTACATATCAGGTACACGTGACAAACGACGTCCCTCTTAGTTCACTAATTTGTAGTCAGGGCGGGGTGACAGGAACTTCTCTAAGTTCATGTTCGAAAAATACCACTTGAAATAAATGCCACTCTCGACCCAGGATTACAATCCGATGTCGTAGGATTACAATCCGATGTCGTAGGATTACAATCCGATGTCGTAGGATTACAATCCGATGTCGTAGGATTACAATCCGATGTCGTAGGATTACAATCCGATGTGCTGAGGTGAAAAGCTACTGCATGTTGAAGAAATACAGACTCTTTGAGATAAAAAAAAGTGTATCACATTTGTACATGGTTAGTGTCGCATGATTTATATGCCAACTATTTTCAGGGCTCAGCTCTTGCGCAGACTCTTAGAACCAAGCAGACCCTTAACTTGGCGCTTGGCCATCTCTCTGTTTAACTTCATTGGCTCATCCACTGCTAACATGTTTAAATGAGTAATTTACACTAATAGCCATTAATGTAGCACTCACTAATAAACCTTCATAACTTCTAAAAGGAACCCTATCTAGCAACCATAGAATAAGGAAAGACTTTAAAAAAAAACAGTAAGTTCTTAATGCAGGCTTTGCAATTTCCATACAGCCCCTTGATGACTCATAACTCACTAAACTATATTAAAAGGAATATAACTTGTGGCCTAGCGGTCACATCAGGATTTCTCCAACAGAAGCTGTAACTCGCTTAGCTGTCTACAAAAACTACAAGCATTTGACCTGCCTGTTACACACACATACTGTGCTTTACAGCAGGCACATTAACCCTCTGTTCTATGTTATGTTAAGTCAAAGCTGTAACTAGACTGCATACCGAGTTCACCAGCAAGTGCACTGACACAAAGTTATCTTATATTATCATTATTGTACCAGAAAACTTCACCTTGCTGGGTACACAGAGATCTGTGCAGCAGGTACCTTTAGCCCATGTTGTACTTTGAAATGCAAACAAGGTGACGGGCAGACTCCGCCCCAAATGACTCCACACCCCTTTCTGACACCTTTGCCGCCTATTTGTGGGATCCTGTGGGAATTTTCTAACTTTTCCAGCAATTGCTGAAACACAAAACGGTATGCAGACATAATATCAATGTCTAAATATCGATTTACCATTATCTCGATGTTTAAATATCGATACAACAGAATATCGACCATCAAGAATATCGTCGACCAGAATATCGACATGCAGGTAAGAAATATTGTTTAAATTAATATCAATGTTAGTAATATCGTTAGTGAAAATATCGTTGTTAATAATATCGATTTTTTTGTGTGTTTTGTATGTTAGTATATGTGTTAAAAGTATAACTTCTTTTTGTAATGTATGTCTGAATTTTTTACAAGTAATTCATTTTATGTTAATAATTTTTGCGTGTTTTAGTTCTGTAGCGGGTTGTGGGTTTATAGGGGAATATGGTGGGAAGTAATTTAATTATAATATATTTATTATTAATTTTTTAGAAGTTATTAATTTTTTTAAAACATAAATATTGCATTTTTCGTCCGTATTGGGTTTTGGGTTTATAGAGGAATAGGGTGGGAAGTAATTTAATTATAACTAATTGATTAATCATTGTATGTATTAATATTTATGTAATGAATATTTTATATTGTTAATTGTGTAACAATTGTTATTAAGTAGTTATTAATTGGATATTAATTATTAATAAATGATTAGTAAATATGTTAATTGTGTATTTTTTTATGAGTTGGTTGTGGGTTTATACGAGAATAGGGTGGGAATTAATTTAATTATAATTAATTAATTAATAATTGTATTAATTAATATGTATGTCTTTCATATTTTATATTGTTAATTGTGTTAAAACATGTTATTGATAAGTCATTAATTAGATATTAAGTATTAATACATAATTGGTAAATGTGTTCATTGTGTTAATTTTTTATGAGTTGGTTGTGGGTTGATAGGGGAGTAGGGTGGGAAGTACTTGAATTTTAATAGCATTTTTATTATTTTGTATATACAATATTTATTTAAAGTTATTTTATAGTGTTAATTGTGTGAACTGATTTATTTTTGATTGTTTTTAACTTGCTTGTTAATTGTTATTAGTTAATTTTTAAATAATTATGTTAATTGTGTAATAATTTACAATATTGCTGGTGACGTTTATAGGGGAATGTAGTGGGAGTTAAATTATTTTTGAAAAATTAATTATTTGTTAATTAATCTTAATTAATTTTGCAGGAGTGGGAATACTAACTTATTCCCCTGCGCTATCCAACACTTTTCCTACTGTTACACTTGGTGGAGTGGGAATAGTAAATTATTCCCACCCGCTATCCAACCCTTACCCTACTGTTGCACTCACTGGAGTGGGAATAGTAATTTTTACATACCCGCTATCCAACACTTTGCCTACTGTTGCACTCGCTGGAGTGGGAATAGTCATTTTTACCCACCCGCTATCCAACACTTTCCCTACTGTTGCACTCACTGGAGTGGGAATAGTAATTTTTACATACCCGCTATCCAACACTTTCCCTACTGTTGCACTCACTGGAGTGGGAATAGTAAATGTAACCCCCCGCTATCCAACACTTTCCCTACTGTTACACTCGTTGGAGTGGGAATAGTAATTTGTATCCACCCGCTATCCAACACTTTCCCTACTGTTGCACTCCCTGGAGTGGGAATAGTAAATTATTCCTCTTCGCTATTCAACACTTTCCCTACTGTTGCACTTTCTGTAGTGTTAATAGTAATTTTATCCCCTATGCTATCCAAAATTTCCCTACTTTTATAGTTAATGTAGTGTAAAATACTTTTTTATGTAAATATTACTTTTAATATTTTAAATTTTTATATATATATTTTATTTTTATATGTATATTACATGTTTATGTATATATATATATACGTGTATTTATCACTTTTCTTATGTTTATAACATATTATAATTAAATAAAATATGTATTTATCAATATATTTAAAAAAATGTATGCTTATTTTTTTTATATATTACATTCATCATTTATCCGTTTTTAATATTTTTAAATAATTCTAACAATGTGTTTATTAAAATATATTTATTATTTAATTATTTTTATATTATTTTTAAGACATTTAAAAAACGATATTTTAAACAATGATAATTTAAACAACGATATTTTGGTTTCGATATTTTTGTACTTACCATTGTAGAGATAGGCTGTCAATATTCTGTCCATCGATATTGTAGACTTGATATTCCTGTAGCCTGATATTCTGTCTGTCGATATTCTGTCAGTGATTGTTGGAAACAGCCCACTCCCACTCCGCAGGGTGGTGGAGGGCCTTCCCGACACAATGGGGTAGCTTGGCTCGAGTGGTCAGGAAACAGGCGCAGTGCTAAGCATACAATATACCCATACAATAACCATGCGTGCATCCGTTCCAAAAACGACTCTACACCGTAAAAATTATGAAAATATTCTTTCTTTATCTTTTCTCTTAGTTGCTGATTGGGAAAATAAATAACAATCACAATATACAAATTCTTAAATAGAGCAGGTCAAATAAATATTTGCTGTTTGCTGGAATAAATAGGGGTGATCATAAATAACAGGGCATAAATACAAGTGCAATATATACAGACAATTAAATACTTTGAGGTAATAAATACTGTACCCATAAATACTGTACCAATAAATACTGTACACCAACAAGTCCTGTGGACCTATAAATACAGTGCAGCATTAAATAGATAAGAACTTAATAAATACAGTTTCCTCAATAAATAATTAGAAGTATACAGTAGCACTCATGAATCAGATGACACTTCAATACTTAAGGGCTGATTTGGCCCAGGCACAGCTTGTAGGGTGTGGAAGGCTTGGGGGGGTTCTACTCCCTGGCTGAGGCAAAGGCTGAGGCCTAAACTGAGGTAGATCAAAGGGGGGAATTCCAATGCCCTGGCTTTCCTCTCCACACAACCTCTCTAGGTTAGTCCCAGTTCACCCCAGGCACAGTCAGGTGGGTTTCAGCACCTCCCTAGCCCCTTAGAGTAGTCTCTCAGGTCTCCACAGGGCCTTAGGCGCCCTCTACTCCACTTACTGCCCTTTTCTGATGTTCCGACGCCGCTGGAGTCGTGTCGACGCCGTGAGGCGGTTCCGGTCCGGTCTCGGCGGCCTCGGCACAGTGTCAGTTCTTTGTCGACGCCGGTAGGCGGATCCGGTCCGATGTCGGTGGCCTCGGTTCGAACTCGACCTCCGATTCGATGGCGTCGGGCAGTCTCTTCACGATGTCGACTTCGGGCGGCTCCGGTCCGATGGCGCTCTCGGCTCCGATGACGTCGGCCGGCCTGGCCTCGCTGTCGACTTCCGGCGACTCCGGGGTGCGATCCTCACCCCCGACCTCCGGTGCTCCTCCTCACAGGTTCCGGGCGACTCCGGAGTGCGATCCTCACTCCCGACCTCCGGTGCTCCTCTACCTCGGTCTCCGACGACTCCGGAGGGCGGACTTCACCCTTCCGATGACGCCGCTCACTCGACCTCGGTTCACCTCCTTCTCGACCCTTGGTATTCCTCTCGACCTCCGCCGGCGCCCTCTTACGACCTCAGGCGGCTCCGGGTACGACGTCTGCTACCTCAGTCAGCGCCGCTTCTCCACCTCGGGCTCCAGGTCTTCGGCTACTCGACGCCAGGCTCCAGGGAAACCAGTTCTCAGGTCAGAATCTTGCTGTTTTCTTGGTTCTAAGGCCTGTTCCTGCTGTCCAGGTCCTTAGGAAGGTTTTCTTCTGACTTCTTCCCACACAGGGCTATAGGCTGGGATCCATCAGTAGGGACAAGTATCAAGGGTGGGTTTATGGACCCCACTCCAGGCACAAGTTTCCACCCCTGCTGCTTCACTCCTTCCTCCTTCACTGTTGTGCTCCTCTCTCTTCACCAGTCAGGTGCCAACTGCCAGCTCCAACTGCCAACTGCCTCTCTTATCCTCCCAACATTCTAAACGGTTTCCAACTGTCACACAGTTCTGGAATCTCCTGGAAGGTTCTGGAAAGTGCTGGTAGGTTCCAGTGGATGCTGGTGATGTCACAGGAGGCCACCATTTTGTGCTTCAGGCCCTCAGACAGAAGTTTCAGGGGTAGCTAAAATGGCTCCCTGAATCTGTAGCAACACTAAAAAGTCTGGTGGTTCCCAAAAAGGAAAAATTCAAACAGGGTTTGAGGCAAAAGTGGGACAAAATAAATAATGATGAGGAGGGACCACCCAAAGGGCTGACAGGTCTAACACGCGTCCCCCCCAGCTGAAAGTGGGGAGAGCTACCCAACCCCTTGGGAGTTCTCATCACTAAGGCGGAAATACCTTGAGAGACCGTCTGCATTGGCGTGGTCCACTCCAGGCCGATGTTCCACCTGAAAGTCCATTCCCTGTAGGGAAATAGACCACCTCAACAACTTGGGATTCTCCCCCTTCATTTGCATCAGCCAACGAAGGGGTCTGTGGTCGGTCTGAACCAAGAAGTGCGAGCCAAACAGGTATGGCCGCAACTTCTTCAGAGCCCATACCACTGCAAAGGCTTCACGCTCTATTGCACTCCACTTCTGTTCCCTGGGAAGTAGTCTCCTGGATAGGAAGACCACGGGTTGATCCAGACCCTCTTCGTTGAGTTGCGATAACACTGCCCCAATGCCATGTTCTGATGCATCTGTCTGGACAATGAACTTCTTGGAAAAGTCTGGGGCCCTTAAGACCGGGGCCTCGCACATGGCTTTCTTCAATTTCTCAAAGGCTTGCTGACAAGCCTCCGTCCAGACTACCCGTCGAGGTTGTTTCTTGGACGTGAGCTCCGTGAGAGGGGCTACGATGGTACCGTACCCCTTCACGAAGCGGCGATAGTATCCCGTGAGGCCCAAAAATGCTCGGACCTCAGTCTGTGTCTTAGGGGGTTCCCAGGCCATGATGGCCTCGATCTTCGCCTGGAGGGGTTGCACCGTTCCCCTACCCACCAAGTGTCCAAGGTACACTACCGACCCCTGCCCGATCTGGCACTTGCTGGCCTTGATCGTCAATCCAGCTTGTCTCAGGGCCTGGAGAACAGCTTGCAGGTGACGCAAGTGATCCTCCCAGCTGTTACTGAAGACGGCTATGTCATCCAGATAAGCAGCAGAGAAACTCTCCATTCCGGTGAGGATCTGGTTTACCAGGCGCTGAAACGTGGCAGGTGCGTTCTTGAGCCCAAAGGGCATCACACAGAACTGGTAGTGGCCATTGGGCGTGGAGAAGGCTGACCTTTCCCTTGCTCCATCAGTCAAAGAGATCTGCCAGTACCCTGAAGTAAGGTCAAAGGTACTTAGATATTGGGCAGCTCCCAGCCGGTCAATCAACTCATCCGCCCTTGGGATCGGATGTGCATCAGTCTTTGTCACTGAATTCAGTCCCCGGTAGTCCACACAGAACCTCAGTTCTGGTTGGGCACCCGGTGGTGCAGCTTTTGGTACTAACACCACCGGACTGGACCAGGGGCTGCTAGAAGGTTCAATCACTCCTAGCTCCAGCATCTTAGTGACTTCACTATGAATGCTGGCCTTCACCTTGTCTGACATCCGGTAGATCTTGGACTTCACAGGTGGGCTGTCTCCTGTGTCCACGTCATGGACGCACAGGTGAGTCCTACCCGGGACAAGGGAGAACAACGAAGAGTACTGCCCCAGGACCTGGCGACAGTCCTCCTGCTGTTCAGGAGTTAGAGATGGGGAGAGAATCACTCCCTCCACCGACCCATCCTTTTCTTGAGACGCAAACAGATCAGGGAGAGGCTCGCTTTCCACGTCCTCTCCTCCGTCAGTCACCATCATCAAGATGACTTCGGGCCTCTCGTGGTGGGGTTTGAGGCGGTTGGCATGCAGCACCCGCAGGGGCTGACGAGGGGTCTTCAGGTCCACCAAGTAGGTAGCCTTTCCCTTCTTCTCCAACACCTCAAAGGGTCCTGACCAGCGATCCTGGAGGGCACTAAGCTCTCCTGGTTCGATCACCCACACCTTCTGGCCAGGCTCCAACTCCACCGGGTGAGCATTGTGGTCATACCACGCCTTCATCACTGCTTGGCTGGCTTCCAGGTTGTCAGAAGCTTGCTTCCACAACTTAGCCATTTGGCTCCGGAAGGCCAGCATGTAGCTCACCACATCCTGGGGGAGCTTTCTGGGAGTTCTTTCCCATCCGTCTCTCACCAGGTTAAGAGGTCCACGTACAGGGTGCCCATACAGAAGCTCGAAGGGGCTGAAGCCCACTCCCTTCTGTGGCACTTCCCTGTAAGAAAAAAGTAAACAGGGTAGGAGGACGTCCCATTTCCTCCGCAGGCTTTCAGGCAGACTTCGGATCATGCCCTTCAAGGTTTTGTTAAACCTCTCCACCAGACCATTGGTCTGGGGGTGGTAAGGAGTTGTGAACCGGTAGGTCACTCCACACTCCTTCCACATTGCCCGCATATATGCCGACATGAAGTTGGTCCCCCTGTCGGACACAACTTCCTTGGGAAAACCCACTCGGGTAAAGATTCCCATCAGGGCCCTAGCCACAACAGGTGCTGTTATGGTCCTCAGAGGTATTGCCTCTGGGTACCGTGTGGCATGATCCACCAGAACCAGGATAAACCTGTGACCAGCTGATGTTGGCGGATCTAACGGACCCACAATGTCGATGCCCACCCGTTCAAAGGGGGTGCTAACGACAGGAAGTGGTTCCAGGGGAGCTTTCAGCTTCACCCCTGTTTTCCCAATGGCTTGGCAAGACACACATGTCCGGCAGTAGGTATCGGACGACACTTTCATCTGAGGCCAATAAAAGTGTGGGACAAGACGGGCGAAGGTCTTGTCTTGCCCCAGGTGTCCTGCCAATGGTATCTCGTGAGCCAACTCTAAAAGGAAGGCTCGATAACGTTGAGGGACTACCAAGGCTCGTGACGATCCATGTAGGGGTGCCTTGGGTTCACTGTAGAGGAGGCCATCCTCCCAGTAAACACTGTAGTTCCCTTCAACGTTCCCTGCTGCCTGGGCTTCGGCCTGTCGCCTCAGCCCCTCAAGGGTAGGGCACTCCCTCTGGCCCTGGCAGAATTCCTCCCTGGACGGGCCTCCCTCCACGTGCCACTCGGCCGGGATGGGTAGGTCCTCCAGGTTGGTAACGTCCCCCTCCGCAGACTCCTGGTCCACCACCTCCGGTGGCCTATCCGTCCTACGGGGTGGAGACGCCAAGGCAGGCTCCTCCTGTCCTCGGTTCTTCCCTTGACTGGCAGCTGGCTGGGCCTTTGTTCCAGGCTCCAGCCGGAATGAACTCCCTCTTCGGGTAGTCACGGACCTTGTGCTAACACAGGCCCAGTCAGGTGTACCCAGCATCTCGGTATGAGTCCGGTATTCCACCTCCTTCCAAGCGTTGTGCTCCATGTCATTGCCCAGCAGACAATCGACTGGCACGGCAGGGCTTACGGCAACTCGAAGTGAACCTGCAACCCCCCCCCATTCAAAGGGAACCTCAGCCACGGGATAGTGGCCGGTTCTGCCGTCAGCCATCGCGGCTGGGTGGAGTACATCGGGAATGACTTGCTCTGGAGACACCAGTTGGCTACGTACCATAGTCATACTGGCTCCTGTGTCTCTCAGAGCCTCCCCTCTTTGGCCATTGATGGTGATCCACTGCCCATACTTTGCAGTATTTGCGGGCACCTGGATCTTAGGAACCATCTCCCGTTCTCCCAGGGACACTAAAGTGACACCCGCCCACTCCCTTCCCTTAGTTAAGGGCATCTCCTCCCCGAGCACTACACTAGCTACTCCGGGGGGCTTTCCTCCAGTGGGAGGGGGTGAGCGTTTCTGACACTTCGGATCTCCTTTATAGTGTCCAACGCCACCGCACTCGTAGCAATGGACAACCATTGGCTGCTGACTCTGGCCAGGATTAGGGTTTCTGGGAGGGTTAGCCTTAGAGGTGAATCCTGTTCCCTTCCCTTGGAAGTTATTTTGGGGGCCTTTGGAGAACTCCTTTTTCTTTTCCCCTCCTTCTTTCTTCTGGGGGGCGCCCTGTCCGGTCTTTTGAGTATCCCCTCCAGTCCCCCTTGTGGACACCCGGGTACTAGCCCAAATGTCCGCCTCCTCAGCAAGCTTCCGGGGGCTGGTCAGCTTGCTATCCACCAGGTGTTGCCGCAGTTCAGGGAAACATTTCTCGAGTAGGTGTTCCTTCAACACTAGGTCAAACAGCTCCTCGTAGTTCCTTACTTCACTGCCCTGAATCCAACCTTCCAGTGCCTTCTTTGCATAGTCCAGGAAGTCCACCCAATTCTGTGTGCCCAGTTTGTGACTACCCCTGAACTTCTGTCTGTACTTTTCCGGAGTAAGTCCAAACTTCCTGATGAGCGCCAGTTTCATGGTGGGGTAGTGGGTTTGCTCATCCTCTTCGAGGGCCAATAAAGCATCCCTACCAGCTGGAGGCATGTATTTATACAGTCCCCCTCCCCAATACTTCGCTGGAACCCCATGGGCCCTCAATGAGACCTCATAGGCTGCTAGCCACTTGGCGATGTCGTCACCTGCCCCATAGCTCGCTACAATGTCCTTTGGCAGGTAAGGTTTGGATTCCCTGGTGGACTCTTGGTTTTGGCTGCCACCATTGGGAACAGGTTGTGCCCCGATTCGCAAAATCTGAAGATCTATTTCTTTCAGGCGCAATTCATGGGCCATCCTCTGCTCCTCCTTTTCCTTCTCCAGCTTTGCTAAGTCCCATGTGAGCTGTCTTTTCTCCCTCCGGTCTGCTAACTCCACTTCAGACAAGCCCCCGCTAGAGGCACGGCTGCCCCCCCTAGAAAGTGTCCTGGGCCCTGCGGACAGGTTCCCCACCTCCGGTTGGTACATCTCAGCCCCCTCGGGGTCAGGCTCTCCATCCCTGTCTTCTTCCTCAGCCTTGCTTTCCCTGCGTGCCTCCCCCCAAGCCCTTAAGCTGGTTTGAAGTGCACCCTTCTTTGCTCCTGGGGGACAGTACACCCCCTCTCGCTGGCAAAACTCCCTGAGTTGGGCCACAGTGTACGTGTCTAGATTTTCAAGAACAAACTCCATCTTGCCCACTCAGGTTAGAGGACAGGTTTTGTGCAGTAACAATGCAGGGGGGGTACCTTTAATAATACCTCCTCCCACCACCAGAGTAAATTTGGAAAAAACAAAAACCCACAATTTGGAAGGCCGCTGTGAGAAAACTCCCGGTGTAGGCCTATGGACTACCCACAGTTATTGTTGAGTATATGTAGGCACAGCTCTATCCCACCACTGAACACCAATTTATGTTGGAAACAGCCCACTCCCACTCCGCAGGGTGGTGGAGGGCCTTCCCGACACAATGGGGTAGCTTGGCTCGAGTGGTCAGGAAACAGGCGCAGTGCTAAGCATACAATATACCCATACAATAACCATGCGTGCATCCGTTCCAAAAACGACTCTACACCGTAAAAATTATGAAAATATTCTTTCTTTATCTTTTCTCTTAGTTGCTGATTGGGAAAATAAATAACAATCACAATATACAAATTCTTAAATAGAGCAGGTCAAATAAATATTTGCTGTTTGCTGGAATAAATAGGGGTGATCATAAATAACAGGGCATAAATACAAGTGCAATATATACAGACAATTAAATACTTTGAGGTAATAAATACTGTACCCATAAATACTGTACCAATAAATACTGTACACCAACAAGTCCTGTGGACCTATAAATACAGTGCAGCATTAAATAGATAAGAACTTAATAAATACAGTTTCCTCAATAAATAATTAGAAGTATACAGTAGCACTCATGAATCAGATGACACTTCAATACTTAAGGGCTGATTTGGCCCAGGCACAGCTTGTAGGGTGTGGAAGGCTTGGGGGGGTTCTACTCCCTGGCTGAGGCAAAGGCTGAGGCCTAAACTGAGGTAGATCAAAGGGGGGAATTCCAATGCCCTGGCTTTCCTCTCCACACAACCTCTCTAGGTTAGTCCCAGTTCACCCCAGGCACAGTCAGGTGGGTTTCAGCACCTCCCTAGCCCCTTAGAGTAGTCTCTCAGGTCTCCACAGGGCCTTAGGCGCCCTCTACTCCACTTACTGCCCTTTTCTGATGTTCCGACGCCGCTGGAGTCGTGTCGACGCCGTGAGGCGGTTCCGGTCCGGTCTCGGCGGCCTCGGCACAGTGTCAGTTCTTTGTCGACGCCGGTAGGCGGATCCGGTCCGATGTCGGTGGCCTCGGTTCGAACTCGACCTCCGATTCGATGGCGTCGGGCAGTCTCTTCACGATGTCGACTTCGGGCGGCTCCGGTCCGATGGCGCTCTCGGCTCCGATGACGTCGGCCGGCCTGGCCTCGCTGTCGACTTCCGGCGACTCCGGGGTGCGATCCTCACCCCCGACCTCCGGTGCTCCTCCTCACAGGTTCCGGGCGACTCCGGAGTGCGATCCTCACTCCCGACCTCCGGTGCTCCTCTACCTCGGTCTCCGACGACTCCGGAGGGCGGACTTCACCCTTCCGATGACGCCGCTCACTCGACCTCGGTTCACCTCCTTCTCGACCCTTGGTATTCCTCTCGACCTCCGCCGGCGCCCTCTTACGACCTCAGGCGGCTCCGGGTACGACGTCTGCTACCTCAGTCAGCGCCGCTTCTCCACCTCGGGCTCCAGGTCTTCGGCTACTCGACGCCAGGCTCCAGGGAAACCAGTTCTCAGGTCAGAATCTTGCTGTTTTCTTGGTTCTAAGGCCTGTTCCTGCTGTCCAGGTCCTTAGGAAGGTTTTCTTCTGACTTCTTCCCACACAGGGCTATAGGCTGGGATCCATCAGTAGGGACAAGTATCAAGGGTGGGTTTATGGACCCCACTCCAGGCACAAGTTTCCACCCCTGCTGCTTCACTCCTTCCTCCTTCACTGTTGTGCTCCTCTCTCTTCACCAGTCAGGTGCCAACTGCCAGCTCCAACTGCCAACTGCCTCTCTTATCCTCCCAACATTCTAAACGGTTTCCAACTGTCACACAGTTCTGGAATCTCCTGGAAGGTTCTGGAAAGTGCTGGTAGGTTCCAGTGGATGCTGGTGATGTCACAGGAGGCCACCATTTTGTGCTTCAGGCCCTCAGACAGAAGTTTCAGGGGTAGCTAAAATGGCTCCCTGAATCTGTAGCAACACTAAAAAGTCTGGTGGTTCCCAAAAAGGAAAAATTCAAACAGGGTTTGAGGCAAAAGTGGGACAAAATAAATAATGATGAGGAGGGACCACCCAAAGGGCTGACAGGTCTAACAGTGATCCACACAAAACAATAGCACTGGTAAGCTGAAGTGACAGGAAATTGAGCTGATTGTGAAAGACTACCAAAATAAATGTTTATGATCAGCTAACAACCATTAAATAAAGATATTGAAATAAATAAGGGAGTAACCGTACCCGAAAAGTGTCAGGAATGTACACTATGATGTACGAAAAATGGCTTCTGACGAAACTAAAGAACAAACTGTTTAAAAACAGAGCATAATATTGAATGTGAGGGTGCAGCAGAAATATAAATATCGAATGAGATCAACAAATAGTATATACGATGTTTTGTATATGAAATGTTTTCGTTCTCTCATACAGTTCACAAAAAGTTACCTCGACCTCGTGAGCGGGCGCAAGTGCTGCGGTTATATCTATTTCTAACCAAGGGACAATCTTTACTCCTTACCCTATCTCAACCCGCACACGGCGCGTGCTGTAGGAAAGCATGTCATGCCTGCAGCAGGAGAAATTCATGAAAAAAAGAGTGCTTACAGACTAAATAAAGACATACTGTGTAACAACCGACGTCAAAGGGCATGTCCTCATGGGAGGTTACGAATGAGCTGGTACTAAGGAGGGACTAACAAGCCTACCAACGAATCAGAAGCCAGCATTTACCAATGACAATGACGCAAGCCAATGACAAATGTAGGCGGAGAGTGGGCGGGGCTTCTATTCCATACTCCAATACAGCATGGCTCGCAGAGCAGCACATGCGCTGCCCAGGCTCGACCTAAAAATGCTGCAGCGCTACGTGGAATACTGCTATGACAACATTGGTTGTTTAGAAAATGCCCCTCGTAAATTCTTTTGTAAGGTGTGTCATTAAATGGCTGAAAGGGTGTTTTTTGTGGCTCTGTTGGGTACTGCCCTGTTTGAGGCACGAAGTAGAAAGGTTTCAGGAGCTGCATCGAAAGATCTCACTGGAATGGGGCTTGCTCGTGCCACTGGGCCCAATAATACTTTACTGGATCATAGCATAGTGACAGGAAGTGCTTCATGAAGGTTGGGCTTGGGCAGAACAGAAGAACCCACTTCTTGCGCGCCCCTCTTCTGCGACACCTCACTGGGTTAATGCACCTACTGTAGCACTAGGGATGACATTGCCCCATTCTGGTCTGACCCTCTTGAGGACGACATCACAGTTGACTCTGGAGTTGCATGATGGTTGGTTGCACTGTATTATATTGTAGTTGCGTTTGTATAGCGCTTCGTTCCTCATGCGAGGCGTTGGGGCACTCTACTGGACGAATAGCACTTTAAACCTAGGTGTGTTGATAAGAGCTGTCTAAAAATCATATGAGAGACTGTCATTGTATATCGAATTCAGCAAAAATGCAAGCAATTATGTGGTTGCAGTATTTGCAGTATTTATTTAATGCAAGCTCACAAGTTTCTAGAGGTATTATATATTAGATGCCCGAACACTAGAAATCATTATAAACATCATCCATAAAAAATGCATGTGTGATATGTTCAATTGTAGGCAGTAAGAATTAGTACATTATGTTACAATAGAATGACACATGAACTATTCGTTTAATTAACTGCCAATGACAAAGGCGAACACCTATTTCAAAAGCTATTATTTTCTCCCTAAATACCTCAAAGAAGCAATCTTTTATTCCCAGGGGCAGATAATTCCAAAGTAAGATTTTTGGTACATTCATTAATTTATTTCATTTGCATCTTTTTTCTGCGCCATATAAAAGAAAAAAAATGCAGAGAGGCGACTGGAATATATTTTAAAATAAACGGCAAAGGGCGATGGCTTGGTGAGGGATCCTTTTGTTTCTGAAACGTGTTTATCAATTTAGGAAATCACTACATTTGGGACTGTGGTGTTCAAGGCCGATACTTGTATTTGCCTTGACCACTTGTATAACCTTCTACTTCTAATTTTGAAGTCAGAGAATCAAAGTAAACAGGCCCCTTGGAAAACAGCATTTGTTCTTTGACCTCACCTTTGAATGCATAGCAAATGTGATGAGATAACAAAAAGATTTACAGGCGTATTTACAGAGGAGCTTGGAGCTGCGAGTGAAAAGAGAGCGCTTGTGTTAAGTGCTATTTAACAAAGAAAAAAGTAGTTCCTGAAACAGTATCCTAAAATGAAAGCAGTGGAAGGATAGGGTAATTGGTCCCTGCTCTCGGTGAGGCATGCCATGGACGAATGGGGAGAAAGAATAGGAAGGCGACGGGTGGAACCAGAAAATAGGAAGCCTAAGGGTGGGCTGAAGCCTACAAAGTATATATACAACAAGGTCTCTTCGAGGCAGCACAAGCGCTCTCTAGCAGGGACCTAAAAAGCAAGTTTACACCAGGAAAAATATTTCTACATGGAATGGTTTAGTAAGCTCGCATATCACTTGTCTGTGTCAGAATGCTCCCAGTGCAGAAGTTAAAATATAAATAGAGGTCTAGGGAGTGGGCTTTTAGCCCTGCTACCCTGTGGTTTTCTGGTGGGTGGTGCGGTCGGGCCCAGGAAGACAGGTATTCGTTAGGGATTTGAGAAGGGGCTTGGAGGGATATGAGGAAAGTGCCATTCAGTATTTGGCACGTTGTGCAGAAGATGTAGCAAGATTTTGGTGAATGAGGAGTGAAGGTAGGCTTGTGATACAGTGAGTGAGCAGTATAAGAGGGTCATAGATGCCCTCTTTACACTTGAAGCGGAAGGTAAGTCCGGCCTCCTGTTGTCAAGAGTGCTGGACCATACATGGGTCCCCAGGTGGCCACAGATGGCGAGAAGAGCAGCAGGAGGAGTAGCGACAGCGGCGGTGCTCGCTTCCTAGAGCAAAAGTACAAACAAGCATTGGCATAGCCAATAGGTCTCGCTTTTGGGACCTTATAAGTATTTAGTTATGCAGCACAATATCCTTGGTGCAATAACATCAACTTCAGATACCTGCTGTGGTTCAGACTTTTGGACAAACAATAGTCTGGTGAGCCAGCTAACGCTGGCTCAAAGGTCAGAGCTAAAAATGACTTTCACCAAGGTGTAATTATGTGGTGTGTATTGGAAATGTGTGGAGTTAAATTGTGTGGCCTGAAACTGTGGTGTTGAGTGAAATTAAGCTTAGTGAAATTGTGTCATGGTGTGGAGTGCATTTATGTTGATTGGTGGAAAGTGGTATAGAGTGCTTTTATGTGGTGTGTATTTGTTGCATTGAGTAGAGGGCAATTATGTGGCGTGTAATTATGTGTCACTGAGTGGTATTATGTGGAGTGTATTTATGTTGCATTGAGTATAGTGTAAATATGTGGCGTGAAATTATGTGGTACTGAGTGGTGTGTGGAGTGTATTTATGTTGCATTGAGTTGAGTGTAATTATGTGGCATGTAATTATATGGCACAGTGGTAATACTTGGAGTGTATTTATGCTGCATTGAGTACAGTGTAATTATGTGACGGGTAATTATGTGGTACTGAGTGGTATTATGTTGAGTGCATTTATGTTTCATTCAGTAGAGTGTAATTATGTGGCGTGTAATTAAATGGCACGGAGTGGTATGTGGAGTGTATTTATTTGGCATTGAGTAGAGTGTAATTATGTGGTGTGTAACTATGTGGCACTAAGTGGTATTATGTGAAGTGTATTTATGTTGCATTGAATAGAGTAATTGTAACATGTGATTATGTGGTACTGAGTGGTATTATGTGGACTGTATTTATGTTGCATTGAGTAGAGTAATTATGTGGTGTGTAATTATGTGGTACTGCGTGGTATTAAGTAGAGTGTATTTATACTGCATTGAGTAGAGTGTAATTATGTGGTGTGTTATTACGTGGCACTGAGTGGTATTATGTGGAGTGTATGTTGCATTCAGTAGAGTGTAATTATGTGGCACTGAGTTGTATTATGTGGAGTGTATGATGCATTCAGTAGAGTGTAATTATGTGGCGTGTAATTATGTGGCACTGAGTGGTATTATTTGGAGTGTATGTTGCATTGAGTGCAGTGTAATTATGTAGCATATAATTATACGGCACTAAGTGGTATTATGGGGAATGTATTTATGTTGCATTGAGTAGAGTGTAATGCGGTACTGAGTGGTATGTGGAGTGTATTTATGCTGCATTGAGTAGAGCGTAATTATGTGGCGTGTAAGTATGTCACACTGAGTGGTATTTTGTGGAGTGTATTTATATTGCATTGAGTAGAGTGTAATTATGTGGCTTGTAATTATGTGGTACTGAGTGGTATGTGGGGTGTATTTATGTTGCATTGAGTAGAGTGTAATTATGTGGCATGTAACTGTCACACTGAGTGGTATTATGTGGAGTGTATTTATGTTGCATTGAGTAGAGTGTAATTATGTGGCGTGTAATTATGTGGCACAGTGTTATTATGTGGAGTGTATTCATGTTGCAATGAATAGAGTAATTATGTGACGTGTATTTATGTGGTACTGAGTGTTATTATGTGGAGTGTATTTATGTTGCTTTGAGTAGAGTAATTATGTGGTGTGTAATTATGTGGCACTGAGTGGTATTAAGTAAAGTGTATTTATATTTTATTGAGTAGAGTGTAATTATGTGGAGTGTTATTACGTGGCACTGAGTGGTATTATGTGGAGTTGTCTCTCTTTCGGACCTAATCTCTTCCTGCAATCTGAACTGTTACTCAGATAGTACACGCATCAAATGTACGTATGAAAGGCCATCTGACTTTGACGCTTACTTAACCCCTTCAGTGCCCATGACGAGCTGGACTCGTCATGGGCTGCGGTGGCGCTGTGCCCATGACGAGTCCAGCTCGTCATGAACTCCGCCCGCTAATGGAAGGCGCGGCACTGGGCGGGGAAAGGGGCGGGCATGCAAGGGGTTAAATGGACATTACCTCAAGTGGTCAAATAAAGAATGATCTCCAACCACAGCAAGGAAAAAAAAAAGGGAAAAAAAGTCAAACTGAAATATGCTTTTGAGGCAAATGGATCAAACACCACTCTATATGGCCTCAACAGTCAGGCGTACCATCAAATAACTGAGCGCAAGCGTGGAATCTAGGGGTAACAATGGACTCGAATATTTCAATCATAAGCCAATTGAGTTTGTCCAATGTCTACTAAAAAACCTAGAAAGACGTATAGAATTACAGTAGACAGGTGTTTTGGAACAAACCAAGGCTTTTTTGTCAATACAAAATAAAAGAAACCCCCATCTATCTATCGTTGTAAACACAAAAGGTGGAAACTGCAGGGAATTAATGGGTAAAGCCGTGTAGTTTTAAGGACGAAAAAAGGGATATCTATGCCACTAAACTCCTACAACCACCGCCTCTCCCACTCAATACCACGCCAGGCAGTAGACTGCATGTGCAAGAACGCCTCAAATTATGTGTTGCACTTCTGTAGGATGGTTCGTGAGGCTAGCTTCAGTGTTATTTAATCTCACACCGAAAACCTAGTAACATATCTATCCCCATAAGGTATGTTTAAACCATCTAAAATATTTGCCAAAACAACCAGAGACGAAAATTGGCAAAAACGAAATTGCTAAAAGTTTGCTGAAGAGGGTGTCCCTCAACATCTCACCATAGGATTCATTTCGCTGGAACATTAAACATTAGCGCAGAGCGTTCTTGTGTCCAGCCGGCTGTAGACCATTCCGGGGAAGGGCTGAATAGTCTGTGCTGAAGTGCAACTGCGAGCTCTTAAAGACTCGCCTTATACCTGCTGAACCAGTTATGTGGCCTAAGGAATGCGTAGCGTTCTGGGAAAGAAAACTAAGGGGCATATTTACAAGCTGGTGATAAAAACAGTATCGCTGCTTTTGCGGCCGTTTTCGATAATTTTATCGCCTAAATAGCAAGGCCATGCTAACAGCGTGAAACCTTGCTTTAGCGTCGGGATTCCTAACGCCCAGCTTTGCATCTCTAATGAGATGCAAAGTGGGCGTTCCTGACCTAACATTTCTCCTATCATCAAGCCCCACGCTATGAAGCATAGCGTCAGGAAAAGTAGCGATAACCCCTGTTATCGCTACTTTCCTTACGCCTGCTTCAGAACTGACTTAGCCATGATATCCTATGGAAGGTGGATATCATGGCTAAGTTTGTGAGTCCCTATCAGCAAGCTAACGCCACACTACGTGAGATTATCGCTGGGTTTACAGCGATAATCTCACGTTTGGCAGTTAGCGCTAGGATTTTTATCGTTGAGGAGATAAGCGAAGCGAATAGCACGCTATCGCAGCGATAAAAATCCACGTCACCCGGCGATAATTATCCTAGCGCTAAGTGCGCTTAGAGAAAATTATCGCCGGTTGTTGCTGATATGCCCCTAAGAACTTGTAATAAGGGACACGGCAGATCGCTGCCACGTGAGCATTGCCTGAACTCACCGGAGACGTGTTATTTCACGCTGTATAATAAAAGAAAGAGTCGCTGAAAAAATTCAACGCGAGCGAGACGTTCATGTATGAATGTATGAATCCTCAAGTATAGCCCGATGCATCACAAATCCATTGCACTGTGACAACAAAAGTGTCAGAGCTACCAAGCTAAAGAGTGCTGCCCGCTCTGCCAAGGCGGTGCCACTCTGTCCAGTCATTGAGGGGGACGATTTGCCCACGCTGTTTCAGAAAAATATATGAAAAACACTTAGTTTCGCTAGGAGGATGTTTTTACGTAAACATGCAGAGATATCTTGACATTTTCAAGCTCCCAAGATTTTGAATGAGCCATCAAAATGTTATTTCAGTTTAATAAAAAGGAAAACTGAACATAAACGTCTGACACGAAGAATATTTGCAAAACACACAAGATGATGGACGGAATGTTGCACATTGGCAAAGCATTCACCCCCAGTCACAGATCTGGGTTTAATCCATCGTTATTTTGCTCACCACGCCACCCCAGTTCAGACATGGCCATATGCAAATCAGTCTTGACCCTGTGCCTCATGGGAACAGTCCAGCCCGAACTGCCAAGCCATGCCTTCCCTGGACCGGAAACAAGCTTCCTAGGACCGGTTTCTGGCATTTCAGCCGTCTTCAGCCAGGCTTGCTTGAATCCAGTGGCAAAGTGAGCAAGGGACTCACGTCTGAGCATACCCTGCCAACTTATGGTGAACAAAGCGGTACAAAAGGGGGTGGTGATGGACGGAGCATCAGAACCAATCAAACACTCACACCCAGTCAACAGATCTGGGTTTGATCCATCACCGTTCTTTAGCCCACTCTGCCACCCCAATTCAGACATGGCCATATGCAAATCAGTCTTGACCCTGTGCCTCATGGGAACAGTCCAGCCCGAACTGCCAAAGCCATGTCTTCCCTGGACCGGAATCAAGCATCCTAGGACCGGTTTCGGGGTTTCACCCCTCTTCAGCCAGGATAGCTTGACTCCAGTGGCGTAGTGAGCCAAAGAATATTTGCTACAAGTCAGCCAAAGCTTAAACTGGAGAAGACAGACAGTATGCATGCCACAGAAGTGCAGTGATAACAGATTCATGGTAAAGATGTCGAAACAAAAGCACACTGCCAGTTTACTGCAGCTGCACCGTCTGATGTCTTTAGTCGTGGGTACATGTTATGAGGACAAAGCACAACTGAAGGCGGCCTTAAATCTAGTATCGGCTCAATCATGGAAAGCATCAATATCCTTTTAGGAATGAATGCGGGCAGTAAGGATACAAGGCCCTAGCAAAGCTGGACACTGCGGGCTTGAGGCCAAAGGCAATCACAGAGGAGCATCTAGGGACTGCCTGCATCTAGCTCAACAGCAGCAAACCCTCCAGTTGTGGTCATCATCATAAGGAACTTGAATTGCTTTACATAGCTTGATGTTGTATGAAGTTTATGGCAGTGTATCTTGCAGTACAATGGACCGTGGATAGGGTTTGGCTATTTCTAGTCTTAAAGGCCCTACACAGCCTCTCGTATACATTGGAACTCAGTGCTTAATTTGTAAAATATGAAGTGCCAGGGCTCTGACCAGGATGCCACTACAGCTTGCACCACCCATCGCCCCTGCCATCTCAGCCAAAACAACTACTGACCATCTCTCTCACATGTAAATGCGACAGTTCAGATTATTCCAGGTCCCCAAAGCTAAGCGAATGGCTGGGGAGGCAGGTATTAGTAATTTTTTTATGTATATTGTTTTCCTAAACACTGTTATACTGCTAATCTCTAACTTACATGAACAGTGCCACCTTGTGGCAGACTCCCCTAAGTGTGGTCTTGACCATTAGGCGCCGTTGCCGAGCACCAGAAACCAATTAAGTGCCGGTGCTCAGCACCGGAAAGCTCCGGCCCAAATTAAGCACTGTTGGAACTCCGATCTAAAACCGCACAAGTGGTAACAAGAGCTTCTATGACTGAGGTACTCAAGACAGATCTCAAGCAGCCCATAAATCTGCATTGGAATAGATGAATGATGCATGATGGGTGTGAGGTACCACAGGCAGTTGGCATGGATCTGTGACAAATACCCATGGAACTGATCTGAGGCCGCGCATGGAGTGAATCAAATGGTTCTGTATAAGACAATCAGGAGAAAGACAAGGTATCACTCAGAAAATAGAATATTGGCCACGGTAGTGGATGCAGAATTGTTACGAATATACTAGAAAGGCATATGTGACACCTCTTGAAGCCTTATATATACCAATAACTCTGGCAACTAAGAGAAACAGGTTAGTAAACCTTGAATGCAATTTACTCCAAGTACTGCAATATCACTTCACTTCACTTTGATAGCTTTATTTCGGTCGGTGACCATAAAAGCACAGATAAAATATATACATATACATAAAATGCAATATCAGTTCCCTAACATAAAAAAAGAACTATGGTGATGGCGACCAAGAGATAGAAGACCGAAATCACCTACTTATACTTTCACATAAACACTGTTCTCTTAACAGATTTAAGACAAAAATTTAATTTTCAGCATCCTCAAAATTGTTTAAGGTATTGTGAACGTATGGCTCGCATTTAAGCAGTTATTTAAGGCTTTGACAAGTCATAAGGGAAGTATCCACGAAGATAACCTTGATAACCAACATACTGATTTACAACCCTGTAATACCCACTTCTGACTGGATTCCTGAGGCTATCAAAGAGCGATGCACAGTGATTTGACGGCAGTGCTACTGTATAAGTGACCGTTCATTCCAATTACACGCTTATGCAAAGCAACTAATCCTCAAAGCACCATTTTCAAGAGCGAATGGGCAGGAACTGGAAAGCAATGGGAATTCAGTTGATTCTGACAGCCCAAGCCATGAACTGTATGCTTTGAGCTAAGCTCACCAAGCCACTAGAACGCATGGTGTCTGAAGACAGGATGGACATCATACTCACCCAAGGAGGCCTTGAAATGGGACGAGCGGCTATTTGCCATCGTGCTCAGAGGGAACGCTATTCTGAGGTGGGGAGGGGGGAAGGGGACGGGAGATAGCCATTTGTAACCATGTAATTGCCCAAAATATCAGGACTTCACAGAAATGAACAAGAAACGCGAGTGGTGCGCGCGCGCGCGATAAGTGAAAGTAGGCTGAGTGCGCAAGTGAAAGTGATCACGGCTGTACACATTGCAAAGCTGCCGGCTTCGCGCGTGCACGCTCGCATGAACGCAAGCGCTAGGCCAGCCAGCCAGCAGCACTTTGAAAACTCACCTACTAAAGTCTCTCCGAGCGGCGCATGCGCGCTGACTCAGCGAGACCTAAAAAGCAGGCCTGGTGTGAAGGGGGAGCAGAGAAATTCACTCACGGTGGACCTCCCTATGCGGGCTGAGAAACCACGCCAGGCGGCACAGGTCAAAAAGCAGTGACAGCTGGGGCTAAAAAGGCTGCGATGAACAGCGCGAGGGTGGGGTATGACGAGGCAGGTGAGGCAGTCTTACCTGCAGCAGTGGCCCCAGGAAAGCAGCACGCATGCCCTGTAAGGCTTTCAGGCAAGGCAAGCTCCATATTGGCAGTGGGTGAACTAGAACAACAGCACGTTCACTAACCACTGCCACCACAAACTCTCGGGCACAGGGCAAAATCAGATGGCGGGAGGTGGGGAGATCAGGAGTGGTGAGAAACGACAGGAGGAGGGGGGCAGGGGTGCTGCGAAACTGAATATGGACAGAGTCTGTTTCTGTAATCAACATTCACATTCCGGCTACGTCTCCAAAGACGAAAGCAACATAACCTTAAAGAAAAGTCACCTTCAGTCATTGAACATCATCAAAGTCTCCAATTTCTGCGCATGCAAGAATCCGGAACCATGCTAGGATGCCTCTTCAGGGGTTGCAATACATGAAATTTTCACCGCGCATTGTGTTTTTATGGAATAAACCTCACGGCATGAATTCCTATGCAGGATGAAGAGGGAAGAGAATAATTTAAATAAATGCAATTTTAGCAGAGCTTGGTGTTTTTATAGAATGTTATCTATGGCTGGAATTCCTAGGCATGAAGGGGGAAGAGACTAAAAGTAAAAGAACAACCAGTGTGGTATAGTACCAGCGGGCTGCAAAAGGATGCACGTGCTGTGTGCAGGGAGCCCTGTCTCATTGATTAAAGCTCGATTATTAGCTTTAGCTTCCATATATACGTATAGTCGACAATCGAGCCGGATGACAAAGAAAAAAGAAGCTCAAATATGGCAGATGAAATCTGCATCGGGAAGGAGTACTTGGTCCAGGCTCCACTCCCTATATGGCAGAATGATATACACACAGAACAGCCAATAGCATGAGGTGAGACAGAAATACTCCTCAGGCCTGAACCAAAGCCCACTCTTTGTATATTTTATAGTATTCGTAAAAATAGGTCTTGCAAAGGTCTACACAGCTAAGTCAGATCCAAAAATATTAACAAATGTGTCATGTGATGACTCAGTGTACTTTTCACATGTAAATACTAGCCTCCTTGTGTAATTCTTTTGAAGCACTTTCTAGGAGGCTGGAGGTTGCACACAAGCAGTCAGTGGCATGTTGGTGAGACTAGAACAATCCTCTGAGCTGACATAAAAAGAAATTGACAATGTTTCAAGCCAATAGGGTGAAGGGTGCTCACCCAAAGCCTGTTCTCTTATTTCCCGAGCTGACAAGTTTCAAGTAAATACAGGGGATGAGATTAATTCAAGCAATCCACTCATCACTTTTGTGCATACATCACAGACAACTGCGTCTTTGAGACAGTATGGGAAAGGTGATGGGGTAGACATACAAATCTGCCTAAAACTTGACAGCTTTTCAGGATACACAAGACATAAGCTCTCATCGTAGAGTTAGTGATCCTTCTATATTTGTTTTTGTTTGCACACCACAGGTGCAAGGTTTGTTGATTTGCTTGCTTGCAGTGGTGCATGACTTGATGCCCCATGCATAATGGAATGCTCTATTCACTGCCTTGCATCTAGATTAACTTTCATATGGGCCTCTGGCACCTTTAATGTAATTGCTGCAGACTGATGGATGTGTCCTTGAGGTGCCAAGGCAGTATGTGAGAACTAAAAATGAATCCTGTGTAATTGGTCATCCTCTGATGTATGTTTATCCCCCCAATATCTCATAAGATAATTTATTGTGGTATCTACATGTAGTAGTTGAGTCATTTAAAGCTGCCTAGGTATTATTGGCCGGTGATTGCAGTGCTACCTTTAAGCTTCTATTGGATAGATCAAAAGGTATTTGTAGGAACAAGGTGGCTGCTGAAAACAAGCACTTCAAGGTCTGTTCTCTGGGGGTTTGCTAATCAACAAAATGTATGCCAAAGATAAGCAGGATATCAGGTCTGGTTCTGCACTCAAGCACCTGCCTCAACTGACTGAATATATATATTAATATATAATATATCAAATGTATATCAAATTTACCTGAGTGGTCCATGCAGGTAAAAATTCAAACCGAAAGTTTAATTTCGAGTTGATTTCTAGTTGTTCACATTCAAAAGATTGCTTCTCACTTTTGTATTTGCAGTTTTGGAATGTGAGCGCAGGAGAGAGAGAGAGCACCATCTACGGAGCCACGAGGGGGCCAATCATACGAGGTAGTATCCTGGTGTATAGTGCAAATAGCACGGGGTCCCCATCGTTTTAAAGGCTCATGACGCCACTGGCTTCAGTACAGCAAATTGATCTTAAGCAATTACCTTTTCGCAAAACAAATTGTGACCATTGTGTCATATTTTGCAATGTTTTTTCATTAAATCTACACATAGCATTCATTGTTTATTGACATTGTCACACTATTCATGTGAGTAGGGTAGGGATCTGTGTACACGTCCTGAAGAAGAAGCAGCGCGCTTCGAAACATGTTGACACACGCAGGAGGTTTTGTACATTAATACAACATACCTCCACCTCACATTTTTTAATAATACCGACACCGAGGCATATTAAATTTTTCTACTCCACAGGTGCTAGGTATTTTTTTAACATTCACTTATCATTCACTTCTGACCCTACCACTCACCCTCTCTCACACTACACATAGTGGTAACATCAGTGCTCCCGCGTATCTGCTGGTTAGTAGCACGCCGCGTTCCATAGAGAGACGCGAAGACCCCTATGATGAAGCATGACACCAAGGGCCCTTTTGGTGTGTGAGGGGTATTTAAGAAACACAATGTGCTTCCCACCCATGTAGGAAACACACTTGACCCATGAACAATCATCATCCATCGCAGATCTCCCGTGGGTGGATTCAATTTGTTTATAAATAATTGTTTGGGGAGGTCGAATCCACCCCAGGTGTTCGTTAGTACACCCTCTCTCCACTTCCTCCTTTGGTATTTATTGAATTACACTACCAGACATAACGCAAGTGATGCCCGCCCCTATTTCAGAGTCTGGCGGTCAGCCACTACATGGTCGTGTACTTGTGTCTGGAAGACTTATAGGGGCGGCCAGGCGCAGGCTTACCAGGAAGGAGTCTAAAAATAGATAAGCAGTGTGGCAGCCCTGCCTCCCTAGAACGGGTGGGTGCGCTTTTTATCACTGAGATTTAATCTTTGTGTATCTGCCAGACAGGCCACTCATTTTATACACAAATATGTTTAACTCCATCTTTAAATGGTTGTATTTATACATAAGTGCAATGGATGCCACAGTTCATCTCCCACTCTGGGACCACACAGGACCAGAGGTGGGGGGGATGCCGCTTTACCCAAGGGAAAGAGTTGGGCAGAGGCTGGGCCTACCAGGAGAAGCCAAGACCTGATAGGCACCGGGATCACCTGGGGCTGAAGACTCCCTTTTAAAGCCAGGGACCTTAGCTGTCACCTCCAAGAGAGCCACCTAGTAAATTACCCTCATCAGACAGCGGTGTAGCAAGGGTGTCATGGGCCTGGTGGAAACAAGCAAAATGTGACTCCCACCCCCTTCTTTGGGTCTAAAACACAGCTTCAATGGAGGGCAGTGGGCCCCTCAAACCACTAGACCACGGTGCCACTGCTCCTGCTGCACTATTGATAGCTACGCCCCTGTCAACAGACGCAATTAGGACCTTTCAGGTGACCCCCAGCGCTTGCCAGAAGGCAGGCAACTGAGAAGGCTACAGGGCTAACTATCGCTTTCGTCCTCATGTACAGGAGATTTATTGCTGGGTGCATGAGAGCAAGCTGACCCTCAAGCTAGCCATCAAACTAACCCTCAAGCTTGCGCTCAAGCTGGCCCTCAAGCTAGTCTGCAAGATAGTCCTCAAGCTTGCCCTCAAACTGGTCTGCAAGCAAGTCCTCAAGCTTGCCCTCAAGCTGGCACTCAAGCTAGTCCTCAAGCGAGTCCTCGAGCTGGCCCTCAAGCTCACCCTCAAGCTGACCCTTAAGCTGGCCCTCAAGCCGGCCAATCCTCAAGTTAGCCCTTAAGTTACCCCACAAGCTAGCCCTTCGGCTAGACCTCCTTGTGGCCTTCAAACTGGCCCTCAAGCCGGCCTTCAAGCTGGCCCTTGAGGTACCCCTCAGGCTGGCCCTTAAGGTACCCCACAAGCTGGCCCTCCAGCTAGACTTCAGTGTGGCCTTCAAGCTTGCCTACAAGGTAGCCGTCAAGCTGGCCTTCGCCTAAGGTTTCAAAGTAGCCCTCAAATCATGCCTGAAGTTGGCCATTAAATTAGCCCTCAAGATAGCCCTCAAGTTGACCTGCAACCTAGATCTTAGGCCTTAGGTATCCCACAAGTTGGACCTGCAGAGAGCCCTCAAGATATCCTCTGGACAGCCTTCAAGCTATCTATCAAGTTAGCTCTCATGTTAGCCCTCAAAGTAGCCCACAACCTAGCCCTGAAGCCAGTCCTTAAGATATCTGTGGAGCTGGCCCTCAAGCTGTCTTTACGGTAGCCCTCAAGCTGGCGTTCAAGCTAGCCTTTGACGTGGGCCTCAAGCTAGTCCTCCCGCTAGCCCTTAATGGTGACAAACAAGAGACACTTTCCACCTCGGAGTGGATATTCCCTCAGCTGGGGGGGGCAGGATCACTGCCTTTAACTAGTCCTGGTACTAAGTACCTGGGAGTTTATCAGGAACACTAACTAGTGACGTGTTCACAGATAACTGTGGAGTCAACAGCTGCAACTTTAAGGTTCAACCTGCACAGAACATCCCCCAGTTTGTGACACTAGCCACTCTGAGCTCCTCCAATCAGAAGCTCGCACGGCTGGGCCATAGAGTGGTTCAGGGGCCCGGCCCTCGGGACCTACCGAAGGTCTTCGCAGCTGCTCGGGCAGCGCTAGGGTAGCCTCTCAAGGCGCTGTACTGTGAAAGGTCCTGGCCTCTTCCATCAAGGTCACTGAAAACTTCCACCGCTTTAGAAATAGGTGCGAAGTTGGCTCTCTGTAGTGATGTTATTACACTCTCTGAGAGTTTAAGGCTAAACAACAGATTGTGGAACACGCCCTCCACGAATGCGCTTTGAAGCGGTCTCCGAGTGCTTATAAGTTTATGATAACAAAAGTGAGTGACGTGGAGAAACCTCAGGCCATTTCAAGGTTCGACTGCTAGAATGTAAGTGGCTCACCTGAGACTCCTCTGTGGCGATGGCAGACTCCTGAGCCGGGGTGCCAGACATCTGCACCAGACCGGGCTCTGCTTAACTCTTCTAAGACACTTTATACACGTGACGTGAGCGCATGTCCTCAGGTACAAACACGCAGGAGCCGAGAGCTTAGCCCTTGAGGTCAGACTCCCGAGGAGCCCGAGATCTCAACTGTAAGGGTCAGCCACCCAAAGAACCTCAGCCGTAGGGAGCATACATCCATGGAAAGCGAGATCTCAGCAACAGTGGGGCTCAGACATTCTAAAAAGTCAAGGCATCAGCCAGGGGGTCAGACATCAGCCAGAGGTAAGGCATCCTAAGAGATCGAGACATCGATCATGAGGTCAGACATCCCAAAAGCTCGAGCCATCAGCCACAGGTTCAGACACCTTGGGAGCTCGAGGCGTCAGCCAGGGGTTCAGACACCTTGGGAGCTCGAGACGTCAGCCAGGGGTTCGGACACCTTAGGAGCTCAAGCCATCAGCCACGGGTCAGACACCCTGGGAGCTCGAGACGTCAGCCATGGGTTCAGACACCTTGGGAGCTCGAGCCATCAGCCACAGGTCCAGACACCTTGGGAGCTCGAGACGTCAGCCAGGGGTTCAGACACCTTGGGAGCTCGAGCCATCAGACACGGTTTCAGCCACCTTTGGAGCTCGAGCCATCAGCCACGGGTCCAGACACCTTGGGAGATCGAGGCGTCAGCCACCGAGCCCAGCACTGCCTTCCAGCGCAGCTCTCCCTCAGCGGCTGCTGCCCCAATGTGCCCGGAGTGGAGGGCTCCGGAATCACCCCGAGAGGGGCCTGGGAGAAGTGCCAGGGCTGACAGCATCTGGGAGAAGTACCAGGCCTGAGGGCACCGACAGTCAGTGCCAAGGCTGTGGGTACTGGGAGCAGTGCCAAGGGAGCGGGTACTTGGAGCAAATCGAGGGCTCTGGGCACCGGGGAGCGAGAACAGTTCACTCTGGGGCGCACTCCTGTTTTTTTCTACAATAAAAGCACTTTTTAACACTATTAACCAACAGTGGTGCCCTGCTACGTGTCCTGTCAACACACCTCGGTGATGTACATCAATTATATATCACGCCATTCGACTCGAACGCAGTGCGCTGTGCACAGACATACACGTATCATTCTAATTAAACACAATACTCCAATCATTCTATTTTACATCACTTTTTTATTCTCTTTTTTTTTTCATCTTTGTTTGTTATAAATTCCTGTTACTTTCAATTCATAAAAATGCACCATCTATATAATTCATGAACATTCATGAATTTTCATCAGGTTTTCTTACACTGCAATAATACAATTTATCGTTCTCACTCCAACATGTATTTACTCTTCCTGGTTGGTTCTTGCTCAAAGGGTTTCGGGACAATTAAGTCCCTTCTTCAGGGGAAATCCTAAAGCACAAAAAACATTCCTTTTAAAACAATTTCATGAAGTACAAGGGTAGATCAACCATCCCGTAGTTGGGAAATCGATCCCCCTTGTAGATCATTAATGTGACCTCTTGTCTGAGTGCATAGATCTCTGAGGCTCGATCCGTCGTGGAAGCCAGAGTTGTTGCTGTTTTCGGTTCTATTTGATATTGATTCAAACGGTACCTGGAGCAGTGCCAGGGCTGTGGGTACCTGGGAGCGATGCCAGGGCTGTGGGTACCTGGGAGCGATGCCAGGGCTGTAGGCACCTGGGAGCGGTGCCAGGGCTGTAGGCACCTGGGAGCGATGCCAAGGCTGTGGGCACCTAGGAGCAGTGCTAGGGCTGAGGGAACCTAGGAGCAGAGCCAAGTTGTGTGGTCAGCTTTTTGAAGAAGGGGAAAGATGCTACCGATCCTAATTCATATCGTCCCATTACCCTTTTAAATTCGGATTACAAGATCGTCACTAAATTATTGGCTATTCGATTTAATCGAATTTCTTCGGATCTGATTCATAAAGACCAAAACGGTTTTATCACCGGTAGACAGCTCATGACTAACACTCACTATCTGGCAGAAGCTTTGGATTACTTTGAGACACGGAGGATCCCTGCACTTATTTTGTTATTTGATGCAGAGAGAAGCTGGAATCTGGTAGATGGAAGGGATGAAAAGTAACAAGCATTGGCAAAGTCAATAGGTCTCGCCTATGTAAGAGCTATTGGCTTTGCCAATACGTTTTAGCCATCTTGACTGTTGTTCCGCATGTCTAGAAGTTAGTGGGGTACAGCTGAGTGGCACAGAGTGGAGTGTCGTAAAGTGGAGTACAGTGCAGTGTTATGGAGTGCCATGAAGTGGCACAGATTTCAGTAGAGTTGAGTGGAGTAGCTTATCAAGGAGTTGCGTGGAGTGGAGTGGTGGGGAGGAAGTAGAGTGTTGTCGAGGGGAAGAGAGTAGAGTAGAGTGGAGTGTCGTAGAGTGTCAAAATGAAGTAGAGTGTCGTCGAGTGGCATAGAGGGTGCTGAGTAGAGTGTTGTAGAGTAGTGTGGCGTAGAGTGGAGTCGATTGTCGTAGAGTGGAGTGGCATTGAGTGGTTTAGAGTGTTGTAGAGTTGAGTGGCATAGATTCAAGTGGCATAGAGTGGAGAAGTGTGTCATATAATAGAGTGGAGTAAAGTGGCATGGAGTGGCATAGAGTGGAGTAGTGTTGTAGAGTGGGACAGAGTGGAGTAGAGGGTTGTAGAGTGTCATAGAGTGGAGTTTAATGGAGTAGAGCATCATAGAGTGGAGTGTCGTAGAGTGGCCTAGAATGAAATGGCATAAAGTACAGTGCCGTAGAGTATAGTGGTGTAGAGTGCAGTGCCGTAGAGTATAGTGGTGTAGAGTGCAGTGGTGCAGAGTAGATTGGTGTAGAGTGCAGTGCCATAGAGTATAGTGGTGTAGAGTGCAGTGGTGCAGAGTGGATTGGTGTAGAGTGCAGTGCCGCAGAGTATAGTGGTGTAGAGTGCAGTGGTGCAGAGTAGATTGGCGTAGAGTTAATTGGTTTTGAGAAAGTGATGTAGAGAGCATTGTCATAGACTGCAGTGATGTGGAGTGGAGTGGCATTGAGTGGTGCAGAATAGAGTTCAGAGCGGCGGTGGAGCGCAGTCGCATACAGTAGATTGTTTCAGAGCAGCCTGAGGTGCGCAGAGTGGAGTGGTTCAAGGTAGAGTGCGGTGACATAGAGTGCAGTGGCATAGAGTAGAGTGGTGCACAGTAGAGCAGTGCAGAGTAGAGTGGTGCAGAGAGCAGTGGCGTAGAGAACAGTGGTGCAGAGTACAATAGAGTGATGTAGAGTGCAATGCTGTAGAGTGAAGAAGCATGCAGTAGCGTAGCATGCAGTGGTGCAGAGTAGAATGATGTTAAGTTCAGTGGCAGAGAGTGCAGTCTAGCAAAGTAGAGTGACGTAGAGTGCAGTGGGGCAGAGTAGAGTGGTGCAGAGTAGAGTGGCATAGAGTGGCATAGAGTAGAGTGGTACACAGTAGAGTGGCACACAGTAGAGTGGTGCACAGTAGAGTGGTGCACAGTAGAGTGGCACACAATAGAGTAGCGCACAGTAGAGTGGTGCACAGTAGAGTGGCACACAGTAGAGCGGCACACAGTAGAAAAGAGTGGCATAGAATGCACTGAGATAGAGCGCAGTGATGTAGAGTGGTGTAGCTAGCTGTGAAGTAGCATGCAGTGGGGCAGAGCAGAGTGGTGTTGAGTTCAGTGGCTGAGAGTGTAGTCTTGCAGAGCAGAGTGGTGCAGAGTAGAGTGGCACAGAGTACAGTGATGCAGAATAGAATAGATTGGCCTGGCGTGCAGTTACAGAGTCCAGTGGCGTAAAGTGCATTGTTTTTCAGTAAAGTGGTTTTGAGTGCATTGGTGTAGAGTACAGTGGTTTAGAGTAGAGTGGAATAGAGTACAGTGGCATTGAGGACAATGGGACAGTGGTGCAGAATAGAGTGGTGTAGCGTAGAGTTTATTGGCCTAGGTGGCTAAGAGTAGAGTAGTGTGGCGCAGAGTTCAGTGGCTTAGAGTAGATTGCAGTGGTGTAGTGTGCAGTTGAGTTCAGTTGCCAAGAGTGCAGTTTTGCTAAGTGGTGAGGTGTAGAGTCCAGTGGCATGGAGTAGAGTGGCGCAGAGTACAGTGGTGCAGAGTAGAATAGAGTGGCATAGCATGCAGTGGCATAGAGTGCAGTGGCATAGAGTGCTTTGAATTTGAGTAAAGTGGTTTTGAGTGCATTGGAGTAGACTGCAGGGGTTTATAGTAGAGTGGCATAGAGGACAGTGGCATACAGTAGAGTGGTGCAGAGTAGACTGGTGCAGCGTAGAGTGCAGTGGTGTAGAGTGGCTCAGAGTGGCGTAGAGTGGCTCAGAGTGCAGTAGCATAGGGTGCAGTGGCGTAGAGTAGATTATTTCAGAGTAGTGTGAAGTGGCATAGAGTGAAGTGGTGCAGGAGAGAATGCTGTGGCATAGAGCAGGTGGGTAGAGTGCATTGGGGTAGAGTGCAGTGGCACATACTGCAGTGTTGCAGAGCAGAGTGGCATAAAGTTGGGTGGTGCACAGTAGAGTGGAGTGGCCTAGACTGGACTGGTGTAGAGTGCAGTGTCGTAGAGTGTACTGGTGCATAGTAGAGTGGTTTAGAATACACTGGCATAGAGTAGAGTGGTAAAGAGTAGAGTAGAGAGGCACAGAGTAAAGTTGCATAGAGTGCAGTGGTGCACAGTAGATAAGAGTGGCATAAAGTAGAGTGGTGCAGAGTAGAGTGGTACAAAGTAGAGTGGTGCAGAGTGGCATAGAGTAAAGTGATGCAGAGTAGAACAGAATGGCGTAGAGTGAGTGCGATAGAGCGCAATGGTGTGGAGTGACATAGCTTGCAGTGGTGCAAAGTAGAGTGGAGTTGAGTTCAGTGGCAGAGAGTGCAGTCTTGTAAAGTGGAGAGGTGTGGAGTGCAGTGGCCTGGAGTAGAGTGGCGCAGAGTGCAGTGGTGCAGAGTAAAATAGAGTGGCTTAGCATGCAGTGGCATAGAGTGCAGTGGAGGAAAGAGCATTGGTTTTAAGTAAAGTGGTTTTGAGTGCATTGGCGTAGAGTGCAGTGGCCCAGAGTGCAGTGTTGCAGAGCAGAGTGGTGTTAAGTAAAGTGGTGCGGCGCAGAGTAGAATGGAGTGGCCTAGACTGGACTGGTGTAAAGTGCAGTGTTGAAGAGTGAACTGGTGCATAGTAGCGTGGGGTAGAATAAACTGGCATAGAGTAGAGTAGTAGAGAGTAGAGAGGCACAGAGTGAAGTGGCCTAGAGTGCAGTGTCATAAAGTGCAGAGGGGTAGAGTAGATTACAGTGGCGTAAATGTGTAGTGGCGTAGAGTGCATTGGCACAGATTGCAGCAGAGTGACATAGAGTGCAGTAGGGTGTTGTAGAGTAGAGTGGTGCAGAGTAGAGTGCAGTGGCATAGAGTGCGGTGGAGCAGAGTAGAGCGGTGTGAAGTAGAGTGTCATAGAGTGCAGTAGTGCATAGTAAAGTGGACTAGAGTGAAATGGTGTAGAGTGCAGTGACAGAGAGCAGTGTTGCAGAGAAGAGTATAGAGGTGTACAGTGCAGTGGTGCAGAGTATATTGGCAAAGCGTGCATTGGTTTTGAGTTAAAGTGGTATAGAGTGCATTGGTGTAGAGTGCAGCGGCGAAGAGTTGTGGAGTGGCACAGGCTACATTCCACTGGAGAAGAGTGGAGTGGAGTGATGCAGAGTGGAATAGGGTGGCGTAGAGTTCAGTAGCATAGAGTAGATTGTTTCCTTTGTAAGTGCACTGACAGCAGGTAGTGTCATAGAGTGCAGTGGTGAGAGTAGATTAGACTGGCTTAGAGTAGATTGGCAGAGAGTGCAGCAGTATAAAGTGGAGCAATGCAGAGTAGAATGACGTAGAGTGTATTGGCGTACAGTGCTTAGGGGTGGAGTGCAGTAAAATGGGGCAGAGTGCAGTGACATAGAGTGTAGGGATGCAGAGAAGAGTGGCAGAGAGTTCAGTGGCAGACTGTGCATTGTTTCAGAGTAAAGTGGTGCAGAGTGCATTGGCATAGAGTGGCGCAGAGTGGTGCAGAGTAAATTGCAGGGGAGTAGAGTGCAATGACGTAGAGTGAAGTGATGTAGAGTGTAGTGTTGCAGAGTAGACTGTCATAGTGTGCAGTGGTGTATAGTAGAGTGACGTAGAGTACAATGGTGTAAAGTGTAGTGGTGTAAAGAGTTGCAGAGTAGAGTAAAGTGGTGTAGAATGTAGTGGTGTAGAGTGCATTGGTTTTGAATAAAGTGGTGTAGAGTGCATTGGGGTAGTGTGCAGTGATGCAGAGTAAAGTGGAATGTTTCAGATTAGAGTATAATGGCATGGAGTGTAGTGGTGCAGAGTAGATTGGTGTAGAGTGCAGTGGCATCGAGTGCATTGGTTTTGAGTAAAAGATGTGTAGGGTGCATTGGGGTAAACTGCTGTGATGCAGAATGTAGTGGAGTGGAGTGGCGCAGCGTAGAGTGCAGTAGCCCTGAGGGCAGCTGCGCCGAGTGCAGGTACACTGAGTAGATTATTTGAGTAGTGTGGAGTGGTCCACGGTAGAGTACAGTGCAGTAGAGAAGTGTGGCATAGAGTGCAGAGTCGGTTAGAGTGGCATAGAGTGGACTGGCATAAAGTGCACTGGCGCAGAGTGGAGTAGTACTGAGTATAGTGCAATGGCATGGAATGCAGTGGCATAGTGTGCAGTGGCATAGACTGCAGTGTTGGAGAGTAGAATGGCATAGAGTGAGGTGGTGTAGAGTGGAATGGTGTGGAGTGCAGTGGCGAAGAGTGCAGTGCTGTATAGCAGAGTAGTTTGGGGTAGAGTGCATTAGCGTAGAGTGGTGTAGAGCAGAGAGGTGTAGAGTAAAGTGGCGTGGAGTGGCGTAGAGTGGAGTGGTGTGGCGGAGAGTGCAGTCACAAAGCATAGAGTGGTGCGGAGTGGAGTGGTGTGTGGAGTGGTTGCAGAGTGGAGTGGGGTAAAGTAAAGCACGCATGGTGTGGTAGCACACTGCCATTATAGACAACACATCTTCAATTGAAATGACCATTACATTTGCACAGACATATCGTTTTACAAAGAAAAGTATACAGAACGCAAACGATAATGCATGGAAATGTCATCACCTAGTATATTGATCTATTTTTTTCATGTTAAAATATTTGTTTTCACCACACCTCAGAATTACCCCGAAATTTCTGCCTTTCTAATTCTGATATATTTGGAAATATTGCCACAGTTAATTTACAGACATTTAAATGTTGTTGTGTGCTAGAAACACAATAACATTGTACAGCCTTCCTCAAAGAACACCCCCAGTATCCCGCATGATTGTCACATAAATCCTCCCAGTTTGAAGTCAGAGAAAGAAAAGTAAACACCAAGCTCCCTGGAAGACAGAGTCTGGCATTTGACCTCTGTCTTTGAATGCACAGCAAATGTGACAAGATAAGAAAAAGATTTAAAAGCTTCTTCACAGAAATCCGGAACTGGTGTAAGAACACAATAAATAGTATTTGGGCAACAGAAGGGAGGAACTCATGCGCCACCGCCCAAAACAAATAGAGCTAGCAATAAGGAAGAGAACAAACGTGAGTTACAAACCACAAAGCCAATGGTAAGCAGAGGCGGAATGCATTCCCGGGGAAGCTCTCCGAATGTCCCCAAGATTTTCCTTATGTGATTTAGTAAGTGAAGGACAGGGCCTGAAAGAGCTTATGTTTTAAACTGTTGCCCAGTGTGGAAGGGCATGAAAGATGCAGCTTAATTGTTGTTAGAGGGTGTGGTGATCACAAGAGGTGTGAGTAGACACGGCGTGGTGAAAGTGTTAAAAGAACCGAAAGGTCGATTGTGGAAGAGGGAGAGGAGCCTTGGGGGTGATTGGACTGGAGAGAGGGTGGAGGAGGGATTCTCACAGTGGCTCTAAGATTGGGGTGTCTGATTGTTTACAAGTAGCAGGGAGTTGTCACATGTGTGCATAAAAGCACAACGGAGTGTAAACTCTGTCCTGGAGCCAGTAGACGTGCTGCATGGATGGAAGTTAGGACTTTGTGAAATCATGAGCAGTGGGGAGGGGTGAGGTGAGGCTAGGGACAGAAGAGGAATATGTAGAGGTGTGAAATGAATTGTTGGCTTAGGCTCACTGTGTTTGTGTTGGACATGGTGCCACTGTACCTGCTGCACAAACATAATGTATGGTCTGCTAAGTGTAGTTCAAAATAACAGCTAAAGAGAGAGGTGTGTTATTGGTGGGTGCGCCCCGAAGACGGGTGATAAGGTGTGATGTTAGTCAACAATAGCCATGAAAGAGCATACTTTATATTTTGACAGGAAGCTAGGGTCAAATGTATATTATGGTGCGGGCAGTGGGTGGCATCCCCCTGTACAAGTAAAGGAATTGTGTCCTTGCCCGTTTGAAAAGTAACCTGAAGCATTAGCGTAGGTTTAAGGAGTTCCTGGAAGTGCGTGTACGAAGGATAGAAAAGAAACAGGTGGTTTGAGGTGCTTGGAAGAGCAGTGTTGGGGCGTTGTTATTTTTGAACAACGCGTTTGCATTTTTTGGGGTGAAAACGCAAGGAGGGACCCAATAGGGTAAAAGATGTTTATTAGCATAGACGGGGTGTTGCGGGGTGTTGCAGAGGAGGTTAGGAATTGGGTACCAGTGCCCCTGTTTGTATCCTTCAAGAAAGCATGAACTTGTGTTGTCTGTGTTTTGTGTCACTCTGGTACTGGTCCTGTTGCACACAATGAATCTATGTCTCAGTGAGTGTTTTTGTGTCACTCTGCTACTGGTCCTGTTGCACATAATGAATCTATGTCTCAGTGAGTGTTTTTGTGTCACTGTGCTACTGGTCCTGTTGCACATAATGAATCTATGTCTCAGTGAGTGTTTTTGTGTCACTGTGATACTGGTCCTGTTGCACATAATTAATCTATGTCTCAGTGAGTGTTTTTGTGTCACTGTGCTACTGGTCCTGTTGCACACAATGAATCTATGTCTCAGTGAGTGTTTTTGTGTCACTGTGCTACTGGTCCTGTTGCACACAATGAATCTATGTCTCAGTGAGGGTTTTTGTGTCACTCTGCTACTGCTCCTGTTGCACCTAATGAATCTATGTCTCAGTGAGTGTTTTTGTGTCACTCTGCTACTGGTCCTGTTGCACACAATGAATCTATGTCTCAGTGAGTGTTTTTGTGTCACTCTGCTACTGGTCCTGTTGCACACAATGAATCTATGTCTCAGTGAGTGTTTTTGTGTCACTGTGCTACTGGTCCTGTTGCACATAATGAATCAATGTCTCAGTGAGTATTTTTGTGTCACGGTGCTACTGCTCCTGTTGCACACAATGAATCTATGTCTCAGTGAGTGTTTTTGTGTCACTCTGCTACTGCTCCTGTTGCACCTAATGAATCTATGTCTCAGTGAGTGTTTTTGTGTCACTCTGCTACTGGTCCTGTTGCACATAATGAATCTATGTCTAAGTGTTTTTGTGTCACTCTGCTACTGGTCCTGTTGCACATAATGAATCTATGTCTCAGTGAGTGTTTTTGTGTCACTCTGCTACTGGTCCTGTTGCACATAATGAATCTATGTCTCAGTGAGTGTTTTTGTGTCACTCTGCTACTGGTCCTGTTGCACATAATGAATCTATGTCTCAGTGAGTGTTTTTGTGTCACTGTGCTACTGGTCCTGTTGCACATAATGAATCTATGTCTCAGTGAGTGTTTTTGTGTCACTGTGCGACTGGTCCTGTTGCACATAATGAATCTATGTCTCAGTGAGTGTTTTTGTGTCACTGTAATGCTGGTCCTGTTGCACATAATGAATCTATGTCTCAGTGTGTTTTTGTGTCACTCTGCTACTGGTCCTGTTGCACACAATGAATCTATGTCTCAGTGAGTGTTTTTGTGTCACTCTGCTACTGGTCCTGTTGCACATAATGAATCTATGTCTCAGTGAGTGTTTTTGTGTCACTCTGCTACTGGTCCTGTTGCACATAATGAATCTATGTCTCAGTGAGTGTTTTTGTGTCACTGTGCTACTGGTCCTGTTGCACATAATGAATCTATGTCTCAGTGAGTGTTTTTGTGTCACTGTGCTACTGGTCCTGTTGCACATAATGAATCTATGTCTCAGTGAGTGTTTTTGTGTCACTGTGCTACTGGTCCTGTTGCACATAATGAATCTATGTCTCAGTGAGTGTTTTTGTGTCACTGTGCTACTGGTCCTGTTGCACATAATGAATCTATGTCTCAGTGAGTGTTTTTGTGTCACTGTGCTACTGGTCCTGTTGCACACAATGAATCTATGTCTCAGTGAGTGTTTTTGTGTCACTCTGCTACTGGTCCTGTTGCACATAATGAATCTATGTCTCAGTGAGTGTTTTTGTGTCACTGTGCTACTGGTGCTGTTGCACATAATGAATCTATGTCTCAGTGAGTGTTTTTGTGTCACTGTGCTACTGGTCCTGTTGCACATAATGAATCTATGTCTCAGTGAGTGTTTTTGTGTCACTGTGCTACTGGTCCTGTTGCACACAATGAATCTATGTCTCAGTGAGGGTTTTTGTGTCACTCTGCTACTGGTCCTGTTGCACATAATGAATCTATGTCTCAGTGAGTGTTTTTGTGTCACTGTGCTACTGGTGCTGTTGCACATAATGAATCTATGTCTCAGTGAGTGTTTTTGTGTCACTGTGCTACTGGTCCTGTTGCACATAATGAATCTATGTCTCAGTGAGTGTTTTTGTGTCACTGTGCTACTGGTCCTGTTGCACATAATGAATCTATGTCTCAGTGAGTGTTTTTGTGTCACTGTAATACTGGTCCTGTTGCACATAATGAATCTATGTCTCAGTAAGTGTTTTGTGTCACTGTGCTACTGGTCCTGTTGCACACAATGAATCTATGTCTCAGTGAGGGTTTTTTGTCACTGTGCTACTGGTGCTGTTGCACATAATGAATCTATGTCTCAGTGAGTGTTTTTGTGTCACTGTAATACTGGTCCTGTTGCACATAATGAATCTATGTCTCAGTAAGTGTTTTGTGTCACTGTGCTACTGGTCCTGTTGCACACAATGAATCTATGTCTCAGTGAGTGTTTTTGTGTCACTGTGCTACTGGTCCTGTTGCACATAATGAATCTATGTCTCAGTGAGTGTTTTTGTGTCACTGTGCTACTGGTCCTGTTGCACATAATGAATCTATGTCTCAGTGAGTGTTTTTGTGTCACTGTGATACTGGTCCTGTTGCACATAATGAATCTATGTCTCAGTAAGTGTTTTGTGTCACTGTGCTACTGGTCCTGTTGCACATAATGAATCTATGTCTCAGTAAGTAGGATTTTCCTCCTCGTTATTCAATAAAGAGCAAATTAATAGGGGAGGTAGCACTGAGATGTCGCCTGCCCTGTTAGAACAGTGTGTGCCCTATTAGTTCGCTTGCTTCACCTGGTATTGATCACCCTGCTACCCCAGTGTTGGTGCCTTCTAGCCCCCAGGCCACCCTTGCATCCCCCTGCCTGTAACGTAATCTCATGGAATATATCGGGGCAGCGCTCTAAAATTAATAATCCTGTTTGGGGCGGGTTCATTTCAAATACTGATATCCTCTGTTTACAGGAAACCTGGGCCTTGGAACCACTCCATATCAATGGTTATAGGACCTTCTTTCCTGAGGCCGTGAAGGGTCTCGGGGGAAGACCAAAGAGAGGACTCTGTACTTATATCTCAAACCAAATGAGGTACGATAAAATAGAATTCCATCTGCGGGATTGTCATTACCATATAATTGTATTATCCTTAAGTGCTACCTATGTTTTGTTTTCTGTAATAATGTTCCATCTGGCAAACTTTGTATGGTGGTTGAGAGCTTAGGGGGGGCATAGAATGACTTCTGTAAGGCTGGATCGAAAGTTTCCAGGATATTTGTGGGGGGGGGGGGATTTCAATTGAGCTGTGTGTAACCTGCAGGATCCTGGAATGTGTGGCATTGTAAACGAAGAGGGGGAGCGTAAAACCCATTTTTGTCACACTTTGGTGCGGGAACTGTTCAATGAACTCCTATTCACTAGTGACCTGGGATTTGTGAATGAATCGTTAGCCACTCCAGTCCATATGCCAAGTACTTTTAGTGGTAGAGGCCTTTCATCCACTATTGACTTCATGTTAGCCTCAAGCATTTGTGCAATTGGGTGCTTCCTTTTAAGGTTGGGGATATTTCCATAAATGACCCCTTTCCGCTATGCCTGTCGGTTAAATGGCCTATGTGCAGGACCAAAAGGGCTGAAAAAATCAATCCGGTTATTGGCAATATAGAATTGTTTAAAACGAATGGGTACTCTTTATGGTGGGCTAGAGTGGACTCAGAAGTGTTAATAAAGCAATTAATCAGGAATTGTAAACCCACCTTTGATGCTTGCCTGAGTGAGCAAACCCCCTGTGAGGACATAGTGCAGTCTTTTGTTGAAATCTCAAAAGAGATTAGGAATCTATTATTTGTAAAACATCGTAATAAACCTAAGGATTCTGGGTGATTTGATAAGAAATGTACTCAAGCGTATTCAAATTTGAAGCTCGAGCTACATAGGCAGCCTAGGTCTCCTAATATTATTAGACGGGCATGACTGGAGTACAAACAGGCTATTAAAGCAAGAAAAAGCTCTATGAGAGATGAAGCGTGGGAATCCCTCCATAGCGCGGCAAAACAGAAAGACAGTGCTGCTTTCTGGAGAGCAGTGAGGGCCCCTTTTTTAACAGCTGGTGAGGGTCCCTCAATTGAGATCGCTATATCCGAGGAATCTTGGATCAAGCACTTTTCTAAGGTCTATAGCGACCAAGGAAATCTTGTCTCACATTAGCATGGTGCCCCATTAGAACATACTGATAAGGTGGTGTTGAGAGTTACGCTAGAAGAACTGAATAGAGCTCTTGCTCTCAGTCTGGGTGGTAAGGCCCCTGGACCTGATGGCGTACCAGTAGATTTGTTCAAATCCAATGTCTCCTTATGGGGCCCTATATTAACTCAAGTTATTATCGTGAGTTGCGAGACAAATATTCCTAAGACCTGGGTGGAATCGATTATTATTCCGATCTACAAGTAGGGGGACCGCCATGACCCCGGTTGCTATAGACCGATTTCTTTACTTGACTCGATGGTCAAAGTGGCTGGACGTGTTATCTTGGAACGCTTGCAAGACTGGGCAGAGGATACACATATACTATCTGACTTACAGTATGGCTTTAAGGAAGGACTCGGCACTATTGAACAAAGCCTTAGCCTAGCAATTTTAATAGGAAAATATACAAGAGCGAAAAAGGGTAGAATATACCTGGCCTTTGTGGACCTCACCGCGGCCTTTGATTTGGTCAGGCACAATCAATTATGGAAGGTCCTTAAGGCTGCGGGGGTGGATCCACATATAATCGCTTTTTTACAGCGTCCGTATAGTGGAGCTACTGCTAGTGTTCGCTACGGCCTGGGTGGTGAGCGCTCTTAAGCCTTCCCTATCAGGAGAGGGGTCAGGCAAGGCGGTGTGCTGGCCCCCTTCCCTTTTAATCTTTATATCAATGGACTGGGTGAAGCCCTATTAAAGAATGGTCAAGACTATCCCCAAAGTAATGGGCGACCGATACGGGCTCTTCTTTATGCAGATGACGCCATACTGATGGCACGCACACAAATTGGCTTGCAGTGGGTCCTAGACAATTTTAATAACTACATGAAGGATCTTGGCCTAAGTATAAACATCCCTAAAACGTATATCATGAGATGTGGCCACGGGACCCAGAGGCTGAGAGATATGTTTGTGGATGACAGGAAATTAACCTCAACTAAGAGTCTTTCTAATCTTGGCATCTTTTTCAGCCAAAATGATTCATGGGCCCAAACAATAACTATCAAAAAATTGGCGTTCTCTAGGACAACTAGTGAACTTGCATCTTTTGCAAGAAAGTTGGGCAGGAAGCCACCAGGTGAACTCCTGCAAATATATAAGCCCAAGTGCATTTCCACCGCGATGTACGGGGCTGGGGTGTGGGGTTATGTTAATTCCTCTGCTCTCCAAACTGTGGAAAACTCCTTTCTGAGGAACATCTTATCCGTTCCACCCAGTGCCTCCTCTTATGCCTATCACGACGAGTTGGGTCTCCCTTTATTTCTTACCTCGTTAAGTTGGAACCTATACTTTTATGGTATAGGTTATGCAGTAAGGATCAGACCAAACTAAATAGGGAGATTATGCAAGATACTCTCAGATTGGAGGGGGCCATTAAGAGTCCCTGGGTTAGGTTTGTATGGGATTTCATGAATGATCTGGGTCATCCAGACTACTTCACTAACCCGAGCGCCATGTTGGCGACTACCAGAAAGGCCTTAATGAAAGAGGGTCTCGAATTTTTGGGCTATATAAGAATGTCAGAGGAAATCCTAAAGCCTAGCCTCGTGCAACACAAACTAACGCTCACTACCTTGGGAATGGAGCCGTATTTATCATTTATACCCCATGGGTTTGATAGGTTACTTTTAACAAGATTTAGTTCGGGCAATGTTCACAGACTAGTGACATTCACAAAAATGAACGATTGGTTACGTACGTTGATACTCTGCCCTTGCGATAAACGATCTGAGCAATCCACCATCCACTTAGTCCTTTTTTGTAATTTTTATGTAGAGTTGAGGAAAGGGTGGATAATACCACTTTTAAAACAACAGGGGTTGAGGCAATGTCGCCCGGCTCTAATCCGATTGCAGTTACTGGAGCATGAACATGTAGCACGGAGGCTATCAATGCTCCTGAAGAAGGTGCTTCAACTCAGGAAGACTATGTTAACTGATGAATTATAACTGCTGTGTATCTCCCTGTTTCTGTTTGCGAATTTTAATAGAGTTGATTTAATCTTTATTTATTCTGTAAATATTGATATTTGATCATTTTACTATTTTGCATAGTTTTAAATTGAATTTTATCTGTATGTTTTATGTGTTTTTAAGATTGTTAAATACAACAGTCGAATAAAGCTTTCCTTGACTCCTTGCCTTTACACTGTAATCTGCATGTTTTGAAAGAGCAAAACGTGACTTCATCTCGGAAACCGATAATATGACAATGAGTGGCTATTTTTGTTCGTTTTAAAACGTGTGCCCCTAAAGTGAATACAAATGTCCATTTGACATGAGATGGTGGTTTTTATGATGTTGTAATTTGCGTCTTCCCTGGTGGTCAGTGACAGTTTCCTGCTGTCCTTGAACTGCCACTACGGACTGACCATCATTTTGAGTCTGAGCATCTTGACTGACCTGCTAACATCTCACCTTTATCTACAGACAAGAAGTAAGGTGTTTATGTGGGTCCCAAATACGTAGAGCTTGATTAATGCTTAATTCCTTTACCCTTCAGGCCTGCGTCTATCCCTTGATGTCTGTGTACTCTTAAAAGGGGGGGGGGTATCGGGAAAAAATGTCCCCTTGCCTGCTATGTTCAAGGCTCCTATTCGTCCAGATATTCTGAACTTTAGGGCAGATTTACAAGCCCCTTGCGCCACTTTTGAGTCGCTTTTCCCATGTTAAAAGTAACGCAAAAGTGGCGCAAGGGGCCTGTAAATCTGCCCCTTTGTTTGCACTAACTTGCGGAAGAACAAGACAGCCCTACGCTGGCATGAAGCAGGCATAAATTAGCAGGTATGAAGCTTTTTCTGCATGCTTGTATTATTTCGAATTTTGTGATCGTGGAGGCCGTGCCAGTTACTTCCAGAATGTGTTCCTGTACGCACAATAGGCATTTGTTGGGCATTTCAACAACAAAGTGGATTTTCAATGTTGCCGCTTCTGAGAATGAGGATTTCTACTTAGTTGGTCTGTATTTCTGAAATCCATGATAATAGCAAAAATGTTGATGTATTTAGTCAAGCAAGGTATATAATGGGTTGAAATGTGTACTTGCCTTTTAAGTATTTTTTAATTGATCGGTTACAATTCACACTTTGGGGTGCTTTCACCACTACAATGATACTGTTTTTTTATTTTATTTTTATTTTGTAGGTTTTATTTTTAGGTCGTGCCTACCAGACAGTGAAAGCTGTACGGTTGCAAGTGATCTATGAGTTTACGGCCTACCCACTCCCTACTGTTGGTTCGCTTTGTCACTCATTTTGTTTACTTCTTCGATGACTTGTTTTACTTTCTTGTGTTTGTCCTTTCACTAAACCATAGCCTCCCTCCCATCATTGTGTTTGATTGGCCGATTTATATCGTTCAACTGTTAGCTTGTAAGGAACTACTTTTCTTTTTATGTGAGCACTCAGGTGTCCATGTTTTCCAGCTGTCCCCCTGGTGTTGCTCCTTCCTCAGCCACAGGCTCAATGTGAGCATTACTTGAAGAGGGGTTTTGGCTCAGCTCTCATTTTCAGAACCATGCCTTTCATTTATATATTTTGAAAACATACAAACGGTGCGTAAACATGCACTTTGTACTTATGGTCCTTGCTTACGAGAAGCAGGGCTGGCAGTAAAAAGAGGCACAGCTACTTCCAGCCTTGCTTCTATTTATGCACCGCTTGCAGGTTTTCAAAACACATCAATAAAAGGCATTGTCATTTACAATGCCAATAGCTCAAACTCTCGCAAATGCGAGACCTATTGCATTGCAGAGGCTTGTTTCTCTCCTTGTTCTATTTGCCCGGCTGTTGCTAGCCTTGCTCTGCTTGCTCCTCCATTGATGCCGGATTCCAGCCTTATGATGAGCATTGGCCAGCTGGATACTGAAGAGGCCCATAAAGAACCCCACCCCACCCTGAAGCTGCAGAAGCACGGGGTGACTTGGGGTAGCTCAAAGGGTACCGGTCCAGATTTGAGCAAGATAGGACAGGGGGCTGAAGCGCCTGCAGCTCACTGGTCACGACCCCAGAGGGCTGGCCCAGGGCCACAGATTGCCTACTGCAGGAAGCACAGCTCCTACGGCAGAGAGGGGTAGTGGACGCAGATGTAGAGTTGTTCAAACTACAGGCCGCAGGGTCTGGTGCTCCAGTGCAAACACGCGAGCAGCCGTTGTGCCAACTACATTTGTGGTAAGATACTGAAGCCGGTGGCAAGTTGGGGATGGGTGGGATGGAGCGTATTATTTGGGAAGGCTTAAGTATTAGGAAGACTGCAAGGCTCCTGTTGAAGCACGGCCAAGACTGATTTGCATATAGCTGGGTCCAAACTGAGGCGGCATGGTGTGCAGAATAACGATGGACTGGGATGCGGTCCAGGTAATTGCCAGTGACTGAGATTAATTTAAGCTTTCCATCCGTACTGTTTGTATACTTTAGTGTATCGCCTTAAGTGAGACAGGTACGCCCAGACGTGGGTTCCACACACACTGTGTCACTGGAACCAAGCTGTAACTGGCTGATGAGCTTTAATCTTTGTGTTCCAGTTCAGGGAGGGCCTGGCAGGTTGGGCTGTTCCCATTTGAGCAGGGCCAAGACTGATGTGTATATAGCGGGGCCCAAACTAAAGCAACAAGGTGTGCAGAGTAATGGTGGACAGAGGTGCGCTCCCACTAATTATCAGTGGCTGAGATTAATACAAGCGTTCCAACCATCACTGTTTTGCATGCTTAAGTATTAGGAGTGTCATTGCAAAGGGGGATTGTACTCAACACAGTCAAGAGTACGAATGCGATAGCCAAAAATTGAAGTCTCTACATGATTGAACAAAAAAACAAGGGTCTGAAAAAGTTGAAAATAAATTGAGTCCTGGGATGAGATCATGCAACAGAACTGGGGACACCTGCAGGATACAGCTCCATATCCAATAGGAAAGCTCAGGTGGTTGGGGGTATGCTGCAGTGATCTGGGTACGCAGCCTTGCCACCGTCTTCTCTGCGCCACCAGAAAATTACCCACCTACACTTCACCTCCAGGTGAAACAACAAATCTGAAGCGGGTGTGAAATTATACATGAGAAATTAGATATGGGGGAGGGTAAGCCCATTTAAATACAAGCATTGGCAAAGCCAAAAAGGGCTCATCTTTGGGCACTATTGGCTTAGCCAGTCATGTTTAACAAAACTTCACAGCATCAACAAAAAACGTTTTTTACTAATGCTGTACAGCATCAGGCACATTTTTTAAAAAAAAGTTGTGATGTCACATTTTCTCTCCATAGGTACAAACATTAATGGTGTATGCGCTTGCATGCATCACCAAGCCTGTGTGCACCTACGCAATGATATGGGCACCGTTTTCTTCTTTTTAATGCACCGATCCGAGATGGATCCGTAAAAATGTTTTTAATATGACTAGCACATAAGCGCTTCGATAACTGCAAGGCAGAGGGCTGGCAGCAACTTACTGCTTGTCCCTCCTACGGGGAGAAGCACATGAGAGGGATAGCAACACGGGGCCCTACGGGGAGAAGCACATGAGGGGGATAGCAACACGGGACCCTAGGGGGAGAAGCACATGAGGGAGACAGCAACACAGAGCCCTTGTGGACTTTGGCGAGGGCGAAAGGCGAGTGTGAGCACCACTCGAGTGAAGGAGCAACGTGGAGCATGGGGCAGAAGCACATAAGGGGGAGGGAGCTAGAAAACAAATGCACAAGGAGTTCCCTAAAAGTGAGTTGTAGAAGGATACAAGTCAGGTTAATCAAAAGGATGGTGAACAGGCCGTGCTCCAGGGGAGGGACAAACACAAGAAGAGGAAGGCAAACTGTCAAATAAGAAGTAAGAAAATGAGAGTGGAAAAGCCAATGGATAGGAAGCAATGGGAGAGCTGCAAGTCCACTGTAAGGTCTTGGCATGCCCACAATAGGTCCTTTGCAGTGAGAAAGGTTGCGCTGTCTGGTAGGCGAGACCTAGATTCACGAAACATGCCATAGTCAGTTTGCCTTCCCAAGTCCTACATTAGTAATGTAGACCCTGGAGATGTATGCACACGTTCAAACCCAGTGAATCTGCTAGAAATTTAAACCAGATTGGTCGCACACTGCTACACCTACCAGTCGTGTTCCCCCAATGAAAATGGTCCCTGAAGGCCAGCGTCGGCGGATACACCTATGCTCGAGTGTGAATGCAAGTATGCGTGGCGTGTGCCATCCCTGGACACGTGTTTCGAGGTAGTTGCCTCTCGTCAGCAGGGAGTAGGAAAATGTGTGGGGTTGCTGTGTAAGCTGCTAAAATCGTTATCAGGTCTAGTACCTCTCGTAGCGCGCAGGTGCGTAACCATGAGTCCGTCGACTCCACCGGCTCAAGGGAGCCTGAATATAAAGTTAAACCAGATTGGTCGCACACTGCTACACCTACCAGTCGTGTTCCCCCAATGAAAATGGTCCCTGAAGGCCAGCGTCGGCGGATACACCTATGCTCGAGTGTGAATGCAAGTATGCGTGGCGTGTGCCATCCCTGGACACGTGTTTCGAGGTAGTTGCCTCTCGTCAGCAGGGAGTAGGAAAATGTGTGGGGTTGCTGTGTAAGCTGCTAAAATCGTTATCAGGTCTAGTACCTCTCGTAGCGCGCAGGTGCGTAACCATGAGTCCGTCGACTCCACCGGCTCAAGGGAGCCTGAATATAAAGTTAAACCAGATTGGTCGCACACTGCTACACCTACCAGTCGTGTTCCCCCAATGAAAATGGTCCCTGAAGGCCAGCGTCGGCGGATACACCTATGCTCGAGTGTGAATGCAAGTATGCGTGGCGTGTGCCATCCCTGGACACGTGTTTCGAGGTAGTTGCCTCTCGTCAGCAGGGAGTAGGAAAATGTGTGGGGTTGCTGTGTAAGCTGCTAAAATCGTTATCAGGTCTAGTACCTCTCGTAGCGCGCAGGTGCGTAACCATGAGTCCGTCGACTCCACCGGCTCAAGGGAGCCTGAATATAAAGTTAAACCAGATTGGTCGCACACTGCTACACCTACCAGTCGTGTTCCCCCAATGAAAATGGTCCCTGAAGGCCAGCGTCGGCGGATACACCTATGCTCGAGTGTGAATGCAAGTATGCGTGGCGTGTGCCATCCCTGGACACGTGTTTCGAGGTAGTTGCCTCTCGTCAGCAGGGAGTAGGAAAATGTGTGGGGTTGCTGTGTAAGCTGCTAAAATCGTTATCAGGTCTAGTACCTCTCGTAGCGCGCAGGTGCGTAACCATGAGTCCGTCGACTCCACCGGCTCAAGGGAGCCTGAATATAAAGTTAAACCAGATTGGTCGCACACTGCTACACCTACCAGTCGTGTTCCCCCAATGAAAATGGTCCCTGAAGGCCAGCGTCGGCGGATACACCTATGCTCGAGTGTGAATGCAAGTATGCGTGGCGTGTGCCATCCCTGGACACGTGTTTCGAGGTAGTTGCCTCTCGTCAGCAGGGAGTAGGAAAATGTGTGGGGTTGCTGTGTAAGCTGCTAAAATCGTTATCAGGTCTAGTACCTCTCGTAGCGCGCAGGTGCGTAACCATGAGTCCGTCGACTCCACCGGCTCAAGGGAGCCTGAATATAAAGTTAAACCAGATTGGTCGCACACTGCTACACCTACCAGTCGTGTTCCCCCAATGAAAATGGTCCCTGAAGGCCAGCGTCGGCGGATACACCTATGCTCGAGTGTGAATGCAAGTATGCGTGGCGTGTGCCATCCCTGGACACGTGTTTCGAGGTAGTTGCCTCTCGTCAGCAGGGAGTAGGAAAATGTGTGGGGTTGCTGTGTAAGCTGCTAAAATCGTTATCAGGTCTAGTACCTCTCGTAGCGCGCAGGTGCGTAACCATGAGTCCGTCGACTCCACCGGCTCAAGGGAGCCTGAATATAAAGTTAAACCAGATTGGTCGCACACTGCTACACCTACCAGTCGTGTTCCCCCAATGAAAATGGTCCCTGAAGGCCAGCGTCGGCGGATACACCTATGCTCGAGTGTGAATGCAAGTATGCGTGGCGTGTGCCATCCCTGGACACGTGTTTCGAGGTAGTTGCCTCTCGTCAGCAGGGAGTAGGAAAATGTGTGGGGTTGCTGTGTAAGCTGCTAAAATCGTTATCAGGTCTAGTACCTCTCGTAGCGCGCAGGTGCGTAACCATGAGTCCGTCGACTCCACCGGCTCAAGGGAGCCTGAATATAAAGTTAAACCAGATTGGTCGCACACTGCTACACCTACCAGTCGTGTTCCCCCAATGAAAATGGTCCCTGAAGGCCAGCGTCGGCGGATACACCTATGCTCGAGTGTGAATGCAAGTATGCGTGGCGTGTGCCATCCCTGGACACGTGTTTCGAGGTAGTTGCCTCTCGTCAGCAGGGAGTAGGAAAATGTGTGGGGTTGCTGTGTAAGCTGCTAAAATCGTTATCAGGTCTAGTACCTCTCGTAGCGCGCAGGTGCGTAACCATGAGTCCGTCGACTCCACCGGCTCAAGGGAGCCTGAATATAAAGTTAAACCAGATTGGTCGCACACTGCTACACCTACCAGTCGTGTTCCCCCAATGAAAATGGTCCCTGAAGGCCAGCGTCGGCGGATACACCTATGCTCGAGTGTGAATGCAAGTATGCGTGGCGTGTGCCATCCCTGGACACGTGTTTCGAGGTAGTTGCCTCTCGTCAGCAGGGAGTAGGAAAATGTGTGGGGTTGCTGTGTAAGCTGCTAAAATCGTTATCAGGTCTAGTACCTCTCGTAGCGCGCAGGTGCGTAACCATGAGTCCGTCGACTCCACCGGCTCAAGGGAGCCTGAATATAAAGTTAAACCAGATTGGTCGCACACTGCTACACCTACCAGTCGTGTTCCCCCAATGAAAATGGTCCCTGAAGGCCAGCGTCGGCGGATACACCTATGCTCGAGTGTGAATGCAAGTATGCGTGGCGTGTGCCATCCCTGGACACGTGTTTCGAGGTAGTTGCCTCTCGTCAGCAGGGAGTAGGAAAATGTGTGGGGTTGCTGTGTAAGCTGCTAAAATCGTTATCAGGTCTAGTACCTCTCGTAGCGCGCAGGTGCGTAACCATGAGTCCGTCGACTCCACCGGCTCAAGGGAGCCTGAATATAAAGTTAAACCAGATTGGTCGCACACTGCTACACCTACCAGTCGTGTTCCCCCAATGAAAATGGTCCCTGAAGGCCAGCGTCGGCGGATACAGCTATGCTCGAGTGTGAATGCAAGTATGCGTGGCGTGTGCCATCCCTGGACACGTGTTTCGAGGTAGTTGCCTCTCGTCAGCAGGACTCATGGTTACGCACCTGCGCGCTACGAGAGGTACTAGACCTGATACGATTTTAGCAGCTTACACAGCAACCCCACACATTTTCCTACTCCCTGCTGACGAGAGGCAACTACCTCGAAACACGTGTCCAGGGATGGCACACGCCACGCATACTTGCATTCACACTCGAGCATAGGTGTATCCGCCGACGCTGACCTTCAGGGACCATTTTCATTGGGGGAACACGCCTGGTAGGTGTAGCAGTGTGCGACCAATCTGGTTTAGCTTTATATTCAGGCTCCCTTGAGCCGGTGGAGTCGACGGACTCATGGTTACGCACCTGCGCGCTACGAGAGGTACTAGACCTGATACGATTTTAGCAGCTTACACAGCAACCCCACACATTTTCCTACTCCCTGCTGACGAGAGGCAACTACCTCGAAACACGTGTCCAGGGATGGCACACGCCACGCATACTTGCATTCACACTCGAGCATAGGTGTATCCGCCGACGCTGACCTTCAGGGACCATTTTCATTGGGGGAACACGCCTGGTAGGTGTAGCAGTGTGCGACCAATCTGGTTTAGCTTTATATTCAGGCTCCCTTGAGCCGGTGGAGTCGACGGACTCATGGTTACGCACCTGCGCGCTACGAGAGGTACTAGACCTGATACGATTTTAGCAGCTTACACAGCAACCCCACACATTTTCCTACTCCCTGCTGACGAGAGGCAACTACCTCGAAACACGTGTCCAGGGATGGCACACGCCACGCATACTTGCATTCACACTCGAGCATAGGTGTATCCGCCGACGCTGACCTTCAGGGACCATTTTCATTGGGGGAACACGCCTGGTAGGTGTAGCAGTGTGCGACCAATCTGGTTTAGCTTTATATTCAGGCTCCCTTGAGCCGGTGGAGTCGACGGACTCATGGTTACGCACCTGCGCGCTACGAGAGGTACTAGACCTGATACGATTTTAGCAGCTTACACAGCAACCCCACACATTTTCCTACTCCCTGCTGACGAGAGGCAACTACCTCGAAACACGTGTCCAGGGATGGCACACGCCACGCATACTTGCATTCACACTCGAGCATAGGTGTATCCGCCGACGCTGACCTTCAGGGACCATTTTCATTGGGGGAACACGCCTGGTAGGTGTAGCAGTGTGCGACCAATCTGGTTTAGCTTTATATTCAGGCTCCCTTGAGCCGGTGGAGTCGACGGACTCATGGTTACGCACCTGCGCGCTACGAGAGGTACTAGACCTGATACGATTTTAGCAGCTTACACAGCAACCCCACACATTTTCCTACTCCCTGCTGACGAGAGGCAACTACCTCGAAACACGTGTCCAGGGATGGCACACGCCACGCATACTTGCATTCACACTCGAGCATAGGTGTATCCGCCGACGCTGACCTTCAGGGACCATTTTCATTGGGGGAACACGCCTGGTAGGTGTAGCAGTGTGCGACCAATCTGGTTTAGCTTTATATTCAGGCTCCCTTGAGCCGGTGGAGTCGACGGACTCATGGTTACGCACCTGCGCGCTACGAGAGGTACTAGACCTGATACGATTTTAGCAGCTTACACAGCAACCCCACACATTTTCCTACTCCCTGCTGACGAGAGGCAACTACCTCGAAACACGTGTCCAGGGATGGCACACGCCACGCATACTTGCATTCACACTCGAGCATAGGTGTATCCGCCGACGCTGACCTTCAGGGACCATTTTCATTGGGGGAACACGCCTGGTAGGTGTAGCAGTGTGCGACCAATCTGGTTTAGCTTTATATTCAGGCTCCCTTGAGCCGGTGGAGTCGACGGACTCATGGTTACGCACCTGCGCGCTACGAGAGGTACTAGACCTGATACGATTTTAGCAGCTTACACAGCAACCCCACACATTTTCCTACTCCCTGCTGACGAGAGGCAACTACCTCGAAACACGTGTCCAGGGATGGCACACGCCACGCATACTTGCATTCACACTCGAGCATAGGTGTATCCGCCGACGCTGACCTTCAGGGACCATTTTCATTGGGGGAACACGCCTGGTAGGTGTAGCAGTGTGCGACCAATCTGGTTTAGCTTTATATTCAGGCTCCCTTGAGCCGGTGGAGTCGACGGACTCATGGTTACGCACCTGCGCGCTACGAGAGGTACTAGACCTGATACGATTTTAGCAGCTTACACAGCAACCCCACACATTTTCCTACTCCCTGCTGACGAGAGGCAACTACCTCGAAACACGTGTCCAGGGATGGCACACGCCACGCATACTTGCATTCACACTCGAGCATAGGTGTATCCGCCGACGCTGACCTTCAGGGACCATTTTCATTGGGGGAACACGCCTGGTAGGTGTAGCAGTGTGCGACCAATCTGGTTTAGCTTTATATTCAGGCTCCCTTGAGCCGGTGGAGTCGACGGACTCATGGTTACGCACCTGCGCGCTACGAGAGGTACTAGACCTGATACGATTTTAGCAGCTTACACAGCAACCCCACACATTTTCCTACTCCCTGCTGACGAGAGGCAACTACCTCGAAACACGTGTCCAGGGATGGCACACGCCACGCATACTTGCATTCACACTCGAGCATAGGTGTATCCGCCGACGCTGACCTTCAGGGACCATTTTCATTGGGGGAACACGCCTGGTAGGTGTAGCAGTGTGCGACCAATCTGGTTTAGCTTTATATTCAGGCTCCCTTGAGCCGGTGGAGTCGACGGACTCATGGTTACGCACCTGCGCGCTACGAGAGGTACTAGACCTGATACGATTTTAGCAGCTTACACAGCAACCCCACACATTTTCCTACTCCCTGCTGACGAGAGGCAACTACCTCGAAACACGTGTCCAGGGATGGCACACGCCACGCATACTTGCATTCACACTCGAGCATAGGTGTATCCGCCGACGCTGACCTTCAGGGACCATTTTCATTGGGGGAACACGCCTGGTAGGTGTAGCAGTGTGCGACCAATCTGGTTTAGCTTTATATTCAGGCTCCCTTGAGCCGGTGGAGTCGACGGACTCATGGTTACGCACCTGCGCGCTACGAGAGGTACTAGACCTGATACGATTTTAGCAGCTTACACAGCAACCCCACACATTTTCCTACTCCCTGCTGACGAGAGGCAACTACCTCGAAACACGTGTCCAGGGATGGCACACGCCACGCATACTTGCATTCACACTCGAGCATAGGTGTATCCGCCGACGCTGACCTTCAGGGACCATTTTCATTGGGGGAACACGCCTGGTAGGTGTAGCAGTGTGCGACCAATCTGGTTTAGAATCTGCTAGAAATGTTTGGAGTGTCATCTTCGTATGGCTACAAGAACATAAGATGTATATATACACATATGTATATATATTGTAAAACTGATTATGCGGTATATATTCTTGAGTGCAGTTGCAATCTCCAGTATGTTGGCAGTACTAAGTTGGCTGCACTTAAGAGGATTCTGCAGCACACCAGGGCTATTGTTAATAACGACTCTAGCTACCCTGTTGCAAGACATTTTAAGGAATGTCATAACAGTAGTCTTAAACATCTGAAGTACTATGTTATAGATGCGATAACGCCGCGAAAAAGAGGTGGCAACAGGGAGGCCAAGCTCAGACGCCTGGAAACTCGATACATACTGGAGTTAGACACGAAGCATCCAGGGGGCCTCAACACAAGTGAGGATCTGCACACATATTTGTAGGATGAGACTGGATTACAATCTTAACATTGTTAGAATTTTCTTGTTCCGGGGAGTACATATTGTCATACACAGAACGTACACATATGACAGGTTCTATTATGGTGATATCATCAATGCATTACAGGTATTGCACATTGTTCAACTTGACTTTAACTTTTCCCAGTTTTAGAGATATAATGTATAAAGGTATTTTAGATGATCACATTTTATCTGAAACCTTATACAAGTTACTGGATGAAATATGCAATTTCTGATCTTCTTTCGATAAATATATAATTTTATTGAGTAAAATTTGGAACAATTTTATCTAATTTTAGACAGTTGAAGTGTATTTATATTGATACATTTATACATTTGTATCTGCATTTGTGGGAATCAACTGTTTGAATAAGATTTATTGTCATGCCCCTAGCTCTATTTGCACCTTCTCGCACTTTATATATATTAATTTATCTATTTATTATCGATAAGGTGTAATGACATTATGTCATCAATATATGCTGCTGTGAACATCAGATTTATAGCACTAAGCACTTTATGTTGATTTGCACTATAGGGAGGATTGGAGCACTTGTCACTTTATTCTATATAGCCAATGATGTAAGGATCGGGGAAAAGATAATAATCAAGTAAGGAAGCAATATTCCAACGGGCTAACAGATATAACATGAACTTGTGCTATTTGTAAATTTGTGATATGAACATTTTATGGCACACGATACGATGCTTTATCAGAGTATTTAAACCTGTAATTATTAATGCATTTATGCAAGCATTGAATATGATGATAGTCTATTTTTCACGTCTTTCATTTTGGTTATTGAGCACTGTCACTTTAAATTGGGGGATCCAACCATTCAGCGTTGTCATGTGATCAAGGCTGGCAACGGCCGAAACGCGCTATGGCTAAATTGGTGCAAGTGCTGAATAAACACTTTATGCACCGAATTTGGGTCCACTCTTGTTCTTTCTCTACAAAGGAGACGCAAGCAGGTGAGGTGAACAAAGCTGTTCTTTTCAGAACGGACAACAACACAGCCATGTCATATCTCAACAAACAGGAGGGCACAAGATCCCCAACATTGTCGAGAATCTCAGATCGTATCTTCTTCTGGGCGCAGGACAAGATCTTCAATTTCAGGGGAAACAGAATATCTGAGCACACAGGCTGAGCAGCAAGACTCCTTCCCCCCTGGATATCTGTCTGAGCAGGTAGGTATTTGACAGTATTTGTCATAGGTGGGGTCTTCCCAGGGTGGACATGTTTTCGTCAATGCAGAACACCCTGCTTCCTCTATTCTGCTCAAGAGTGGCAGAGGGGAAGGCTCGGGCAGTGGATGCCCATTCTTGCTCTTGACCAGAGGGAGTGCTTGTTTCCTTTCTGCTCTCATCTCTACTTCTCAGGTTTCTGATCAGGTTGAGACGTGAGAGATCTCTAGTGATCTTGATAGCACCAGCATGGCCCCACTCTGCTTGGTTCCATCTGATAATGACAATGGTGATCAACAGGGGTTGTGTCTTTCTGTAGTCTCATCTCTCCTAGCATTTCCCTGTCTTCAGGAAAATGCTTTGAGAACTGTCAGGCTGATGGGCCTGGAGGTTGAGAGGCTGGGGCTGATAGAGATATGGGTCTCGAAAAGCGTGGCTTTCTCTATTCAAGCTTCTAGGAGAGCTTCCACGCTTTTGGGGCTTATTTACAAGCCCCTTGCGTCGCCAGTACGTCACTTGTTCCCATTCTAAAAGTGACGCAACGGTAGTGTAAGGGGATTGTAAATAAGCTCCTTTGTCTTACGGAAGGCATCAGACTTTGTTCCAAAGTTGGTGTGAACCCAAACACTTGATTCCATGGTCTGTTGGGCTGGTTAGGGTGTTGAATATTCTTCAGGAAGGGTTTTCTTTAAGGCGGAAGGTTTCTACCCTTAAGACTCAATGGATAACAGAACCTCTTGGGGTGATCTTCAGTATGGGTGTTAGAACTAGGCCTGGGCGGTAAATTCCGTTCCGCTTGCGGAATTTGGGTAATTTTGCATTCCGCGGAGAACGCGGACTTGCCCAAAATTCAGCATTCCGCGGCTTCGCGGAATTTTTTGCTTGTTTGCGTTCTCAAAATGCGTGTTCGCAAGATATTTCCCCCAGAGCACGCAAACAGCATTAGCAAACAGGAAAAAAGCATCGCGAACAAGCAATTCCGCGTGTTCGTGGAATTTCTGCGTGCTCGCGGAGATTTTGTACCGTTTCGCGGAGTTTGAGTAGCGCGACTACGCAAATTCCGCCCACCCCTAGTTAGAACTGGGTGTCTCTAGTTGGCAGAGGTAGGTACCTTTGACCAAATAGGGACCCTTGCTTCTAAGTCAGGGATTACACTACTGGATAACCCCTGCTCACCCCCTTGGTAGCTTGGCACGAGCAGACAGGCTTATCTCAGAGGCAGTGTGTTAAGCATTTGTGAACACATACAGCAATACAGTGAAAACACTACAGATGGACACCACACAGGTTTTATAAAAATAAATATTCTTTATATAGACTTAACACAAGACCACAAACGACAAAAATCCACAATACTGTATTCAAAATAGACTTAAAGATGGTAGAAGTCACTTAGTTCAAGTTGATGATAAATGCGGGACAGTTCTCACAAAAGTACCTGGATGTGTAACGCAAAACAAACAAAAGGTTCGCAGGGATGGAGATGCCATCGGTTCCTTGCTTCGGGGGAGACGATGCGATGCGCCTCAATGCTTGCGCAGAGTAGGGGATGCGTCTTGGTCTTTACCGGAGAGGAGGTGATGCGTTGATTCTCGTACTGCGTTCCGGTTACGATGCGACAAGATGGCGCCTCGATGCGATGCGACAATCCGGTGCGATGCGATAAGATGGGGCCCTTGATGCAACGACGTGAAGATGATGCGTGCACGCCCGGTGGCCGTGTGGCGAACTCTGTAACTTTGGAGCCGCGACAGGCTCTGCGACACGTTCTCCAGTGATGTGACGGCGACCTCTGCGGCGGCGACACCCTTCTCCGGTGATGCGTCAGGTAACAGCTTTGATGAAGGCATGCTTCTCTGGTGATGCGGCGGCGACCTCTGCGGCGGCGACACGCTTCTCCGCCGATGCGACGGCAACAGCTGCGACTGCGACACACTTCTTCTTCATAGAGTTGCGCTTCCAGCTCCCAGCGACACGTAGGCTTCTGCTGACAGAAATCCCAGCAAGGAAATTCAGAGGGGAGCTGGTGGTGAAGTCTTTTGTCCCTGAGATTTCAGCAGGAGGCAAGCACAAGTTCAAGCCCTTGGAGTAATATTCTGCTAGATGATGAAAGCTCTTTGAAGGTTCCTTCTCCTCTCCTTGGCACTGAAGACACCACTGTAGGCCAACCCAGCAACACAGCACACTGGCAGGGGGGCAGTCCAACTCCTGCAACTTCCTTGGTTCTTCTTCTTGCCAGAGGTTTGTCTTGTTGTTCCAGAAGTGATCTAAAGTCTTGGGGTCTGGAACCCCATATTTATACTACTAAATCCTTTGTCCTCTGAAGGCAGAGTGGCCTGTACCTAGTCCAAACCAGTTCTGTGCAATCCTGGAGCACTTTGTGTACAGGGGTCCGTCTTTCCTTTGACAGGGTGGGCCAGGGACATCAGAAGCACCACAGGAGGTGGAGACAGCATTGTGGAAGGCAGGCACAGCCCTATTCAGACCCAGGTGTGACTCCTCCCACCACTCTACATGCAGATAGGTCTATTCAGCCCTGAGTTGACTCACCCTGTCTCCTAGAATCCCCCAGCCCCTGTCACTCAAAAAACCAGACACAAAATACACAAGCTAGCAGAGGCATGCTGGATGGTTAGATAAGAAAATACCTACTTTCTAAAAGTGGTATTTTCAAACACAGAATGTTAAAACCAACTTTACTAAAAGATGTATTTTATCATTCTGAGTTCAGGCATACTAAAATCGAATTTCTACCATGTTCCCTGGGTCAGTTAGGATTATAAGGTGTTATAATCAAACTGCCCATTCTGGCCTATGGGGACTGGTAGCCTTGCAATAGTGAAAAACAAAAATGGCTGTAATTCACTATTAGGGCATGCCACACACACACCAGGGCATGTCCTACCTTATACTTACAATGCACCCTGCCCTTGGGCCTACTTAGGGGTGTCTGATATAAAGAAAAGGGAAGGTTTAGGGACTGGTAAGTGGGTGCACTTAACCCAGTCAGCGTGGCAGTACTAGACTGCACACAGGCTCTGCAATGGCAGGCCTGAGACATACTTTACAAGCTGCTTCTGTGGGTGTCACAAACAGTGCTGCAAGCCCACCAGCAGCATTTGATTTACAAGCCCTGGGCACACATGGTGCACTATACTAGGGTCTGACAAGTAAATCAAATACCCAATCATTGAGTCACTAATCAATACATCGATTTAACATAGTGAGTACTTGCACTGTGGCACTGAATAGCAGTGCCACAGTGCCCAAAAGCATCTAAACCAGCAACAAATATCAAAAACAGAGGAGGCAATCAGAAAAAATGGAAGGGAGAATCACCCCAATGGTACCAGGTCTAACAATGAGGCAGACTTCGTTCAGGGCCTTGAGACCCTCATGGGTGATTCAGACGCACTATACAAATCCTGATTGATTGATTGAGAGGTTATTTAAGGAGTTCCTTAACCTGAGACCTTTGTCTGGACCAGTCTACCCTTCTTGGGATCTCACTTTGTGCCTAGTTGTCATGAGGCGATCTCCCTTTAAACCTCTTGAGAAGAATGAGCTAAGGAGGCTTACCTTGAAAGCTTTTTTCCCAGTAGCAATTACGTCAGGGAGATGGTTGGGGGAGTTGAGCTCCTTATCTGTAAAGCACCCCTTCTTTCGCATGCTTAGGGACAGAGCGGTACTGCATCCTGGCCTCTCTTTTGAACCCAAAGTAGATTCAGTCTTTCACAGGGAACAAGAAGTCCTTCTCCCAGTTTTTCACCCTAACCCTAGTTCACCTGAGGAGGTGGAATTGCACACTTTAGTGAAGCGGTTTCGGAGTTCATGGTTGCGTCTTCACTGTTTGTGAATCCTGGGATCTAAACCTTCCATTCAAACGCTGAATAGCTGAGCCCGTTCCTTAGGAGCCTTTGGCATCTAAGGAGACGGGGCGACTTGACCAGCTGGGGTGCAGTGTAGGCCCACCAGAGAAATGTCTACTTCCTTTGCAGAGTCGCAGAGAGCATTATTGACAGAAATCTGCAGGGCTGCAACATGGGCTATGCCTTCTACTTTTGTCAGGCTTTATAGGATAATGCAGAAAATTGACCTGGAGAAGGTTTTGGGGTCAAAGTTACTTTCTTCTGTGAGGCAATAGAGGGTCTGATTCCAAGTAAATACAACTGAGTTGTCCTAGTCTAGGTACTGCTGGCTACATCTCAGTATATAATTAATTATCACAGCGATGCACCGAGGAGGTAATGTTTCAGTTACATATTGGTAACTGCATTACTTCAAGTATCTTTTCACGTGGATTAATTAACCCCTCCCGCCCTGTTGCTGCCAAGCCAACTGTATTTTCAGGGGACTTGAGGCAACTTAAAGAGGAAGTGGTGAGGGTGGGAGGAGATTTGGTACTGTGTTTTTTATTAGGCATCGCCTACGCAGTGCGCATGTGCTGCTTAGGAGGGCCTTTAGCCATCAGTCTTCACTTTTCAAGCACTGCACGAGTGCAGTGCTTGAAAAGTGAAGACTGCTCTCCCACCGCGCGCACCACTCGCGGGCTCACCTCCTGCTCCCCCTCTCTCTTCACGTGGCCACTCCCCTTCCTGTATGTGAGGCTTGCCGGGGCCACGCTTGTCTTCTATGCTGCTTTGCTCTGATGTGGACTCCAAGGCTGTTCGTGTTCGCGGGCTCACCTACTGCTCTCCCTCTCTCTTCACGTGGCCACTCCCCTTCCTGTATGCGAGGCTTGCCGGGGCCGCACTTGTCTTCTATGCTGCTTTGCTCTGTTGTGGACTCCAAGGCTGTTCGTGTTGTGGACTGGGGGTACAAACCTCCTCTCCTCCAGAAGCTGACATTTCTGGCAGTAATGGAAGCTAGCACGCTCACATGCCACTGGAGCCACCCCCCCACTACAGACGGGCGGGCCCCTGCAGCTTGTGTCAGCCCCTAGAATTCATGAAACAAGCGTGTGCATTGTGCTCCCATCCACACCAGAAACACGCGTGAATTCACCCGCCAGGCACAAAGTGATCGGCGAAGGAGAATGCCTGTCTCGTGGCTCACGCTCTGCTGCATGGAGGCCGGGTACGTACAATTCGGGCCTGAATGCTGAGATGTATTCACCCCGCTGGCTGCACTCTCGCGCATCTCTTTGTGCAGCAACAAAGCTTACAAATACGGGAGCACGCATTGCTAGTTGTCTGTGTTTCCAATGATGGGCTGAGCAATTAAGCACAGTGCAGCGAGCGCGCTAAGGCAGTCTTCCGAACCGGCAGCAAACTTGCCTTTGAAGTTGTAATATTTATTAGTGTTTGAATGTTGGGGCGATTGTTGCTAAAACATATGGCAGTGTTGCATACAATATCTGTTTATTTTCCATAATAATGCACCTGCAAACAATAACTTATCTTTTAATATCTTATGAATGTTAAAAGTGAAGCGCAGTAAGAGACGCAGCCACGCCTTATTTTCGACGCAAATGGGGCAGATGCATGGTGTATTTCTCCTTATTTTGTCACATGGGTGCTCGTTGAGTGCCAGTTTCCATTCGCCAGCTCGTCGAGTAGTTCTGTCTCCTTCTCTCCTGCTGAATCCCCTGTGCTTCTTTCTGTAATATGAACACTTAGCAGTTGCCAAACAACTTTCCTCATCTCCACTGCAGAACTCCATCATGACTTTAGCCCGTGTATTACAGGGAAATTGCCGAGCAGAAAGAAATCTTCTGGGCTGAGTGACAGTTTGCTGTTTACATTTGCTTTAATCTTAATCTCCAGTTGTTCGACTCTGAGGTCAGAAAATTGACTACTGTTGATTTGGGTCAGAACAGCTGCTAAGCAGGGCAGAAAAAACAGTATCGGGCGATGTATGTGCAAGTTAAACGCCAGTGATCATTTCAGATTACAAAAGGGTGCTTTGGGATGAGACTGGTATTTGCAAAGCCTTTGGTGCGCATGTGGTCCGCATACGGTCAAAAACGGGGTGCAGTCATTCAGAGCAATCTGTGTGCAAGGAGTTTGCGGAAAGTGTCTTTCGCTTTTTCCTGTTCACCATTCACCTGCTCCAGCAAGTATTTTCTATACCAGCTTTTGGGATAGCATATAGCTGTTGATGTTTCTTTGTGGCGGTGTGTGGGACATTATCTTTGGAGTGTTGCTTTAAGGAATATTTGTCTTGACCAGAAAAAAGTGGCCACCTTCATAATGTTACTAATTCCAGTAATTTCTTACAAAGTTTTGTGAATGTGACACATTTGCACACTCATATTTGCAAAGGTTGTCACCTTCACGCTTCACCTACAGCTTATATGCCCCACAAAATGTGCGTTTTTCGACAGGCAACTTGTGCATGAGAATCTTTAAAAATGTCATGCTTTTTTCCTCCTCGAACACTATTTTTTAGTGGGACTCTTCAGTAACTACTTTAACACGTTTCCAGCAAATCAGACCACTAGGGAATGTACCGCTGTCTCTGACCCCACTAACAACAGCAGCGAAATGCTCAAAATATTTGTGCAAAAATGAACCCCTTTGTGGTCGATGCTAAAAGAAAATCAGTTTGGAAGCAAGCAACCATTGGGACAGGCAGATACAAGTTGCCAGCATTGGAAGAACAAAAAAAACTCAAGACATTATTTGTTGTTAATACTTTTTAGGTCTCGCCTACGCAGCACGCATGCGCTGATTAGGAAAGAGACCTGTAGCCATCGAGTGCCTTTTTCAGGCTAAAACGTGCACGAGTTCCATTGCCTTCAATGGCAACGCATGCACGTGTGGCGATTTCCTTGCGGGAGCGAGCGCCACCATATGGTAGCAATTATCGCTCTCGCAAGGGAATCGCGCAGCCACCCTCCTCCCCCTGCTGCCGCGCAAGGCACGCGCGCTCCTCCCCCTGCTGCCGGCAGTCTGCCTAGCTTGTGCTTGTTTATTGCGCTTCGAACACTGGTTACACTTTCAAGCGTCATACCATGTTTTGCTTTCTACAGACATGTCTCTCTTCCCTCTTCCCATCTTTATTTAACTCACCCCCTTTCTTCACACAATCGCCCTTTATACTGCCCTGCCTCTCTCCTACTCTTCCTCTTTCGTCATCTTTCTCGCTTGCACTCCTTTGCTTCCCTCACTCTTTCCTTCCCTCGCGCTTTCCCTCCTCTTCACCCGTCCTTTCCATTTCCCCACTCTCTCCATCACTCCTTGTCCTCGATTCTCTACCCACTCCCACCCTCCCTCTTATTTTGTCCTTCGTCAACCAGTCTTCTCTCACTCCACGATCTCGCCTTCTGCATTTTCCTCCTCTTCTCCAGCCATTCGCCACTTCATGCTTTATCTCTGCACCCTTTCTTCCTTCCATTTCCCCTTCCTCCCTTCCTGACTCTACCCATCTCTTCTTAACGTCTCCATGACCTCTTTTATTTTATTCTTATTCCCTCCTCTCACTTTCTTCCTTCCTCGGTCTCCTCTCTTTCGCTTCTTCATCCCTCCTGTCAGTCGGGTTGTCCATCCAGATCCTGTTGTTCTAGGGAGGACCTTGCAATAACAAAGGCTGCTGTCATGTTCGCTCTACGGCTTCCGGGTTCTCGATATCGTACTCATGATTTCCTTGGCTCTCATTTGGCACTGGTGACCGAGCAGTCAAGGTTTACTCAAGGGGTGGTGTGGAGACCGGTTTCAGATGGAATATCACTAGCAAGTTTACACAGCTAATGAAGTTCAACGTTCAAACCGGGGTATTATAGAAAATCACAGTCAGAAACTATTGCAAAACCTCGAAGTCCCTAACCCTGACTGTCTATAAATATGAAGGTTTTTAATGCAGTATCACCCTATGCAGTGGCCTAAGGCATGTGGCACTGCAAAAAACGCAAAATAAATAAACATCAAAATACAATCTTCAGCTTACTCTTTGCCAGGCCTTTTCTAATCAATGAACACGTTTCCACCTCTCTCTACCTCGCTCTCTCTACCGCTACCTCTCTACCTCTCTACTACTCTCTCTCTACCTCTCTCTCTCTACCTCTCCCTCTCTCTACATCTCTCTACCTCTCTACCTCTCTCTACCTCTCTCTCTCTACTTCTCTACCTCTTTCTCTACCTCTCTCTCTACCTCTCTACCTCTCTCTCTCTACCTCTCTACCTCTCTCTCTCTCTACCCTCTCTCTCTACCCTCTCTCTCTACCTCTCTCTACCTCTCTCTCTCTCTACCTCTCTACCTCTCTCTCTCTACGGCTCTACCTCTCTCTCTACCTCTCTACCTCTCTCTCTCTCTACCTCTCTTTCTCTCTACCTCTCTCTCTCTACCTTTCTACCTCTCTACCTCTCCCTCTCTCTCTCTACTGAGGGATACAAAAGGTAGATTTCCCGTATATAAGGAGTATTGGACCTATATTATGTTAGCATGATGCATCTATGTGTACACTCCCTGTTTGATATATATGCTTTTGCTTGGAGGAAACTTGTTTATTTCCTCCCTGTATATCAATTGCTAAAAGAGTAGGCCGAGAACCATACAGATGCCATCTTCTGATCATATGCTCGAGCACGGGCCTGATCACGCGTTGATCACATGCAGTTGTCAGGCCCCAGTTCATTGGAGTTACTGGTAGCAGCTGAAGGTAGGCTGTTTACTCGACTGTTCTAAGACTCAAGGCCGCATCTGCCTTTGGGGGCTATAAGCGCATTCCTGGAGGCGCCGTGTCTACACTCCCAGGCACCAAGACGAAAGGGAGTCACCCCTCCTGACCTCATCAGTAAGAGATAGTCAAGCCTTTGTACTGGTCTGATGTGTGCCATATATGGTCCTTTCCTGGAGCTCGAGGGCCAACTGGTGTTTTTCCTTTTACAGTGATTGTATGTATTGAACCGAAAAGTATATAACCTCATGTTTGAATACGAGCCAACAGTCTTCTCGGCGCACCTGATGGGTGAGGTTCGGAGAGGCTCCTCTATAGAGTATTTTGTTTAATAAACGATTGAACCTTCTTCACTGCCAACTGAATGATTATTTGGTAATGGTGTTGGGACTATTGGTAGGTATAGTCCTTTAGTTTATTTTTATGGTACATCACTACCTCTACCTCTCTCTCTCTACCTCTCTCTCTCTCTCTCTCTACCTCTCCACCTCTCTCCACCTCTCTACCTCTCTCTACCTCTCTACCTCTCTCTACCTCTCTACCTCTCGCTCTATACCTCTCTCTACACCTCTCTCTCTCTACCTTTTTCTCAACCTCTCTCTCTCTACCTCTCTACCTCTCTCTCTCTACCTCTCTCTACCTTTCTAACTCTACCTCTACCTCTCTCTACCTATCTCTCTCTACCTCTCAACCTCTCTCTCTACCTCTCTCTCTCGCTCTACCTCTACCTCTCGCTCTACCTCTCTCTCTACCTCTTTCTCTACCTCTACCTCTCTACCTCTCCACCTCTCTACCTCTCTCTACCTCTACCTCTCTCTCTACCTCTCTTTCTACCTCTCTCTCTACCTCTCTCTACACCTCTCTCTACACCTCCACCTCTCTACCTCTCTACACCTCTCTACCTTTCTACCAGTTGAATTCCAGGAAACCCAACCCATCAGTATTTCAAATCTGCATGTGAAACATGGGTAGGATGAGCCGTGCAGCTCAGAAAGGGATGTTCGTTTTACATAATTTGTATTTAATAGAATTGGGAAGCAGGAGAACAGTCTCACAGTTGAGATAGGGATTCACATACACTGGAGACCGCTTTTGAATTGGTTTTAAAACCATTCAAAGATGGCTGCAGCGTCTACATGGGATGCGCTGGACTAAGTGGCAGCCGGAGCCTGATAGCACTGTTTGTCCTTTAAAAAAAAAAAAAGCATTGACATAGCCAACAGGTCTCCCCTTTGGGACCTTATAAGTGTTTAGTTATCAAGTACAATATCCTTGGTGCAACAACATCAAGTGATGCATGGCTAAACACTTATAAGGTCCCAAAGGCGAGACCTGTTGGCTATGCCAATGCTTGTTTAATATGGTTGTTCAATTGTACATAATGCTTTCTTGGTCATATCTAAGGTAACAAAAATGCTTCCAACACTTCTTTAATATAACTTTTCAGCATGTTGCAGACTTCTGTACAGCACAGCTTAAAAACATAGGCAAAGTCAATATCTCTGGCTAAAAACTTACATGTTCCCAAAGGCGAGACCTATTGGCTATGCCAATGCTTGCTTGAATAGTGTGTGTCTCAGAGGCGGAGGCCTCGGCATGTAATCCAGGTGAAAAGGTCAACCTATCAATCAGGCGGTACTTATAAAGCGCAGGTAATCACCCGAGGGGGAATCCAGGCGCTGTGCTGCGGAATTCAGTCGGAGAGCCAGGTCTTGAGTCCCTTCCTGAAGTGAGTAAAGGCACTCGGAGTTATGCAATGACTGGTAAGTAACTGAAATATCATACATTTAATTCTTGAGAAGCAGCCGGATGTGGTAAAGCGCCAAGCCTCGTTCTTCCAGTTTTAACAATGAGCCTTCCGTATCGCCGCCCTCCATTTTGTCCACCTTTCCTTTCATGAGCTGAGAAGTCCGAGCCCTGGAAACCTAACACCAGGGTGAGGAGACTGCAAACAAAAAGAGCTGTGTCAACAGCAGGTGAACACCCCTTTGTTCTCCAAAAGTATTTACAAATATTTGGATTTTGCACGCACAAGTCCTGTCCAAGAAAGGAGTAAAGGGTGCCCGGATTTTACATCGAGTGGCGTCCTACGCCACACGCTCCCATTGGCTAGTGAAGGAGCCAATCTGTGGAGTCTGAAGAGAGGGTGAGAACAGAGGAGAAGCAACGACTGGTTCCAAAGCACCCCTACCAAAGGGCATCAGAGGCCCACCCTACCCCTATTAGGGACTTTTACTACCCAGATAGTAGGCAAAGGAGCCCGCTGTCCTTGTTAGCATTTAGGTCTATGACAACCAACCAGTTACCCATGATACACCACTGGGTGAAAGGAGAAAGGTGATTGGGTGGTGTTTAAATCCCACAGGAAGGCTGATGGGGAGCAGGTGAACAGGTGTAGCTCCAGCAGAGGGTGGTTAGCAAACAATGGGGAAATGCAAAGAGACTGTGTGGTGCGATGTTGGACTCGGGAGGGGTGGGGGGGGGGTACATAAAGAAGGTAGCTCAGTGAGTTACACACTTGCTTTTGAGCTCTGAGCGTAGACTGAAAGGCATCATGTTTAAATCCTGGCAGGGCCAACTCAAGTGTTGAACCTTCCAAGGTCGATCAAGTGCGTATAATTAAACTTGGTAATAGCACCACCCCTTATTTACAGTGCAAAGAACGTTCACGTCTGCAATAACAAGGTCGGTGTGTGTCTGCTTCTTCTTAAGAGAGAACAGAGCATGCATAAGGAAAATGAGCAAATATAATAATTTTGGAGATATTGAGATAGCTGCGGAGTAAATGTAAATGAGTAAATGTTGTTGCGAGAGGTAATTTGTGGTACTTCAAGGACAGGAAACAGGTAAGTGAACAATGTCTTTACTCAAGCTGGACCATCAAACAGAATATCAGTGGCGCAGCCCTCCAGCTCAACTGCCAAACCCCAATGCCCGGTGCAGAACTCGAACGCAGTCGGAGTTCTGCACCGATAAGAATTCTAAACATGCACCCACAAGCTGGCTCGAACCGCAGGAAGCACGAGCCACTACATGGGTCTTTCCCCAAAACAAAAAAGATAAAGAAAACAGGAAAGAAGGAAAACAAAGAAAGAAAGAAGAAAAGAAGGAAACCAAACAAGCATGAGAAAGAACAGCAAGAAATGAAAATGTGAACGAAAGCAGTGATCCCATACCTGTAAAAGGAAGGTTAAGATTCAAAGCAAAGAGTACAATAATTAATTTAAGTCCTTAATGTTCCTGGACCTATAACTGCGTCTCAGAACAGTTTGACCTTCACTTGATAACTTAGCATGATCACCTGAAGCAAATCCATCAGGGAATGTTTCAACACTTCTAGATTTAACCAAAAAACACTTGTTCCACCACTGACCATTCTCAAGTTTAACAGAATCGCCCTTCACTTCCATGACCATAATAGGAGATAAATTTATAACCACCCTTCCACACATGAACAGGTTTTTTTATACACACCAAATCACCAACAACCAGCTTAACCTCCTTGACTCTTTTCCTGTTGTCAAAATAACACTTTTGCTTCTCTTGGGAAAGAGACACACGTCTCCTGATACAAGCATCCGACCATTTAACACCTTTGACCCATTTACTCATCCAGCACAGAGAAAAGGACGTAGTGGCCCTACATCCACGCAACAACTTGAAAGGAGACACACCTGTAGTAGAGTGCGTAGTGCCATAAAACCAAAGCATGCTCCTGACCGTATTACCAACAGAGCACTTGTTCGCCAAAGCCCACTGAATGCACTCCCCCAAAACTCTGTTCATGCGTTCCACCAGACCATTGGTCTGTGGGTGGAACAATGAACTATTGAGATGCTTGATACCACTGGTGACAAGAAAATCTTCCACCTCACTCGAAATAAATTGAGGACCATTATCAGACACCAAGAATTCAGGGAAACCCTCCTTCAAAAAAATGTCTTTGAGGAAATCAACAACAGATGAGGAAGTGACCTCCTCATCTGTTGTTGATGTAGTAGTCCATCAAAACCAAAGCAAACTTACAAGAAGCATCAAGCGCATGGAAAGGACCAATGATGTAAATTCCTAACTTAACCCACAGTACAGAGGGCAACTCAATGGGAGGCAAAGGGGGAGTGGACAACTTTGCAGACTTATCACAACTCAAGCACACAAGACAGGACTTGACAACATCCTCCACTTCCTTGTCCATCATGGACCACCAGAAAGATTGTCTGACTCTTTTTTTAGTCATAGTGGAACCCAGATGTCCTCCATGGGCACAAACAATAATACCAGCTCTCAAACACACAGGAGGAATAAGCTTGTCAGTTCTCAAATGCAAACTTCTATAGACAACTCATCCACAACTTTTACATAAGTTGTTAGCTCAAAACTCAGATTTCTCTCCCTAGGCCAACCTGTCTCTACATACTTCAGGACAGTCAACAGTGAAGTATCCTTGGCAAGCGCACTCAACAATATATTCTTCCAACTCATTGTCACCCATGGCTTTCAGATCCTCCAACATATCTGAGGAATGTGACAAATAATCAGCACAACAAAAATTGTACTCAGGTGAAAAATCAAATTGGAGCAATTTAGATGATAAGCGAGCCATGCGAGACATGAAACCTCTAGCATTCTTCCCACTCAATATAAAAATTAACGGCCTGTGGTCAGTTTGTAAACAAAACCTTCTCCCCCAAGTGAAATTCCTAAATTTCATCACTGCCCACCAACAAGCCAATAACTCCTTCTCAATCACTGAGTATTTTTTTTCAGCAGGGGACGATACTCTTGATGCAAAACCAATGGTCCTGACCTCATCACCTTTGACCTGACTCAACACAGCACCCACACCCACATTACTAGCATCCACAGTCACTGTACAAGGAAGATCAGGGTCATAATGCTTCAGAACTTTGAGTGAAACGAGTTGCTCTTTGACCCACTCAAATACCTTTTGACACTCGTCAGTCCATTCAAAACCAAAACCCTTCACGAGTATCTGAGAGAGAGGTCTTAATTTTGTGGCAAAACTCTGTACAAAACGTGAATAAAACCCACAGAGCCCTAAAAAGGACTTGAGAGTAGACTTGTCTGAGGGTGGTTTACACTTCACAATGGATTCTACTAAGCTAGACTTGGGAAGAATACCCTGTTTGGTGACAAGATGTCCTAAATATTCAACTTCTTCAGTTAAGAACCCACACTTATCTCTGCGCAATACTATACCATTGGACTGAAACCTAGACAAGACCTCTTGAAGGATGACATCATGGGAAGACCTGTCAGGAGCAAAAACAAGTACATCATCCTGGAAAACTGACGAACCATTTATACCCTTAAGCATATTAGTCATCAGACGTTGAAACACCGATGCCGCTGACGCAAGGCCAAACGGCATACGGACATACTGATAAGTACTAAATGGTGAAACAAATGCAGTAAGGTGCCTGGATTCAGGAGTTAATTCCACCTGATGATAAGCAGAAGCTAGATCAAGTTTTGAAAACACCTTAGCATCTTTCAGTCCTGCAAGAAGTCCGTTGATATTTGGCAGAGGGTGTGAATCTACCCAGATTTCCTTGTTTAGGCAGCCAAGATCCACACACACTCTCAGTTCACCATTCTGTTTACGTGCGACCACCAGAGGAGATAGCCACAAGGAAGAGTCGACAGGTTCAATGATTCCCTTCATACATAAAGAATTCAAATCCTTCTCTAAATCATGTCTGATACTAAGAGGGACATTCCGTAGCTTGTGTTTAACAGGTCTTGCACCTTCTTTCATAATGATAGTGTGCTGGTAGCAACTAATTTTCCCAAGCTCGCCAGAGAAAACATGAGGAAATCTGTTAATAATCTCCTCCAGATCTGCATTGCCTCGCACAACTCGAACTTGCTCACTGGTACCAGGCCTAAGCACCATTCCAAACAGTCCTTGGTGGAACCACCCAAGAATGTTCAACCCTTTGGGAGCAACATACACTTTCCCAGCAATCTTCCTCCCTCGAAATTCCATAATGTCCTCAATGTATACAGAGAGATCGATTTCACAGCCTTCATATGAAATGTTGTGCGATCAGGAGTTAATAAGAGTCTATTCGGCCAAGTTTTGTAAAAAAAATGCTGTATAAGCATTGAAATGTGAGTACCAGAGTCCACCAAAAGTCTTAAGAACTAATTTCCAACTTTAACCTCAAGATAGGGATCAACACAATGTTCAGGATTGCCAACCTTGACCGCTTCATCATGGACAACAACAACCAAATTTCTTAAATCTCTAATGATAGAGTCATCATTACTATTGAGAATATGTTCATCCTGTACACATTTTCCTATTGTGGACTGTTTATTTTTGGAGCTTGACAAACTTTTACAAAGTGTCCTTGTCTGTTGCACAACCTGCAAGTAATGAACCTTGCTGGACAATTGCTACCATACACATGGGCTTTGTATCCACACCTGAAACAAACATTTGGTTGATTAAAAAATGAGTTGCGTTTATCACCTGAATTCATGCGTGGCTTGTCAGTTTTTTATGGCAGACTAGACTCTTTTAGTTTCTTTCACTTTGACCGTAGAAATACCTTCACTTGTTTTAGGTTCAAGTTCCTTTGCAGACAGTTGAGATGTTTCAATACTTTTTGCCAACTTAAAGGTTTCTTCAAGAGTTGGATTTCCCATCAAAAGCAGCTTTTGTTTAATCATTTTGTTCATACAGTGACAGATAAATTGATCACGGACTAATTGATCTGCAAAGTTCTCGAACTGGCACTCAGAGACTAACTTCCTTAAGGTAGTGATGTACGTATCAACATCCTCCTCTTGTTTCTGTATGCATAAAAAAACTTAGGACGCAATACTACTAAACTTGGCTGTACGTCGAACCTTGTTTGTAATTTTTTTACAGTCTCTTGATACTCATCAAGTGCTTCTTCAGCAGCAACAATGGGTTGCGGAAGATGTTTCAAAATCTCCCTACCTTCAAAACCTAAAGAGTGAAGGAGTAGGTATTTCTTTCTCTCAGACCTGAAACGCATGGCTCCAATTGTACCAAGATACATTTCAAAACCACCATACCACTGTTTCCATTTTATTGGTTGTTCACCTGGCGTTTCTAAAAATAGTGGAGGAGGTGAGACAGCTTGCATGTTACTTGAAGTTGCAAATTAAAAAAAACCTAAAAATAACTGTGTAAAAGAACAACTGTTTTGTTTATACTTTCTTCTTCTTTCTGTTTTTTAAAAAAAATTTGTTCTTCTTGCATGTACTTTCTTTCTTGAAAGCGTGGGGAAAAAAATAGTAACTCCTTGTTCCCAAAGAATAATTGTTCTTTCAATAAAGATGATGTATTGAAACTGAGAACAAAACAACAATGTGGCTGTTATGACGTTTTTTCCATTATCAGAGGTAAGGAAAAACAATTAGGCTGACGTCATAATGCTGCTTCACTTCGTTTTAGCGGTTTCTGAGAAGAGCAAAAAACTATTGGGCTAACATCACAATCCTCCTTCCCTTCATTACCGCTGTTTCTAGAGGGCTAGAAGTAAAAAAAAATGTTTGGAACGCAACACTCGCGTTCCACTGCCCAAACAAGACGCTACCACATCAACGTCATCAAGCGCCGCTTGGCTACGTGACACTGAGCTAAGTGAAACGCAAATCTTACCTTGCGTTACAAGCCGAAATTGACGGTCGATGGAAGTGCTGCTCCACCTCAAAACGATGTCCGCACCTATCCTGCTGTCACAACAGAGAGTGAAAACATCGATTTTCTTCGTCCTTCTCCTCCAGCGAATGTAATCAAATCGAAGATCGGCGAACAGCGTGACTGGGTGGATGGCGGTACGTAGGTCTCTCGTGATGGCCCAGCGTCAGGTGATGATCCCGCACTTGTCGCCAAAAAGATGTGGTACTTCAATGACAGGAAACAGGTAAGTGAACAATGTCTTTATTCAAGCTGGACCAGCTGGACCATCAAACAGAGCAGCAGTGGCGCAGCCCTCCAGCTCAGCTGCCAAACCCCAACGCTCGGTGCAGAACACAGTTCTGCACCGATAAGAATTCTAAACATACAACCACGAGCTGGCTCGTACCGCAACACATTGGGAGATACACAGGGCACATTTTGAAGAAAAAAATAGGGTCAGCTTCTAGAAAGTGTCAGGCTTCCTTGGTAGTCCATTAACAGACAGGATTATTTCATAATTGCCCTTTCACAATCTACAGCTTTTTAGCAAATTTATATGAAAGTGTGCTTCAAAATGCACTATTTAACCCGACATTTTTTTAACCCTCCTAGAAGTCTGCCTCATTTCCGGGAATTTAGGGCAAGTATCCAGGCCCACCGCTTTCCAAGATCTCCAGTAGGCACTGTTGAGCAGAAGTGATAGGGAGCAGAGAAAGCAGAATGTGGCCAGAGGGGGCAGTGCATACGCAGAGATGGCGGGAGCAGAGTGGGCAGTGCATGACCAGAGGGGGCAGTGCATGCGCAGAGGTGGTGGGAGCAGAGTGGGCAGTGTATGACCAGAGGGGGCAGTGCATGCGCAGAGTTGGCGGGAGCAGAGTGTGCAATGCATGACCAGAGGGGGCAGTGCGTGTGCATATGGGGCAGGAGCAGAGCGGGCAGTGTGTGACCAGAGGGGACAGTTCATATTCAGAATCACTAAGGAACTGTCAGCTTACGCTAGATTCAGCCACCCCATTCCGTACAAGCAACAACGCCGCCAACCCCCAACTAAGGAGTCCTCCCTGCAACCTTCTCCCAACTATTCTCGGCGGTCTCCATCCCACCTCCCCCACACACACAACTGGGCCTCTGCCCCGCACCCTAATGACCCCTCCCACCCGTCCAGATGTAGAGCCTCGTTGTCTAATATGGATATTCAGTCTCTACTGCCCTCTTACGGCATGGGTCACCCCTCCTTAGCATCAATCAAGCAACAAATTGAGCCCATCCTCTCCGATCCCTTCAGGGAAACAAGGTCAAACACCAGATCTCTAAACGAGAACCTCACGAGAATTGCCACCACACTACCTACACCAACGGACACCAACATAAATCTCAAATGCGTGCTCCTTAACTGCAGGTCGGCTGTTAAACATGCAGCAGACATTGCCGACCTCCTCTTCGACCAGGATCCTGACCTTGTTATGCTTACGGAAACCTGGCTAAATGACTCGGCTGCTCCCATCCTCGACCTCCTATTGCCTCCCAATTTTGATATCATCAGGTTGGACAGAAATACTAGCCAAGGGGGAGGCATTGCATGTTTACATCGTAGCAATCTATCAGTGAAGGAACTACATGCCGACCCACTGCCATCGTGTAAATACCTGTGTATTGAAATATCTGGTCAAATTAAACACTCATGCAAATTGCACACTTTTTACCACCCCCCTCGAGACAACCTTCCCTTCATTGAACAGCTCATGGACATCATTGCGGACAATGTGCATTTCCATGGCACTCAGATTTTCTTGGGAGATATCAATCGCCATTGGAACGATGGAAATGATGTGGAGGTCAATAGCCTCAAATCCTTCCTTTCTGACCTCAACCTGATTCAACTCTGTGACAGTCCGACTCACATAAAAGGAGCTACCTTAGATCTTGTCATTGCCAAACCCAACTCCATCCTTCTGAAGTCTAACCCCCCCCATGTGATTGGACAGACCACTTCTGCATCACCTTCCGCGTCCTGACTTTGGGAGGAGCAAGTGGAGCCCAGACTAAGAACCCAAAACAGATGAAAAGATGTCTATGGAACATCAACTCACAAGATCTGACCGACCTCAGCGATAACATCCTGCCCCCGCCCTCAAACATGTTGGACGTCCATGACCTTACGGACCATTATAACAATGCTATGCTTAATATACTAGACTTGGTTGCACCGGTACAGCTTAAAAGACAGTCCGCCAAAAACTCCAAACCTTGGTTCAATGAGAGTCTAAATTCCGAAAGAAGAAACTTAAGACTGGCAGAAAGGCGGTGGCGATCCCGTCTCTCCCTCGAACACCTCCACCAATTAAGATCCCGGAGGTGCTTCTACAATAAACACATCAGGTGCTCAAAGGCTACCTTCCTCAGAACTCAACTTGACCAAGCAAAAAACCGGCCAAAAAAACTGTTCGAATTCATCAAGGCTCAAACTAATAGTCAAACCAACCTCCCACCACTGGTTCAAAGTTCGCTGCCGAGTAGAAGTCCTTGAGGATTGAATCTGATTTACGCGCCGCTCTTGAGCAACTGTCGAGCAGTCCACTGACCTCCCTCCATCACCCGAGTGCAGATACACTCCCTGTGCTCCCCCACCTCCCCAAAAACAATGCTTCCTGGAGCTCGTTCCAAACGGTTGATGAGCTCACTATACGCAAAATGCTGTTGTCTTTGAAACCTTCTAATCATTACAACAACCCTCTACCTGTGAAAACCTTTTCCTGAAATGCAGATCATCCCTACTAACACTCTGGACTAGGATCGTAAATTCTTCTCTCAGTCAAGGTGATATTCCTGATTGCCTTAAAGCGGGCCAAGTTACCCCGAATTCTAAAGAAATCATCCTTGGATCTCACGGATCTTCATAACTTTTGCCCAATTTCCAACATCCCCACCTTGGCAAAGCTCCTGGAGAAATGTGTGCTCGCCCAACTCTGTAACCACATCGATCATTACCACCTCCTGGACCATTGTCCATCTGGTTTCCGCGCGGCCATAGTACAGAGTCAGCGTTGACGCACATCGTAGATGATGCACTTAGAATGTTGGACCATAATGAGGCCTGCCTTTTGATCCTTTTCGACATGTCGTCAACCTTTGATACGGTCAAACACGATAACCTAACTGACCTCCTGGAACACAGGATGGGGTTGTCTGGGCCTGTACTTAACTGGTTCTCCTCTTTCCTTCACAATAGATCACAATGCTTCAAGGTGAACCAATCCCTGTCTCACCCGGCCCCGGTTACTCTTGGAGTTCCACAAGGGTCAGCACTATCTCCCACGCTCTTTAACTTGTTCATGGAGTCTCTGACAGAAATCTTGAAATCATCCAACATTCATTATCAAATGTACGCGGACGATACTCAACTTTACCTGAAGATCACTTCCGCTGAGGACGTTCAATCCCTCAACTTAATCGTGTTGGAAACACAATGCTGGCTGACACGCAATCACCTGAAGCTTAATGCTTTAAAAACTGAGTTCCTTCTAATCTCTCCCCAGAAAAAATCCCTGGACATGGACCAATGGCTGTCTCAGATTACTGCCTTGAAATGTAGACCTCACCTCGTGGATTCCGCATCCTCTCTGGGGATCATTTTAGACAGAAGCCTAAACATGCAGAAGCACATCAGTTCCCTCACCAAAGGAGCGAACTTCCAAATCAACATCCTGAGAAAACTCAAGCCCTACTTTCCTGCTCCTGACCTTAAGGTTGCAGTGCAAGCCCTAGTGATTTCAAAGCTGGACTATGGAAGTGCTACGCTGTGTGGCTTGCCCAGAGCGAAGACGGCTCCTCTTAGGGTGGCCCTCAGTTCTGCTGCTAGGCTCATAACTGGCACAAAAAACGTCAACCATATCTCTCCGGACTTGTTAGCCCTTAATTGGCTTCCTGATGAAGCCCGGATACACTTAAAAATCGCATGCATGGCACACAAAGCCATCTACTACCAGACTCTGCAATACCTCGCACAGAAATTGGAGCTCTCATGTGGTTCGAGAGCCTCCAGAAGTGCCAGCACCCTATTACTCAAGCCCCATAAATTCAAGAAAAAAAGACCTACAATCGTGCCTTCTTTGGTATGGTTCCAAGGATCTGGAACTCTCCCCCCCCCCCCCCCGAACTCAGGACGAATCCTTCCACGTTCCTCTTCAAGAAAGAAGCCAAAAGGCTCCTAATGAAGAAATTCTTACCTCAGTCTGGCCTCGCCACTTGATGCCGTGGCCTAACCGTCGATCCGTGGCCCAGCGGCCTGGACCATTTGAATGCTCGGACTTTTCATGTGAATTTTCGCTTTGTATATTACGACCTTGACATTTTATGACTCAGGAGAATGTTTGATCACTTTTGACTGTGAAATTTTAGCTATGTTTACCATGTAGGACATTTAAGGGTCATGTGGATGTTCGGACACCTATGACAGTGTAATTATCACTTCGTTTATTTTCTCCTGCTGTGATATTTTTTGTATTGATTCCTTCTCTTTGGTGACTCTTGGTTGTTTACATGTACCCTCTTGACACATATATTGTAAAGCACTCTGATACCCCCGGTGGTCATGTTCGTGCTATATAAATCTTTATAAATAAATAAATAAGAGGTGGCGGGAGCAAAGAGAGCAGTGTGTGACCAGAGGGGGCAGTGAGTGTGCAGACGGGGCAGGAGCAGAGAGGGCAGTGTGTGACCAGAGGGGACAGTGCATATTCAGAGGCGGAGGGACAAAGATGGTAGTCTATGACCATAGGGGCAGTGCGGGTGCAGAGGTGGCGGGAGCAGAGAGGGCAGTGTGTGACCATAGGGGCAGTGCGGGTGCAGTGGTGGTGGGAGCAGAGAGGGCATTGTGTGACCAGAGGGGGCAGTGCATGCGCAGAGGTGGCTGGAAAAGAGAGGGCAGTGTGTGACCAGAGGGGACAGTGCATACGCAGAGGTGGTGGGAGCAGAGAGGGTAGTGTGTGACCATAGGGGCAGTGTGTGTGCAGAGGTGGCGGGAGCAGAGAGGGCAGTGTGTGACCAGAGGGGGCAGTGCATGCACAGTGGTGGCGGGAGCAGAGAGGGCAGTGTGTGACCAGAGGGGGCAGTGCATGCACAGTGGTGGCGGGAGCAGAGAGGGTAGTGTGTGACCATAGGGGCAGTGCGGGTGCAGAGGTGGCTGGAGAAGAGAGGATTGTGTGTGACCTGAGGGGCAGTGCGGGTGCAGAGGTGGCGGGAGCAGAGAGGGCAGTGTGTGACCAGAGGGGGCAGTGCATGCGCAGAGGTGGCTGGAGAAGAGAGGATTGTGTGTGACCAGAGGGGCAGTGCGGGTGCAGAGGTGGCGGGAGCAGAGAGGGCAGTGTGTGACCAGAGGGGGCAGTGCATGCGCAGAGGTGGCTGGAGAAGAGAGGATTGTGTGTGACCAGAGGGGCAGTGCGGGTGCAGAGGTGGCGGGAGCAGAGAGGGCAGTGTGTGACCAGAGGGGGCAGTGCATGCACAGTGGTGGCGGGAGCAGAGAGGGCAGTGTGTGACCAGAGGGGGCAGTGCATGCACAGTGGTGGCGGGAGCAGAGAGGGCAGTGTGTGACCATAGGGGCAGTGCGGGTGCAGAGGTGGCTGGAGAAGAGAGGATTGTGTGTGACCAGAGGGGCAGTGCGGGTGCAGTGGTGGCGGGAGCAGAGAGGGCAGTGTGTGACCAGAGGGGACAGTGCATATTCAGAGGCGGAGGGACAAAGGTGGTAGTCTATGACCATAGGGGCAGTGCGGGTGCAGAGGTGGCGGGGGCAGAGAGGGTAGTGTGTGACCAGAGGGGGCAGTGCATGCGCAGAGGTGGCTGGAGAAGAGAGGATTGTGTGTGACCTGAGGGGCAGTGCATGCGCAGTGGTGGTGGGAGCAGAGAGGGTAGTGTGTGACCAGAGGGGCAGTGTGTGTGCAGATGGGATGGGAACAGATTGGGCAGTGTGTGACCAGAGGGGACAGTTTAGATTCAGAGGTGGCAGTAGCCAGTACAATTAACAACAGCGTGATCCAATCTTAAAACTGATAAATTTGCTTATATTCAGGGGCGGCTCCTCCATGTGGGTGGAGGAGCGTCACACCACTGCTTTCTCGCAGTGCGAGAAGCAGAAACATAAAATGGTATTATAAATACCATTTTATGTTTCTGCTTCCCGCACTGTGAGAAAGCAGACGGGGTTGGTTGGGGGCGGGCAGGTGGGAGGTCCTGCCCCAGGGCCGACCAAACCAGTCATGCGCACTCTCCTGTTTTCTCTATGTAGGCTGCATGCAGCCTGCATGGAGAAAACGGCCTCCGCATAGACGCCTATGCGGTCAGCATCCCAGTCAATCAAAACGCTGCCATTGAAGCATTGTGATTGGCTTAAGGGAGGGGAGGGAGGCTGCCTGCCTGCTTGGCTGCTTCCTGTGTGGAGAGGACGCGGGACAACGCCAGACCAGACCGGAGCGAGCCGTGAAGGTAAGTTACACTTAAAATGTATTTAAAAGTAACACCCCTGCACGACTCCCTTCCGGCGTGAGCGCCCGCCCCTCCCTCAACCCGCGAGTCATGCCGGCCGCGACTGCTTATATTTCTCAAGTATGTAAGTTGTCTGCATTCCTGACCCACCCCTGCAATTCTATCTAACTTCATTCAAAATTAAGTCATGTGATCTGGGCCCCACCAATAAGTTTGGGAGCAGGGCTCCCATGCTTGCGAGACAAATCTGCCTCCAAGTATGACTTTTTCAAAAAGTACAGGCATCTATGGGGCTAGGGGGCAGATAGGGCCCTGCCTGGCCCCTTTGGGCATCAGCACCACAGATGCTGAATGTCACCACATGCCAGGTAGCAACACAGACAGAACACAAGCAATGGCAAAGTCAGTAGGTCTCGCCTATACTAAGGCTATTGGCTTTGCAATGTGTTTTACCAATATTGTACACCAATGTGGCTGTTCGGCTGGCTAAAAGTGTGTGGCATAGAGGAGAATGACTGAGTGGAGTGGCACAGAGTGGCCTAGAGTGGTGTAGAGTATCTTGGAATAGGATAGAGTGTTGAGGAGTGTCATAGAGTATCATGAAGTAGAGTGGAGTGTCGTATAGTGGAGAGGCGCAGAGTGGAGAGGAGCAGAGTGGGGAGGCGCAGAGTGGAGAGGCGCAGAGTGGAGTAGAGTGTCGTAGAGTAGAGAGGCACAGAGTGGAGAGGAGCAGAGTGGAGAGACGAAGAGTGGAGAGGCATAGAGTGGAAAGGCACAGAGTGGAGAGGCGCAGAGTGGAGAGGCGCGAGGGGAGAGGCGCGGAGGGGAGAGGCCCAGCGTGGAGAGGTGCAGAGTGGAGAGGCGCAGACTGGAGAGGAGCAGAGTGGACAGGAGCAGAGTGGACAGGAGCAGAGTGGAGAGGAGAAGAGTGGAGAGGAGCAGAGTGGAGAGGCGCAGAGTGGAGAGGCGCAGAGTGGAGAGGCGCAGAGTGTAGAGGCGCAGAGTGGAGAGGTGCAGAGTGGAGAGGAGCAGAGTGGAGAGGAGCAGAGTGGAGAGGCGCAGAGTGGAGAGGCGCAGAGTAGAGAGGCCTAGAGTAGAGAGGCGCAGAGTGGAGAGGTGGAGAGTGGAGAAGCGCAGAGTGGAGAGGCGCAGAGTGGAGAGGCCTAGAGTGGAGAGGCCTAGAGTGGAGAGGCCTAGAGTGGAGAGGCGCAGAGTGGAGAGGCGCAGAGTGGAGGGACGCAGAGTGGAGGGACGCAGAGTGGAGAGACGCAGAGTGGAGAGAGGCAGAGTGGAGAGGCGCAGAGTGGAGAGGCGCAGAGTGGAGGGACGCAGAGTGGAGGGACGCAGAGTGGAGAGACGCAGAGTGGAGAGAGGCAGAGTGGAGAGGCGCAGAGTGGAGAGGCGCAAAGTGGAGAGGTGCAGAGTGGAGAGGCGCAGAGTGGAGGGACGCAGAGTGGAGGGACGCAGAGTGGAGAGGTGGAGAGTGGAGAGGTGGACAGTGGAGAGGTGCAGAGTGGAGAGGCGGAGAGTGGAGAGGTGCAGAGTGGAGAGACGCAGAGTGGAGGGACACAGAGTGGAGAGACGCAGAGTGGAGAGACGCAGAGTGGAGAGACTCAGAGTGGAGGGACGCAGAGTGGAGAGACGCAGAGTGGAGAGACGCAGAGTGGAGAGACGCAGAGTGGAGAGACTCAGAGTGGAGAGGTGGAGAGTGGAGAGGCGCAGAGTGGAGAGACTCAGAGTGGAGAGAGGCAGAGTGGAGAGACGCAGAGTGGAGAGGCGCAAAGTGGAGAGACCAAGAGTGGAGTAGAGTGGTGAGGCCTAGAGTGGAGAGGCGCAGATTGGAGAGACGCAGAGTGGAGAGGCGCAGAGTGGAGAGGTGCAGAGTGGAGAGGCGCAGACTGGAGAGGCGCAGACTGGAGAGGCGCAGACTGGAGAGGCGCAGAGTGGAGAGGCGCAGACTGGAGAGGCGCAGAGTGGCAAGAGGCAGAGTGGAGAGACTCAGAGTGGAGAGAGGCAGAGTGGAGAGGCGCAGATTGGAGAGGCGCAGAGTGAAGAGGCGCAGAGTGGAGAGTCGCAGAGTGGAGGGACGCAGAGTGGAGAGACTCAGAGTGGAGAGAGGCAGAGTGGAGAGGCGCAGAGTGGAGAGACCAAGAGTGGAGTAGAGTGGTGAGGCGCAGACTGGAGAGGCGCAGAGTGGAGAGGCGCAGACTGGAGAGGCGCAGAGTGGCAAGAGGCAGAGTGGAGAGACTCAGAGTGGAGAGAGGCAGAGTGGAGAGGCGCAGATTGGAGAGGCGCAGAGTGAAGAGGCGCAGAGTGGAGAGTCGCAGAGTGGAGGGACGCAGAGTGGAGAGACTCAGAGTGGAGAGAGGCAGAGTGGAGAGGCGCAGAGTGGAGAGACCAAGAGTGGAGTAGAGTGGTGAGGCGCAGAGTGGAGAGGCGCAGACTGGAGAGGCGCAGAGTGGAGTGGTTCAGAGGCCTATGAGCTCCTCTTTAAAATGGCTCTGCGAGTACACCACATGAAGAATAAAAAGCGCACAATAGAATATACAATAGGCATATCAGTATCATATTTAAGTAGCCAAAAAACCTTGCGACAATGCCTGGACCCCAAGTTCCTACATATCTGTAGCAGCCAACGAGTCCTTGCCCTCCTATAACCTTGGCAGAAAAATAACACATGTATTTGCACACTTCATTTATAGACATTTACATTTTGTTGTGTGCAAGAAAACAATAGCATGCCAGCACCCCCACAGTGCATGGCATGATTGTTACATAAATCCTCTCACTTTGAAGTCAGAGAAAGGAATGTAAACACCAAGTTCCCTTGGAAGACAGAACCCGACCTTTGACCTCTATCTTTGAATGCATGGCAAACGTGACAAGATAAGAAGACAATTTAAAGGCCTCTTTACAGAAACTTAGTAGTAGCGGAAGAATACAGTAAACAAGAAATGCTCCATTAAATGGACAAAGTTTTACTGTACAGCATAAAACAAATCGAGCCAGCAAATAGAAAACAAGCACCTGTGAGTTACAAAACACACAGCCAATGGGAAGTAGTGGGCGGAATGGATTCCCAGGAAAGTCCCCCAAGAATAATTTGAAATCTAGACTCCAAAAAAGAAACCTAAAACCTAAAAAAATAAATACCACATCTTGCCGCACACATTAATGAGTTTTATTCTTTGAAACAATACCTAGGACTACAAGTTTGCTCTAAATGTTTGAATAGGACATTGCTAGTGTGTGTGGTGTGTGAGTGCGAGGTTATACATAAACATATATGTGCGCAGCCCTTTACAATTCACCCTTAGATTCCATTGGTCCAAACAGGAGGCCACACATTTGTGGGATGCCAGGAGGGGAACTCAAACTCCCTGCTGCTTTCTCTCCCACAACAGCAGTCACAGCTGGATATTCGGTGACACCTAAAGCCTGGGAGGCAGAATAAGCGACACCTTGTGCTGTGGCAAGGTCACACAAAGCGATGCAAAGAGTTGATAAAGTATTTACTTTACAGCGCAAATCTTTAAGAGGCATTAAGTAGTAGGAATGTTTAAAAGTATTTAAACATTTCAATCGCTATATGTGTACCACACTGGGCAGCACATATCTAATGTGTGACATGTTAAAAAGTGGTGCAGGGGGCGTGTCCAAGATGGCGACAGAGTAGGACGTGTTTTCTGTCCCTCCGCCGCCGTGAATGCTTCGCATTGTTTAGAGCCTTCCCTAACCCCTGATGGCAGACCTGGAGCTTGCGCTGTCCCTCCGGCAGGCTTTGAGGTGCTCTAATGTTGGTCCCGTCCAGGCAGGGAGTGCGGAGCCCGCCCGGCGAGATCAGGGCCTGTAGTGCGGCCGGGCACCAGGAGACCGGAGCCTCGCGCTGAGACGCGGCTGTGGGCGGTGCCTTCTGCGGCGCGGTGGGGATGGCGCCAGTAGCTGTGGAGCTGCGCCCAGCCTCCGTGGACGAAGACCCGACTACCACACGGGTGAGGAGCGCCTTGCCGGCCCAGGGAGGGTCCGACCTAAGAGCGGAGTGCCTGGCAGCAGCGGACGGCTGACCCGGGGCGCCGAGTTGGCGACTGGCGGCTTGGGCCTCGTGCGGACCTGCGGCCTCGGCGGGGTGGCGCCCGGGGGACTCTGGCCCAGATCAGCGCAGTGGACGTGAGAGGGGGCCTGCCGGTGTCCCGGCGCGGAGCCCGTCATCGACCCTTCCCCCCGCCCGGGAGTGGAACGTCCTGGAGCACGAGGCATACGGACCACACGGGAGTGTGAGGCCGCGGAGTTACGGCGCCCATGCCGGGAGCTGAGACCAATACTGCGGCATAGCTTGCTGGGGGCCCTTGCGGTGCTCGGACACACGTGGGGCTCTTGCGGTGGCTCCTTGGGAACTTTCTGTGTGCTGCCCCTGCCTGGGCCCGGACGGCTAGCGACGAGGGGGCGCCCATTGGAAGCGGGGGCCCTGGCTTCTCCCGAGGCCGATAGCTGGACAGTGGGGTACCTGGAGCCGGGCTGCGGCCGTGGGGATGCCTTGTGAGGTGGCCGCGAGTGCCTGGGATCACCTGTGGACGTGCCTCCGCGGCGCTGGTGGACCGCCGCCCTGACTAAGGTTGTGACCATACACCGCGGCTGTCCTGGGTCCGTGTGGCCTGGCGGGGGGGCGCTTGCCCTGGAGGCATCTGGGAGTGGCGGAACTGGAGGCGCTACGTGCGGTGGACGTTTCCCCCCCGGATTGGTGGGCAGGCGTTTGTGGAATAAGCCTTGAGGTGCGGTGGGGAGGTTGACCCCGGGCTCTCGGCCGCTGGCTGCGCCCGGAGAGGTATAGCAGACGGCCAGCGCAGGACTACCCACCGTCTTCCAGTCCGGGCAACTGCTATATTGACCGCGATGTCCTCTAGGCCCCGCAAGGAAAAATCGGGCAGGGAGGGGCCCTCGAGAAGTGCGCTGCCGACGACTCCCCCGGGTGCCGGCACTTCCCCCCAGCAGAAGGATGACGACGCGCCGGCCACGAAGGCCTTTATGTTGGAACTCTTTACCGCTATTAAGGAAGACATCTCGAATCTCCGCTCCCAACTGGCCTCGGATCTCAGGGAAATGAGAAGGGATGTGGATGGCATTGGCGAGCGAGTGGCGACGTTGGAAGAGCATGATTTGGGCTTGGCAGGCGACGTCCATCAGCTCCAACAGGATGTGCTCCGCCTCACGGAGCAGAACCTGGATCTCCAGGCACATGCAGAAGACCTGGAGAACCGGTCTCATCAGAACAATATCCGTATCCGAGCGGTGCCCTGGGGGGGCGAGGCTGGGGACCTCCGCGGGTATGTGGAGGCTCTCTTCCTGCAAATCCTTGGCGATGATGATGTCCGTGAAGTCAGGATGGACAGGGTCCACAGAGTGGGTCTACCGAGGGGGTCGGGGGCTCCTCTGCCGGACATCTTGGTTTGCGTAAATGACTTCCAGCTCAAGGAACGTATTCTCCGGAAGGCACGGAGTATCTCTACCATGCTGTTCAGGGATCACCACCCCCAGCTCTTCCAGGATCTGGCAGCCTCCAGGCTGCAGAAGCGCAGTGAATTTCGGCCTGTGACGGCATTTCTACGCGACCGGAATGTGGCGTACTCCTGGGGTCATCCCTTTCGCCTCATCTTTCGATGGCAAAACAGATTAGTTCAGCTTAGATCACTGCAGGCTGCCAAAGACCTCCTGGGGTTGGATGACACTGCGGACTCTCAGAGGGATGGGCCCTCACCATCGCGACGCGGGCGGCGCTCTTCCTCCTGGCACCGAGTGGGGCAACTGGTGGCACAGAGTGGACCGGATATCGAGACCAGCCAGCAGGAACGTGATGGAGCATTGGCCTCCGTAATGACGGTGACGGTGTCGCCGCAGCGGGACAGCTCCTCCGCGGCGTGAAGGTAGAGGGAAGGCTGGTTGGTGGCGGAGGGACGCCCTCTTCCTGTTCAGGTACCGTGGGTAACTATGTACTTTTGGGGAAGATGCCCCGGACTGGAGAACGTATGGGACACTAACTGTTATCTGCGACCCCGTTCTCTGAGGGTCACAACATCAGCCCTCTTGGTTGCACTATTCGTTTTTTGGACTTTCTTTTTGGTGGGGTCAGTTGGCTCCCTTGCCTGTTGCATTTGGGTTTCTTTTGCGTTTTTTGCGAGGGGGTTTTTGGGGGGGAGGGACGGGGTGGATGGGTAGGAGTGGGATGGGGGTGGGTTAGTGGTGGTGGCCAAAACGTATTTCACCGGCTGCTGTGTGGGGCGCACTCCGTGAGAGTCCTGAGGGGGGGGCCCGGGTGGGTGGAGGGATGCTGTTTTTGGAGGCGAGATGAGAATCGCGCTTGCTTTGGAGGGGACCTTGGGTCGGGGCGATATGGGAGGGAGGGGACTTGCTACCATTTGGAAGGCCGCTCTGAATGTGTGAAGGCTGAGGGTCGACTTTGGAGACTTGGCCTGGGATGGCGTGAGGGCTGTGATCCTGAGGTGCACTACTGGTCTGCTTTAGCAGCTGCTTTTGGGAATGAGAGGGGCCCTTGGGTCGTGGGATGTGCTTTGTCAGTGACCGACCTGACAGTGAAGGGAGATGTGACCAATGCCTGTTTCCCTAGGAACTTGGAATGTAAAGGGATTGAATTGCCCCCAGAAACGCCAAAAGGTCTGGAAATATATCCTGGATCACCACTTAGATGTGGTCGGCCTTCAGGAGACCCATCTGGCTCGTCGCGATGAGGCCCGGCTGAAACATAAGCAATTTCCCCTTAACTATCGGTCCTCGGCGGTTTCAAAACATAGGGGAGTCGCCCTGTTGTTTCGCTCGACTCTCCACTTCCAACCCTTGGGAGTTCGGAGCGATAGGGAGGGTAGATGGCTCCTGGTCAAGGGGGTGTTGCTTGGTAGGACCTGCTCATTCCTTGTGTTATACGCTCCCAATGTGGGGCAAAATAGATTCCTCTTGGACTTGCTGCGAACTATCGAGGATTTTGTGGAGGGGGCGCTCTTTGTCCTGGGGGATTTCAATCTGGTCTGGGATCCGGACTTGGACTGCTCTCACCGACGGAGGGCTGAGAGCGGGGTATTCTCTGATGAGATGCGCCGGCGGATAGAGGAACTGGAGTTGTTGGATGGGTGGCGCTCCCTGCACCCCCTCTCCCGTAACTACACTTTCTTCTCTCATGTGCACCAATCATACTCCCGCTTAGACCACATCTTTTACAGTCAATCCCTCCGGGGGTCCTTGAGTGAGGCCAAGATCTTTCCTCTTTCTATCTCAGACCATAGCTTGTTTGCGCTGGGGCTTCAGTGGACATCGGTGGGGGGGGTTCCACGCAGGTGGTATTTTCCGGCTTCCCTGGTGAGAGACGAGTCCTCCTGTAAGGAGCTCCGCACGGCGATTCTGGACTTTTTGGAGCTTAACCCGGTGCAGGACACCTCAGTTTTTACTACCTGGGATGCCTTTAAGGCCTCAGTGAGGGGTAGTTGCTTAGCCATCAACGCGGCTCTTAATAAATTGCGGAGGACGGAGCGGGAGGCGTTGGAGGCGGAACTTGCAGTGCTGGAGCATACGCATAAGGCCCATCCTTCCAAGCACACGTTGCGTCCGCTGACAGCTCTCCGGGGCAAACTTCGGGCACATTACAATAATAGGTCGGAGTTCACCCTCCTGAAGCTCCGTCATCTCTCCTATGCGCAGGGAAACAAGGTGGGGAGGCACTTGGCTCGCCAGCTGCGCCGTAAGCGTGAACGGGAGTACATAGGAGGCGTTCGGGATGCAACTGGCTCCTTGCAACATTGCGATGCTGCCAAGGCTGCTTGCTTCGGCGAGTTTTATGCGCAGTTATACTCAGGGGACTCCCTAGATCCCGCCGCCCAGAGGGACTACCTGCGCACGCTCCCGCTCCCTCGGGTATCTGAGGCCTGGAACGACCTGCTCTCTGCTCCCATCTCTGGAGAGGAGGTTCTGGGCGCCATCAAGTCCCTGAAGCCTCACAAGGCGCCGGGCGCGGACGGATTCACGGCCCTCTTTTATCAGACTTTTGCCACTGAGATTAGTGGTTTCTTGGTCCAACTGTTCAATGCTATGGCTGATTTGGGGGCTTCTTCGGCCTCTATGGTGGAGGCAGTCATCTCGGTCATTCCTAAGCCCGGTAAGGATCCCACTGCCTGTTCATCGTATAGGCCGATCGCCCTGCTCAATATCGACGCCAAACTTTACTCTACCATCCTCGCGACCCGCCTGCAGGACCTGATGCCGGTGCTAATCCACCCGGATCAATCGGGGTTCATTAAGGGGCGTCAAACCCATGACAACACTAGGAGGGTGATCCACCTCATCGAGAAGGCCAACCGATTCCACATTCCGGCAGTCTTGCTGGGTCTAGATGCTGAGAAGGCATTTGACCGGGTGGACTGGCAGTTCCTCTTCCATACCTTGGAGGCGTTTGGGTTCTCGGATAGGTTCCTGACCATACTGCGGGCTAATTATAGCGGGCCCCGTTCGGGGGTTGCGGTCAATGGCTACTTCTCCTCCTTTTTCCCGCACTCGCGGGGCACGCGGCAGGGGTGTCCACTCTCCCCCTTGTTGTTCGCTCTGAGTATTGAGCCTCTGGCGCTAGCGATACGGGAACACCCGGACATTCGAGGTCTGCCCTTTACGGGCGAACAGCACAAGATCTCTTTGTTCGCGGACGATGTCTTGCTCACGATGGCGGATCCTGCGCTCTCTCTGCCCCACGTACAGATGGCCTTGGCGCGCTTTGAGGCAGTGGCGGGCTTCAAGGTGAACTATGACAAATCCTATATTCTTAATCTTACGCTTTCGCCAGCTGAGGTGGAGCGCCTCCGACCGCTCTCGCCCCTGCCTTGGACTCACTCCTCCTTACTGTACCTGGGAGTGCGTCTGACCCCCACAGTGGGGAAACTGTATTCGGCCAACTTCCCCCCTCTCCTGGCTGCGATCCAGGCTGACTTGAATCGTTGGAAACCGTTGTTTATTTCCTGGCTCGGTAGGATACACGCGATTAAGATGACGCTCCTCCCGAAGCTTTTATATTTGTTCCAGGCGCTCCCTATTGTCCTGGATAGTGATTTCTTTCGCCGCGTCAAGACTCTTCTGCTCCGCTTCATCTGGCAGGGGGGGCGGGCTAGATTTTCCTTTACCACTCTCCGGCCCCCTCAGGGAGATGGAGGAGTGGGCCTCCCGGACCCGCTCCTCTACTATAAAGCTGCGCAGTTGCGGATTTTGGTGGAATGGACCCAACCACTCTCGGAGAAACACTGGCTCCACATGGACAGGAGTGTGGCGGGGCGTACGAAATGGGATTTGGTGTGGAAGCCTAAAGGGGATAGGCCCAAAAATGCATACATCAGCACACCTACCGGCACCACCCTTAAGGTTTGGGATTCTGTCTCTGGTGACGAGCGATGGACTACGTTCCCGTCGCCTTTTACCCCCATACATTTCAACCCGGCCTTTCCACCTGCAATGCACGAGGGCCCCTTTGACGCGTGGAGAGAAGGGGGCTGTCTCGCTCTCACACATTTGTTTCATGGCTCTGCCTCGCTTACCTTTGCCAACTGTGGACGGGATTACGGGGTGGCCCAGGCGGAGCTGTTCCGCCACGGCCAATTACTGCACTGGGCTATGTCCCCGTCGGTTCGAGAGGCGGCGGTTAGGCCGCCCACCCCCTTTGAGGCCTTTCTCTCGCGTACCTCGACGATGAAGGGTGCCATTTCCTTTATCTATGGCCACCTCTTGGCCACCGCTCTCTCCCCGAGGCCGCGTTACATGGGGCAGTGGGAAGACATCCTGGGGCGGGACATCACGGCGGAGGAGTGGTCTCATCTGTGGCGGGACTTGACCAGCCACAATCACTCGGTGGAACTTCGCGAGGTGCACCTTAGGACTATGATGGACTGGTACCTCTCTCCCGCCAAAATACGCCGTATCTTCCCCACCTCCTCAGACAGGTGTTGGAGGGGTTGTGGGCTCCTGGGGGATTTCCGCCATATTTGGTGGGATTGCCCGATCATCTGCCCCTACTGGCAAGAGATCCTCTCCCATATTAAGGAGATCTTGGGCTACCCGATCGCGGACTCCGTGGCTCACGTATTACTAGGCCTTCGCGATCCACTCCTCGAGCATCACACTCGGGCGGTCAAGAAGATCCTTTGGCTGTGTGTGGGGGCGGCTAAGATCACCCTGGCGGCAGCCTGGAAGAAGAAGGAGGCCCCGGCGATCTCTTTGTGGCATGCGAGACTGTGGAAACTGTTGAGCTTGGAACGGATGGCTGATGTCTTCCGGGGGTCCTTTAAGAATTTCATTTTTTGCTGGGGTCTCTGGTGCGCTTCCTCTCTAGGGGGCTCCCGGCGGCGGTGTGTCCCCCCTCGATTCGAGCCCTTCATTTATTTCAGGTGTGAATGTCGTTAGGAGAGTGCCATGCGTGGATTGGGAGCTACCACCACTGGGGGGTGGGTGGGAGGGTTGGGGGGGTGGGGGGGGAGTTTTGTTTGTTCTCTTTTCTTTTTGGATTTGGGGCACGGTGACGCGCCTGGAGGCGGAGGGGAGAGTTGGATCCTCCTCGTTTGCTGGGCCCGGCCACGTTGACTTGGTTTTTGCGGGAGTGAGCCGCCAGGAGAAAGCAGGGCCCCTACATTGCCTTTGAAGCCTCAGGCCTAGTTTTGAGGTTTTCTTTGTGGCTGTCTGGCTGGCTACTTGTCACGATCAAGGAACTGTCTGCTGCCTTGCGCTCCGGCCTCCCCTCCTGTTATGAGTCCCCCTGCGTGGGAAGTTGTGCGGGACTGGCGCCTGTATTTTCATTTGTTTTTTTTTTATCAATAAACATATCTTTAAAAAAAAAAAAAAGTGGTGAAGTACCAAACCTATGCTAGACAGTACGTCCACACCTTTGCAAAGTGGTGCAAAGGTGTGTGTGTGTGTGTGTGGTTGTGTGTGGTTGTGTGTGTGTGGTTGTGTGTGGCGCAAGGCAGCCTGTTGTGTGCCAGCTCATGGGTAGAGAGGAGCAGCAGGTCACATTTTGTAAATATGGCTTTTCACTGCTCTCTGCCTCCGGAGCAATGCATGTTTTGGTAAAGCCACCCCTTGATTTTACCCAAGAAAGCCCCTCGATTCCCTGGATCGAGTTGTCTGGTTGGCTGAAGGTTTAGACTGCAGCGTTCACCACCACAAGCCTTGGTGTGACCACGAGCTCAATAAGTTACACCATGTGATCCAGTTCATCGGGGGAGTGGGTAGAATTGGGGGGAACCTGAAGATGCACATCTGTCTTTTGAAGACAATTCATGTAATTCACGTGCATTATTCGCAAACCCGGGTTCAGCTCAAAGAAGGCGATAAAAGAGGTTTGACACCATGGATTGAAACTATAAATGAATTAAAGCAAGGATGTATGTTAATCTCTTTATTACTTTCTCTATATCTTGATGTTCTATATACAACCTTAGATAATAAGGAGGGAGGCTGTCCAAAATTGGTTCAGCCCAGTATACTGTATCTGGCCTATACTGATGACCTTTTGTTATTCTCCAAAACCCAGATGCGTCTTCAACGTCAGTTAATATGCTTACAAGATTACAATCGAGTGTAAAACATCAAAAATAATTATAAGACCACAATTGTGTGCTTTGGGAAATCTAAAGACTGTTTTAAGTGGCTCATAGACGAGCAATGAAAAGGAGGTTTTTAAAAGTTGTCCCTTTATGGGCATAATTATACAGGACCAGCTACCATGGTCACTGCAGATTGAGAATTTGAAAAACAAATTTAATAAATCAACTATGGCATTCAATCTTTCGATTTTAGATATGGAGGGGTCTGTAGGTTCAACCATTACTGCTGTTAAATTAAAAATAGTATGGGATGTATTTTGATGATCTCTGCCTTTAAGAAAATTAGACATTGTTTGGTACAATTGTGTGAGGAAGACACTCAACCTTATACAATCTACTCCTCACACTAGGCTGAGACTGCAGTTTGCTCTACCATCTATTTTGTCTCAGAATAATATTCATGTGCTAAATTACATTTGTGGTTGTGTGTCCACTGAAGAGAATTCTGTGAAACATTTTATTTGGTTAGAACTATCCTCAAACACTTCATAGACAGATCTGTTTTCCAACTCAAATGTATCCACTTTATTGACGAACTGCAATCTCCCTTCATTACCTGTTCTTGTTGATATAAAAAGGTTGCTGCGTAACAAGGTAATTAAGCAAGCGATTTCATTATCTCAATTTGAAGCGGATATGGAGGTTTATTCAAGCCACAAAAATAATAGTTATGTCCATGATTCTTACAAGTTTACGAGGCAGGATAATCTGGATTTATCAATTATCTTTATATATGTTATGCATATGTTTTAAATATAATGTTGTTGTTGTCATTTAAGGGAAGAAACTTTTGAACATGTTCTCTGTATCTGTCCCATCTGTTTGGATGGTCCTAGATTTTGTTTTATGGAGATGGCGCGGAAAAGAAATTGGATGTGTGATTAAATGTGTATTTATTACGTATGAACGTTTTAAGCATATAATTTGATCTATATTTATTATGATTATTGTGTACTGTAAATGATGATTTAGAGTACACATATCCATCTTTTTTATAGACGACATGGATCTTATTCTGTAATCTTTTATTGTATGTGATTTTTTATTACTACTACTGTTCTGTATCACTGAGAAGTGTGTATGTGTGAATAGGTGAGCTTTTCACCCACACCGTCATACAAAACTGCTACGACTACATATGAACAGGTCAACACAAGCATCTCACAGTCCAGCATCACAGTCACTAGTATGTATAAACAGGTGAGCAGAAGCGATTCACCTTTTCGTTCTCTATCACTGTAGGAAAGGGACCCTTTTTAGGTCTCGCCTGCGTTGCAGCGCGCAAGCGCTGCAACACAGGGCGAGATGTATTGTCGCCGCTTTCGTGTCCTGCTTATCTGGAAGCGGGGTTGGTGTCCGCCCTGTTTGTAAATAAGTGAACACTGGCTTCTCACATTTACCTATCAGGTATCACAGTCACAAGTGTGTGCACATAGGTGAACAGAGCAGTTCGCTTTACTGTTCTGTATCACTGTCTTTGGAGTGTTTTAAAGGTTGAGCACAAGCAGCCCACACTTACATGTTCTGTATTGCAGTGACAAGTATGTGTACATAGGTGAACACAAGCATCTCTCGCTTACATGTCCTGTGTCACATTGACGAGAATACATACATAGGTGAACAAAAGCACCTCACACTTACATGTTCTGTATCACAGTGACCAGTGTGTGTAAATAAGAGAACACAAGGGTATCTCACTTACATGTTCTGTATCTCAGTGACATGTGTGTGTAAATAAGAGAACACAGGGGTATCTCACTTACAAGTTCTGTATTACAGTGACAAGTGTGTGTAAATAAGAGAACACAAGGGTATCTCACATGTTCTGTATCTCAGTGACGTGTGTTTGTACATAGGTGAACACAAGCAGCGCACACTTACATGTCCTGTGTCACAGTGACAAGTGCGTGTACTTGGTGAACACTAGCAGCCCACACTTACATGTCCTGTGTCGCAGTGACAAGTGTGTATACATAGGTGAACACAAGCAGCCCACACTTACATGTCCTGTGTCGCAGTGACAAGTGTGTGTATATAGATGAACACATGCAGCCCACACTTACATGTCCTGTGTCGCAGTGACAAGTGTGTGTATATAGATGAACACTAGCAGCCCACACTTACATGTCCTGTGTCGCAGTGACAAGTGTGTGTATATAGATGAACACTAGCAGCCCACACTTACATGTCCTGTGTCACAGTGACAAGTGTGTGTACATAGATGAACACATGCAGCCCACACTTACATGTCCTGTGTCGCAGTGACAAATGCGTGTACATAGGTGAACAAAAGCAGCCCACACTTACATGTTCTGTGTTGCAGTGACGAGAATATGTACATGGGTGAACACTGGCTTCTCTCCTTTATCTATCAGGATTCACGGTCACAAGTGTGTGTAAGTTGGTGAACAGAAGCAGTTCGCCTTATTGTTCTGTATCACTGTCTGGAGTGTTTTAAAGGATGAGCACAAGCAGCCCACACTTACATGTCCTGTATCACGGTCACAAGCGTGTGCAAATAAGTGAACACGGGTAGCTTTCCTCACCTTCCTCTCTGTCATGCTTCTGAGGGTTGCAAGAAAGGCCCCCTAAATGCTGATAAAAGGCACGATTCTGATCTGATACATGCCATACATTTCACCTAAATCAAACCCTAGTTTAAAATCCAGTATTTGCAGATGTGTGCGGACGTGTGTTTGGCTTCATTAATACTTGTAAATGTAAATGTAAATGTGTTTGTACTTGTATAGCGCACTGCCACCCACAACGGGGGCATCCTGGCGCTTTTACTCATACCGCTGTGGAACCCTTCCTGGCTTTCCATGTGAGGTGTCCACTCCTGGGCACCCCCATGGTGAGGCCAGGCATCCCAGCGCTGTTGGGGCCGTTGTGGAGATTAAGCAAGCTATTGCCCAGAGTTGCAGCGTGGGACCCATGATTAGAATAGGCACTGAGGCGAGAATATCCGGTCCGCGGAATTTATAGCCCGAGACCCTGCCGTGACGGGAATCGAACCCTGGTCCCGGACCAGTGCTCTGCATCGAGGTCTGCCACTCTAACCATTGAGCCACACTTCTCCACTTGTGATGTCATCTCATTAATGCTGGCTCCGCCTTTCGTTTTAGAATCCACTCTAAACGGTATTCAATTGGATTCAATTCCAAAGATCTTTATACGACCAAATGAGTCTATGAAAGAAAATGCATAACTTGATACAAGCGTACAAATATTGCAAAAATATACTAAAATCAAATATAAACCGTAGGGGCCGGTCGGGTTAGGGTAGCGGCATTGCTATCAAGTAACGGACAACCACCTGGTTCTTCCCTGAGCATTGCAGTGAAGGCAGCCTGGTAAATTTAAAATAACAATCACATGTAGTTAATAAATCAGCAAGGGTTTTAAAGAGCCAGGGATGAAGGCCACCCGCAAGAGCTGCTGATAAAGGTGGGACCCGTGTGTGTGAGAACTGACAAGGGTGAGCCCACCGGACCGCGACCCTTCCACTGACCTCTGCATCTCACCGCGGCTGTGAGAAATGAGCCAATCCTCAAACATATGTCCCGGCTGCTAAATTAGGAAACAGTAATTTGAGAAAATGCCGAAATAAAGAATGGAAAGATGTGCAAAGAAACATGAAATGCCACAGTGTGTGTTCTGCTGAGCCATCCATCACAAGGCCGGCTCGGGCAGGTGTTTGCACAGCTCTTGAATGCGTTGCTTGTAGGCGCTACGGCAGAAAATGGAACACTTTGGAACCGTGTCTATAGTACAGAGACTGCTGGTGCGACTACTAGAGGCTGGCCTCGTCGGAAATAATGCATTGTATGCAGGGGCGGCTCCTCCACGTGGGCATCGGTGCGTCGCCCCACTGCTTTCTCGCAGTGCGAGAAGCAGAAACATTACGTTTCTGCTTGTCGCACTGCGAGAAAGCAGAATAAGGGTACGCCTGGTTAGGGGCTTGGGGAGGAGTGCTGCAGTAAGCGCCGGGACGCCTCTTCGCTGTGGCAGCTGTGCGCTATACAGGTTGGGTTAACATAACATAACAGTGGCCAGCCCAATGTTATGGGCGCTGACTGTTTGGTGGGCTCGCTGGGGCTGACCAAACCAGTCATAGCACTCTCCGTTTTCTGCGCAGCCTGCATGATGAAAACGGCCTCCCCATAGACGCCTGTAAGCGCAGTGTCCTAGCCAATCACAACACTGCCATTGCAGCGTTACGATTGGCTTAGGGGAAGAGAGGGAGGCTGCCTGCTTCTGCTTCATGTGAGCAGAGAGCAAGAGGCGTGCCGCAGGAGTCCGGCACCGGAGGCGAAGGTAAGTTTTTAAAAAAAGTGTTTTTATTAAATAACCCCCCCCCCCCCTCCCCGTGGGACCGATTCATGCCGGCCACAACTGAGGGAATCCCCCTTTTATCACTGACAGCATTTCATCTATGCAAAAAGAACAATTGATGGACAGAATGTTGAACAATGTCAAACAGTCACCCCAGTACAGCGATCTGGGCCTAAATCCATCGTGTTTTTTTTTTGCCCCCACCCCCCTATGCCATTACACATTACACCCAGCCATATGCAAATCCGTCTTGACCCTGCTCCCTATCCCTAGCCTAGTCCTGCTGGGATTCAAGCTATCCTGGCTGATGAGGGGTGATGCCCCGAAACTGGTCCTAGGATGCTTGTTTCCAGTCCACAAAGGACCTGGCTTGGCAGTTCAGACTGGACTGTTCCCATGAGGCACAGGGTCAAGACTGATTTGCATATGGCCAGGTCTAAACTGGGGTGGCGGAGTGAGCTAAAGAATGATGGATTTAACCCAGATCTCTTGACTGGGGGTGAATGTTTTGATTTGTTCTGCATTCCGTCCATCAATTGTGTGTCTTTTGCTTTCTAGCTCTAAGTGCGCCAGGTATGCCCAGACGTGGGTCCTGGGCTCACTGTACCGCTGGAATCAAGCTATCCTGGCTGAAGAGGGGTGAAACCCCAAAACCGGTCCTAGGATGCTTGTTTCCGGTCCAGGGAGGACCTGGCTTGGCAGGTTGATCTGGAGTCTGGACTGTTTCCATGAGGCACAGGGTCAAAACTGATTTGCATATGGCCAGGTCTAAACTGGGGTGGCATGGTGAGCAAAAGAACATGGACCCAGATCTCCTGCCTGGGGGTGGATGTCTGATTCGCTCTGCATGCCCTCATCATCTGTGTCTTTATCCGTTCATCTGTGAGCATTCATCGACATACCCGTCTGGTGTCGGCTCCGATTTGGTAAACACCTATTTCAGTCTCGATATGTAGATGTACCTATTGATAAATTAGCTACGGACAGGTGACGTATGTGCAGTATACCTTGGGCTCTGGTCGCTTTACAGAACCAGTGACGAAGGTGACGCAGTTTCAGAGGACAGGAAATAAATGAAAGTGGGGCCCCTCACCTGAGACTCGTCCGGGGCGGCGGGTCAGACATCTCCTCGTGGAGGGCTCTGCTCAGATCTTCGTACACTCCACGGGCTCTTCTGTGCGTGTCCTCATCAGCTGGGAAACAGACACCAGAGGGGCGTGGCTACATCCGTAGGGGGTCAGACACCCAAGGCACTCGAGACTTGTGCTGCAGGGGTGAGACACTGAATAGCCCCGAGACCTCACCTAAAGGAGACGGACACCCAAGGAGCTATAGACCTCTACTGCAAGGGTCAGACGTCGAATAACGCTGATACCTTAACCTTAAGGGGCAGACACCCAAGGCACTCGAGACTTCTTCTGTAGCGGTGAGACACAATAACTCTGAGACCTCACCTAAAGGAGTGAGTTTACACACCCAATGGCGCTCTAGACCTCTGCTGCAGGGGTCAGACCCCGAATAACCCTCAGACCTTAAGGGACAGACACCCAGGAGCAGAGATCACAGATGTAGGGATAAGACACTTAAGAAATAAGAGACCTCTACCGGTAGTTAGATGCTAAACGAGCCTGAGATCTCGCGATAGGAGTCCGACCCAGACACCCAAGGAGGCCGTCGTGACCTCTGCTCCAGGGGTGGAACGCGGAATAACTCCTACCCCTCAGCCTGGGGGTCAGACATGCAGGGTGCGCGGGCCGTCAGCTGTAGTGCTAAAATAGCCAAGGGGATAGGAGACAGACACCAAATGAGAGTCTAACATTTCAGCGGGGGCCAGACGCCCATGGAGCCAGGGTGCCCGAGGCCTTAGCCCTAGGCAAACAGACACTGAAAGGGTTTAACGCTTTAGGGTAGGGGGTCAGACACCCGTGTAGCTCAAGACCTCGGCTCTAGGGGTTACACCCAAGTGGAGCGCTAGACCTCAACCGTAGGTGTCGGACAACCCGGCAGCTCGAGCCGCCCGCTATAGTGCTAAAGACATCCAAGGAGTATAGAGGCCGACACCCAATGGACCTGGCGCATCAGCGGTAGGGGGGGTCAGACACCCAGGGAGCCCAGACTTCAGTCCTAGGTGTCAGACAGCCCTGGAGCTCGAGACGTCAGCTGGAGTGCTAAGACACCCAAGAGGTATAGACGCTCAGGCTCCCCTGGAGCTCGAGGGAGTCCGAGCCGTCAGCCACCGATCCCAGCGCTGCTCTCAGGCTCGCTTGGGAGGAGCTGTATTTATGTGCCGGCGCTGATCCTCTACACAGCTGCATTAACACCCTCGTGAACCTTGGATATGCGCCAGGCGGCGGCCTCTGCATTCTGCACACAGGTATGCAGGGTGATCACGGGTGGAGGAGAGGGGGGGCATAGAGGAAGAAGAGGGGGGGGGCGAGGGAACGGAAGAGGCAAAGGAAGGGGGGGGGGGGTGAGAGAAGAGAAAAAAGAAGAAGACGCGGGAAGTGGATGGGAAAGGAGAGGAAGAAGAGAGTCGGGGAGAGGTGCGACAGAGAGGAGGGGTTGGAGAAAGAAAAGGGAAAATGAGAGCAGGAGAGAGGAAGGACGGAAGAGAAGGGGAAGTGGACAAAACGAGGGGGAGAGGGGAAGGCCTGGTGTAGAGGAGGAGACGGAAAGAGAAGTAGAGATGTGAGGAAAAGAGGAGACAGTGAAGGACGAGAGGGAAGAGAGGGAGGCGAAGATGAGAGAGAATGAGCACGGGAGAAGAGGGCGCGAGTGGATGAAGTGAGGGGGAGAGCGCGACGGGCGCGCGCACGGGTGGAAGCAGGGCTTTAAATGGGAAACAAGAAGTGCAGGTACTCATTAATATGAGCGTGGCGAGTGGGCGGGGCTAGGAGGGTCTAAGGGCAAGATATGATCACACATACTGACTTCTGTACCAGTTGCAGCACTTATAAAAGCACTTCAGAAATGCGTTTATGTCAATCAAACAGATGAACTCATTGAAAGCCATGATGGCCCTTTCACTGGACTGGCCGCTGCGCACCTGACTGACAGTGCCGGGTCCGTCTAGAGATCCTGGCCTGTTAATCACAGCGTGGCACGCGCCCTCTCAAAACCCTGCAGTTTGGGGACGTTGAAATGGGCGCTGCAACTCTGCAAAAGGCGACCTCAGGGCTTCATTACAAGCCCCTTGGACCAGAGCGGCATCTGCCATGCACTGAAGGAGAAACTGGGCCGGCTTTAGCAGTGGTGGCGCCCAGTGCGACAATGTGTTTGCCCCCCCCCCCCCCCCCCAATGACCACCCCCGCCACGGATTTCCTCCCTACCACCCTTTAACAGGCTCCATAACCACTCTCTGAGAGATGCATTTAATTCATTTCATAGCGTCACTCATAAAAGTGAAGGGTGTCGGAGCACTTTACATAACACACACGTTACACAGAGACTATCAATCATAGGTGTGTAAATCAGTGTATAGGAAATGTTACATAAGAAGACAGAGGACAACACGGGGTGGATTCACATGTCATCCACACAGGTGGGCAGTAGAGTTGAACAGTGCTTGGTCCGTCTGGAGAAGCACAAACTCTGACTTTAAAATGTAACACAGACGATTGGGGCTCTCTTTAATAACGAGAACTGATTTGAACCAAAATGATCCCCTTTTGCAACATTAGAATAATGAAAGTGTGGGGTAAATCCATATGCTCCAATCTATACCTTAAGGTCTGCACGCAGTTCTTTCATGACAGTTACCAGCTTACCGTAAACTGCAACTAATAAAAATAAGTCCCTGATAAAAGCAATAACCCACTGACCTGTTTACGTTACATTCACTTTTTGATCTGCATGGCTCTTTGCAACAGGCATATTAACCCTCTGCGCTACCTTACCATGAATCAAAACTTCCACGAGTCAAAACTTTTACCAGACAAAACTCCGAGAGGAGGAAGAGAAGGTGAGAGGAGGGCGAGGAGAGGAGGGAGAGAAGGGGAGAGGGAGAGAAGGGGAGATGGGGAAGAGAAAGAGAGAGGATGAGGAGAGAGGAGGAGAGAGAGGGAAGAGAAAGAGGGAGGGAGAAGAGAAGGAGAGATGAGGGAATGAACAGGAGAGGGGGAGAGGAGAAGAGAAAGAAGGAGAGAAGGAGAGAAGGGGAAGAGAAGGTGAGAGGAGAAGGAGAGAGGTGGGGAGAGAAGTAAGGGGAAAAGAGCAAGAGAAGGAGAGAGGAGGAGAGAGGAGGAAGATAAGGAGAGAGGAAAGGAGGAAGAGGGGAACAAGGAGATGAGGGAGAGAAAGCGAGAGGAGGAGAGAGAAGGAAGAAAAAGAGAGAGGAGGGAGAGGAGGAAGAGGGGGAAGAGAAGGAAAGAGGTGGACAAGAAGGAGAGAGGAGGAAGAGAAGGAGAGAGGAGGGAAGGGAAAGAAGGAGGGGCATGAGAAGGAGAGAGGAAGAGAAGTAGAGAGAAGGGAGAAAAGGAGGGAGGAGGGGAGGGAAGGAGAGAGGAAAAAGAGAAGGAGGGAGAAAAGGAGAGAGAAGGAGAGAGGGAGAGGAGGAAGAGAAGGAGAGAGGAGGGAGAGGAGGAAGAGAAGGAGGGAAGAGTAGGAGAGAGGAGGAGAGAGTAGGAGAGAGGAGGGATAGAAGGAGGGAAGAAGAAAAAGAGAAGGAGAGAAGAGGGAGAGAAGGAAAGAGGGGGAAGACAAGGAAAGAGGGGGGTGAGAAGGTGAGAGGATGAAGAGGTGAGAGAGGGAAGAGAAGGAGAGAGGAGGAAGGTAAGGAGAGAGGGGGAGAGAGAAGAGAGGGGGGCGAGAAGGAGAGAGGGGAAAGAAAAAGAGAGAGGAGGAGAGGAAGAAGGGAAGAAGAGAGGGGGGAAGAAGAGAGGGGGAAGAGAAAGAGGGAGGGGGAAGAGAAGGAGAGAGGGGAAGAGGAGGAAAGCAGGAGAAGAGGAGGAGAGAGGAAGAGGGAAGGAGAGAGGGGGAAGGGAAGGAGAGAGGGGGAAGAGAAGAGAGGGGGATGAGGGACAGGAAGAGAGACGAGGAAGAGAAAGAAAGAGAATAAAAGGAGAGAACAGTATAGAGGAAGAAGAGAAGGAGAGAGGAGGATAGAGAAGGAAGGAAGAAGAGAAGGAGAAGAGGAGGAAGAGAATGAGAGAGGGAAAGAGAAAGAGAGAGGAGGAGAGGTGGAAGAGAAGAAGAGAGGGAGGGTGAGGTGCGGAGGGGGGTATGGAGACGGGGAAGAGAAGGAGAGAGGAGGAGGAGAGAGGGGAAGAGTAAGAGGGAGGGGGAAAGAGGAGAAGTGAAGGGAAGAGGAGGAAAGCGGGAGAAGAGGAGGAGAGAGGAGAAAGGGAAGGAGAGAGTAGAAGAGAAGGCGAGAGGGGGAACAGGAGCTGGGAGGAGGGACAGGAGGAGAGAGGAGGAAGAGAAAGAAAGAAGAAGAGAAGGAGAGAGGGGGAAGAGAAGGAGAGAGGAGGAGAGAGAGAAAGAGAGAGAGGAAGAGAAGGCGAGCGGGGGAAGAGAAGGAGAGAGGAGGGGAGAGAAGGAGAGAGGAGTGTAAGAAGGAAGGAGGAGAGAGAGGAGGTGGGAGAAAAGGAGAGAGGAGGGGAGAA